>NW_027362074.1:332500-977500 GCF_039654945.1 Dendrobates tinctorius | reverse complement strand
TATCTTGTGTAATGTATATACAGCAGTCTCAGTGTATCTTGTGTAATGTTCATACAGCAGTCTCAGTGTATCTTGTGTAATGTTCCTACAGCAGTCTCAGTGTATCCTATGTGATGTTCCTACAGCAGTCTCGGTGTATCCTATGTGATGTTCCTACAGCAGTCTCAGTGAATCCTATGTGATGTTCCTACAGCAGTCTCAGTGAATCCTATGTGATGTTCCTGCAGCAGTCTCAGTGTATCCTATGTGATGTTCCTACAGCAGTCTCAGTGAATCCTATGTGATGTTCATACAGCAGTCTCAGTGTATCTTGTGTAATGTTTATACAGCAGTCTCAGTGTATCTTGTGTAATGTTCATACAGCAGTCTCAGTGTATCTTGTGTAATGTTCCTACAGCAGTCTCAGTGTATCCTATGTGATGTTCCTACAGCAGTCTCAGTGTATCCTATGTGATGTTCCTACAGCAGTCTCAGTGAATCCTATGTGATGTTCATACAGCAGTCTCAGTGTATCCTATGTGATGTTCATACAGCAGTATCAGTGTCAGTGCCTTCTATGTGATGTCTAATGACACAATCTTGTTGTTTTCCATTAGCGGTGCGTGATGACACTAATCTGCTTGTCTCAGCCCCTCAGGGTGGTGATAGATTCTCTTTTTGGAGATATTGGCATATCTAACAATGATACTTCACATATGTCTGAAGTTACAGAAAAGCTCCTCCTATGGACGTACAAAAATTCTGTTTTCTTCTGAACCTCAATGCAGTCAGAGCTTCTGGAGTTCACATGCTTTTCATGGCAAGCTCCTGTAAAATGCTGCTGGTGAGATGATAGTCTAATATGACAAAAAATCTTGGCACTCAATATGTGAAATATTCAGACACTTTAAACCTTTCTGTCTGGATGCACAAAATAAAAGTGTCTGAATATTTCACATATTGAGTGCCAAGATTTTTTGTCATTTTTGATTGATGGGTTGGATACCCGACTTGAGCACCAACAACCAAACTATTCCTGAGTGCCGTGCTCTCTTTATAGGGTGATAGTCTAATATGGTAGAAATATGGCCCCAGGCGCAGCATGTCATCCGCACACCGCTGACACCTGGCGGGATTAATGCCACTTCTGCCTAGGAGGTGGTGATGGAAATCCATTAGCAGAAGTTTGTTGCGGTTGTTCGCAGCCTCCAGTCTGTTTCATGTTTCCCAGGCTCTGTAGACACTTCTTTACCTGAGAAGATAATGATCTGCAGAAATGTGGATCCTAACCTAAAAACTGAGATGAAGCGGGAAAGGTCAGAAAGCAGGCAGCGATGAAGAGGCAAGGTGCAGACGTTCAGAGGACAATGTATGATTGTGGACTGTGAGCCCTCGCGGGCAGGGTCCTCTCTCCTCCTGGACCAGTCGTGACTTGTATTGTGTAAGATTACTGTACTTGTTTTTATTATGTACACCCCTCCTCACATGTAAAGCGCCATGGAATAAATGGCGCTATAATAATAATAATAATAATAATAATAATAATACAAATGTATGGAATGGGTTCAGACTTTCTGTGTGGTATTGATGGTGATACCACAGATGTGTATGGGCATGGGAAGTAGATGGGGGATGGAGTGCAGACCAAATTCTGAACCGAGAGGCTCAGGCCGCCGGTGACATCACTAGAGAGGATGACATCACATCATTACATCACTGGTTCCATACTGAGAGTTGGAATATAAATCATAAGGGGTCTCGTAGTCCCACAGCACCAGGCACAAGAAACACCAGCCCGAGCCAGAGAGACATTGCGCTGTCTCCATGGAAATCTTGGTGGCCGGCATTCATCATGCCGCTTCATGCTCAGAAGTATTCAGGATTATCCCAGGATTGTGGAGACCACAAAGTCCTTGTGATGTGAATATTCCTCCTGTGAATGTTATTAAAGAGGTTTAAGAATCATATAACAGTGAGGTCTTGTGTGATGGGAACCATTCATGGCGTCAGTGACTATCAGATTTGCTGTTTCTCTTTTCCATAATCCCCTCACAGGGGAGAAGTGACCTTATAGCCCCAAGATCTTATTCTTTCAGCCTTTAATCAGAGACCTCCGAGAACAAAACCTAAATGATGAGCGTGCTAATCCTATCACCATGTTTGTGAGGTGGCGTCAACCTGAATGCAACGTGTAGACACCATGACACTGAGGAAACAGGGTCCTCAAGCCTCGGCCATCATGTGGCCATTATCTCAGAAAGAGGCCTGAGAAGTGACGTCTCCATGGCTTCCTGTATATGACCGCTATTGTGGCCGGCCAGCTACTGCTGCATGCCGCTCAAGGAGGTCTCCAGTGTCGGTGCCTCATCTCCACCATGATCCACGTGGTGCTCCGGCAAATGTATGTGCAGGGACGGCTTTCGTCTATTGGTGCCCCCACCCCACTGATTTCTTGCTCTGCTTCCCCGGGACTATATATATATATATCTCTCTCTCTATCTCAGAACATTGATTTTGGCTTTTTCACTTATAAAATGAACCTACCACATGTATTTGTACTATAAACTGCTGTGAATATAGGGATGTGGAGCCCACACCTCGAAATCCACATGAAATCCCCCATATCTTACCTCACCCAAGAAAATTCATGCCACATATAATAATAATCTTTATTTATATAGCGCCAACATATTCCGCAGCGCTTTACAGTTTAACAGTTTCAGAACAAGTCATAAGTAACAATGTTAACAATACAATAATGAAAGCACAATCAGCCGCTCCTGCTGGTGAGAGCTTACACTCTACAGTGAGGTGGGGGAGATACAGAGCACAGGGGTGTATTTACAATGGTGTATATATATAGATGGTCCAGTTATCTTGAGAAGGTGGGGGACAGAGATAGTGAATGGGCTACACATGCACACTTGCACATTAAATGACTGATTAGTGAACGTGATAGGCCGCTTTGAACAGATGTGTTTTGAGGGAGCACCTAAAACTGTGCACATTGTGGATAGTCCTAATTTCTTGGGGTAGAGCATTCCAGAGGATTGGCGCAGCGCGGGAGAAGTCTTGGAGCCGGGAGTGGGAGTGGGGACTAGTGCAGAGGTTAGTCGAAAGTCGTTTGCAGAGCGCAGCGATTGGCTAGGCCGATAGACAGAAATGAGGGAGGAGATGTAAGGGGGTGCCGCACCGTGGATAGCTTTGTGGGTGAGAACAAGAACTTTGAATTGGATCCTATAATGAATGGGCAGCCAATGTAAGGACTGGCGAAGAGCGGACATGTCTGAGTACCGATTAGCCAGATGGACGATCCTGGCTGCTGCATTAAGTATGGACTGGAGAGGAGATAGTCGAGTAACGGGAGGCCAATTAATAGAGCGTTACAGTAGTCCAGGCGGGAGTGAATCAGGGCGACAGTGATGGTTTTTGTTGTTTCGATGGTGAGAAACAGGCGGATTCTAGAGATGCTCTTTAGGTGAAAGCGGCAAGAGCGGGCAAGACATTGTATATGGGATGTGAAGGAGAGATTGGTGTCAGACATAATACCCAGACAGCGCGCCTGCTGCCGGGGTGTTATTATGGTGCCACCCACAAGAAAATATCAGGTTTAGGGAGGTTAGTAGATGGCGGGAGGAGAAGTTCAGTTTTGGAGAGATTGAGTTTCAGATAGAGAGTGGACATGATGTTAGAGTCTGCGGACAGACAGTCAGTGGCGTTCTGTAGTACAGAGGGGGTGAGGTCAGGGGATGACGTGTATAGTTGTGCGTCATCAGCATAAAGATGGTACTGAAAGCCAAATCTGCTGATGGTCTGTGCAATGGGAGCCGTGTAGAGAGAGAAGAGAAGGGGGCCAAGGATTGAGCCCTGAGGTACCCCGACAGCAAGAGGAGGAGATGACGTGGATCCAGAGAACAAAACACTGAAGGAGCGGTCAGAGAGATAGGAAGAGAACCAGGAGAGAGCAGTGTCCTTAATGCCTAGTGACTGGAGCCTAGAGAGTAGGAGATGGTGGTCAACAGTGTTGAAGGCTGCAGAAAGGTCGAGAAGAATGAGCAGAGAGTGGTCACCGTTACGTTTTGCTGTCTGAAGGTCGTTGGTCACTTTGATAAGTGAAGTTTGTGTCAAATATAGGGGGTGGACACTGGACTGTGATGGGTCTAGGAGGGAGTGAGTGGAGAGGTAACGGTTAAGGTGGGAGTAAACCAGTCACTCCAAGAGTTTAGAGATGAAGGGGAGATTGGAGACTGGTCTGTAGTTGTTTGTGCAGGATGGGTCGAGAGCGGGTTTCTTTAATAATGGAATAATGAAAGTGTTTGAAGGAGGATGGGAAAATGCCTGAGGAGAGGGAGAGATTAAAGATTGTAGTTAGGTGAGTTGTGATGACTGGAGAGAGAGACTGGAGGAGATGTGAGGGAATGGGGTCAGTAGTGCATGTAGTCGGACAAGAAGAAGCAAGAAGCCTGGAGACTTCTTCTGTGATGGGATCAAATATGGAGAGTGAGCCAGGGGAGATGAAGGAAGGGATGGGAGTCACAGCACTCGGTGGCTGTGAGTGGATTTCCATACAGGAAAAACTATAACTGAATAGTAGATGCAGATTCCACCTCTGTCTCGAGAGTGGAGCCCAGCTGTGCTGTGTAGGAAAGCAGGAGGTAAGGTCATGGATGGAAGCTTTGTGTCAGTAATGTAAACTGTACCAGAAAGGCCAGGGTCACACTAAGGCTAGTTTCACACTTGCTTTTTTTTGCAGCGCGTTTTTCCCGCAAAAAAACGCATTGAAAAAACGCATACAAAAGCATACAACTGCTGCGTTTTTTTCAAGCATTTTTATGAGCATGCATGAAAAAAACGCAGTGTTTTTATGCGTTTGTATGCGTTTTTAGTGCGTTTTTACCGCGTTTGCGTTTTTTTCCAACATTAGTTGGCCCCTCACACTAACCCAAACCATGACTTTACTAACCCTAACCCTGACCCTAACCCTAACCCTGACCCTAACCCTAACCCTGACCCTAACCCTTAACCAAACCATACTTAACCCTAACCCAAACCCTAAACCCTAACTAACCCTAACCCTGACCTTAACCCTGACCCTAACCCTAACCCTAACTAACCCTAACCCTAACCCTAACCCTAACCCTGACCCTAACCCTAACCCTGACCCTAACCCTTAACCAAACCATACTTAACCCTAACCCAAACCCTAAACCCTAACTAACCCTAACCCTGACCTTAACCCTGACCCTAACCCTAACCCTAACTAACCCTAACCCTAACCCTAACCCTGACCCTAACCCTAACCCTGACCCTAACCCTTAACCAAACCATACTTAACCCTAACCCTGACCCTAACCCTAACCCTGACCCTAACCCTTAACCAAACCATACTTAACCCTAACCCTGACCCTAACCCTAACCCTGACCCTAACCCTTAACCAAACCATACTTAACCCTAACCCTGACCCTAACCCCAACCCTAACCCTAACCCTGACCCTAACCCCAACCCTAACCCTGACCCTAACCCTTAACCAAACCATACTTAACCTTAACCCTGACCCTAACCCCAACCCTAACCCTGACCCTAACCCTAACCCTAAACCCCTAAATTCCATGGTTAAAAAAAAAAACGCATGTGCAAAAAAACGCATACATGAGCATGCCAGTGCGCATGTATGCGCATCCATAGGCTATAATGGCCATTTTTAGCGCAAAACGTGCGCATATGTGCGCATGCGCTTTTTTGCAGGGCCAAAAAATGCAACATGCTGCGTCTGGAAAATCCAAACGCACACCCCAAAAAAATGCAGCGCATGAAAATCGCATACATGCGCTTACCAGCGCGCAGGTATGCGCACCCATGTTAAATATAGGGGAAAAAACGCATGCGCAGGTATGCGTTTTTTTCCAGCGCTAAAAAACGCAAATGTGAAACCAGCCTAACCGACGCAAAATGCGGTCAGTATTTTACATGCGTAATACGGATGAATGGCCCCTAAACAGTGCTCCGTATGTCATCCGTAAGCAAGGTGTGGTCGCATATTTTGCGCATGTCAGCATCCATATAGCGAGATTTTCTCGCAGGCTTGCAAAATGGACATATAATGGAGCCCTATGACAGGGTTTATAACAGAAACCAAAGATTAGATATAGACACATAGAATGCATGTATATATAGATATGTGTGTGTGTGTATATATATACAGTGGGGCAAAAAAGTATTTAGTCAGTCAGCAATAGTGCAAGTTCCACCACTTAAAAAGATGAGAGGCGTCTGTAATTTACATCATAGGTAGACCTCAACTATGGGAGACAAACTGAGAAAAAAAAATCCAGAAAATCACATTGTCTGTTTTTTTTTTCATTTTATTTGCATATTATGGTGGAAAATAAGTATTTGGTCAGAAACAAGCAATCAAGATTTCTGGCTCTCACAGACCTGTAACTACTTCTTTAAGAGTCTCCTCTTTCCTCCACTCATTACCTGTAGTAATGGCACCTGTTTAAACTTGTTATCAGTATAAAAAGACACCTGTGCACACCCTCAAACAGTCTGACTCCAAACTCCACTATGGTGAAGACCAAAGAGCTGTCAAAGGACACCAGAAACAAAATTGTAGCCCTGCACCAGGCTGGGAAGACTGAATCTGCAATAGCCAACCAGCTTGGAGTGAAGAAATCAACTGTGGGAGCAATAATTAGAAAATTATTGTTATTATTCCTGACATTCCTGCATTGCTGTTTACCCACTGCTCCGCAAACTGCTTTTTTAAAAGCAATCCAATCTCCCTTATCCTCTAGTCACTTAGGTCACAGCTGTGCCATCGAGCTTGTCACCCAATATCAACATGGGTTTACAAGAGACCGTTCCTGTCAGACTAATCTGATAAGCTTTTATGAAGAGGTAAGTTCCGGACTGGACCAAGGGAATGCAGTGGACGTGGTGTACATGGACTTTTCAAAAGCTTTTGATACGGTGCCACACAAAAGGTTGATACATAAAATGAGAACAATGGGGATAGGGGAAAATATGTGTAGGTGGGTTAAGAGCTGGCTCAGGGATAGGAAACAAAGGGTGGTTATTAATGGAGCACACTCGGACTGGGTCACGGTTAGCAGTGGGGTACCACAGGGGTCAGTTTTGGGCCCGCTTCTTTTTAACATATTTATTAATGACCTTGTAGGGGGCATAGAGAGTAGAATTTCAATTTTTGCAGATGACACTAAACTCTGCAGGGTAATTAATACAGAGGAGGACAATTTTATATTACAGGAGGATTTATGTAAACTAGAAGCTTGGGCTGATAAATGGCAAATGAGCTTTAATGGGGATAAATGTAAGGTCATGCACTTGGGTAGAACGAACAAGTTGTATAATTATGTGCTTAATTGTAAAACACTGGGCAAAACAGTCACTGAAAAAGACCTGGGTGTATGGGTGGACAACAAACTCACATTTAGCGGCCTGTGTCAGGCAGCTGCTGCAAAGGCAAATAAAATAATGGGATGCATTAAAAGAGGCATAGATGCTCATGAGGAGAACATAATGTTACCTCTATATAAGTCACTAGTGCGACCACACTTAGAATACTGTGTACAGTTCTGGTCTCCGGTGTATAAGAAAGACATACCTGAACTGGAGCGGGTGCAGAGAAGAGCGACCAAGGTTATTAGGGAACTGGGGGGTCTGCAATACCAAGACAGGTTATTACACTTGGGGTTATTTAGTTTGGAGAATCGAAGGCTTAGGGGTGATCTTATTACAATGTATAAATATATGCGGGGACAATACCAAGACCTTTCTAACGATCTTTTTACTCTTAGACCTGTGACGGGGACAAGGGGGCATCCTCTACGTCTGGAGGAAAGAAGGTTTAAGCATACGCACAGACGCGGATTCTTTACTGTAAGAGCAGTGAGACTATGGAACTCTCTGCCGTATGATGTTGTAATGAGTGATTCCCTACTAAAATTTAAGAAGGGACTGGATGCCTTTCTTGAAAAGTATAATATTACAGGGTATATACACTAGTTTCCTTAATATTGCGTTGATCCAGGGAGCAAGTCTGATTGCCGTATGTGGAGTCGGGAAGGAATTTTTTTCCCCAATGTGAAGCTTACTGTTGCCACATGGTTTTTTTTTGCCTTCCTCTGGATCAACATGTTAGGGCAAGTTAGGATAGGATATGGGTTGAACTAGATGGACTTAAAGTCTCCCTTCAACCTTAATAACTATGTCACATAGCGCTCAGATATTCATTGGGCCTCACACAATCCAAAAGTGTCCAGTGTCCAAAAGTGTGTGCAGAGATTCAAAATCTCCCTTATCCTCTAGTCACTTTGGTCACAGCTGTGCCATCGAGCCTGTCACATAGCGCTCAGATATCAGTGGGCCTCACACAATCCAAAAGTGTCCAGTGTCCACAAGTGTCTGCAGAAATTCAAAATCTCCCCTGTCCTATAGACACCTTGTACCTTGTTTTACATTACTATATAGTTTGTTGGATTTTGTCTACATTTCTACCAAAAATGAGGAAGGCTGGTGGAAGAGGCCGTGGAAGTGGGCGGGGGTTGGCAGCTGGTAATGATGGTGTTGGTGGTGGATCTGATGGTAGTGGCAAGAGCAAAATAGGACCGAATGCAGGAGGTGCTGACCCTGCGTCATCGTGTGGCTACATAAGGCCTCGAACGCTTAGTTTTCTAGGAGTTGGCAAACCGCTTTTAAAGCCAGAGCATCAGGAAAAAGTTTTGTCTTACATTGCTGACTCAGCCTCCAGCTCTATCGCCTCCTCTTCTTCAGTTGTAAAAAGTAAAAGCACTGAGTCGTCATTGAAGGCTCATGTTCATGAACCACACCTTTCCTTGTGTCCTTCACCCCAACCAAGATTGAAGGATGACGCAGGCCATACTACTGATTACTCCATGGAGCTGTTTTCACATACCATGCCTGGATTATCAAGTGAAATGGTGAATTACCCAGGCCAAGATGAATCTGACATGGAGTGCACTGATGCACAGCCGCTGATGGATGATTCTGCTGGTACATTCACTCAGAGCACTACATTGTCCTCGCAGTGTACAGAGCCAGATTCTGACCCTGATGAGACTCAGGTGCCCCTTCCCGCACACTATACCATCATACACGGTGACACAGAGGAAGGTGCACATGACATAGAAGAGGAGGTGATGGGTGACCCAGTTGTTGACCCAGATTGGCATCCATTGGGGGAAGAGGGTGCTGCTTCTAATAGCTCAGATGAGGAGCATCCACAGCAGACATCGACATCGCAACAGCTGTTATCTGGCAGGTCCGGAGCACTCGAAAGACAGGTTCCAAACATCAAAAGAGTTGCTGGACAGCTTGTCCAGAGGGTCAAAAGATCACAGCGTGCTAGGCCGCAAAATGTCTGCCAAAGTAGGAAGAGTGCAGTGTGGCACTTTTTTGACCAAAATCCTCATGATCAGGCCAAGGTTATCTGTAAGAAGTGCGCAAAGACCTTTAGCCGAGGGAAAAATCTGAAAAATTTGAATACCAGTTGCATGCTTAGACATTTAACCAGCATGCACTTGCAAGCGTGGACACAACACCAAACCTCAAGTGCCACATGTGCAACTGATCACAACGAAGGTAGTCAGCAACGCTACATTGTTTCCCCCACTGTAAGCCCACCGGTTAGCACAGCAGCAAATGTTGAGGTGTCGTTGCAAGGCCACAGCAGTCAGGGAATCCCACTGTTATATCAACGAAAGACTGATTCTAGGCCATCAGAAAGAACACCAACTCCATCACCATCATCAACCCTCTCTCAGTCCGCCCTGTCCACCGCTACTTCCACCATATGCAGCTCTCAAGTCCAGCTCACCCTCCCAGACACTATGAGTAGGTCAAGAAAGTACTCAGTCTCTCATCCGTGTACACTGGGTTTGAACGCCCACATTGCCAAACTAATCTCGTTTGAGATGATGCCCTTTCGGTTGGTGGAAAGCGCAGCTTTCCGCGAACTCATGGCCTATGCAGTACCACGCTATGACCTACCCAGTCGCCACTTCTTCTCTCGCAAAGCCATCCCAGCCCTCCACCATCATGTGAAAGACCGCATTGTCCATGCACTCAAGCAGTCAGTGAGCGGAAAGGTGCACCTCACAACTGATGCATGGTCCAGTCGGCATGGCCAGGGCCGTTACGTGTCCATCACTGCGCACTGGGTTAATGTGGTGGATGCAGGGTCCACAGGGGACAGCGGTGGTGGGACAGTGCTGCCTAGCCCACGGTATAGAAAACAGTTGGCTGTAGGCGTTCGACCCTCCTCCTCCTCCTCCAGAAGCGAAAGCTCGTCCACAGAGCGCAGTCGTACGAGCACTCCATCTGCAGCTGCCACTGTTGCACACGATGTGTCCCCCTATCGAGCAGCTAGTGGAAAGCGTCAGCAGGCTGTGTTGCAGATGATGTGTTTGGGCAACAGACACACCGCCGAGGTGCTGGCCGAGTACTTGAAGTGACAAACTGAGTCATGGCTGGGCAGTGTACATCTTGAGGCAGGCAAGGTAGTTAGTGATAACGGCTGTAATTTTGTGGCAGCCATAGCCCTTTCAAAACTCAGCCGTATACCTTGCTTGGCTCACACCTTGAACCTGGTGGTGCAGTGCTTCCTCAAAAATTATCCGGAGTTAACAGCCCTGCTCCAGAAGGTGCGAAGACTGTGCGCACACATCCGCCGGTCGCCTGTACACTCCGTTCGTATGCAGAAGCTGCAGCGATTGCTCCACCTTCCCAACCACCGCCTCATTATCGACATTGCAACAAGGTGGAACTCCACCCTGCACATGGTGGAGCGGCTGTGCGAGCAGAGGCAGGCCATAATGCATTTGTGGGAGGATACACGGCCAGGCACTTTGAGAGCAGACATGGAGTTGACAGGTGTGCAGTGGTCGAAGCTGAAAGACCTCTGTAAAGTCCTTCAGTGTTTTGAGGAATGCACACGGCTGGTAAGGGCAGACGACGCCATCCTAAGCATGAGCATCCCACGTATGCGTCTGCTCATGCAAACTTTGACGCACCTTAAGGAGCAGGCGTCTGCAGCCAATGTTGATGAGGAGGAAGAGGAGGAGGGAATCCTTGATGACATTCAGCCATTGTCTGCTCAGGGACCTCTCCTGGACGAGGTGGAGGAAGAAGAGGAGGAGGAGGATGATGGGGATGATTACTTAGGGGAGGAGGATGCATCTCATGGGGCAAGTGAAAATGTTGGAGTGGCAAGGTCTGGTACAGGGTTTGTGCGTGACTGGAGGGATGTGGATTTGCCAGAAAGTGCTCCTCCAACCAGCACTCGCAGTGCATCATTGACACCGGGAACATTGGCCCACATGTCAGATTATGCCTTGCGGATCCTAAAAAGGGACCCCCGCATTGCCAAAATGATGAACGATGACGACTACTGGTTGGCCAGCATCCTGGATCCACGCTATAAAGGCAAATTACAAAACATCATGCCACAGGAGAACCTTGACCTAATATTGGCTAATAAACAAGCAACTCTGGTAAATCGGTTGCTTGAGGCATTCCCAGCACACAGCAGCGGTGATGGTTCTCACACGAGCCGTACGGGCCGGGGGCAGCTTGGCAGAGGTGTTCGTGGTGCACACAGCAGAAGTGGCGTTGGAGACAGGGGATTCATGACAATGTTGTGGACTGATTTTTCAAGTACCGCTCACACAACTGGTAATACTGCATCGATGGAAAGTGACAGGAGACAGCAGTTGTCAACTATGGTTACAAACTACTTTTCCTCCCATATCGATGTTCTCCCACACAGGTCATTCCCCTTTGACTATTGGGCCGCTAAACTGGACACCTGGCCTGAATTGGCACAATATGCCTTACAGGAGCTCGCTTGCCCAGCTGCAAGTGTGCTATCGGAAAGAGTCTTCAGTGCAGCTGGATCAATCCTGACAGAAAAAAGGACCCGTCTGTCAACCCAAAATGTGGATGATCTAACCTTCACTAAAATGAACCACGCATGGGTTTCCAAGGATTTTGTCCCACCTTACCCTGATGACACATAGGGTGACAGAAAAATGGCTTGCTTTGGTCCACCTCTTCCTGGGACTGGACCTATTTCGCCTTTTGCATCAGCTGAATGTCCAACATCAACATATGCCACTTTCTAAAACTCCCTAACTGTGCTGCCTCCCCCCCCATGGCCGGGGTCACCACCTACCGCACGACACCGTGCGAGTGCCGTTGCCCTGGACAGGTGGGTAGGCCGACTCTTGGGCGCGGGCACTGGCACAGGGTCCCTCATAGTGCAATCAAGTGTCTCTGATGGTGGTGGTGCACACCCGCCGTCAGACACACCGCTGTACTATGAGGGGCCCAGTGCCAGTACTGACGCCCACGAGTGGGCCCCCCTTGCTTGGGCAGGGCCCCAGCATTTGCAATCTTTACCTCTCCCTGCTCCTCCGCTGTGTAATCTGGGCCGTCAAATCCATACTGTGCCTGACACCGTCTGAGCCTGCCTCCTGAGACATATATTTTGAATGTGTACGCTATCCATACATGTTATCCGGGGATACGGTACCCTTTCTAACCTTTGTGCAATCACGTGCAATCCATACTGTGCCTGACACCGTCTGAGCCTGCCTCCTGAGACATATATTTTGAATGTGTACGCTATCCATACATGTTATCCGGGGATACGGTACCCTTTCTAACCTTTGTGCAATCACGTGCAATCCATACTGGGCCTAACACCGTCTGAGCCTGCCTCATGCTGTATAGACATATATTTTGAATGTGTACGCTATCCATACATGTTATCCAGGGATACGGTACCCTTTCTAACCTTTGTGCAATCACGTGCAATCCATACTGGGCCTAACACCGTCTGAGCCTGCCTCCTGATGTATAGACATATATTTTGAATGTGTACGCTATCCATACATGTTATCTGGGGAAACGGTACCCTTTCCAACCTTTGTGCAATCACGTGCAATCCATACTGGGCCTAACACCGTCTGAGCCTGCCTCCTGATGTATAGACATATATTTTGAATGTGTACGCTATCCATACATGTTATCTGGGGAAACGGTACCCTTTCTAACCTTTGTGCAATCACGTGCAATCCATACTGGGCCTAACACCGTCTGAGCCTGCCTCCTGATGTATAGACATATATTTTGAATGTGTATGCTATCCATACATGTTATCCGGGGATACGGCACCCTTTCTCACCTTTGTGCAATCACGTGTAATCCATACTGGGCGTGAGAACGGCTGGCGAGCTGTTAAGCAAGCTACAGCACCTGTGGTTTGCACACGTAAGTTTTTCATTTTTTCAGGAATGACGGTTAGGCCTAATTCCGGAACTGCGGTTGACCTGCACTTACTGGGAAATCATTGTTCGCGGGTAATAATTGTAATCAGTGATCCCCATCACTAACGTTGTTCAGCGGGTTATCTGCACCTGTAAGCGACAAACGCTGGCCTTTTCAGTGTAGCGCACATGCAGCCATGGACATGTAAGGGCATGACACACCAGTTATTGGCCAATCTCATGTGCCAGAGCCTCACGTGTCCCTCTAGTAAGCCGGACTCGGACCGCGGGGCATGACGGAGTCTCGTTCGTTAACGGAATTAAGCTTGCAATGTGTGCATCTTTTCTGTAGCTGGCATGGTTGAGGTTTCCCAGGTGGAGTCGAATTAAACCGTAGGCTCCACTCCTGGTGGTGCCCTTCTGGACATTCCTTTAAGGTTCAGCTTTGCAACCATACTGCCCACGTAAAACAAACACTTTGCCTTCATGAACGCTGTTTGGAGGGTCATGACTCGTGGGAATAACGCCGCCCAATCAGTTAACCTGCTAGAGAGATCCTTCGTTGCTCCCAAGCATGACATCACACTCCCTAGGAGGAAGGTAGTGCCACTGTGGCGACCGTACTTCTGGGGGCGACACAAGTGCACTGATGCCCAGCCACTGCTCGATGAATCTGCTGGTACATTGACCCAGACCACTACATTCCCCTCGCATGCTACACGGCCTGAATCTGACCCTGATGAAACTCAGGTTACCCTTCCCATATACAGTTCCATCTTACACGGTGACAAAGAGGAAGCTGCAGATGAAAGTGCAGGTTCGGCCCACCCGCCATCAGACACACCATCGTACTATCAGGGGCCCTGTGCCAGTGCCGTCGCCAACGAGTGGGCCCCCCCTGCTTGCTCAGGATCACAGCACTTGCAAGGTTGAAATACTGTGCAGTGAGATGGAAGATGGGAACGACGAGGAGTCCAGACTAGTCCAGGGATTCCCTAGCGAGGAGACTTATTTGATTGTTTTCAATGTTGGGACAGCAATTTTTGGGGAGCACTATACTCTGGAGAATGATAGATGGGGCCCAGCATACACTGGAACATTCCAAAGGTGGACATCAGACACTGGAGCAGCATTTACAGGGCCCATTATACACTAGAGCATTAGAAATGGTGCCCATTATGTTTGGAGCATTATTTGGGCCCATAAGACAGTGGAGCTTCATCCATGGGGACCAACATATACTGTAGCATTATGTGGAGCTCATCATATACTGTTTCAAACATTATATGGGACCAATGATTCTGTATGGAGAAATAGATGGGCCTCGTCATGAGATGTAAAAAGTGAGGTATTTTTCATTGTACTATACCGCTATTTCTCTGCCGTATCGGAGCATGATGAGTTGTGGTATTATGTGTTAAAGGGGCGCTCTTTCGCCCAGGGCACATGAAAACCTGGAGCCAGCCCTCCCCCCCCACAGTTTGTAGCCAAATAACCCCCATTTTTCAGTGCGTAACTTGTATTATGAAGTTAATTAAGGTTGACAAGCTTAAGTAAGAAGAATTGATGCTTTTGGCATTCAAATGGGCACTGTAGGTGTGTTTCCTGTCCTCCTCTCACTGCCGACTTTTATTCCCCATTGACTTACATTGGGTTTCGTGTTTCGGGACGACCCCGACTTTTCCCTATAATCGGACGATCTTGCTCGACCCGACTTTTGGAAAAGTCGGGTTTCACGAAACGAATCGCGACCCTAAAAAACCAAAAGTCGCTCAACTCTACTCTCAACGCAACATCGGCCACAACAGGCACAACCCACACAGAACCAGCCTGAGAGACCCCAGAGCCAGCTTCACAGCCGGGGGTGGCTGACCCCAAGACTATGCCCCCCCTCCCTTATCCATAACGGGCCTGTACGGGGGGGAGGAATACTGTGACCCGTGGTCCTCTCAGGAATACAATCTTACACCCGCCTCCCACCTAAATTACAATAGGTCTTGGGTGCCCTATTTCCCCTATATATATACAGTGGGGCAAAAAAGTATTTAGTCAGTCAGCAATAGTGCAAGTTCCACCACTTAAAAAGATGAGAGGCGTCTGTAATTTACATCATAGGTAGACCTCAACTATGGGAGACAAACTGAGAAAAAAAAAAACAGAAAATCACATTGTCTGTTTTTTTTTCCTTTTATTTGCATATTATGGTGGAAAATAAGTATTTGGTCAGAAACAAGCAATCAAGATTTCTGGCTCTCACAGACCTGTAACTTCTTCTTTAAGAGTCTCCTCTTTCCTCCACTCATTACCTGTAGTAATGGCACCTGTTTAAACTTGTTATCAGTATAAAAAGACACCTGTGCACACCCTCAAACAGTCTGACTCCAAACTCCACTATGGTGAAGACCAAAGAGCTGTCAAAGGACACCAGAAACAAAATTGTAGCCCTGCACCAGGCTGGGAAGACTGAATCTGCAATAGCCAACCAGCTTGGAGTGAAGAAATCAACTGTGGGAGCAATAATTAGAAAATGGAAGACATACAAGACCACTGATAATCTCCCTCGATCTGGTGCTCCACACAAAATCCCACCCCGTGGGGTCAGAATGATCACAAGAACGGTGAGCAAAAATCCCAGAACCACGCGGGGGGACCTAGTGAATGAACTGCAGAGAGCTGGGACCAATGTAACAAGGCCTACCATAAGTAACACACTACGCCACCATGGACTCAGATCCTGCAGTGCCAGACGTGTCCCACTGCTTAAGCCTGTACATGTCCGGGCCCGTCTGAAGTTTGCTAGAGAGCATTTGGATGATCCAGAGGAGTTTTGGGAGAATGTCCTATGGTCTGATGAAACCAAACTGGAACTGTTTGGTAGAAACACAACTTGTCGTGTTTGGAGGAAAAAGAATACTGAGTTGCATCCATCAAACACCATACCTACTGTAAAGCATGGTGGTGGAAACATCATGCTTTGGGGCTGTTTCTCTGCAAAGGGGCCAGGACGACTGATCCGGTACATGAAAGATTGAATGGGGCCATGTATCGTGAGATTTTGAGTGCAAACCCCCTTCCATCAGCAAGGGCATTGATGATGAAACGTGGCTGGGTCTTTCAACATGACAATGATCCAAAGCACACCGCCAGGGCAACGAAGGAGTGGCTTCGTAAGAAGCATTTCAACGTCCTGGAGTGGCCTAGCCAGTCTCCACATCTCAACCCTATAGAAAACCTTTGGAGGGAGTTGAAAGTCCGTGTTGCCAAGCGAAAAGCCAAAAACATCACTGCTCTAGAGGAGATCTGCATGGAGGAATGGGCCAACATACCAACAACAGTGTGTGGCAACCTTGTGAAGACTTACAGAAAACGTTTGACCTCTGTCATTGCCAACAAAGGATATATCACAAAGTATTGAGATGAAATTTTGTTTCTGACCAAATACTTATTTTCCACCATAATATGCAAATAAAAGGAAAAAAAAATAGACAATGTGATTTTCTGGATTTTTTTTTCTCAGTTTGTCTCCCATAGTTGAGGTCTACCTATGATGTAAATTACAGACGCCTCTCATCTTTTTAAGTGGTGGAACTTGCACTATTGCTGACTGACTAAATACTTTTTTGCCCCACTGTATATATATATATATATATATATATATATCTGATAAATCACTTAAACCTTCACAGTGTAAACACAATATATACGCAGTGCACATGGCCTTAATCGCAAGCGCTCAGAGCGTACACCTTCAGAGGATATGCTCCAACAGTAAACCCCGGAATTTGTTATGCAGACGTCCAACAACGGGTTAAACAGCTTCCTGAGCCACCAAGTCTTCTGATGCAGACTCCGATAAAGTTCACAATCAGTCCCAGTAATATTCCTCAGCCAGAATCTTGAGGCACAGGAATCCACACAGCCTCCATCAGTTTATATGCAATTCTTAGTAACAAGAGTGTCCTTGAATAGGCTGCGATTGCTCTCGAGCTCTCCCTAGCTAGCTGCACAGAAGGCGACCGGTCACACTTCTCTGTTTACTCACAGGAGACATTTTCCTGAAATCACACGGTTCCAGCAGGAATACTTCAAGCTCTGTGTCCTTCTCTGCCTCACCAGCACGCAGCTTCTCCTCATTAGCCCGGGAAAACTCTCTGAGACTTAATTTCCTGTTTTCTAGAGTTTTCTTGTCTATTACTCAAAGGTGACCTCCAGTGGCTGAACAAAGCAACTGCATCAACATTGTTTAGCATAGAAAACATCAGAATTTACTAAGGCTGCGTGCAGACGGAGTTTTTAGCCCTGCAGATTTTTCCGCACAGAATGGAAGAAATCCGCAGCCCTAATGACCTGCATTTTTCCTGCGGATTTCTTCCATTTTTCATGCGGTTTTCTTGCGGTTTTTGTGCGGTTTTTCCCCCTGCGGATTTGGTGACAGGGGAGATGGAAAACCGCACAAAAGAAGTAACATGCTGCGGATTTTGTACCGCAGTAAAACCGCGTGGAAAAATCTGCAGCGTCTGCACAGCGTTTTTTTTTTACATTGATTTTAAGGCTACTGTTCATCACAATGCGGATATGCAACGTTTCTGTGCGGTAAAATCCGCTGCAGATCCGCTGCAAATCTGCATCGTGTGCACACAGCCTAACTGGATCACCATTGTTTATGATAGAAAACACCAACATACTACACTCCACCCCACTTACAATTTGGCGTCCCGACAAATGGCTTCTCACAACTCACATGTAACACATAAAAGGATTATATCATATCGGAGGAATTCCGGCTGTGCTCCTCTCTGACCTCCGTCAGCCAGTACTTGTTGGGCTCAACGAAACATTTGTCGTATCTGATGGAACAGTATTATCAGTGGGCACATCTGTTGCATCTGGAGTTTGCACTGTCGGACTCTGCACTTCTGGGAGGTCGCTCTCACAGTCATCTCAACAGACACACTCAACATTGCTTGGTTGCACCATTGTTGGGGGATCAGGTGACTCAGGGGGACAGACAGGTGCACAGGACATACACCGCTTTAGCCAATTCCGATGCATCGTGCGACGAGGTCCGATATACCCCTCAGGAACCATCGTGTACACACTTCCTCCGGGGAACACCCTTTCCACTGCTGTGTAAGGCGCATCTTCCCACCTGTCCCTGAACTTCCCTTGTGGATGTGTAGCCTCCACTAGTACCCTGTCACCCACCTGAAAGTCATCCCTGTGCACTGGTCCTCAATCTCGGTGCGGATGAACCCATACACGTTCTTTCACTATCTGATAGATCTCTTGCAGCTTTCGCTGGTGATCCTGGACCCACTCACTGGCTGTAACGATACTCCAGCTTGTCCAGTATAGTCAGACCCAGCTGCTCGATTTCTCGTCCAGGCCGACCGAACATCATTGCGTAAGGCATGAACCCTGTAGTGGTATAGACTCTGCTGTTATAGGCCCACATAAGTTCAGGGAGGAACTCAGGTCATCTTCTGCCTCTGTTCCAGCGTTGTCAGCATCTGGAGCAGTGTTCGGTTGAATCACTCACAAGCCCCATTTCCCTGCGGGTGATAGGGCATCATCCGCGTTTTCTGAATCCCATAGAACTGCAGCAACTCCATCATGAGCTGACCCTGAAAACAGGCACCCTGATCTGAATGCACCCTTTGGGGGCACACATACATGGGGATGAAATGCTTACAGATCGCCTATGCTGTGGACTTTGCAGTCTGATCCTTGGTGGAAACGGCCACAGCAAATTTTGTGACGTGATCAGTAATGACCAGGCATGATTGATGACCGCTTCTGGAGTACCCAATGGACAAATAGTCCACCATTAACACCTTCAACGGGGCAGACGTCACAATTGTCTGAACGGGAGCTCTCTGTTCTGGGAACTTATTCAATTCACAGTGCCGGCAATTAGCACACACCTCCCTCACGACTTCTTCTAAGCCAGGTACACAAACCGGTGTGCAACGATCGATAAGTCTTCTCAGGTCCAAAATGTGCACCCTGCGTATGAGCCTCTTGGGCAATGTCTGGAGCCACTGAGGCAGGGATCACCACCTGCCAACAGTACCCTAGCTCTGCTGCTATGTAGACCCAGCAACACAGATCCCCTTCCACTATGGCCAATTGATCCCACTACCGTAGCAGTTTCTGCCCCTCTGTGCCAGCCGAGCTCTCACCCTTCTGTCAGGCCAGGACTTTTGACTCAGCCACTTCTTCACTCATCTCAGCTCAGAGGCCGCATCCTGTAAAACGATCCACTTCTGATGAGTCTTTCCCAGCAACGTTGCAACCCGTGTCGCCACCCTACTTGACCGTGCGACATCCACAAACACAGGTAATCGTCTCAGGTTAGGGATCTCTGTATCCTCGAGGTCTTCATCCACAACATGCCTGGGAGTACCACAAGTCACTCGTGACAAGGCGTCGGCATTGGTGTTCTTCTTACCGGAGTGGAACCGAATCCGATAATTAAACTTGGACATCCGTGCCCCCCACCTTTGCTCCAGCGCTCATAGCCTGGTATTCTCCAGGTGCACCAGCGGGTTTTGTCAGTCATCACGAAGATCTCCGAGCTAGCCGGGTACTCTGTAAATTTCTCTCATAGCTCACACCAAGGCCAACATCTCCAGCTTAAACGAACTGTAATTATCTGGGTTTTGCTCGGTGTCTCTAGGGACCGACTGGTATATGCAATGAACTTTTCAGGCCCCTCCTGTTCTTGGGCTAACACAGCTCCCAGACCATGGAGACTCCTGTCAGTGCACAGAATGAAAGATCAGTCAAAACGTGCATATGCCAACAAAGGTACCTGCAGCAGGGCATCCCGGATCCAATCGAATGCCTGTTGCTGTCGATCTGTCCATTGGTTATTGGGCCCTCGTGCCGTCCCTCTCAACAGCTCATTCAGTGGCTCATCCACTTTAGCAAAGTGTTTTACAAACCGGCGATAGTACCCAGTCAGACCAAGAAACACCTGCACTTCTCTCCGGGTCTTGGGTGTGAGCCACTCTTGAATGGCCTCAATTTTACTTAATGCCGGATGCACTCCTTCTGCCAACACTACATGCCCCAGATACTCGATCTGTGTCTGGAACAGTTGACTTTTTTGGCTTGATCTTAAGTCCTTTGTCTCTCAGTCGATGCAACACTTGCCGGAACTTTTTCAGATGATCATCAAATGAATTTCCAAATACAATCAAATCATCCAGATAGATCAACAGATTCAAAGTGGTAATCACCCAAGCAATGCTCCATCAGCCGCTGAAACGTTCCTAGGGCATTACTCAGTCTGAAGGGCATTCGGTTAAAGTCGAACAGACCTATCGGCAAGATGAATGCTGTCTTCTGCCGATCTCGAGCCACCACGGGCACCTGCCAGTAGCTACTGGCTAAGCCAAGCGTAGAAAAGTACTTCACCTTCCCCAGTGCAGACAAGGATGCCTCGATTCTTGGTAACCGGTAAGAGTCACGTACAGTATGTGCGTTCAGCTTGCGATAATCAACACAAAACCGTATGATCCGTCCTTCCGTACCAACACGACTGGCGCAGCCCAAGGACTCTGACCCTGGCAGATCACCCCATTGTCTAGCATTTGTGCTATCATCCCTTTAACCTCTTGGTAGAGGTTCGGTTGGATTCTGACGATATTTCTCCCAAATCGGTGGGATGTCTCCTGTGGTTATTTCGCGTTCCACTGCCTTCGTGCAACCAATGTCTTCATCATCCCTGGTGAAAGCAGCCTGATATTTCCACAGTGTATCCTCCAGCCTGAGCGCCTGCTTGGATGTCAACCGAGACTCATCCATCCCCATAATCTTCATGATCCTCCTGCCATTCAAAGAAGGTGTGGGGGACTCTTCAGGGGTTGTCTGCATTGAGAGGGTCCAGGCGGTCCTGCTGTCTGCTCTCATGGTGAACTGACTTTTGGGAATGACTCCCTCGCCGAACACATATACATCAGCCAGCTTGGGGCCCACAGCCAGAGTCACCTCATGATCCTGCAAATTCAAGCACCTTATTGGTACACTTCCATCTCGTACAATGGCCAACGTTCGGGCTACCATTGGACTATCTGTGTCTTCTGACCGACCTGACAGTTCTGGAATCACCTCCACACCATTCAGTTTTCTGTGTGCTCCTATCGCCATCAATACAATCTTCTCTTGAACCTTGCTGATCACAACAGCAGACCCGAGTGGGACATAGACCGGTCCCACCGCTCTTCCTTCTGCCAAACTCTTCTGAATACCGCACGAATGGACCACCTGCTGCAGGACTCTCTGGGTAACTATGTGGGGTGTCGCCCATTTCCAATAACTCGGACCATCGTGTTCGAACAGAAGGAAGTAAAGCTCTCTCAGGATGTTCATTCCCAGAACCACCGGAAGGTTCGGTCTCCCCTGTGTCTTCACGAGTATCACTCCCTTGGTTCCAAACTTCTGGCCACACAGCTGCACCTTCATCCACTCGATGTCCGCCACTGGAATTTCCTCGTTATTGGCGGCCTTCAGCCTCAACAGATGTCCCGGCTCCGGTTTGACAGTCCCTTTGAAGTGCACCTTGAAAAATTTAATTGGCATCGTCGTCACCTCCGACCCAGTATCCATCAAGCACGCCAACTTCTTTCCTGCAAACTGCACCTCCAGAATGGAGCTGTCCTCAATCAGATCCTCGGAACAGACTTTGGGCATTGACTTTCGTTCCTGCTTTGGTGTATGCCCAACTACAGCGAGGGCCTCTCTTTTACCGATGGCGAGGCTTCAGCTGCCAGCTCCCTCTGGCAATCTTGCTGCAAATCACCCAGTTCCCGGCATTGCCAGCATTGCACCAGCCTTCTTGCCTGACCTCGGGATGACCCAGCTCTTAAAGCAGTCGACATTTCTTCCGAGGCATAGGGTGATCGTGTCATGATACCAGTGCTGGGTGTCCGGCACTTCTGGGGTTAATGTTCTGATCTCAGTGCAGACTCTCACTTGCACACCTGGGACCTATTATGGTGGCCTCTCCCTGGTTCTGGGGAGGCTTCTTGTAGCCTCAGGACGCTCCCATCCCCCGTCAATTATACTTTCGCCTGGCATTGTGTGGTGACCCCTGAGTGTGTTTGTGCTGTGTTCTGGTTGCTTCATTCTCTGTGTATGACTTGGTCTGTTCTCTGGATATCGCTTTGGATTCTGCTTGGTACCTTCTATGTCTGTTTGGTTTTTGATCTCTGCTTGACCCTGACTGTCCATTCTGTCTCATCCCTGGTACTGTACTGATATCTTCTGTATGACCTTTGGCTTTGTCTGACCTCCCGTCTGTTTATCCCTCCTGTACCTCGCTTGCCTGTATTGTGCTTGACCTCTGCTTTGCCTGACTCTGAGTTTTCTTCCTCCTCTGAGAGCAGGACACTAAGCCCCGCCCCCTTGCAGTCACATAGAATCATAGAATCATAGAATCATAGAATTGTAGAGTTGGAAGGGACCTCCTGGGCCATCTGGTCCAACCCCCTGCTCAAAGCAGGATTCCCTAAATCATCCCAGTCAGATGTCTGTCCAGCCTCTGTTTGAAGACTTCCATTGAAGGAGGTCGTAGGTCCTCTGCCGGCTTTCTAAACTTCTACATTCAGGTCCTGTGCATCTTTATTGTCCAGCTGTTCTTGTCCCCAGGGGTCCCTACGGTGCGGGTGAGTCCCTGCTTAGCGGAGGCTGTACGCCAGCGCTGTCAGGACCCTGACAGATCGCCCATACAATGAAGTAGATGGGTTAGGCGGCGCCGGGTATATCGGAGGCATTCCCCGAACCTGCATCTGCTGCATCCGCTCCGCCAGGCTTTCCATGGTTTTCTGTAAAGCCGCGAGTTGTGTCTGGACAGGGTCTGGCCTCGGCCCTTTTGTATCAGCCACCTGCAGGTTACTCCACTGCAGAGCGGGCTTCACTTCTAAGGTCCTTGCTACTGCTTCTTCCTGTATTTCGGCATAGGTAATACCTGGAGTACTCTGTGCATTCAGTAACGGGCCTATATGGGGGGGGGGTACTGTGACTGTGACACGTGATCTTCTCAGGAATACAATCTTACACCCGCCTCCCACCTAAATTACAATAGGTCTTGTCAGAGACACCGCACTGAACTTGCTCACTGAGCCAGTGCGCGTGCCCCGAGTAAGCGAAAGCGTGCTCAAAGCTACCTGTGGAGCGGGCAGCAACCGAATAGACGCGTACTTCAGAGCCGCAGGGCCTGAAGCACGTGACTGCTAGAGGCGTGGCTTAAACTCCACAGAGCTAGGAGCTGCAAGACAATTCCTAGCAGAGTAACTGCGAGACAAAGTTACCAAGGGGCAGAGACAGTGAGAATAGTCAGGACGTAGCCAATGAGTCACACACAGAGATAGCTGCAAGGTACCAGAGGGGCGAGCAGAGAGTAGTCAGGTCACAGGCAATGAGTCATACACAGAGATAGCTGCAAGGTACCAGAGGGGCGAGCAGAGAGTAGTCAGGTCACAGGCAATGAGTCATACACAGATAGCTGCAAGGTACAAGAGGGGCGAGCAGAGAGTAATCAGGTCACAGGCAATGGGTCATACACAGATAATAACGCAGTACAAAATCAACAGGCAAACTCACAACGGGAAACAGAATCGGGTCAGAACCATATGAACAAGCTATAGCAACAAACAGGCACACGGGGGTCAGCACACTAAACCAAAGGCAAAAGTATAACTGCCAGGGATTGGAGCTACCCAGAGGTTTATGAAGCTCTCCCAGAACCAGAAAGAGGCCACAATCATTAACCCCAAGTGTGCAGGTCAAAACCTGCACAGAGCTCCAGACATTAACCCCCGGTGTGCAGCTCAAAAACCTGCATTGGGATCATGACAGTACCCCCCTCTCAACGGGGGGCCTCTGGACCCCCAGGCTTCCCCGGGTACTTGGCATGGAACGCCTGAACCAGGCAATCCGCATGTACCGAATGAGCAGGGACCCATGAGCGCTCTTCTGGTCCATATCCCTTCCAGTGGACCAGGTACTGCAAAGAGCGGCGCACCCGCCGAGAGTCCACAATATGTCCGACCTCATACTCCAATTGACCCTCCACCAGCACTGGAGGAACAACAGTCTCAGAGTTCTCTTTGACAGATCCTGCTGGTTTCAACAGAGACTTATGGAACACATTAGATATTTTTAAGGAGGCGGGGAGACGCAACCTATATGCCACAGGGTTGACTATCTCCATAATCTCGTACGGACCAATGAACTTTGGTCCCAACTTAACTGATGGTACCTTCAAGTTGATGTTACGCGTGGAGAGCCAAACCTTCTCTCCCACCTGAAACATGTCTCCCGAGGCTCTCTTTTTGTCCGCAAAATATTTGTATCTCCCCTGGGCCCGAGAGATATTACGCCGGACTTCAGCCCAGAGGTTTTTTAACCGTTGAACAGACCCCTCTGCTCCTGGACAACCGGAATCCACCCGAGAAAACTCCCCAAAATGCAGATTAAAGCCATAGTTAATCAGGAATGGGGACATGTTGGTGAACTGACTCACCCGGTTGTTAAAAGCAAATTCAGCCAACGGTAACGCATCACACCAATCCTCCTGTCTGGCGGAGGTCAGACACCTGAGAATTTGTTCCAGGGATTGATTGGTGCGTTCCGTCTGACCATTGCTCTCCGGGTGATATGCCGACGAGAAGTAGAGTGAGATGCCCAATTTCATACAGAACGCCCTCCAAAATTTGGCCACAAACTGCACACCTCTGTCAGACACAACATTCAGGGGTACCCCATGCAATCGGACCACATGCTGCACAAACAACCTTGAAAATGTTTCTGCTGAAGGTAATGCTGCCAAGGGAATGAAATGGGCCTGTTTAGAAAACCTGTCCACCACCACCCAGATCACGGTATTGCCCCTGGAAGGTGGAAGACCGGTAATAAAATCCATGGAAAGATGAGTCCATGGCCTATCAGGAACCGGTAAAGGTATGAGTTCCCCAGCCGGTCGGTTATGCGAGCTTTTGGAACGGGCACACATGCCACAAGCAGAAACAAATTCCTTGACATCGGCCCTTAATGAAGGCCACCAAAAACCCCTGGTTACTGCCTCTCTAGTGGCCGTGATACCTGGATGAGCACTCAGCCTAGAATCATGAAACTCCTGCAGAAGTCTAGGCCGCAATGAATCTGGAACAAACAGTTTATCCCCTGGCCTGGTTGCCGGAGCTAGGGCCTGAGCCCTTAGGATTTCTTGTTCCAACTCAGTTGAGACCCCCGCCACTACCACCCCTGGGGGAAGGATGGAGGACGGCGGCTCAGGGGGAGACACTGGATCAAAACTTCTGGACAGGGCATCCGCTTTAACATTTTTGGATCCTGGTCGAAAAGTAATTGAGAACTGAAATCGTGAAAAAAAAGTGACCAACGGGCCTGTCTAGGAGTAAGCCTCTTAGCAGATTCAAGGTATGCCAAATTTTTGTGATCCGTGACAACCGTGATAGGGTGAGCCGCCCCTTCCAAAAAGTGCCTCCATTCCTCAAATGCCAGCTTGACCGCAAGAAGTTCTCTATTGCCTACATCATAGTTTTTCTCAGCTGAAGAGAACTTCTTGGAGAAAAAGGCACAGGGTTTGAGATTGGTAAGGGTGGCCGGACCCTGGGACAGCACAGTCCCCACCCCCACTTCAGAAGCATCCACCTCCACAATGAATGGTTTGGACGGGTCAGGTTGCACCAACACCGGGGCAGACATAAAACATTTCTTAATTGCTGAGAAGGATTCCTTAGCGAGTACAGACCAATTTTTTACATCAGCTCCCTTCTGGGTAAGATCCGTGAGTGGTTTAACCACTTGTGAGAAACCTTTAATGAATCTCCGGTAATAGTTCGCAAATCCTAAGAAGCGCTGGAGCCCCTTGAGATCTCGAGGCTGAACCCAGTCAGCGATCGCCAGCACCTTCTTAGGATCCATATGAAACCCCTCACAGGACACAATCAACCCCAAAAAAGACAACTCCTGTACAAAAAACGAACATTTTTCCAGTTTGGCGATCAATTGGTTCTCCCTGAGTCTCTGGAGAACAGTCTTTAGATGTTGCAAGTGAGATTGACTGTCCGGGGAATACACCAAAATATCATCCAAATAAATAATAACAAAACGGCCTATCAGATCAGAAAACACAACATTGATGAAATTTTGGAAAATAGCGGGTGCATTAGTTAACCCAAATGGCATTACCAGGTTCTCGAAGAGTCCTTCTGATGTGAGGAATGCCGTTTTCCACTCGTCCCCTTCCCGAACCCTTATCAGATTGTAGGCCCCCCGCAGATCCAACTTGGAGAACCATTGGGCCCCAGCTAACTGGTTACATAAGTCTGGGATGAGGGGAAGCGGGTAAGAGTTCCTAACCGTTATCTTGTTCAGTTCCCGAAAGTCGAGGCAGGGCCGCAAACCACCATCTTTTTTCTTCACAAAGAAGAACCCTGCTGCCACAGGTGACACAGAAGGCCTGATATGCCCTTTGCGGAGACTCTCAGCTATGTACTCCTTCATGGCTTGGCGCTCAGGCCCAGACAAATTGAACAATCGAGCCTTAGGTAACTTGGCTCCGGGTACTAAATCAATGGCACAATCATAGGGTCTACTGTATGTGGTGGCAGCGCCTCAGCCTCACTTTCGGAAAAAACGTCTTCGAAATCTTTCAGGTACTCTGGAATACCTTCCAGATCGACAGACGACACAGACACTGATTTAACAGCGTTAACAAGATGTCCCCGGTTACCACATTTATTATTGCATCCCCATTGACTGATTTCCCCTGTAACCCAATCAATGGTAGGATTACGGCGTTGAAGCCAAGGCATCCCCAGTACCAGTCCTGCAGGCAAGTTATCTACCACCAGACAACTTAGTTTCTCCACATGAGTGGAACCCACTTTTAGAGAAAAAAGTTCAGACCTGCAACAAATACCGTCTTGGGTAAGAGGAGATGAGTCAATTGCCACAAGTTTAACAGGATCGTGAAGCCTGACTGTCCCTATCTTATTAAGAGTCATAACCTTGGTATCAATCAGGTTCACAGCAGAACCGCAGTCAATAAAAGCAGTTGTCTGAACAGGACCATAACCAAGTTCCAGTTCCACCTGCAGCACCATTTTTGCACATGAGGAAAATTGTACCTGAAGGTCTGGGTAGCCTCCTCGATTACTACCCAGACCTAGTCGTTTCCCGCCATCTTGGAGGATGCCGGACAGGAGAGGCAGTCCTTCTTCCAATGTCCAGATTTCCCACAATAGAAGCACAACTGCTTTTCCCGGCGGCGTCTTCTTTCCTTTCCCTCACAGGTGACAACGTTCACCTCCATAGCCATAGGAAGAGTCTGGGTCTCATCTCCACTGAAGAATAAGGACGTTTCCCATTGCATAATGCCTCTAGCCCGCAGCCTGTGATCCATGCGAACCGCTTGGACAATGGCATCATCCAGGGAGTCAGGCGGAGGATGGAGTGCCAGGGCATCCTTCAGACGTTCACACAGGCCTCTGTGGAACAGCCCCCGCAGGGCGGCGTCACTCCAGGAAATTTCCACTGCCCAACGTCTGAATTCAGTACAGAACCATTCGGCCGAGTGCTCCCCCTGACAGACACTCATCACCTTGTCCTCAGCCAACCGCACTTTATCAGGCTCATCATAAATAAGCCCTAAGGCTTCAAAAAATGCATCCACAGACATTCTCTCAGGGGCAGAAGAGGAAAGCGAGAATGCCCAGGCTTGTGGGGACCCCCTAAGCAGGGACATCACCACCCCCACCCTCTGTTTCTCATCCCCAGAGGAGCGGGGTCTCAAAGAAAAAAAAAGCTTACAGCCCTCCTTAAATGCCCTGAAATCATCCTTGTTACCAGAAAACGTATCTGGCAATTTAACCGGGGATTCGGATGACACTAAAATGACATCTCTATTCCCCACCTGCTGGAAGCCTGCGGAAAGTACCCCCTGAACTGAGTCCTCAACCCGCCGTTGGGACTGGGCCAGAGCTTGGTGTTCCAAACTAAGCTTCTGCAGTGACTGAGTCAAGCATTTCACCTGCTCAGATAAAGCACACATTGGGTCCATGCTGCAGAAGTGAGGAGAGAAAAAAAAAACAAAAACTGTAGGCCAGTTATAATGTCAGAGACACCGCACTGAACTTGCTCACTGAGCCAGTGCGCGTGTCCTGAGTAAGCGAACAGTGCTCAAAGCTACCTGTGGAGAGGGCAGCAGCCGAGTAGATGTGTACTTCACACCCGCAGGACCTGAATCATGTGACTGCTAGAGGCGTGGCCTAAACTCCAGAGAGCTAGGAGCTGAGAACTCCTAGCAGGGTAACTGCGAGACAAAGTTACCAAGGGGCATAGACAGGGAGAATAGTCAGGACGTAGCCAATGAGTCACACACAGAGATAGCTGCAAGGTACAAGAGGGGCGAGCAGAGAGTAGTCAGGTCACAGGCAATGAGTCATACACAGATAATAACGCAGTACAAAATCAACAGGCAAACTCACAACGGGAAACAGAGCCGGGTCAGAACCATATAAACAAGCTATAGCAACAAACAGGCACACGGGGGTCAGCACACTAGGCCAAAGGCAAAAGTATAACTGGCAGGGATTGAAGCTGCCCAGAGGTTTATGAAGCTCTCCCAGAACCAGAAAAAGGCCACAATTATTAACCCCAAGTGTGCAGGTCAAAACCTGCACAGAGCTCCAGACATTAACCCCCGGTGTGCAGCTCAAAAACCTGCATTGGGATCATGACAGGTCTTGGGTGCCCTATTTTCCCCTATATATATATATATATATATATGTATAACTGATAAATCACTTAAACCTTCACAGTGTAAACACAATATATACGCAGTGCACATGGCCTTAATCGCAAGCGCTCAGAGCGTACACCTTCAGAGGATATGCTCCAACAGTAAACCCCGGAATTTGTTATGCAGACGTCCAACAACGGGTTAAACAGCTTCCTGAGCCACCAAGTCTTCTGATGCAGACTCCGATAAAGTTCACAATCAGTCCCAGTAATATTCCTCAGCCAGAATCTTGAGGCACAGGAATCCACACAGCCTCCATCAGTTTATATGCAATTCTTAGTAACAAGAGTGTCCTTGAATAGGCTGCGATTGCTCTCGAGCTCTCCCTAGCTAGCTGCACAGAAGGCGACCGGTCACACTTCTCTGTTTACTCACAGGAGACGTTTTCCTGAAATCACACGGTTCCAGCAGGAATACTTCAAGCTCTGTGTCCTTCTCTGCCTCACCAGCACGCAGCTTCTCCTCATTAGCCCGGGAAACTCTCTGAGGCTGTGTGCCCACTTTGCGTTTTTTTAAGCGTTTTTGAAGCGTTTGTGCCAGATCAGATGCTGGAGAAACACTTAAAAGAAGCATCCCATTCATTTTAATGCATTTTGGCCTTTTTGTGACAATTGATGCGTTTTTTTCCGCATAGGAAACGCTTAGCGGCTAAAGACGCAGCATGCTCATTCATTTCGGCATTAGTCCACGTTTTTAGCTGTTTCCTATGAGTCCAGACGACACGCGGAAAAATCGCATCAAAAACGCGCAAAAAAAGAGCATTTTCTGCGAAGGAGAAGCGTTTTGTATCAGGTTTAAAACGCTAACATGGGCACATAGCCTGAGACTTCATTTCCTGTTTTCTAGAGTTTTCTTGTCTATTACTCAAAGGTGACCTCCGGTGGCTGAACAAAGCTACTGCATCAACATTGTTTAGCATAGAAAACATCAGAATTGACTTATTGGATCACCATTGTTTATTCTCTAACTGGGATATTCTGTAACTGGGTCGCTGTGACCAGTGGGGACCGCAGGGGTTGGTGTTGGGACCTCTTCTCTTCAACATATTTATTAACGATCTGGTAGAAGGTTTACACAGTAAAATATCGATATTTGCAGATGATAGAAAACTATATAAAGCAGTCAATACAAGAGAAGATAGTATTCTGCTACAGATGGATCTGGATAAGTTGGGAACTTGGGCCGAAAGGTGGCAGATGGGGTTTAAGGCTAGTTTCACACTAGCATTTTGAGGCACAGCGCACGCTTGCCATGAAGCTCCGCCCCCTGCCCACGCCTCCTCCGGTCAGCTCCGCCTATGGGCGCATGACGCTGCATGCGACCTGCGTACTCTATCTTTAGCATTGGGTATGCAGGCCGTGCGCACGTATGCTTTTGCCAGTGCATGCGTCCTTTTGCCGGTGTGCCGGCCGCACCAAAATGCAACACGATGCGTTTGGCACAGGATGTTTGTACGATCTGCAAGGTTCTCCCTCATCATCTTCCCAAACATTGCACTTCTTGTGACAGCACCCCTTGCCTCTGTGGCATCACAATGGGAGGGTCGGAGAAAACTGTCCCAGAACTTTGTTCCCCTGCCTGAGCTGGATTGTACTCCTGTCTCTTGGACTCCTTGGTTGTGCAGCAGCTCTGACGTCTGCCGCCAGCGTTCTCACACGGGAATTTCTTCAGCAATTCTGCTACAAGGGCCCTCTGCTACAGCAACATTTTTGTACACCTCTCTGCCTCTGGAAGAAGAGATTGGAAGCTCTCCTTGTAGCGTGGGTCTAGAAGTGTCACAACCAGTAATGAGAGAGTCACGGGAAATGCAGCGCAACATAAAGTCAATGCGCCCCAGACTGCTAACATGCAAGGGGACGACTGAGCGTGTTGTCTTCCTCCTCCTTGTCCTCATGCCTACAACACTTACAACGAACCTCAGTAAGATCATAGCACAAACATCATTTTAACCCCTTCACCCCCAAGGGTGGTTTGCACGTTCATGCCCGGGCCAATTGTTACAATTCTGACCACTGTACCTTTATGAGGTCATAACTCTGGAGCTTCCATGGATCCCGGTGATTCTGACATTGTTTTCTCGTGACATATTGTTCTTCATGTTAGTGGTAAAATTTCATTCATATAACTTGCGTTTATTTGTGAAAAAAATGGAAATTTGGCAAAAATTTTGAAAATTTCGCAATTTTCCAACTTTGAATTTTATTCCCTTCAATCACAGAGATACGGCACACAAAACTTAATAACTAACATTTCCCACATGTTTACTTTACATCAGCACAATTTTGGATCCAATTTTTTATTTGTTAGGAAGTTATAAGGGTTAAAAGTTGACCATCAATTTCTCATTATTGCACCATTTTATTTTTACGGACCATATCACATTTAAAGTCACTTTGAGGGGTCTATATGATAAAAAATACCCAAAAGTGACACCATTCTAAAAACTGCACCCCTTAAGGTGCTCAAAACCACATTCAAGAAGTTTATTAACCCTTTAGGTGCGTCACAGGAATTTTTTGAATATTTAAAAAAAACGAACATTTAACTCTTTTTCACTAAAAAAATACTTCAGGTTCAATTTTTTTTATTTTACCAAGGGTAACAGGAGAAATTGGACTGCAAAAGTTATTGTGCAATTTGTCCTGAGTGCGCCGATACCTGATATGTGGGGGGGGAACGACTGTTTCGGCGCCTGGCAAAGCTCAGAAGGGAAGGAGCGCAGTTTGACTTTTTCAATGCAAAATTGGCTGGAATTCAGATCGGACGCCATGTCGCGTTTGGAGAGCCCCTGATGTACCTAAACAGTGGAAACCCCCCCAAGTGACCCCATTTTGGAAACTAGACCCCCAAGGAACTTATCTAGATATGTGGAGAGAACTTTGAACCCCCAAGGGCTTCACAGAAGTTTATAACATATAGCCGTACAATTAAAAAATCATATTTTTTCCACAAAAATGATCTTTTCACCCTCAATTCTTATTTTTCCAAGGGTAACAGGACCCTAAAAGATATTGTGCAATTTGTCCTGAGTGCGCTGATACCCCACATGTGGGGGTAAACCACTATTTGGGCGCATGGCAGAGCTCAGAAGGGAAGCAGCGCCATTTGACGTTTTTGGCTGGAATTGAGATCGGACACCATGTCGCGTTTGGAAAGCCCCTGATGTACCAAAACAGTAGAAACCCCCCATAAATGACACCATTTTGGAAACTAGACCCCCCAAGGAACTTATCTAGATGTGTGGTGAGCACTTTGAACCCCCCAGTGCTTCACAGAAGTTTATAACGACCGGGCGTGAAAATAAAAAATCGTATTTTTTCCACAAACATGATCAATTAGTCTCCAATTTTTTTATTTTCCCAAGGGTAACAGGAGAAATTGGACCCCAAAAATTGTTGTCCAATTTGTCCTGAGTATGCTGATACCTCATATGTGGGAGAAAACTACTGTATGGGCACACGTCGGGGCTCGGAAGGGAAGTAGTGACGTTTTGGAATGCAGACTTTGATGGATTGGTCTGCGGGTGTCATGTGCGTTTGTAGAGCCCCTGATGTACCTAAACTATTGAAACCCCCCACAAGTGACCCCATTTTGGAAACTAGACTCCCCACGGAACTTATCTAGATGTGTGGTGAGCAATTTGAACCCCCAAGTGCTTCACAGAAGTTTATAAAGCCTGGGCGTGAAAATAAAAAAAATCATTTTTTTCCACAAAAATGATATTTTTGCCCCCAATTTTTTATTTTCCTAAGGGTAACAGGAGAAATTGGACCCCAAAAGTTGTTTTGCAATTTGTCCTGAGTATGCTGATACCCTATATGTGGGGGTAAAACACTGTTTGGGCGCATAGCAGAGCTTGGAAGGGAAGGAGCACCGTTTGACTTTTTCAACATAGAATTGGCTGGAATTGAGATCAGACGCCATGTTGCGTTTGGAGAGCCCCTGATGTGCCCAAACAGTGGAAACCCCCAATTCTAACTCCAACCCTAACGCCAACACACCCCTAACCCTAATCTCAGCCCTAACCCTAACCCTAATCTCAGCCCTAGCCCTAACCCTAGCCCTAACTCTAATGGTAAAATGGAAATAAATACTTTTTTTTAGTTTTATTATTTTTCCCTAACTAAGGGGGTGACAACGGGGGGTTTGATTTACTATTTATGGCGGTTTTTATGTTTGGCAGCTGTCACACGCTAAAAGATGCTTTTTATTGTAAAAAATAGTTTTTGCATCACCACATATTGAGAGCTATAATTTTTCCATATTTTGACCCACCGAGTCATGTGAGGTCTTTTTCTTTGCGGGACGAGTTGATGTTTTTATTGGTAACATTTTCGGGCACGTGACATTTTTTGATCGCATTTTATTCCGATTTTTGGGACGCAGAATGAACAAAAACCAGCGTTTCATGAATTTCTTTTGGGGGGGGTGCGTTTACACCGTTCCGCGTGTGGTAAAATTGATAAAGCGGCTGTCATGGTCAACGTGTGTCTGGACGCAGATGTTACCACAAGGCGAACCCATAGCACACGTGACCCTGGATACAGCGCCTCCAGTGGCGAATTTAAATCATAAGGGGGACCTGGGAAACATTAACAATGGAGGGCCCTGCGATAGGGAATGGGGACGTGGAGACCTCCTAAGCTCCCCTGAGCCAGCGTCCCTGCACTCCTTACGTTCCCTATACAGGCTCCGCACCTGTCACCGCACGCGAACCTTAAACCCTTGCTCGCCCTGACCCTAAACCCTCACTAGGGAGTAGGCCGGTGGGGAAATTAATCCCACCACTGCACTAATAACACACATGAGGGGAAGAGACAATACAGGGGGACACCACTTAACTTTATGCTCTGTGCTTATGCTCCTGCAACAGAGCCCTCCACCTGCGTGCGTCTTCTCCTCCACCCGGATCCATCACCATAACAGGATCCTTCACCATAGTGCAGCCTTGGAGCAGAGTCCACCACCAGTTGCTGCTGCTTAGTAACAGAGTCCCAGAGATGAGTTCAGCTTCTGCCACGACGGCAAGCATGCTTGAGTCCAGCTCAGCAGCCAAGTCCCACATGGTGAGTGCCACTCTCCATAGTCGCCACTCCACCAGTCCATGCAGACACTTCCTGCCGACACCATCACTGCGACCCCACCACGCCATGCCAGCCGTTCGTCCAGACACCATAGCTGACACACGTCCCCCCTGGCTAAGCTGCGCAGGACTCCTCCTCAGCTCCATCCTTCCACCAGGCTCTCACCAACTCAGAATCAATGAATGAATATCACCAGCAGTGATCACACACCCTGAGACTCATTTAAAGAGCCCCACACCTGATTCATAATTATGTGCGCATTAAACCTAAAGTGCAATACCACTAACCACCACCGGGGACAGTCAAGTCACTTTGGCAACTTGCCAAAAGGAAAAAAAAGTTCACTCTGTGCTTTTTAAAACTGTCAGATCAAATTCAGATCATGACAGCGGCTTTATTCTTTGGGTCAGTACGGTTACAGCGATACCTCATTTAGGTCGCTTTTTTATGTTTTGTCGTTTTTTTGCAATGAAAACTATTTTATATATAAAATAATTATTTTTGCATCACTTTATTCTGCGAGCTATAACTTTTTTATTTTTTCACTGATGACTCTGCATGGCAGCTCGTTTTTTGCAGGAAAAGGTGACGTTTTCAGCGGTCCCATGGATATTTATATGCGTCTTTTTGATCGCGCGTTATTGCACTTTTTGTTCGGCGGTATGATAATAAATCATTATTTTTTGCTTCGTTTTTTATTTTTATTTTTTAAGGGGTTCGCTAAAGGGGTTAACTAATGGGACAGTTTTATAGGGCCGGTTGTTACGGACGCGGCGATACCAAATATGTGTACTTTTATTGTTTTTTTTTATTTTCAAAAAATGAATTTATTGGGGAATAATTTTTTTTTATTTACTAATTTATTTGGCGATTTTTTTTTTTAAATTATTTTAACACTTTTTTTTATTTTTTTTTTTACTTTATTACCTTGGTGGGACATCACTGTCCTGTGACAGATCACTGTGACAGATCAGCAATCTGTCACAGGCAGTTCTGCAGACTTCCTCATGCCTGCGCTTTGCAGGCACTGAGGAAGCTCGCTCCCTGCAGGACCCCAAAGGCCCCCGTCGCCATCTTGGATCCGGGGACCTGTAGGGATGGAGCCCCCGGCAGCAGCGCTGCACATTGCGCTGCTGTGGGGGGCTCAGGGAAGCACGGAGGGAGCCCCCTCCCTGCCGATGCTTCCCTTTAACCGTTACAGTGTGTCGCCACAGTTGGGGTAAGCAGTGGTGGATACCGCGTTTCTTCAGGTCACACAGCACCACCAGCCACCAACGAGACGGCCATCCATACACTTCTGAGGCCAGCATTTGACTTTTCAGCCATCTGCAGAGGCATTCTAACCCCATATTCAAAATTCTCCAGGGGATCTATTTCATTTGGACATTACTCTAACGTCCCCCCTCCTCTAATTTTCACAGGACCTTAGGCCCATTGTGGATGGCACGACTCCCGTCCATGCTTACCCCAACAGTGGCGACACACTGTAACATCCAGAGATTTATTGAACATGAGCAGTCTTGTGTACTGATGAAGGCTTACTGAGATAGCCGAAACGTCTATAATTGTGACTGCAAATAAAATCCTTCACCTATTGCAATAAGTTGAGCGCCAAAAATTTTTTATTATCTGTACTGGTATGGGAACCTTCTTTTGTGCACCGACTCAGTTGTGCCACAATATACTGCAAATGGTACATATGTCAGACATCCATGTCCACACCTCAGATGTTATATGTGAAGACAGAACTGAATACCGACAACCTTGTTGATGCTGGATGGTAGATTAGTCACCAACTGTCCGCTTCTGCTCAGAAATCCTTTCCTACATCTGCAGTGTAGAGTTCCATGGCCTGGGGGCATCACACACCAGTTGGTGAGCCAGAAGCAGCAAGCGCTGCTGAATCACGGCAAAGGCGGATGAAGCTGTAGCTGACTTTCTAATATGGGTATTTAGAGTGTTGTATTTTTACCAGCAGATCTGCCAGCTCTGTGTCGCTTTTCAAAAAACATCGACCAATTCGGTTAAGCACATGAGCCAGGCATGGCATGTGTGTGTGTCATGATCCCAGTGCAGGTTTTGACCTGCATGTCAGGGGTTAATGTCTTCAGCCCAGTGCAGGCTTTGACCTGCACACCTGGGGTTAATTGTGGCCTCTCTTTGGTTCAAGCAGAGCTTCTTGTAGCCCTGGGAAACTCCAATCCCTGTCAGTTATACTTTTGCCTTTGGCCGAGTGTGGTGACCCCTGAGTGTGTCTGTGCATTCTGATTGTCTCCTAGCTTGCTTATATGGTTCTGACCCGGTTCTATCCCCCATTGTGAGTTTGCCTGTTGATTCTGTACTGTGTATCTGCTTCTCTGGTTTCTGACTGCTGCTACGTCCTGACTATCCATTCTGTCTAATCCTTTGGTACTGTCGTGCTATCTCGTGCTTTGACCCCGGCCTGTTCTGTTTACATCTCTGTCTATGCCCCTTCGTAACTTTGTCCCGTAGTTATCCTTCTAGGAGTTTTCCTGCAGCTCCTAGCTCTCTGGAGTTTAGGCCTCACCCCCAGCAGTCACGTGCTTCAGGTCCTGTTGGTCTAGCATACACCTTCTCTGCTGCTGCCCGCTCCACAGGTATCTCTGAGCACAGTTTGTCTTACTCAGGACACGCGCACTGGCTCAGGGAGCAAGTGCAGTGCGGTGTTCCTGACATTATAACTGACTGAACTTTTTTTTCCTTCTCCCCTTCTGAAGCATGGACCCAATGCATGCCTTTTCTGAGCAGGTAAAATGCTTGACTCAGTCGCTGCAGAAGCTAAGTTTGGAACACCAAACTCTGGCCCAGTCCCAACGGCAGGTTGCGGACTCAGTTCAGGGGCGCTTTCAGCAGGTGGGGACTAGAGCTATCATTTTAGTCCCACCCGAATCTCCGGTTAAGTTACCAGATACGTTTGCTGGTGACAAAAATGAATTTAGAGCGTTTAAGGAGGGCTGTAAGCTCTTTTTCTCCTTGAGACCCCGCTCCTCTGGGGATGAGAAACAGAGGGTGGGAGTGGTTATGTCTCTGCTTAGAGGGGCCCCCGCAAGCCTGGGAGTTTTCTCTTTCCTCTTCTGCCCCTGAGAGAATGACTGTGGATGCGATTTTTGAGGCCTTAGGGCATATTTACGATGAGCCGGATAGAGTGCGTTTGGCTGAGGACAATGTGATGAGTGTCTGTCAGAGGAAGCACTCAGCCGAGTGGTTCTGTTCTGAATTTAGATGTTGGGCAGCTGAGATTTCTTGGAGTGATGCCGCCCTTCGGGGGTTGTTCCGTAGAGACCTGTGTGAACGTCTGAAGGATGTCCTGGCACTTCATCCTCCACCTGACTCCCTGGAGGATGTCATGACCCAAGCGGTTCGCATGGATCGCAGACTGCCGGCAGGAGGGGTTATGCAACTTGAAACATCATTATTCTCCAGTGGAGATGAGACCCGGACTCCTCCTGAGGCTATGGAGGTGAGCGCTGTCACCTGTGAGGAGAAGGAAAGAAGACACCACCAGGAGAAGCAGTTGTGCTTCCATTGTGGGGAATCTGGACATTGGAAGAAGGACTGCCCCTCCTGTCCATCATCCTCCTAGGTGGCGGGAAATGACTAGGTCTGGGTAGTAGTCGAGGAGGCTGCCCAGACCTTCAGGTACCTTGTTCCTCACTTGCAAAAATTGTGCTTCAGGTGGAGCATGAACTTGATGATGGTCCTGTTTAGACTACCGCCTTTGTTGACTGTGGCTCTGCTGTTCACCTGATTGATGCCCGGATTATGACTCTTAATAAGATAGGGACAGTCAGGCGTCAGGATCCTGTTAAACTTGTGGCAATTGACTCGTCCTCTCTTACCCTGGACGGTACCTGTTTCAGGTCTGAACTTTTTTCTCTGAAAGTGGGTCCGACTCATGTGGAAAAATTAACTTGTCTTGTGTTAGATAACTTGCCTGCGGGACTGGCACTGGGGATGCCTTGGCTTCAACGCCATAATCCTACCATTGATTGGGTGACGGGGGAGATCACTCAATGGGGATGCAAAGATAAATGTTGTAACCTGGGGCCTCTTGTTAACTCTGTTAAAGCCGAATCTGTGTCATCTGTCAGTCTGGAAGGTATTCTGTAGTACCTGAAGGATTTCGAAGACGTATTTTCCGAAAGCAAGGCTGAGGCGCTGCCACCACATAGACCCTACGATTGTGCCATTGATTTAGTACCCGGAGCCAAGTTACCTAAGGCTCGAATGTTCAATTTGTCCAGGCCTGAGTTCCAAGCCATGAAGGAGTACATAGCTGAGAGTCTCCGCAAAGGGCAAATCAGGCCTTCTGTGTCACCCGTGGCAGCAGGATTCTTCTTTGTGAAGAAGAAAGATGGTGGTTTGCGGCCGTGCCTCGACTTTCCGGAACTTAACAAGATAACGGTTAGGAACATTTACCCACTTCCCCTCCTCCCAGACTTATGTAACCAGTTATCTGGGGTCCAATGGTTCTCCAAATTAGATCTCCGGGGGGGCCTACAACCTGATAAGGGTGTTATGGAAATATATATGTATATGTATTTCATCTAGATCTCACTTGCCTGCTATAGGCTATATACTCCATATACTGCTATATACTTATGTATTCTTATATAGCCATACTGCACACAGATACATATTTACGGTTTGAACTCTATAACTAGTTGGTGGAAATAACATGCTACCCCCTCCCATGAGAGAGTCTGGGGAGCTGATGAGATCTCATGATAGCATTGTCTTGTGACATGTCTCCAGACACACAGAAGTGGAAGTTTAGGCCAGATGGTCCAGCCGATATTGTAGACTTGCTGACATTGGAATACAAGGGGAAGTATATCATCTGATTCTTAAGTCACCTTAGGTCGGACGCCCATATATGTTCATGTATTTAAACTGACCAATTAGATAAGAAGTAAAGCCTTTATGTTAATGAATAACCACCCCTTTCTGTATGAACTGATAAAAGACCATGAATGTGAATAAAGCTTCCAGAGTTTTGCTGGAAGGTATTGCCGCTAACCAGGTGTGGCATCTTTCCTTCTTTGAGAGCTCAATAACACTCTGTCTAATTAGGACAGGCCATAGTACACACAGGGGTAAATCTACCCAAACCAAAAATATTTCCACATCTAGTGGCGCCCAACGTGGGGCCAAAACGCACGGGGATCCTGCTGACCAGAGAGGACAGAGGTGCCGGCCAAGGTCTTGGCTCATGGGAACCGAGATTTGTGCAACTCCATAAGTAAAGTAAGAAAATCTAGTTATCTTACCTGAATGTTCCCTGTGCCCAGTCCGAGTCAGCAACTCTAGCCGGTCAGTGTGGTCACCAAACCCAGGTAGTGTGAGAAAAAAGTCCACCTTTATCCAAACTCTGGGATAAGCTAAGTGTCTGCTGTGGTCCTGTGTGTCTGTGATCCGGGTGAGAGAGTTGGTGGGAAAATTGTGACAGATTTGTGCTTGTGGCTGATGGGAAACCGATAACAGGGGAGTTTGACCCACTCAGATAGGTCCTCACAAATACACCGGGACACAGGGGGAGGACAGGAGAAGCCTTGCCCAGGGACAGGTGGTGGGGCCTTACGGAGTTATCACAAGGCAAATCTCACATCAAGCTATCACAACAAACACCTGTGCACAGGAAGGGACAACAGCGCCCACGCCAGGCCACGCGGTGGTGTTAGCTTATGGGGGATATTGCAAGCCAAACCACTTGACAGGTTGCCACCAACACACCTGGTCACAGGGAAGGACAGGAGAAGCCGGCCCAGGTATCAGGTGGTGGCAACATTGTGGGAGTTATCACATTACTGATACCGACGAGCCAGCCAGGACGTCCGGTACAGCGTGTTAACATTCCCGGGTCACCAGCGTAGTACACCCAGTGTGGTTGGCAGTTATCGGTTACCAGCAGCTGTTTCACATACGCGTCACAAGACAAGGGCTTTCGCTCTCTCTCTCCGGACGTCTATATGTGAATTCATTGCAGGTTTCCACAAAGACCAGAAGATTGTACACTTCCTTTTTTTTGCCTACAGGGTGTGCCCCTGATATATATTTTTCATATTGTCATATTTGTACTCTGTTTTTCCCTATTTTATGTTTTATCTTGCATTTTTGGTAACTCTGTTTTTCCTTATTTTATGTTTTATCTTGCATTTTTGGTGGAGATTTTTTATTCTTGTTACTGCAGTGTTAGAACTTTTGGGAAAGCTGAGTTTTTGGGTACTAGCCCCCTCCTCTTACATTGTTCTCAGAAGATTTCACTGAGAGACGCAGGCAGAGGGAAAAAAAAAAAAAGGGGGGAAGTGTGTGTGTATCCTGCATCATTTCTGCATTAACCCTTTTATTATTGGAAGTGTACTCGTATTGTTTTTTTTTTTTTTTTGTAAGTGGTTCTTTTAAAGTTTATATACTTTTTGATTTTATCTACTTTTTTGGTTTTTATCCTTTTAAGATCTTTTAAAAATCATTTTCCCTTTTTATTTCTTTTACGCTTTCTCCCACTTTTAGTGACATTGTATCAGGTTTTTTTTTTAGGTTTTAGTTTTCACTTCTTTCTTTCAGTCTTTTGTTAAAAAGAGAGTTTTTTACTACTTTTGGAGGTTTTCGTTCACTAAATATTCTGGTTTTGTTCTTTTTCCCTTCCTTTTTAAGCAAAGAGTTTTTTTAAGTTTTACTCACCCTTTTTTTTTTAAAGTTTTTGGAACAGACACAGTAGGGGTTATTCAGAAAATCAAGTACGTGTTTTTTCCAAGGGCAGCTTCATATGCTGCAGCATGGTATGAGGTATTGAAAGGAAAAAGGGAAGTAGCTAGTTGAGCTCAATTGCTGTCTGCATTTTCTTAAAGTGACAGAGGATTTTACAGCGCAGAAGGTGCTAGCAGATAGTGTGAACAGGAAAGGATTGTTGTTTTTTTTTACGTGTAGGAAAAGTGTTTTCAGCGGCATACTAATCTGTGCCGTCTGAGAAGGACCACAGGTCCAATAATGCCTTTTGTGACGGCAGAGGGGGAAGCATTGAAGCCTTCATCTCGTACAGGAAACTGAAAGACTTCATAGTCTCTGCGCCAACTCTAGGCCTCCCTGACTACGGGAAGCCATCCCGTCCTGACCGAACGGAAAAAGGAGAAAGATGGAGAAGGTCATGCTACTGGCCAGGCTTAAAACAGACCCACGGAGGAAAACCAGAGGTCTCTAGACTACCTCTCAGCTGGCCTGTATCCAGTTGCAAAGGGGGGTCCCTCCTGCATGAAAACAATATCTGCAGCACACGCCCTCCTGTCAAGGCTGCTCTCCACCACTCTTCAGTGCCCTCAGCCGTTACCTGTCTCTACTCCCACTCCCAAGGGGGGATGCGGATACGGGCCCTCAGATGAAAAATCTGCAAGATACCGTAGATGATGCAGATGATGAAGGAAGATTCCACACGGGATGTGCAGTGACCAGCAATCAAGACATTCTATGGTCCAGAAGTTTGTCAGCCAAGAGCCCAAGAAGCGGAGCTGATAGAGCTGATGAAAGACCTGCCAGATTGCGAAGAATAAAAACTTCCAGGTACTCGCATGACATGGCACCCGACTTCGGACCCATCTGGGCTGCAAGAAACTTCATCACAGCAAGCGGATCGACCATGAAGCACCATGGAGCCATCAGAGACCTACTGGACGCTCTTCAACTACTAAAAGTGGTGGAAGTGTTGAAGGTCAAGGCACACGGAAAACTGAACACAGTAGAGACACAGGGCATCAACATGGCAGACATGGCAGCCAAAAAAGCAGCCGGAGGAAGACAATATGGAAAATGGGAAAGGTCGTAGAGTCAGACGGCTACTACATGACGACTGAAGACGAGAAAACCTGGCAAACAGAAGTCAATGGGAAAACCGTTGAAGATGCCATCTCTGAATTGGACAGAAGTGCTGCCTCCTCCTCCACCAGCCAACAAGCTGAATCACTTCCAGGATGAAGACTCTGACGTGGATATGAATTCTGAGGCAGAAGAATGGTGCCCACCTTTACCAGAAAGGACATATTTGATGGAGAACATTCCAGAAGATTGTCCTCCACCACCCTCTCGTGGGGAAGCTTCTTCTCCAGCATAGTCCTACGATCGGCAGTCCACAGCAACACTCCCCGAGACGAGATGCATGAGTCCGAAGGCATCCCAAGGCTACAACAGTTTGACCTTCCCCCTCATCCCTGGAGAATGTCGGCTGGATCTGTACCAATGCAAAGAGTTCCAAGTCCTCCTCTGACACAGTCTAACCCGAGTCTTCATACAGAGGGAAGGAAGACTCCGCTGCACGGACAAAGACGAAACCTCAGCTAAAAACCCACAATCAGCTCAGAGAATGTCAATTACCACAACCCAGTCACTAAACCTGACAAAATGACTTCCCGAAACCTGTACAAGAAGTAGCAGGATCAGACTCGGAAGGAGGAGAAGGAAAGCTGGATGCTGAAGGCCAAAAGCACTGGGCTCCAAGATACCGTCTACCTCAAAACGTCTACCTCAAGACAGACCCAGTCTATCTCAAAGTGTGTACCCTACAGTGGTTCAATGGGCACATGGCCCCGCACAGAATTGAAGACACAAATGAATGACCTGATTGGACTCAACTCACACCTTAACAGCCAAATTCCCAGCAGCTGTTTGGCCTCCGACAAATTTAACATCGTACAAGCGGGAAAAGTTCCCCCACATCGTCTGGCCTGAAGACTTCCCAGTAAGGAACCGGTTGGCGAAGACTACTGCAAAGAAGCTACTCTCAAAAATAGTGTGCAGGTATGGGGGTTCCAGAAGCAATAGCAAGTGATCAGGGACCCACATACACAGCAAACCTGACACAAGGGATCTGGTCAGCAGTAAGGTCAGACTTAGGCCTACACACACTACCCACCATCCCACACCATAGACTAGGTGGGACACTTAAGAGCAGCATGCTAAAGAAAAATTTGCCCAAGAGTCAGACAAACCCTGGCATTAGACACTCCCATAGGCTCAGAAAAAGCTGTCACCAATATGAAACTTTATTTGGGTCTAAACCCAGGTTAGGGGTATTCTTTACTTAGCAGTTGACTATGCAATATAATACTTTGTCTGCATGTGTAATTGAATTTATCAAGAATCTTGCTAATGTCCATTCTCGAGTTTTTCTCCCTCATTGCCAGGTCCAGATTCGGTGCCTGATATGCATGCCCTGAAGTCAGGAGACTGCTGAGTGTTGGTGGAAAAGGTCCGTAAAGAGAAGCACTCGATCCCAGATTTGATGGCCCTTCACCAAGTGTTGACGCCACCAACCTGGAGGGAAAACCCCCACCTGGATCCACGCACCACGCAGCCTTCATACCAGAGGACACACCTGAGCTGGAATGATGCTGTGGATGACCTACCTGACTGAATAAATTACCTACCTGACAGAGAATACACATGCACTGACTGCATAGACTGCTAACTAAGAGACTTTGATTACATTGCACCACACCCCCTTTAGGGACAGACCTCCTGACCGCCCATTTGCAAAAGTCTGTACAGAGGAGGATGTATGCACTAGGCATATGTCAGTCCACTGGCAGCATAAAAGAGTTGCAGCGCTTTGGGCCAGGAGCAGGATTTTAAGGGCAAGTGATATCTAAGGGGGGATTGTTATGGAAATATATATGTATATGTATTTCATCTAGATCTCACTTGCCTGCTATAGGCTATATACTCCATATACTGCTACATACTCATGTATTCTTATATAGCCATACTGCACACAGATACATATTTACAGTTTGAACTCTATAACTAGTTGGTGGAAATAACCTGCTACCCCCTCCCATGAGAGAGTCTGGGGAGCTGATGTGATCTCATGATAGCATTGTCTTGTGACATGTCTCCAGACACACAGAAGAGGAAGTTTAGGCCAGATGGTCCAGCCGATATTGTAGATTTGCTGACATTGGAATACAAGGGGCAGTATATCATCTGATTCTTAAGTCACCTTAGGTTGGACGCCCATATATGTTCATGTATTTAAACTGACCAATTAGATAAGAAGTAAAGCCTTTATGTTAATGAATAACCACCCCTTTCTGTACGAACTGATAAAAGACCATGAATGTGAATAAAGCTTCCAGAGTTTTGCTGGAAGGTATTGCCGCTAACCAGGTGTGGCGTGTTTCCTTCTTTGAGCGCTCAATAAGACTCTGTCTAATTAGGACAGGCCACAGTACACACAGGGGTAAATCTACCCAATCCAAAAATATTTCCACATCAAGGGTTTGGGAAGGGGACGAGTGGAAAACTGCATTCCTCACATCAGAGGGACTCTTTGAAAACCTGGTTATGCCGTTTGGGTTAACTAATGCAGCCGCAATTTTCCAGAACTTTATCAATGTTGTGTTTTCTGACCTGATAGGCCGTTTTGTTATCATTTATTTGAATGACATTTTGGGGTATTCCCCGGACAGTCAGTCTCACTTGCAAGATTTACAGACAATTCTCCAGAGACTCAGGGAGAACAACTTGTTTGCTAAATTGGAAAAATGTTCGTTTTTCGTACAGGAACTGTCTTTTTTGGGGCTGATTGTGTCTCGTGAGGGGTTTCGTATGGATCCTAAGAAGGGGCTGGCGATCGCAGACTGGGTTCAGCCTTGTGATCTCAAGGGGCTCCAGCGCTTCTTGGAATTTGCGAAATATTACCGAAGATTCATTAATGGTTTCTCTCAAGTGTTTAAACCACTCACGGATCTTTCCTGGAGGGGGGCTGATGTAAAAAATTGGTTTGAGCTCCCTAAGGAGTCCTTCTCAGCTCTTAAGAAATGTTTCATGTCCACCCCGGTGTTGGTTCAACCAGACCCGTCCAAACCATTGATTGTGGAGGTGGATGCTTCTGAAGTGGGGGTGGGGGCAGTGTTGTCCCAGGGTCTGGCCACCCTTACTAATCTCAAACCCTGTGCCTTCTTCTCCAAGAAGTTCTCATCCACCGAGAGAAACTATGATGTAGGCAATAGAGAACTTCTTGCGGTCAAGCTGGCATTCGAAGAATGGAGGCACTTTTTGGAAGTGGCTGCTCACCCTATCACTGTCATCACTGATCACAAAAATTTGGCATACCTTGAATCGGCTAAGAGGCTTACTCCTAGCCAAGCCCGTTGGTCACTTTTATTCACGCTTTCAATTCTCAATTACTTTTTGACCAGGGTCCAAAAATGTAAAAGCGGATGCGCTGTCCAGAAGTTTTTACCCGGTGTATCCCTCCGAGCCGCCATCCTCCATTCTTCGCCCGGGGATGGTAGTGGCGGGGGTCTCGTCAGAGTTGGACCAAGAAATTTTGAGGGCCCAGTTCCTAGCTCCGGCAACCAGGCCAGGGGATAAATTGTTTGTTCCAGATTTAATGCAGCCTAGACTTCTGCAGTAGTGTCATGGGTCGAGGCTGAGTGCTCCTCCTGGTATCACGGCCACTAGAGAGGCAGTAGCCAGGGTTTTTTGGTGGCTTTCACTTGGGTCCGATGTCAAGAAATTCATTTCTGCTTGTGGAGTTTGTGCCCATTCCAAAAGCTTGCATAACCGGCTGGCTGGGGAACTCATACCTTTACCGCTTCCTGATAGGCCATGGACTCATCTATCCATGGACTTTATTACCGGTCTTCCACCTTCCGGGGGCAATACTGTGATCTGGGTGGTGGTGGACAGGTTTTCGAAACAGGCCCATTTCATTCCCTTGGCAGCAATACCATCAGCAGAAACATTGTCAACGTTGTTTGTGCTGCATGTGGTCCGAATGCATGGGGTACCCCTGAATGTTGTGTCTGACAGAGGTGTGCAGTTTGTGGCCAAATTTTGGAGGGCATTCTGTAACAAATTGGGAATCTCACTCTCCTTCTCTTCGCATATCACCTGGAGAGTAATGGTCAGACGGAATGCACCAATCAATCCCTGGAACAGATTCTCCGGTGCCTGACCTCCACCAGACAGGAGGATTGGTGTTATGTGTTACCGTTGGCGGAGTTTGCTTTTAACAACCGGGTGAGTCAATCCACCATGTCCCCATTCCTGATCAATTATAGGTTTAATCCTCATTTTGGGGAGTTTTCAAGGGTGGATTCTGGTTGTCCAGGGGTGGAGGAATCCGTTCAACGGCTAAAAAACCTCTGGGCTGAAGTTCGGCGTAATATCTCTCGGGCCCAGGGGAGGTATAAATATTTTGCTGACAAAAAGAGAGCCCCGGGACACATGTTTCAGGTGGGAGAGAAGGTTTGGCTTTCCACACGTAACATCAACTTGAAGGTATAATCAGCTAAATTGGGACCAAAGTTCATTGGTCCGTATGAGATTGTGGAGATAGTCAACCCAGTGGCATATAGGCTGCATCTCCCCGCCTCCTTAAAAATATCCAATGTGCTCCATAAATCGCTGTTGAAACCCATGGGGTCGGTCAAGGAGGACTCCGAGCTTGTTGTTCCTCCAGTGTTGGTGGAGGGTCACTTGGAGCATGAGGTCGGACATATTGTGGACTCTCTGCGGGTGCGCCGATCCTTGCAGTACCCGGTCCACTGGAAGGGATATGGACCGGAGGATCGTTCAAGGGTCCCTGCTCACTCTGTACATGCAGATCACCTGGTTCAGGCTTTCCATGCCAAATACCCGGGGAAGCATGGGGGTCCAGAGGCCCCCCGTTGAGAGGGGGGGTACTGTCATGATCCCAGTGCAGGTTTTGACCTGCACATCTGGGGTTAATGTCTTGAGCCCAGTGCAGGCTTTGACCTGCATGCCTGGGGTTAATCATTGTGGCTTCTCCTTGGTTCAAGGAGAGCTTCTTATAGCCCTGAGAAACTCCAATCCCTGTCAGTTATACTTTTGCCTTTGGCCGAGTGTGGTGACCCCTGTGTGCCTTCTGATTGTCTTCTAGCTTGCTTCTATGGTTCTGACCCGGTTCTGTCCCCCGTTGTGAGTTTGTCTCTTGATTCTGTACTGTGTATCTGCTTCTCTGGTTTCTAACTGCTGCTACGTCCTGACTATCCGTTCTGTCTAAGGCTAGTTTCACACTAGCGTATCTACACGAAGCGCATGGCGCCACTAAGCCCCGCCCCTGCCACACCCCCTCCTGTCATCTCCTCCTACTAGCGCACATCGCTGCATGCGATCTGCGCACAATATCTTTAGCATGCGCTAGTAGGATTTTGCGTGCGCTGCGCCCTTTTGACAGAGCGCCGAGCGCACCAAAATGCAACATGGTGCGTTCGGCGCACATTCGCGCACCATCAAAAGGGCGCAGTGCACGCAAAATCCTACTAGCGCACGGCCAGCACATGGTCTGTGCACCCTATGCTAAAAATAGGGTGCGCAGATCGCATGCAGCGATGTGCGCTAGTATGAGGAGGTGACAGGAGGGGGCGCGGCAGGGGGCGGGGCTTAGTGGCGCGGTGTGCTGCGCGTAGATACGCTAGTGTGAAACTAGCGTAATCCTTTGGTACTGTTGTGCCATCTCATGCTTTGACCCCGGCCAGATCTGGTTTACATCCCTGTTCTGTCTCCGACATAATTAATGACTCTTAACTGTTCAATTTTCATAACATAAATTCAGTTATAATGCTCAGTTTGCCATACATTTTAATGTTTATTGTTTCCAGCTCGATCTAGTGGCCAAAAATAATAACTACAGCTTTATTCTATGTTAGTTTAATTTTCGTTCTGGATTTCCCTCCAATTCCCAATGTATCCTGGGTAAGTTCACAAGGCATCATGGTCTAATCCAGCCCCTTTTTCTGCCCAGTCTGCCATTTTTCTGTCAGGCTTGCATAATGGAAACACCTCATCCCTCTTCTCCCCCTGCGTCAGCATCGTCGACGAGTAACCACACTCCCACATTTATCCTGGTCTTAGATCACCCCTTAGTTAGCTCTCCCCTGGTTAGTTATTAGCACAGGTAATCTGTATAATGTATATATGTATTTTTATGTACCCATACTTATTCATTGTATTGTGTGTTTTGCTTGTAGTTTCACCGCATCTGTATACCATCACGTTCAATAAAGCACAGATTCAACCTACAGTCTTCTTATTGGATCCCCGGTATAGCGGTTTAGCTACCCGTATAAGCTATATGAATCCAGGTTCATTAGTAAGGACGGAATAGTCCCTGTCTATGCCCCTGGGTAACTTTGTCCCATAGTTACCCTTCTAGGAGTTTTCCTGCAGCTCCTAGCTCTCTGGAGTTTAGGCCACGCCCCCAGCAGTCACATGCTTCAGGTCCTGTTGGTCTAGAACGCATCTTCACCACTGCTGCCCCGCTCCACAGGTATCTTAGAGCACAGTTTCTCTTACTCAGGACACATGCACTGGCTCAGTGAGCAAGTGCAGTGTTCCTGACAGTGTGAGCTCGCCTCGCCACAGAGCAGCCACCAGTTTACACCCATTGTCACATACAAACATGACTGACTGTGGGTTCGCTGGTCTCATCCACTGATATGCCTGCTGTTTCACAGCTGTCCACAACTCTTCAGCATTGTGGCGTTTTCCACAGAACCATATTAGCTTCAGCAAAGCCTGTTCCCGCTTTGATTTGGCAGTGCTGCAGTGCTTCCAGATTGTGACTACTGTCCTACCTTTTTTGAGCTGGAGACTGAAGAGGAGGTGAAGGGGGGCAGTGCACTATGCACCCGAAGCGCCGACGCTGCGGCAAAATGCAGCAGACAGACCTGGTGACCTAGAGGCATGGGGCCAGCATAAGATAAATCGGGCAAGACATCACAGATTTTTGGCATGGACAAGCAGCACATAGGAGACTGAGTAGCGTGCTCCGTCCTTACAGCAGTGGCACTGCAAAGGACAGTTCCCATTGTCTCCCGCCACTAAAAGCGGTACTACCATTTACCAAGGTGCCTTTTGGCCAGTAACCACCAGAGAGCGAGGCACCATGCGCTCCTTGACCGTGAGTACAGCACACATGCGCAATAGAGCCAGTTCATGCCACATGTTCAGCATGGATAACCAATAGTTAGAAGGCACAGAGGAATGACAGAGGGACGTTGGTACATGAGCAAGGTACTCCCTCAGCATTTTCAAAAACTTGCACTCCATGTGAGAATCCCCTGCGCCTCAGGGACAGGGTGATGGGAGTGTTGAGGGAGGGCTAAATTAACCCTTCACGGTTGACCAGGTGATTTCCAAATTAATTCATAGGATGTTGCTAGCAACTGAGAATGACCACTCGGAGATGAGTCTCTGTATGGGAGGATCAAAGCCAACCACTAACCCCGTTTATTGAATCTCACATTACATAGCATTCTGCTTAATTATGCAAAGTATGCAGCTACCAATAGAATCATAATACATTCACTTTATAGGCCAATAGTATTGCAAGAAAATTGGAATATGTCCCTAGTTGCGTAACGTGGAAAATAGAACAATAGCACATTCTTCAGGGTCTCATATCTCATATCTTGTACAAGCTGGAACAGTCTGGTTTCATAACAACCATGAACTTTCATCTAGTTAAGTTACAAAATTTAACTCATAAACAGCAAAATGGCGTCGCAAGCACAAAAATGGATCCCGGAGAACAAGATGTCCCGTACATCTGAATACTGTACTTCACAATCCCCCTAGATAAATTTTGTTAACACATATGCAGCATCAGAGGTGCTATCCCAAGCCATCAGCTTGAGGGGTACTGGTCTTCACATGACTGATGCCGTGTTACCAGTCATGGCTGTCGCGGCGCACCCGTCCCCCTGTATACTGCAATTCACGAATAACAACTTTTGATCATGGTGGTGGAGATCTTTTGTAGGTAGCCACGTGCTTGGCTTCAACATCTTCATCAAGTAGCCTTTTGAGATCGGTGCAGAGAAGAACATCTGGGCAATAAAAATGAAAAAAGCATATACAGAATGGGAGGAATAGGGCTAAGTGACAGCACATGTGAAAAAGACTTGGGTATACTAATAGATCACAGACTGAATATGAGTCAACAGTGTGATGCAGCAGCAAAAAAGGCAAATGCAATTCTAGGATGTATTAACAGAAGCATACAGTCTAGATCACGTGAAGTCATTATTTCCCTCTACTCCTCTTTGGTCAGACCTCATCTGGAATATTGTGTCCAGTTATGGGCACCACATTTTAAAAAAGACATCAACAAACTGGAGCAAGTTCAGAAAAGAGCGACCAGAATGGTGACCGGTCTGCAAACCCTGTCTTATGAGGAAAGGTTGCAGGATTTGGGAATGTTTAGTTTGCAAAAGAGAAGACTGAGAGGAGACTTAATAGCTGTCTACAAATATCTAAAGGGCTGTCACATTGTAGAAGGATCAACTTTATTCTCATTTGCACAAGGAAAGACTAGAAGCAATGGGATGAAACTGAATGGGAGGAGACACAGATTAGATATTAGAAAAAACTTTTTGACAGTTAGAGTGATCAATGAGTGGAACAGGCTGCCACGAGAAGTGGTGAGTTCTCCTTCAATGGAAGTCTTCAAACAGAGGCTGGACAGACATCTGACCGGGATGATTTAGCAAATCCTGCTTTGAGCAGGGGGTTGGACCAGATGGCCCAGGAGGTCCCTTCCAACTCTACGATTCTATGATTCTATGATTCTAAGAACAGGGGCAACGACGCCTTTGGTATCATCATTAGCTGTCTTAGTGCAGAATTTCCTAATACAGACAGAAATACACCAAAAAACAAGTTTTAGTTTCACATATACAACAAGGATACAGGCAGCAATGTGCAACAAGCTTTGTAAGATCCCAGTTATCCAGCCCCCAATTCCCTTAAACCAATTGGCTGGATTGAGAAAGGAGAAGTGTCATGGTCACGTGTGTCAGGACGCAGATGTTTCCGCAAGGCGAACCCATGTGACACACGTGACCCTGGATACACCGCCTCCAGTGGGGCGCATTTAAATAATAGTACGTGCAGGTGGATACGCCGCCTCCACCTGGCGAATTTGGGTATTACACGTTATATACATAAAATCTGGAAACCCCGCCTCCAGTACGGCGAATTTAAATAATAAAGGGGGAACCTGGGAAACTTTAACAATGGTGGGCCCTGCGATAGGGAATGGGGGACGTGGAGACCTTCTAAGCTCCCCTGAGCCAGTGTCCCTGCAATCCTGACATTCCCTATACAGACTCCGAACCTGTCGCCGCACGCGTACCTTAACGCCCTTGCTCACCCTGACCCTAAACCCTCACTAGGGAATGGGTCGGTGCGGAGACTAATCCCACCACTGCACTAATAACACACATGAGGAAAGAGACAATACAGGGGAAACACCACTTAGCTTTGCTCTGTTGCGTGCGCTCCTAGCAACAGAGCCCACCACCTGCGTGCGTCTTCTCCTCCACCTGGATCCATCACCATAACTGGATCCATCACCTTAGTGCAGCCTTGGAGCAGAGTCCACCACCTGCGTGCATCTTCTCCTCCACCTGGATCCATCACCATAACAGGATCCTTCACCTTAGTGCAGCCTTGGAGCCGAGTCCACCACCACTCGCAGCTGCTCAGCAACAGAGTCCCAAGGATGAGTTCAGCCTCTGACACGAAGTCAAGCATGCTTGAGTCCAGCTCAGCGGCCAAGTCCCACATGGTGAGTGCCACTCTCCATAGTAGCCACTCCACCAGCCCATGCAGACACTTCCCGCTGACACCATCACTGCGACTCCACCACGCCATGCCAGCCCTTTGTCCAGACACCATAGCTGAAACACGTCCCCCCTGGCTAAGCTGCGCAGGACTCCTCACCAGCTCCATCCTTCCTCCAGGCTCTCCAACTCAAAGTGAACACTAACTCACAATATCACAGGCAGTGAGTGAACACCCTGAGCACACCTTTATAGGGTGTCACACCTGATCCATAATTAAGTGAACATTAACCTAAACCTAAGGTGCGATACCATTCCCCACCACCGGGCAACTTAGAATGAACGACACCACGTGTGATAATTCTAATGGCCACCGGGGGCTATCACGACACACTTTGGAACCAAAGGAAAAAAAGTTCACTTAATGCATTTAATACCGCCAGATCCAACACTGGATCATGACAAGAAGGTGTCTGACCACCAACTGTTCTTATTACAATCATTGTCTTTATTGTATTGATCTCTGAGTCTTTGAATATCTTCTAACTTTAATTCATAGTACTGTTAGGATCTATGTAATGACAGCAAGCGGGTCCAATGACCTGACGCATACCACCTCGTGCTGCTGTTAAGTAGTCCAGCACTATAGTATGTTGATTAGTGACTATGATAAGTTGATTTTGGACATCAACAGTAGTATTAAGTATGTCCAATATATCCCAAATTTGATCATCTAGATAGCCTGTGGCCCTAACCAATTAATCCCACATTTGTGTAATCATTGGGTAAATGAAAATAGAACAGACAACTTTATTGGCCACACTCATCTGCACTATATGTGGTCTCCCTGAAGGGCGGGGTGAATTGTTCGCAGCTCATTGTATAATGTATGTTTGGGTATATAGCCTGTGTATCCAACTGTTTGGAATAACAAAGGTGGCCGGGGTCAAGCGACCCAGAGTACAAGTACCTCTTACCCCTACTGGCAACCATTTATAAGCATTGTCTCCACATACCCAGAACATATCATCCGGTAAATCCCATAGGGCTGAATGTTGCAGTACCAATCTATGAACTAAAGGTACTGTCACACTTAGCGATGCACCAGCGATATGACGCGGTCAGGATCAGAGGTGCATCACTAAGTGGTCGCTAGTGAGCTGCCACACCGGCAGATCTCACCAGCGACATCGCTGGGGACGGGGGTCGCTACTTACCTGTCACACCAGGCGATCCTGCGTCCTCCCGCCCGTGTCCACACGTCGCTCGTCGCCACAGCAGGAAGCCCCAGCAGGAAGCGGCCGACGAGAAACGGTCCAGGACGTTCTCGCGCGATCAGCGATAACCAGCGGGGCAGCGGTCGGAGGTAAGTATCAGACATAGCGATATCGCCTTAACGTCACAAAAACCAGTGACGTCACAGTGATATTGCTAGCGATATCGCTTAGTGTGCCGTGGCCTTTAGTCTATGAACGCAGATGCATTCTGAAGCATGTACCAAGCTGGAGATTGTCCTAAAGGACTACAATCACCTACATCAGGATTTCCACAAGTGGCGGTTTCTGGCACATATTCAGAGAACTCATTACAAGATATATTGCCAGGAATACTGGCACAGGTTTCGTTAGAACCCTGGGGAAACAAATTAGAAAATTCCCATGACGTATTATGTAACCTTCTTTCTAACAACATTGGTTTGAAGGCATCAGTAGAGTGTGAAGTTACATTGAAACTGACTTGTAGACCATACGTTGGAATTTTCCCTAGATTGGTTAGACTAGTCTTAATCTTAGGGACCCAAGCTCCTCCTTTGTAGGCCAAATATTGAAGTTGTGTATTGCTTCCTGAAAGGTTACCTTGCCACCAGGGGTATCCCACCCATCCCACAATAGGTATACCAACAGTTAAATTCCATAACTAAGCATTATCTGTGGCATTGTTAGCGAGTGTGTCAGAACAGTTAGTCCAAGCAAATAACTCCTCAGGTGGTGTCACGTCGGCGGTGGTGACCAGGGGTCCGCCGCCTGTGCTCACCTGCCCCCATCTCGCCGCGCTGTGCTGGCCTCCTCCTCACTCTCGTCCTCCCGCTGTGTGGTTCCCACGCGCAGGCGCCTTAGGCCGAGGGCGCGCGCCCTGCAGGTTTCTTAACCCTGCAGCGCCCGCCCTAAGGTTCTGTTGCCCAATCAATCACCAGCCTGTGGTATATCAGGCGTCTCCAAGATGGTGGAGACGCCTGACTATCATGTGCTTTTCCTGCGTTGTTCTGGCCGAGTTGCAGGGGTTCTTCCCTGCAACTTCCTCCTATACCTTGCCTTGCTTCAGCCTTGTACTCTGTACCCAGCCCTGTACTCCGTCCTCCGCTCTGCACTTCTTCAGTTCTGCACTCCGCGCTCAGTCCTATACTCAGTCTGGTACTCCGTACTCCATCCTGTACTCACTCAGTTAGGTACTCTTCCCCGTGTTCCTGACCCGTCCTGTTTCATCTGGTGCTCTGGTCCTTTGAGCCGTCCCTCTTGGTTCTAGCTGTTGCGGTATCTGTCTTCCGAGGGTCTGCCACTAACGGTCCCTGTATAGGGGTCGGCTCCACCTGGCGCGCTCGCCCCCGGGAGCTTCAGTGCCGCGATCCAGAGGGTCCACTCGCAGACGTTACCTTGATCGTCACAGGTGGAACAGGGATAGCCAAAAAGGGGATGCTTGTGGCTGACACTGGTGAATACGTGCAGATACAACAGTCTGCCAGAGACTGGGAATTGTCCAACAAATCTCTCAGTAATTTTTCTTGATGTTGTATAAACTTATTATTCAAGGACATTGGGGAATTTAGGCTGTCCCATGCGGTTACCAGTAATAATATGGAAAATGTGAAAGACCAAAACATTATGCCCCCTTATTTGCTATTTGCTTGTTTAACCAGCTTGCAGTGCGATGCGTGAATCCAAGTCGGTCTTCCTTCTAGTTTCACTGATGTAGGGGTGATGAGGAGGACTTGATATGGACCGTCATACAAAGGTTCTAGTCGGTGCTTTCTGACATGCCTTTTCACGACTACCAGATCACTATGCTTCAGGTTATGACAGGTGTCGGTTTCTGCTGAATCTGGAAGAGAAGAGGAAACTAGAACATGGGTGTTAGCAAGATTTCTACTAAGCTGAATAACACATTGAACAGCACGGTCAGTTTCTTCTGATAACTGCTGAGGCTGGAAATTTGCAACTGGGGGCCTAGCACCAAACAATATCTCATATGGGGACAGGCCATGTTTTGCAATAGGGGTAGTGCGGATGTGGTATAGTACAATGGGTAGGAGCTCTGGCCATGGAGCCGTAGTCTCCTGCATCATTTTGGTCAATTGTCCCTTCAGTCAGCCGTTCAGCCTCTCAACTCTCCCACTGGATTGTGGGTGGTACGGAGTATGGAGGGCTACAGTGGATCCAAGCATTGTCAGAACTTCTTGGTACACATGAGGAGAAAAGGCCGGACCTTGATCACTTTCAACAATTTCTGGAACCCCATATCTGCATATGACTTCCATCACCAGTTTCTTCTTTGTGGTTTTTGCATTCATGTTGGTAACAGGGAATGCTTCCGGCCAACTGGAGAACATGTCAACAACAACCAAACAGTATTCATACCTTCCACACTTAGGCAACGTGATATGGTCCACCTAGAGCCTTTGGAAAGGATAGTCGGGCTTAGCAAGATGCTTCGGGGGTACACGTTGAAGTTGACAGGGATTACAAGTCTGAGATATTACAAAAAGAGAAAAACCGTTGGCACAACCCTGGTAGTGGTGCACAAGTAGGATCCTAATCCGTGAAATACTATACTTAAAGACTTGGCACGCACAGGTGAAATCCAATGCAGAAAGATAATTTAATGTGGTACAGTACATACATACAGACGTTTCGGTCTATGACCTTCATCAATGTACAAGGTATTGTACTGTGATAATAAATCTGCCCCCAGTAAATTTACTGGACATGTGGGATTACAAACTGAGCGTTCACCTCGGGGAAGGGTCCCACAGGGATGGGTTTTGTAAGAGTATGTTTATTGGGTCTGCCATCTACCCCGATTAAAACAAGCTCTTGATCTGAGAATTGAATAGGGATATCCATAGGTACATCTGGTGATTTGATTATAGAATTGGCCGCCTCAGTATCTACCATGAACTTAACAAGGGTGTCTCCTACAGGGAGCGTAATGGATGAGCATGCCCCAGGTTTGGTGGAGGACATTGTGATAGCAGACTCTGGTTGGCCACCCCTTCAGTATGGACAATTATCAGGATTTTGGGGCTGTCCGTAACTGAGGTACCCTCTAGAGTTCCCAGTATTCAGGTTACGGTTGGAAAAGGAAACTTGAGGGTAGCATCTATCAACGGGCGAATGACAATCTCTCTGAAAGTGACCGAGTCGGCCACAGTGCCAGCATTGCAGACGAGAATTGGCACGGCTGATCTGGGGAGTAAGGTTCCTAGTCATAGGATCAGGAGAGTAGGGAGCTGAAGTCTGAGGGGGGGCAACAGTTTGTTGTATGGGCCATTGATAAGGTACGAGTGGTGTGCTCGCAGCTGCGGTCGGGGTTAGAGGCTGCTGTGTGGGCTGAAGGGCACACTGATGAAGGACAAACTGTGTGCTTGTAGCTGGGGGGGCTGTTATTGGAGGAACTGGAGCTGCTACAGCTGCAGCTGCTGGCTTGTTCTTTGCTTTTCCTCCTGATACAGAACGGGTTAAATTCTTCTGAAAACTTTTTATTACTTTCAATGCATCATCCGGAGTGGAATTCTCGACATCAGGTCTAACTGACATTATTGCCTCTTGCAATTCGGGTCTGAGGCCGGACATCAAAGCTGCCACAAAAAGGTGCGTATTGGCTTTATTATACAATGAGAATCCCAGATCTCTAAATACTACCATAAGACGCCCATAGAACTTCTCGGCAGTCTCCCCCCTTGTCCTGTGTGACATCTGTGAGAGAGGTAGCCTATCTTGTGCCCAAACCTTTAAAGGATTACAGAAATCAACACCACTCTCATAGGTTCCCCCATCCAGGTTCACATTATACATTATGCCACCCTCAATAATTGGAAAATACCCCTCTCCAGCTTTTACTCGAAGTATGTTTAATAGATCTCTTCGGGGAGTGGAATAAATCTCTCGATTTGCTGCCATTTGCCTGTAGAAAGCCATGGGGGAAGTCTCTGGATCGGGTAATTGATTGCAAACGGTGTCTATTTGGGATGGGGTGAAGGGAGTATACTTTGACCTGTCCGGAGTGGTTTCCACATTATCTTCTTCAAATTCAGATATTACTGACAACTCGGGGGGAGGAGGTGGCGGTAGTACGGGCACAAGAGGCATCTGCTGTGGGAGCGAGGCAGGAGGCTCTGTTACAGTTAGAGATTGTATTGCCTGATGGGCCGTTAGGCGGCCGTCAAGGACAAATCGGACCTCTTCCAATTTTATGGGGTTTTCCTGTATACACCGCTCTATTGCTGATACTATGGCCATGGCGGCATCCTTCCTTGGATATTGAAAAATACCGGCAGAGATTAATGGTATAGCCACTGTACGTTGAGGCATCGTACCTGGGGGGGACAGAGGAGGCATACAGGATTGCATTCTGGACAGCCTCAGTAAGCAATTGTTGGGACCTAGGAATATTGATAGGGTCATATCGTGGTCCCACTGCATGTATTACATATTGACCCGGCAGCTGTCCTGCTCTGGTTGCTGCGACCTGTACTGTTTCCACCTGGCTATACATTTACTTACATTTATATATACGAATCAGATTCTTCCTGAATCATGGGTCCGCCTTTCTGTGAAATTTGTGCGGCCAGTCCTCAAGTCAGTCAGCATGGCGGAGTTGATTATTCGCGGCATTTACTATGGCCCCAGCGTGCTGCTTCATGAGATCCCCTGTCCCTATCCTAAAGAGCACATCATGACGGTGGGGTCCAGGAATAATATTGGAATACATTTCCTGGAAATCTTCTATCTCCTCTGAGTATCCTGTCTCTGACTGAGTGACTAAAGTAGGAGGGGAAGGATATTCATAACCACTAGCAATATTAGGCATAGTGGGGACTGAGGCTGGCGGCGGATGATAATAGGTGCCGTCAGCATTTAACAAAGGAAAGATGGGGGCTGCTACTCCTGGTCTCCTTGTGCCACAATTATAACAGACCTCTCTCCACTGAGGATTAGTACTTCCGCATAGAGCACAAATCCACCCGGCAGGATCATAGGGTGGGGGCGTACTGAGTTTCGGTAGTGCAGGATACATCGGTGCCTTAGGGTTAAGGGGCAAAGAGCTTACAGTCGGGAGGAGAGGCTTGATTTCCTGGGGAGGGACCTTATCATCTAGCGGGGAAACTTCTTGCTTCAAATCATTCTTAACTATTTGTCTGCCTGACGCATTAGTCCCGATCTCGGTTTCTTCTTTAACCACTTCCTCAATTCTTTCCTGTACCACAAAACTTCCAGTCTCTTTCACAGTGGTAGACAATTTTCCTTTTTCAACATAGCAATAAAAACAATCAGAATTCACTTGCTCTTCAATTTCCACATAACCTCCATTATACAATTCATGTGCCAAGCCACGGAATTCCTCAGCGCCTTTAAGTAATCCATCATCAGTCAACCTCCCTTTGTTCTTCTTAACACCTTCGTCCCATAGCATAGGCTGTAGCCTCCCGCCCTTAGGAAATCCCAGAATCGAAAATATTTTTTCTGCATTCCTGACAGATTTCTTTCCTCGTCTTTGAATCATAAGACTAACAGTATCCGATCCTTCACACAATTCCAAACTTTTCTTTTTCTTCCACGGAAACATAATTCTCTCCTTTAGAGCTACCTTACTTCAGTTGTGCACAGATCTGGAGCGGCCGTACAGTCTGTTCCACAGGGTCTATCCCCATCTGGGAAGCCCAAAATTCAACGTGGTACTCAGTGAAAGGAGGAGGGCGTCTCAAACTATCCCTCCGGACACCTCTGGTTATATATATATATATATATATATCTATCTATATATACCTGAGTTACGTATCCTACCCAATCTTTTGATCACCTCACCACACCTGACTCTAACAGTGATCAGGATTTCAGGATATTTTGACTATAAAGAGTGTCACAATCATTGGTCAATCTGGGGTGTCCGTCCCTTATGAGGTACGGTTCAAACACTGGGCACCCAATGGGACTGCACCTCTATATGATTCCACCCAAGAATCACCCCACCATGGGGACAAACCTCAGATCCTCTTTGCAGCAACAAGCACAGGAAAACCACACCAAAACGGCCAGTCTGAACAGTATAACTGCCAACTTACCATGGTTGTCGTGGGGGATGATCAGTCACAATTTTCCAGCGCCTGTGTCCGGTCCGAGGGTCCTTTGCCTTGTTGTCCCCCGGGGGCAGAGGCGTCCCTGTTCGGGGGCCCCCATTGGGCACCAAACTGTTGAGGGAGGGCTAAATTAACCCTTCACGGTTGACCAGGTGATTTTCAAATTAATTCACAGGATGTTGCTAGCAACTGAGAATGACCACACGGAGATGTGTCTCTGTATGGGAGGATCAAAGCCGAACACTAACCCCGTTTATTGAATCTCACATTACATGGCATTCTGCTTAATTATGCAAAGTATACAGCTACCAATAGAATCGTAATACATTCACTTTATAGGCCAATAGTATTGCAAGAAAATCGGAATATGTCCCTAGTTGCGTGACGTAGAAAATAGAACAATAGCACATTCTTCAGGGTCTCATATCTCATATCTTGTACAAGCTGGAACAGTCTGGTTTCATAACAACCGTGAACTTTCATCTAGTTAAGTTACAAAATTTAACTCGTAAACAACAAAATGGCGTCGCTAAGCACAAAAATGGATCCCGGAGAACAAGATGTCCCGTACATCTGAATACTGTGCTTCTCAGGAGCATCTGAGAAAACTCTCCCGAAACTTTGCTAGTGTTCCACTGCCTTTGCTGGCTTGGAGTTGTGTCTCTCTCACCTGTACTCATTGCTTGGCCAACAAACTTTGACCTCTGCTGCCAACATTTTCAGAAGTGAATTTTTCTATTAATACCGCAAGAAGGGCCCTCTGTTCCTCCAACATTTTAGTACACCTGTCTGCCTCTGGAATAAGAGATGTAAAGTTCTCCTTGTAGCGTGGGTCTAGAAGTGTCACCAATCAGTATTGCCCATCACCTAAAATTTTTATAATGCGAGGGTGACAGGAAAGGCAGTGTAACAAACTCCACCATGCATGCAAGACTACTAACAGTCAATATTTCCGTGTCCTCACCAAGAGGACGACTGACCATGCTCTCCTCCTCCTCGTTGTCCTCAGGCCTCCAACAGAACTAACCTCAGTAACATCATTCTACAAACATCATTGTAGATACTTTCTTGTAAATACACCCCTGCATTTTTTTTTATCTCATCCACCTTATTTTAGATTGTAAGCTGTCATGAGCAGGATTGTTTTGTTTAATTATTGGATTATTGTTATCATTGTTACTTCATTTGTTGCACTGTATGTAATACTTACTGCTTTAGATCCGTGACTGGGGCCTCTCTAGATCTTATCAGGATGAAGGTGCTATAGCATATTGACACAGCCTGGTCTAGTGCCTTTGATCATCTAACCATCCCCAGGAGTGCTGGCCCCAGCTGCCAAATTATACCCAACCAGCTCCCACAATCCCTCTCTCCTCACCCTGTAGTGTGGCCTATATATGTAGTAGTTCCTAAGGGGAAGCACGCAGTGTGGGGTGCAGCACGCAAGCATCCCATAAGCAAAGCATCACAGAAGCTAAGCAGCAGGAAAACGGCAGTTATTCATGGCAGTTAGTCAGGGCAGGAGTCAGGTAACCCACACTTTGTGCTCCCCTTTATCCATGTGCTTTATTTTTATCCTCCTGTGTTCCTTTGCCATCCACATTCACCACCCTATCCCCCCTCCATCATGACTCATACACATCAGCCCCTCTATACTTCCCTGTTGTGAGCTCATTTTCTCGTTCACCTTTGATGTCCGATGAACTCCCTCTGCTGGTGAAAGGAGGTGGTGAAATTGATTTCGATGGGAGAGACCTGTCACCTGAACAGGTGGATTGCGATTGGACATCCGGAATCTCTGAGTGGATATAAGGCAGCCGACGCCCTGTAGGGTTGCTGGTGATTTCTCTGCTCTGAGCTCTGGCCTCCAGTTCAGTTCCTGTCTTCTAAAGCTAAGTTTTGCTCTGTTATTGTTCCATGAGATATTGTCTGATTTGTTTAGTTTTGTGTTCAGCCAGCCCCGGCTGGGGCTTTGCTGAATTTCCATTTTGGTCCCTGATCGGTTAAATCTCTTTTGCTCTGTCTTCAGAATATATCGGAGTGCTGATATAGGGATTTTGAACTCTACTGACTTAAGGGCCATTTTTCCTATCAGACGTGTTGGGACATTTTTGGTAGGGTTTTTGCGGATTGCAGCCAGCATCTTTTCTGTCCTTTCCTATCTAGTTAGTTGGACCCATTCGTTTGCTCTGCCTGTCTTTCTGTCTGTGTTTGTGTTTTCATCTGTTTTCACCGACAATACATGTTGGGGGCTGTCTATTGCTTTGGGGTCTGCTCTGGGGCAGTTTAGATTTCCCCTTTCTTTCTTTAGGCTTAGTTAGCGCTCCGGCTGTGACGAGGCATCTAGGACCACCGTAGGAACGCTCCACGGCTACTGATAGTTGTTGTGAATAGGATCAGGGGTCTGCAATGCGCTAGCTACCAGCCTCTCCGGTTTTCTGGATTTAGCTTGCATTTTTTTTTTTTCCTCCTCCGGTGACTCATTCATAACACTTCCCTTTTCCATGTACAGCTCCCATGCACTCCTCACCTTCCTGAGAAACCTCAGTCCATCTTGCCCAAACACATCACAGAAAAATACTGCTTACTGTTATGAATGAGTCACCGAGGAGGAAAAAACAAAAAGCAAGCAAACCCAGAAAACCGGAGAGGTTGGTAACTAGCGGATTGCAGACCCCTGATCCTATCCACACAACTAGCAGTAGCCGTGGAGCGTGTCTACGGTGGTCCTAGACGCCTCGTCATGGCTGGAGAACTAAATAAGCCTAAAGAAAGAAAGGTAAAATCTAAACTGCCCCAGAGCAGACCCCAAAGCAATAGACAGCCCCCAACATGCATTGTCGGTGAAACAAGATGAAAATACAAACACAGATAGAAAGATAGGCTGAGCAAACGATGGGGCCCTCACTAACTAGAAAGGACAGGAAACAAAAGCTGCTGTCTGCAATCACGCAAAAACCCTGCCAAAAAAATGTCCAACACGTCTGATATAAAAAGGCCCTGAAGTCGCTAGACTTCAATTCCCTATATCAGCACTCAGGTATATTCTGAAGACAGAGCAAAAGAGATCAACTGATCAGAGACAAAATGGGGATTCAGCCCAGTCCCAGCCAGGGCTGGCTGAACACAAAAACTAAGTAAACTAGACGAAAACTCATATGAACAATAGCAGAGAAAACTTAGCTTTAAGAAGGCAGGAACCAAACTGGAAACCAGAAGCCACACTCAGGAGAAATCACCAGCAAGAAACTAGGGAGTCGGCTGCCTTAAATCCAATCGGAAATTCCTGATGTCCAATCACAGTCCTCTTCCTCAGGTGGCCGGTCTCTGCCATTTAGATCAGCTTCATTACCTCCCTTCACCAACAGAATGAGTCCAGAGAGAGAACTCACTACTCCTCTGTCAGCACAGCCAGCTCCATAGCCCTCACCAGAAGCCAGAGGCAAACCCGAAAATGAGCTCACAACAGTACCCCCCCTTGAGGAGGGGTCACCGAACCCTCATCCACACCACCGGGCCGATCAGGCTGGACCCGATAAAAAGCACAAACCAATCTATCGGCATGAATATCAGAGGCAGAGACCCAAGAATTGTCCTCCTGGCCATAACCCTTCCACTTGACCAAATACTGGAGTCTCCGTCTAGCCAGACGAGAATCCAGTATTTTCTCTACCTCATATTCCACATTACCTTTAACCAATACAGGGTCAGGTGGTGCCGCCATAGGAACTACTGGCTCAACATATCTCTTCAACAGTGACTTATGAAACACGTTATGGATCTTAAACGTAACAGGAAGAGCCAATCGAAAAGAAACAGGATTAAGAATCTCCAAAATCTAGTAAGGTCCAATAAATCTTGGCTTGAACTTTGGAGAAGCCACCTTCATAGAGATATTCTTTGATGACAACCAAACCATATAACCCACATGAAACCGGGGACCAATGGTCCTATGCCGGTTAGAAAGCTGCTGGGCCTTTTCCTGGGAGAGAGACAACTTATCCACTACTTGGTCCCAAATCTGCTGCATTCTCTCTACCACAGTGTCAACACCTGGGCAGGCTGAAGATTCCACTTGCCCTGAAGAAAATCGAGGATGAAACCCAAAGTTACAGAAAAAGGGGTACATCAAGGTGGCAGAACTAGCTCTATTATTTAAAGCGAATTCGGCCAAGGGCAAAAATGAAACCCAATCATCCTGATCAGCAGATATAAAACATCTCAAATAGGACTCCAAAGTCTGGTTTGGTCTCTCCGTCTGTCCATTGGTCTGAGGGTGAAATGCAGAGGAGAAGGACAACTGAATTCCCAGCTTGGAACAAAAGGCTTTCCAGAATCTGGAAACAAACTGAACTCCTCTGTCTGATACAATGTTCTCAGGAATCCCATGCAACCGAACCACCTGTTGTAAAAACAAGGGTACCAACTCTGAGGAAGATGGCAACTTTGGGAGTGGTACAAGATGGACCATCTTAGAGAATCTATCACAAATCACCCACATAACAGTCATTCTCTGAGAGACAGGAAGATCAGAAATAAAAACCATTGAAATATGGGTCCATGGCCTCTTAGGCACCGGCAAGGGCAACAACAACCCACTAGAGCGAGAACAGGGTTTAGACCGGGTACAAGTCCCACAGGACTGCACAAAATTCCTGACATCACGAGACAAGGCAGGCCACCAAAAAGACCGACTCACCAAATCTCTGGTACCAAAAATACCTGGATGACCAGCCAATGCGGAGCAATGAACCTCAGACATCACTCTCTTTCTCCACTGGTCAAGAACATACAATTTTCCCATAGGACAACGCTCAGGTTTGTCCTCCTGGAATTCTTCCAGAGCACGTCTCAAATCGGGCGAGATGGCAGAAAGAACTACCCCCTCACCTAGGATGGTAGTAGGCTTGGTCACAATAGGAGAATCAGCAAAGAAACTCCTAGAAAGGGCGTGTGCCTTAACATTCTTAGTGCCTGGAAGAAAGGAGACCACAAAATCAAAACGCGTAAAAAAACAACGCCCACCCACTTGATGTCTAGCTCCCTCCAACCAATGTCTCCACTCCTCAAATGCCCATTTCATGGCTAACAATTCCCGATTCCCCACATCATAGTTGCGTTCAGATGGGGAGAACTTTCGGGAAAAGAAGGCACAGGGATTCATTTTAGACGTCACCGGATCTTTTTGGGACAAAACAGCTCCTGCACCAATCTCTGAAGCGTCTACCTCCACCTGAAAAGGAAGTGAGACATCAGGTTGCCGCAAAACCGGAGCAGAAGTGAACCTCCGCTTCAGCTCCTGAAAGGCAGAAACAGCCTCTGAAGACCAATTCAGCACATCAGCACCCTTCTTAGTTACATCAGTCAGTGGTTTAGCAATACCAGAAAAATTAGCTATAAATTTACGATAAAAATTAGCAAAACCCAAAAACTTCTGGAGAGCCTTCAAAGAAGTGGGTTGAACCCAATCATAAATGGCCTGTACCTTGGCCGGGTCCATTTCAATAGTTGACGGAGACAAAATAAATCCCAAAAATGAAATCCTATGTACACCAAATAGACACTTTGATCCCTTCACATCAAGGAATTCACTCTCAAAATCCGGAACACAGTCCGAACATGTTCCACATGAGAATCCCAATCCCTGGAAAAGATCAAAATATCATCCAGACAGATGATCAAAAACTTATCCACAAAGTCCCGGAAAATATCATTCATGAAGGATTGGAAGACAGAAGGGGCATTAGTGAGCCCAAAAGGCATCACCAGGTACTCAAAATGTCCCTCTGGAGTATTAAACGCCGTCTTCCATTCATCCTCATGCTTGATGTGAATAAGATTATAGGCCCCCCTGAGGTCAAGCTTAGTAAACCAGCAAGCACCTTTAACTCTGGAGAATAAATCAGAAATCAGGGGTAACGGATACTGATATTTAACCGTAATTTTGTTGCAGGAACGATAGTCAGTACAAGGCCTTAATGAACCATCTTTCTTGGCCACGGAAAAAAAAACAGCACATAAGGGTGAAGAGGATGGTCTAATATGACCCTTCTCCAACGACTCCTTAATATAAGATCGCATAGCCTCGTGCTCGGGTACAGATAAATTGAAAAGTCGACCCTTGGGAAATTTACACCCAAGTCTCCACTCAATTGCACGGTCATAACTCCTATGAGGAGGCAAAGACGCAGAATTGCTTTCACTAAATACATCACAAAAATCAGCCAAATAGTCAGGAACATCATGCGACTGGGGAGAGGTGGAGAAAACAGGAGTGTCCCAAAGAGCACACTGACAACCCAAACTCACCACAGACACAGATTTCCAATCGAAAACCGGATTATGGATTTGCAACCAGGGAAAACCCAGAACAACGGTATCATGAAAATTATGCAGCACCAAAAATCTGCAATTTTCTTGGTGGTCTGGGGCGACCCGCATTATCACCTGGGTCCAAAACTGAGGTTTATTTTTCACCAAAGGTGTAGCATCAATACCCTTCAAAGGAATAGACATCTGCAGAGGTGTCATAGGAAAACCACGTTTAGCAAAATCCAAGTCCATCAGATTCAAGGCCGCTCCTGAATCCACAAAAGCCTTCGCGGAAAATGTGGATAAGGAGCAGATCAGAGTAATTGCCAAAAGAAACTTAGGTTGTACACCACCCACAGCAAATGTGTGTGCAAAACATTTCTCTCATTTAGGGCAGACAGAAATAACATGAGAGGCATCTCCACAGAAAAAACACAGCTTATTACGCCTTCTAAACTCCTGACGTTGCGCCCTAGACAAAACTCTATCACATTGCATAGGTTCAGACATTTGTTCAAAAGGTGGCAGCGCCTCCCGTGTAGTCTTGCGTTCACTTAAATGCCGATCAACTTGAATGGCTAATGACATAGAATCGTCAAGACCAGAGGGAACAGGAAATCCCACCATAGTATCTTTTAAAGTTTCAGACAAACCCTTCCGAAGGAGAGCTGCCAAGGCATTATCATTCCATGTAGTAAGGACCGCCGACTTTCGGAATTTCTGACAGTATAACTCTGCAGGATCCTCACCCTGGTTCAATGCCAATAGGGCTCTCTCAGCTTGATCAATAGCATTAGGTTCATCATATAACAACCCCAAGACTGGAAAAAATGCATCCACATTAGTCAAAACAGGATCTTCAGGTGTCAAAGAAAACGCCCAATCCTGGGGATCGCCGCGCAGCAAGGAGATGACAATTTTAACCTGCTGCGCAGAGCTCCCCGATAAGTTAGGCTTCAAGGCAAGAAATACTTTACAATTATTCTTAAAATTCAAAAATTTAGACGGATCCCCAAAAACCACATCAGGAGTAGGGATCTTTGGTTCAACAGCATGTGACTGAGTGAGATAGGCGGAAATTCTCCGCACTTCAACAGCAAGCTGCTCCACATGATCAGACAATTGCTTAATCTCCATCAAGGAGAAAGAAAAAAAAGAATCCTCCTACGGCCCCAGAGAAAAAGAGGAGAAAATATACATATAAAAAAAACAAAAAAATTCCGACACTTTTTAAAAATTTTTTTTACAATTCTCTCCTGTTTTTGAATACCCTAGAATCTGCAGTATGGCTGGTGATTCTGTTATGAATGAGTCACCGAGGAGGAAAAAACAAAAAGCAAGCTAAGCCCAGAAAACCGGAGAGGTTGGTAACTAATGGATTGCAGACCCCTGATCCTATCCACACAACTAGCAGTAGCCGTGGAGCGTGCCTACGGTGGTCCTAGACGCCTCATCACAGCCGGAGAACTAAATAAGCCTAAAGAAAGAAAGGGAAAATCTAAACTGCCCCAGAGCAGACCCCAAAGCAATAGACAGCCCCAACATGTATTGTCGGTGAAACAAGATGAAAACACAAACACAGATAGAAAGATAGGCTGAGCAAATGATGGGGCCCTCACTAACTAGAAAGGACAGGAAACAAAAGCTGCTGTCTGCAAACACGCAAAAACCCTGCCAAAAAAATGTCCAACACGTCTGATATAAAAAGACCCTGAAGTCGCTAGACTTCAATTCCCTATATCAGCACTCAGGTATATTCTGAAGACAGAGCAAAAGAGATCAACTGATCAGAGACAAAATGGCGATTCAGCCCAGTCCCAGCCAGGGCTGGCTGAACACAAAAACTAAGTAAACCAGACGAAAACTCATATGAACAATAGCAGAGAAAACTTAGCTTTAAGAAGGCAGGAACCAAACTGGAAACCAGAAGCCACAGTCAAGAGTAGAGTTGAGCGAAATGGGTCGAAAAAATTCAAAAGTCGCCGACTTTTGGCAAAGTCGGGTTTCATGAAACGAAACCCGACCCTAGGATGAGGTCGGCCACGAGGTCGGCGACTTACGCGCCAAAGTCGCGTTTCAAAAGTTTGTTTTGCGCTCTTTTTCAGCCAATCAGGATCCACGGACACTGTGGGCAACGTGATGACATAGGCAGGGGTCACCACCATCTTTCAGAAGGGCATGCAAGTGATTGGCTTGCTTTGGTGGGCGTCACAGGGGGTATAAAAGGGCGTGCACGCCGACCGCCATCTTACTTCTGCCGATCTGAGTATAGGGAGAGGTTGCTGCTGATTCTGTAGGGAGAGCGTTAGGCAGGGAAGAAGACAAAAAAACTGCTTCTGCTGCTAGCAGTTTGGCCTGCACAACACAACAGTCACTGTGTGTGCAGTGCAAGGGGAGGCTATATAGTGGTGTATCAGTGGTGTTGGTTGTTGGGCTGCCTTCTAAGGCTTCCTGACATTCCTGCATTGCTGTTTACCCACTGCTCCGCAAACTGCTTTTTTAAAAGCAATCCAATCTCCCTTATCCTCTAGTCACTTTTGTCACAGCTGTGCCATCGAGCCTGTCACATAGCGCTCAGATATTCATTGGGCCTCACACAATCCAAAAGTGTCCAGTGTCCACAAGTGTGTGCAGAAATTCAAAATCTCCCTTATCCTCTAGTCACTTTGGTCACAGCTGTGCCATCGAGCCTGTCACATAGCGCTCAGATATTCATTGGGCCTCACACAATCCAAAAGTGTCCAGTGTCCACAAGTGTGTGCAGAAATTCAAAATCTCCCTTATCCTCTAGTAACTTTGGTCACAGCTGTGCCATCGAGCCTGTCACATAGCGCTCAGATATTCATTGGGTCTCACACAATCCAAAAGTGTCCAGTGTCCACAAGTGTGTGCAGAAATTCAAAATCTCCCTTATCCTCTCGTCACTTTTGTCACAGCTGTGCCATCGAACCTGTGACATAGCGCTCAGATATCAGTGGGCCTCACACAATCCAAAAGTGTCCAGTGTCCACAAGTGTCTGCAGAAATTCAAAATCTCCCCTGTCCTATAGACACCTTGTACCTTGTTTTACATTACTATATAGTTTGTTGGATTTTGTCTACATTTCTACCAAAAATGAGGAAGGCTGGTGGAAGAGGCCGTGGAAGTGGGCGGGGGTTGGCAGCTGGTAATGATGGTGTTGGTGGTGGATCTGATGGTAGTGGCTAGAGCAAAATAGGACCGAATGCAGGAGGTGCTGACCCTGCGTCATCGTGTGGCTACATAAGGCCTCGAACGCTTAGTTTTCTAGGAGTTGGCAAACCGCTTTTAAAGCCAGAGCATCAGGAAAAAGTTTTGTCTTACATTGCTGACTCAGCCTCCAGCTCTATCGCCTCCTCTTCTTCAGTTGTAAAAAGTAAAAGCACTGAGTCGTCATTGGAGGCTCATGTTCATGAACCACACCTTTCCTTGTGTCCTTCACCCCAACCAAGATTGAAGGATGACGCAGGCCATACTACTGATTACTCCATGGAGCTGTTTTCACATACCATGCCTGGATTATCAAGTGAAATGGTGAATTACCCAGGCCAAGATGAATCTGACATGGAGTGCACTGATGCACAGCCGCTGATGGATGATTCTGCTGGTACATTCACTCAGAGCACTACATTGTCCTTGCAGTGTACAGAGCCAGATTCTGACCCTGATGAGACTCAGGTGCCCCTTCCCGCACACTATACCATCATACACGGTGACACAGAGGAAGGTGCACATGACATAGAAGAGGAGGTGATGGGTGACCCAGTTGTTGACCCAGATTGGCATCCATTGGGGGAAGAGGGTGCTGCTTCTAATAGCTCAGATGAGGAGCATCCACAGCAGACATCGACATCGCAACAGCTGTTATCTGGCAGGTCCGGAGCACTCGAAAGACAGGTTCCAAACATCAAAAGAGTTGCTGGACAGCTTGTCCAGAGGGTCAAAAGATCACAGCGTGCTAGGCCGCAAAATGTCTGCCAAAGTAGGAAGAGTGCAGTGTGGCACTTTTTTGACCAAAATCCTCATGATCAGGCCAAGGTTATCTGTAAGAAGTGCGCAAAGACCTTTAGCCGAGGGAAAAATCTGAAAAATTTGAATACCAGTTGCATGCTTAGACATTTAACCAGCATGCACTTGCAAGCGTGGACACAACACCAAACCTCAAGTGCCACATGTGCAACTGATCACAACGAAGGTAGTCAGCAACGCTACATTGTTTCCCCCACTGTAAGCCCACCGGTTAGCACAGCAGCAAATGTTGAGGTGTCGTTGCAAGGCCACAGCAGTCAGGGAATCCCACTGTTATATCAACGAAAGACTGATTCTAGGCCATCAGAAAGAACACCAACTCCATCACCATCATCAACCCTCTCTCAGTCCGCCCTGTCCACCGCTACTTCCACCATATGCAGCTCTCAAGTCCAGCTCACCCTCCCAGACACTATGAGTAGGTCAAGAAAGTACTCAGTCTCTCATCCGTGTACACTGGGTTTGAACGCCCACATTGCCAAACTAATCTCGTTTGAGATGATGCCCTTTCGGTTGGTGGAAAGCGCAGCTTTCCGCGAACTCATGGCCTATGCAGTACCACGCTATGACCTACCCAGTCGCCACTTCTTCTCTCGCAAAGCCATCCCAGCCCTCCACCATCATGTGAAAGACCGCATTGTCCATGCACTCAAGCAGTCAGTGAGCGGAAAGGTGCACCTCACAACTGATGCATGGTCCAGTCGGCATGGCCAGGGCCGTTACGTGTCCATCACTGCGCACTGGGTTAATGTGGTGGATGCAGGGTCCACAGGGGACAGCGGTGGTGGGACAGTGCTGCCTAGCCCACGGTATAGAAAACAGTTGGCTGTAGGCGTTCGACCCTCCTCCTCCTCCTCCTCCAGAAGCGAAAGCTCGTCCACAGAGCGCAGTCGTACGAGCATAGAATCATAGAATCATAGAATCGTAGAGTTGGAAGGGACCTCCTGGGCCATCTGGTCCAACCCCCTGCTCAAAGCAGGATTCGCTAAATCATCCCAGTCAGATGTCTGTCCAGCCTCTGTTTGAAGACTTCCATTGAAGGAGAACTCACCACTTCTCGTGGCAGCCTGTTCCACTCATTGATCACTCTAACTGTCAAAAAGTTTTTTCTAATATCTAATCTGTGTCTCCTCCCATTCAGTTTCATCCCATTGCTTCTAGTCTTTCCTTGTGCAAATGAGAATAAAGTTGATCCTTCTACAATGTGACAGCCCTTTAGATATTTGTAGACAGCTATTAAGTCTCCTCTCAGTCTTCTCTTTTGCAAACTAAACATTCCCAAATCCTGCAACCTTTCCTCATAAGACAGGGTTTGCAGACCGGTCACCATTCTGGTCGCTCTTTTCTGAACTTGCTCCAGTTTGTTGATGTCTTTTTTAAAATGTGGTGCCCAAAACTGGACACAATATTCCAGATGAGGTCTGACCAAAGAGGAGTAGAGGGAAATAATGACTTCACGTGATCTAGACTGTATGCTTCTGTTAATACATCCTAGAATTGCATTTGCCTTTTTTGCTGCTGCATCACACTGTTGACTCATATTCAGTCTGTGATCTATTAGTATACCCAAGTCTTTTTCACATGTGCTGTCACTTAGCCCTATTCCTCCCATTCTATATATGCTTTTTCCATTTTTATTGCCCAGATGTAGTACTTTGCATTTCTCCCTGTTAAAAACCATTCTGTTAGTTGCTGCCCACTTCTCCAGTTTATTTAAATCTTTTTGAATCCTCTCTCTCTCTTCTCTAGTATTAGCTATCCCTCCTAGCTTTGTGTCATCAGCAAATTTAATCAGTTTACCCTCAATTCCTTCATCTAAATCGTTGATAAAGATGTTGAACAATACAGGGCCCAGGACAGAGCCCTGTGGTACCCCACTTGAGACATTCTTCCAACTGGATGTGCAGCCATTTACGACCACTCTTTGGGTCCGATCACTAAGCCAGTTATGAATCCACCTAACAGTTGCCTTGTCCATTCCATACTTAATCATTTTTTCAATAAGGATTGTATGAGAGACTTTGTCAAATGCTTTGCTGAAGTCAAGATATACTATATCTACAGCATTTCCTTGATCCACCCAATCAGTGATACCGTCATAGAAGGAAATTAAGTTAGTCTGACATGACTTATTAGTTACAAACCCATGCTGACTCTGTTTAATCACTTCATTCTTATCCAGGTATTGACATACATGTTGTTTAATAATTTGTTCAAAGATCTTTCCTGGTATAGAAGTCAGACTCACCGGCCTATAGTTACCTGGGTCCACCTTCTTCCCCTTTTTGAAGATAGGAACAACATTTGCTCTTCTCCAGTCTTCTGGCACTTCTCCTGTTCTCCAAGAATTTTCAAAGATTATAGAGAGGGGTTCAAAAATTTCTTCTGCTATCTCCTTCAGTACTCTGGGGTGTAATTCATCTGGACCTGGAGACTTGAATTCATTTAGACTAGATAAGTGTTTCCTCACTATCTTTCTGTTTATAGATATCCTGGATTCTTCTATTCCCTTAATAGGACAGTGAATAACAGTTGATGTTACATTTCCTTTCTGAGAGAAAACAGATGCAAAATAGGAATTTAAAAGTTCAGCCTTCTCAACATCCTGTCTTACCATTTCATCATTTTCATCCTGTAAAAATCCTATAGCATCTTTGACTTTTCTTTTACTTTTGACATATCCCCAAAATCCTTTATTATTGCTTTTGACATCTCTTGCAAGCCTCAATTCATTTTCAGCTTTAGCTAATCTGATTTGTGCCCTGCAGGTTCTGCAGACAGCATTATATTCTTCTTTAGATATGCCTCCCTCTTTCCATTTTATAAACATTTTTTTCTTCCTTTTTAGCATGTGCTTAAGTTCTGTGTTCATCCATCCTGGTTTCCTTAACTGCTTCCTATTCTTCCCTCTTTTCGGAATTGTTAACAACTGTGCTTTGAGAATTTCATTTTTCAAGATTTCCCATCCTTCCTGGACATTTTTGTCTTTAAGGATATCCAGCCATTGGATCCCTCCAATTCTCTTTCTGAATCCCTTAAAATCTGCCTTTCTGAAATCTAACCTTGACGTCTGAGTCTTCACAGGTCTTCCGCCTCTAGTTATCCAAAATTCTAAAATAGCATGGTCGCTACCTCCTAGGGTCCCAGCCACTTTTACCTCCTCAACCATTTCCTCCCTGTTTATAAGGATTAGATCCAAGGTAGCAGTTCCCCTTGTTTTCTCCCTTACCTTTTGGAAGATAAAGTTGTCAGCAAGAGAGGATAAGAATTTCCTTGACCTGTTAGTTTTGCCTGAGAGAGATTCCCAACAAATGTCTGGATAGTTGAAATCTCCCATGACAACTATGTCATATTTTTTGGAGAACTTGGCCATTTGATGCATAAAGAGTTCATCCATAGCTTCAGCTTGCACAGGCGGCCTGTAGTAAATGCCTACAATGGTGTCCTTTCCATTGTTCTGTCCTTGTATTCTTACCCAAACAGTTTCCACAGAACTCCCAGTCTCTGAAGCTTCAATCTCTGTGCAGATATATGCGTTTCTAACATACAATGCGACACCCCCTCCTCGTTTATCAAGTCTGTTTCTTGCAAATAAGTTGTATCCTTCTAGTCTTGTATTCCAATCATGTGTATCGTCCCACCAAGTTTCAGTGATTCCAATGACATCATATTTCTTTTCCTGTGTTAGTAGTTCCAATTCTACTTGTTTGTTGCCCATGCTTTGTGCATTAGTATAGAAACATTTTAGTTTGTGATTGGTTTCTCTTTCTCCAATATTTTTATTAATTAGATTCTTTCGTCTTTGTTCTTCCTTTCCACTTCTAATAGCAGAGTTCTCAATAGCATTTGTCAGGTGTATGGCTTTTTCTGGTCTTTTGCTTCCCTTCCCACATTGTTCTAGTTTAAAGCTCTCCTGATGAGTGTAGCAAGGCGACTTCCAAATACATGCTTACCAGTCTTCGTAAGGTGCACCCCATCTCTAGCAAGTAGTCCATCGTATAAGTAGTTCACTCCGTGATCCAGAAATCCAAATCGCTGCTGACGGCACCATCGACGTAGCCAGTTGTTCACCTGCAGAATCTTATTCCACCTCCTTGTTCCATGGCCATCCACTGGGAGGATGGAAGAGAAGACCACCTGCGCTCCCAGTTCTTTCACTTTCTTGCCTAAGTCTTCAAAGTCTCTGCAGATGGTTTCCAGGTCGTTTCTTGCGGTGTCATTTGTCCCCACATGTAGTAGCAGGAATGGGTAGTCATCTGTAGGTCTGAAGAGTCCTGATATCCTGTCAGACACATCTTTAATTTTTGCACCTGGAAGACAACACATTTCTCTTGAAGTTATATCCGGTCTGCAGATAGCGGCCTCTGTTCCTCTCAACAGGGAATCCCCCATGACCACCACTCTCCGTTTCTTCTTCACAACATTTTTCTTTCTCCATCCAGGAGGACTCTGAAGGCGTACAAGGTTGCTGCTTGTTGGCAAAGTCTTATCCTTATGTATTTCTTCATCGTTCTCCTGCGTGAGAGCCTGGTACTGGTTTCTGAGCAGTATGGGTGCTGACTGCCTCCTGATCCTCCTGCTTCTCTGGGTCACATGTCTCCATTCCTCTGTTTCTTCAGGTGCACTTCGAATTTCTTCTCTTTCTGTAACATGAAGAGATAATTCTGCTCTGTCCAAGAACTCTTCACCTTCCTTAATGATCTTCAACGTAGCTAACCTCTCTTCGAGATTTTGCAACTTTTCCTCCAACAGGGACACAAGCTTGCATTTGTGGCATGTGAAGTTTGGCTTTTCCACTGGTAAGTCTGTGAACATGTAGCAAGAAATGCAGCTCACCAAATGGCTCCTGGCCTCTTCCATCTTGAGATTTCTTAAAAACGATGAAAGATGAGCCCAAATTCGCGCGCCGATAGGCGGAGACTCTTCACTTATCCCAGAAGGCACTGGGAATATGCAAATGATCTCCTCAAGACTCTTCCCCTGGTTTTCCGATTTCCTCTTTTCAGCTGCAACGGCCAAAACCCAGTGATCGTTGAGCTCGCGGAGACGCTTCACTTATCCCAGAAGGCACTGGGAATATGCAAATGATCTCCTCAAGACTCTTCCCCTGCACTCCATCTGCAGCTGCCACTGTTGCACACGATGTGTCCCCCTATCGAGCAGCTAGTGGAAAGCGTCAGCAGGCTGTGTTGCAGATGATGTGTTTGGGCAACAGACACACCGCCGAGGTGCTGGCCGAGTACTTGAAGTGACAAACTGAGTCATGGCTGGGCAGTGTACATCTTGAGGCAGGCAAGGTAGTTAGTGATAACGGCTGTAATTTTGTGGCAGCCATAGCCCTTTCAAAACTCAGCCGTATACCTTGCTTGGCTCACACCTTGAACCTGGTGGTGCAGTGCTTCCTCAAAAATTATCCGGAGTTAACAGCCCTGCTCCAGAAGGTGCGAAGACTGTGCGCGCACATCCGCCGGTCGCCTGTACACTCCGTTCGTATGCAGAAGCTGCAGCGATTGCTCCACCTTCCCAACCACCGCCTCATTATCGACATTGCAACAAGGTGGAACTCCACCCTGCACATGGTGGAGCGGCTGTGCGAGCAGAGGCAGGCCATAATGCATTTGTGGGAGGATACACGGCCAGGCACTTTGAGAGCAGACATGGAGTTGACAGGTGTGCAGTGGTCGAAGCTGAAAGACCTTTGTAAAGTCCTTCAGTGTTTTGAGGAATGCACACGGCTGGTAAGGGCAGACGACGCCATCCTTACACGGCTGGTAAGGGCAGACGACGCCATCCTAAGCATGAGCATCCCACGTATGCGTCTGCTCATGCAAACTTTGACGCACCTTAAGGAGCAGGCGTCTGCAGCCAATGTTGATGAGGAGGAAGAGGAGGAGGGAATCCTTGATGACATTCAGCCATTGTCTGCTCAGGGACCTCTCCTGGACGAGGTGGAGGAAGAAGAGGAGGAGGAGGATGATGGGGATGATTACTTAGGGGAGGAGGATGCATCTCATGGGGCAAGTGAAAATGTTGGAGTGGCAAGGTCTGGTACAGGGTTTGTGCGTGACTGGAGGGATGTGGATTTGCCAGAAAGTGCTCCTCCAACCAGCACTCGCAGTGCATCATTGACACCGGGAACATTGGCCCACATGTCAGATTATGCCTTGCGGATCCTAAAAAGGGACCCCCGCATTGCCAAAATGATGAACGATGACGACTACTGGTTGGCCAGCATCCTGGCCAGGGCCGTTACGTGTCCATCACTGCGCACTGGGTTAATGTGGTGGATGCAGGGTCCACAGGGGACAGCGGTGGTGGGACAGCGGTGGTGGGCCAGCATCCTGGATCCACGCTATAAAGGCAAATTACAAAACATCATGCCGCAGGAGAACCTTGACCTAATATTGGCTAATAAACAAGCAACTCTGGTAAATCGGTTGCTTGAGGCATTCCCAGCACACAGCAGCGGTGATGGTTCTCACACGAGCCGTACGGGCCGGGGTCAGCTTGGCAGAGGTGTTCGTGGTGCACACAGCAGAAGTGGCGTTGGAGACAGGGGATTCATGACAATGTTGTGGACTGATTTTTCAAGTACCGCTCACACAACTGGTAATACTGCATCGATGGAAAGTGACAGGAGACAGCAGTTGTCAACTATGGTTACAAACTACTTTTCCTCCCATATCGATGTTCTCCCACACAGGTCATTCCCCTTTGACTATTGGGCCGCTAAACTGGACACCTGGCCTGAATTGGCACAATATGCCTTACAGGAGCTCGCTTGCCCAGCTGCAAGTGTGCTATCGGAAAGAGTCTTCAGTGCAGCTGGATCAATCCTGACAGAAAAAAGGACCCGTCTGTCAACCCAAAATGTGGATGATCTAGCCTTCATTAAAATGAACCATGCATGGGTTTCCAAGGATTTTGTCCCACCTTCCCCTGATGACACATAGGGTGACAGAAAAATGGCTTGCTTTGGTCCACCTCTTCCTGGGACTTGACCTATTTCACCTTTTGCATCAGCTGAATGTCCAACATCAACATATGCCACTTTCTAAAACTCCCTAACTGTGCTGCCTCCCCCCCATGGCCGGGGTCACCACCTAGCACACGACACCGTGCGAGTGCCGTTGCCCTGGACAGGTGGGTAGCCCGACTCTTGGGCGCGGGCACTGGCACAGGGTCCTTCAAAGTGCAATCAAGTGTCTCTGACGGTGGTGGTGCACACCCGCCGTCAGACACACCGCCGTACTATGAGGGGCCCAGTGCCAGTACCGACGCCCACGAGTGGGCCCCCCTTGCTTGGGCAGGGCCCCAGCATTTGCAATCTTTACCTCTCCCTGCTCCTCCGCTGTGTAGTCTGGGCCGTCAAATCCATACTGTGCCTGACACCGTCTGAGTCTGCCTCCTGAGACATATATTTTGAATGTGTATGCTATCCATACATGTTATCCGGGGAAACGGTACCCTTTCTAACCTTTGTGCAATCACGTGCAATCCATACTGGGCCTAACACCGTCTGAGCCTGCCTCCTGATGTATAGACATATATTTTGAATGTGTACGCTATCCATACATGTTATCCGGGGATACGGTACCCTTTCTAACCTTTGTGCAATCACGTGCAATCCATACTGGGCCTAACACCGTCTGAGCCTGCCTCCTGATGTATAGACATATATTTTGAATGTGTACACTATCCATACATGTTATCTGGGGATACGGTACCCTTTCTAACCTTTGTGCAATCACGTGCAATCCATACTGGGCCTAACACCGTCTGAGCCTGCCTCCTGATGTATAGACATATATTTTGAATGTGTACGCTATCCATACATGTTATCTGGGGATACGGTACCCTTTCTAAATGTAATGGTCAACGTGTGACTGGACACAGCACCTCCAGCAGGGCGAATTTAGGACACACGTGACCCTGAATACAGCGCCTCCAGCAGGGCGAATTTAAATAATACCGGGACGTGCAGCCGGATACACCGCCTCCAGCTGGTGAATTTAAAGTACACGTAAAACTGGATACCCCGCCTCCAGCTGGCGAATTTAAACAATAAGGGGAAACACAGGAACAATTACAGTGGTGGGCCCTGTAATAGGGAATAGGGACATGGAGACCTCCTGAGCTCCCCTGAGGCAGCGTCCCTGCACTCCTTACAATCCCTATACAGGCTCCGAACCTGTCGCCGCACGCGAACCTTATGCCCTGACTCGCCCTGAACCTAGTCCCTCGCTAGGGCATTGGCCGGTGCGGAAACTAATCCCACCACTGCACTAGATCACACATAAGGAAAGTCACAAACAGGGGAAATAGAAAACTTAGCTCTCTCTGTGCAAATGCTCCAGCACAGAGTCCAGCAACCGACTGCAGCCTTCCTCCTGAATAGCTGCCACCAAGTTAAGTCAGCGCTGCAAAGAACTCCCTTCTGTGACTCCTTCCACACCAGGACTCAGATTGAGCTGAGCAATCTCTCCAGCTCCTTCCACCACCAAGGTTGGTTGCAAATGAACAACTATCACCAACAATGATTGCATACCCTGAGACTCATTTATAGAGCCTAACACCTGATTTATAATTACCAATTAAACCTAACACTAAGGTGCGATACCACTCCCCACCACTGGGCAACTTAGAATGAAAGACACCACGTGTGATAATTCTAATGGCCACCGGGGGCAATCACGTCACACTTTGCACTTGACAAAGTAAAAAAAATTCACTTTGTCAAGTTTAAAACTGTCAGATCATGACACTAACCTTTGTGCAATCACGTGCAATCCATACTGGGCCTAACACCGTCTGAGCCTGCCTCCTGAGACATATATTTTGAATGTGTACGCTATCCATACATGTTATCTGGGGATACGGTACCCTTTCTAACCTTTGTGCAATCACGTGCAATCCATACTGGGCCTAACACCGTCTGAGCCTGCCTCCTGAGACATATATTTTGAATGTGTACGCTATCCATACATGTTATCCGGGGATACGGTACCCTTTCTCACCTTTGTGCAATCACGTGCAATCCATACTGTACCTGACACCGTCTGAGCCTGCCTCCTGATGTATAGACATATATTTTGAATGTGTACGCTATCCATACATGTTATCCGGGGATACGGTACCCTTTCTAACCTTTGTGCAATCACGTGCAATCCATACTGGGCCTAACACCGTCTGAGCCTGCCTCCTGAGACATATATTTTGAATGTGTACGCTATCCATACATGTTATTCGGGGATACGGTACCCTTTCTCACCTTTGTGCAATCACGTGCAATCCATACTGTGCCTGACACCGTCTGAGCCTGCCTCCTGATGTATAGACATATATTTTGAATGTGTACGCTATCCATACATGTTATCTGGGGATATGGTACCCTTTCTAACCTTTGTGCAATCACGTGTAATCCATACTGGGTGTGAGAACGGCTGGCGAGCTGTTAAGCAAGCTACAGCACCTGTGGTTTGCACACGTAAGTTTTTCATTTTTTCAGGAATGACGGTTAGGCCTAATTCCGGAACTGCGGTTGACCTGCACTTACTGGAAAATCATTGTTCGCGGGTAATAATTGTAATCAGTGATCCCCATCACTAACGTTGTTCAGCGGGTTATCTGCACCTGTAAGCGACAAACGCTGGCCTTTTCAGTGTAGCGCACATGCAGCCACGGACATGTAAGGGCATGACACACCAGTTATTGGCCAATCTCATGTGCCAGAGCCTCACGTGTCCCTCTAGTAAGCTGGACTCGGACCGCGGGGCATGACGGAGTCTCGTTCGTTAACGGAATTAAGCTTGCAATGTGTGCATCTGTTCTGTAGCTGGCATGGTTGAGGTTTCCCAGGTGGAGTCGAATTTAACCGTAGGCTCCACTCCTGGTGGTGCCCTTCTGGACATTCCTTTAAGGTTCAGCTTTGCAACCATACTGCCCACGTAAATCAAACACTTTGCCTTCATGAACGCTGTTTGGAGGGTCATGACTCGTGGGTATAACGCCGCCCAATCAGTTAACCTGCTAGAGAGATCGTTCGTTGCTCCCAAGCATGACATCACACTCCCTAGGAAGAAGGTAATGCCACTCTGGCGACCGTACTCCTGGGGGCGACACAAGTGCACTGATGCCCAGCCACTGCTCGATGAATCTGCTGGTACATTGACCCAGACCACTACATTCCCCTCGCACGCTACACGACCTGAATCTGACCCTGATGAAACTCAGGTTACCCTTCCCATATACAGTTCCATCTTACACGGTGACAAAGAGGAAGCTGCAGATGAAAGTGCAGGTTCGGCCCACCCACCATCAGACACACCACCGTACTATCAGGGGCCCTGTGCCAGTGCCGTCGCCAACGAGTGGGCCCCCCCTGCTTGCTCAGGATCACAGCACTTGCAAAGTTGAAATACTGTGCAGTGAGATGGAAGATGGGGACGACGAGGAGTCCAGACAAGTACAGGGATTCCCTAGCGAGGAGACTTATTTGATTGTTTTCAATGTTGGGACAGCAATTTTTGGGGAGCACTATACTCTGGAGAATGATAGATGGGGACCAACATATACTGTAGCATTATGTGGAGCTCATCATATACTGTTTCAAACATTATATGGGACCAATGATTCTGTATGGAGAAATAGATGGGCCTCGTCATGAGATGTAAAAAGTGAAGTATTTTTCATTGTACTATACCGCTATTTCTCTGCCGTATCGGAGCATGATGAGTTGTGGTATGTGTTAAAGGGGCGCTCTTTCGCCCAGGGCACATGAAAACCTGCAGCCAGCCCTCCCCCCCCACAACTTTAGCCAAATAACCCCCATTTTTCAGTGCGTAACTTGTATTATGAAGTTAATTAAGGTTGACAAGCTTAAGTAAGAAGAATTGATGCTTTTGGCATTCAAATGGGCACTGTAGGTGTGTTTCCTGTCCTCCTCTCACTGCCAACTTTTATTCCCCATTGACTTACATTGGGTTTCGTGTTTCGGGACGACCCCGACTTTTCCCTATAATCGGACGATCTTGCTCGACCCAACTTTTGGAAAAGTCGGGTTTCACGAAACGCAACTCGACCCTAAAAAACCAAAAGTCGCTCAACTCTAGTCAGGAGAAATCACCAGCAAGAAACTAGTGAGTCGGCTGCCTTAAATCCAATCAGAAATTCCTGATGTCCAATCACAGTCCTGTTCCTCAGGTGGCCGGTCTCTGCCATGTAGATCAGCTTCATTACCTCCCTTCACCAACAGAGGGAGTCCAGATAGAGAACTCACTACTCCTCTGTCAGCACAGCCAGCTCCATAACCCTCACCAGAAGCCAGAGGCAAACCCAAAAATGAGCTCACAACAGCTTACAATTCCAACAACTATTTGCTCTTTATCTTCATACTCCTACTGATTTCAGGGGACATCTCCCCCAACCCTGGTCCACCATCCCCCAACCTCAACCCCTACCCTACCTCATATCGAAACCATAATAATCTTATTAATATTACTTGCACTCCCTCATCTCCATCTTTTAATTGTGCCCTCTGGAATCCACGGTCTGCTTGTGCCAAGTTTCCTTTCCTACACAACTACTTTCTGAACCACTCTCTTAATCTGTTGGCCCTCACTGAAACCTGGATTCAGGATTCTGACACTATCTCTCCTGCTGCCATTTCCTACGGTGGCTTACAATTCTCTCACTCCCCGAGACCCACAAACAGACATGGTGGTGGAGTCGGCATACTCCTGTCCCCACAATACACTTTCCAGGTCATCCCCCCAGTTCCATCACTCTTATTCCCTTCTTTTGAGATCCACACCATCAGGCTCTTCCGTCCCCTCTCCCTCAGAGTAGCGGTCATATACTGGCCCCCAGGCTCACGCACCCACTTCCTTGACCTCTTTTCAGCCTGGCTGCCACACTTCATGTCCTCAGAACTTCCAACCCTTATCCTGGGAGACTTCAACATCCCCATTAACAGCCCTACTTCCACATCTGCATCCCAGATTCTATCACTAACCACCTCTCTAGGCCTCTCACAGCTTTCAACCTCTGAGACGCACAAGGACGGTAACAACCTTGACCTGGTCTTTGTCCGGCTCTGTTCAATCTCCCACCTAAATAACTCACCGCTTCCACTCTCTGACCACAACATTCTCTCCTTCACACTCACAATTCCTCACCCACCCCAGCTCACTCCTACCTACCACACAGTCAGAAATCTACAAGCCATTAACCCTCAGACACTTTCAGACTCCCTACACTCATCACTGTCCCCAATCTCCTCTTTTTCCTGTCCTGATCTGGCTGTTCATCACTACAATGACACTCTTAGAAGCACCCTTGACCAAGTAGCGCCTCACACCCTCAGAACCTCCAAGCACAGAGTAAAACAGCCCTGGCTCACATCGCAAACTCAACTTCTCCAGCGATGCTCTAGGAGTGCTGAACGCCTGTGGAGAAAAACCCGCACACCAGAAGACTTCATCCACTTCAAATTTATGTTAAGAACCTATAACGCTGCCCTTCATCTCGCCAAACAGACCTACTTCACCACCCTGATCTCCTCACTAGCCAGCTGTCACGTCGCTGTCAGACTCAGGGCCTGCTGTTCTGGCTTCGGCCTCTAGGAGGCTCCGGACTGGCACATCGCCACCAGACTCAGGGCCTGCTGTTCCGGCTCCGGCCACTAGGAGGCGCCAGACTGACACTTCGCCGCCAGACTCGGGGCCTGCTGTTCCGGTCTCGGTCACTAGGAGGCACCGGGCCGTCACGTCACCGCCAGACTCGGGGATGGCTGTTCCTGCCTTGACCATTGGGAGGCGCCGTGGTTTGCCTCAGGGCGAGGGTGGTGACAGAGAAGAGGCCCCTGCGCAGGCATCTGGTGGCTGCAGGCTCCGCCCCTCTGTCAATCATGTAGTGCTTACTGCATGTCCGTCTGGCCTGGTCCTGGGGGCGGTCCTGGTTACATCATCAGTCCGGGAACCTATGAGGGATGACCTGATCCCTCAAATACCTTGGGACTGGTCTTGCAAGCCGCCGGATATATTCTTGGTTCCCCTGCGTGCTACTGTGCAATTTGCTATAGTTAACTCTGACCTCAGCCTGGATCTCTGACCATTCTATTGCCTGCCGTTTTGTACCTCTGCTTCTATTCTGATATTTTGATGCTGACCTTTGCTTGGATTCCCGACTCTCCTTCTGCCTGCTGATTTTGTACCTTGCTGCCCTCCTGGTTTTACTGACCCTGGCCTGGACTTTTGACTCTCCTTCTGTCTGCTGATTTCGTACCTCTGCTGCCCTCCGGCCTCCGACTCCTGCCTCCTGACTTTGATTACGGGTTTTAGTTTTGACCCCTTGGCGGCCGTCCTGCTCTGGTGCACTGCTCCTCTGAACAGCTACCCCCTGGGCCTTGCTACAATTCCACATCCCTGTATAGGGGTTAAGGGTCTCGGGGTTACTCGGGGGGCTGTTCCTACTGCAGCCCAGATTCGCAGACGGCCGTCACATTATATCCGGCCCAAAAAACTGCTTTTTGTGTATATGTCCATCATATATAAAAGCAGTCTCCTGAATTTTTTTTTTCTTCCTTCTTCTGACTGAGCTGATTTCCTGGCCTAACACCTGCTCCAGTGCACAGCCTGAAGCAACACTCCCATCTTCCTATACCAGCATGCTGCAGCCTGGAGGCTTCAAGGGAAATGCTGTGCGTCAGAAATCCACATTCCTCGGACATCGGCCCCTGGGCAGCTCTGGTCGTGCTGTCCCAGAGGCTCAGGTATTGCCCGCAAATGTGGCTAAACTTTTGTTACCTGTCTCACTCTCATTTTTCTAATAAATCTCTGTGTGTGCAGGCCTATGTGGATTGTGGTTCCGCAGGCAACTTCATAGATTTTTGGCTTGCTAGGAATCTTGGTGTACCTTTGCTAAGACTTAATGTCCCTTATTCACACCACTGCGATTATTAGTACATCTATTGTCCAGGGTGGAGTGGAATTTGTTACTACAGAGATTGTTATGTCAGTGGGGGCATTACACTCTGAACATATGTCGTTTTTTTGTTATTCACAATTTATCACATGCAGTTGTGTTAGGCATGCCATGGCTGCGCCAGCATAATCCGGTTACTGACTGGCACCAAGGGGATATCGTGCGCTGGAGTCCACAGTGTCAGAATCACTGTATGTCGCTGTCAGTGAACCAAATTAAAATTAAAACCCCCTTTATACCATATGCATTCAGGGACTATGAGGACGTCTTTTCCATAGTGGAGTCTGAGAAACTACCTCCGCACAGAGAGTACGACTGTCCTATAGACTTGGTCCCAAGTGCCTGTCTCCCTAAGGGGAGAATATTTAATCTCTCTGGTCCTGAGCGTGTAGCCATGAATGACTACATAGCAGACATCTTACGAAAAGGTTTTATTAGACCCTCCACTTCACCTGTAGGAGCTGGGTTTTTCTTTGTAGGAAAAAAAGATGGTGGACTCAGACCGTGTATTGATTATCGTGAGCTGAACGCTATTACTGTAAAAAATCAGTATCCGCTTCCACTCATCCCTGATCTGTTTAATTAGCTACTGGGAGCCTGTTGGTTCACTAAGCTTGATCTCCGGGGGGCTTACAATCTTGTCCGCATAAGAGATGGAGATGAGTGGAAAACGGCGTTTATCACGCCCCTTGGTCATTTTGAGTATCTTGTGATGCCGTTTGGGTTAAGTTACGCAATTGCCGTGTTCCAACACTTTGTGAATGATATCTTCAGGGATATCTGTGGGGTATATGTAGTGGTTTATTTGGATGACATCCTGATCTACTCCGCTGATGTTCTTACACACGCGCAACATGTCCGTTCTGTGCTCCAGAGACTTAGAGAACATTCTCTATTCGCCAAGCTGGAGAAGTGTGTTTTTATGGCTGAGGAGGTACAATTTTTGGGGTACATGATTTCTGCTAAGGGGTTTCGCATGGATCCTGCCAAGATCCGACCCATTAGAGAATGGGTGCAACCCAAAACTCTAAAAGCGCTGCAGCGATTCTTGAGATTTACAAATTATTACCGTAAATTCATCAAAGGCTTCTCTGAGATCGCCAAACCGCTCACGGATCTGACCCGGAAGGGGGCAGACGTGGTTAATTGGAAGCCTGAGGCACTTCAGGCATTTTCTGTTTTAAAAGATTGTTTTTCTGCCAACCCAATATTAATTCAGCCTGATCTAGACCGCCCCTTTGTGCTAGAGGTTGATGCCTCTGAGGTTGGAGTAGGGGCAGTGCTTTCCCAAGGCACTGCCTCCCTCACTCAACTCCATCCATGTGCCTTCTTTTCCCGAAAATTCTGTCCTGCTGAGAAAAATTATGATATAGGGAATCGGGAATTGTTGGCCATAAAGTGGGCCTTCGAAGAATGGCACCACTTCCTCGAAGGTGCTAAACACAAGGTTACAGTGATCACGGATCACAAGAACCTGACCTACTTGGAGTCAGCTAAAAGACTGAATCCTAGCAGGCTAGGTGGGCTTTGTTCCTCTCAAGGTCTAACTTTGTGATCATGTTTCGTCCAGGGACTAAAAATGTAAGGACTGATGCCGTCTCTCGGAGTTTCTGCCCCTCACAGGCTGAGGACTCGGAACCAGTTGCAATACTGGCCAATGGGATCGTGGTGTCGGCCGTGTCTCTGGACCTTCTGGAGGAGATCCGTAGGTCCTCAGAGCCAGTCCCGGCCACAACGCCCCCCCAGAAACTGTTCGTTCCAGCCCCGTTTCGTCTACAAGTTCTGAAGGAGTCACATGACTCTGTCCTAGCAGGCCATACTGGTGTTAATAATGCTGTCAGACTAGTGACCAGGAACTTTTGGTGGCCGACGGTCGTGAAGGACTGTAAAGATTACGTTTTAGCTTGCGAAACTTGTGCTTGTGCTAAGTCTCCCCATAATCGGCCTGCCGGCTGGCTCCAGTCTTTGCCCGCCCCAGAGAGTCCATGGACCCACATCTCCATGGACTTCATTCCTGACCTGCCGCCCTCAGAAGGGAAGACATGTATCTGGGTGGTGGTGTACAGGTTCAGTAAGCAGTGCCATTTTGTTCCCCTCTCTGGACTACCTAATTCAGAAATCTTAAGTAAATTGTTCGTCATTCATGTAATACGACTGCACGGCGCTCCAGTGAATATCGTGTCCGACCGAGGTACCCAGTTCGTTTCTAAATTCTGGAAGGCATTCTGCAAACGCATTGGCGTTGAATTATCTTTCTCCTCTGCTTACCACCCTGAGACTAATGGACAAAATGAGCGTGCCAACCAAGCCCTAGAGCAGTATCTTCGCTGCTATGTCTCTGAACACCAATCCGATTGGGTGGAACATCTCCCGTTAGCCGAATTCGCCCTAAATAACCAATACCAAGAATCCATCAAAACCACCCTGTTCTTCTGCAATTATGGCTTACACCCACGTTTTGGTTCATTTTCGGCTAAGATGTCGGAGCTCCCGGGGGTAGAGAAATCCATACATCACTTAAAGACCATCTGGTCGGAGGTGAACTCAAACTTGAAAGGCTCCCAGGTCAGACATGCTTCGGCCACAAATAAACCGCGGTCCAAGGGGCCGCACCTGGGAGTTGGGGACAAAGTTTGGCTGTCTACCAAAAACATTAGGCTTAAGGTACCATCTGCCAAACTGGGCCCCAGATTTATTGGTCCCTATGAAATATTAGAGGTAATTAACTCGGTAGCCTTTCGTTTAAAGCTCCCTCAGTCTTTCAAAATACGCAATGTTTTCCACAAATCCCTCCTCAAGATGTACCGCTCCCCAATTCATCCCGTCCAGTCCCCTCCTTCTCCAGTTTTGGTCAAGGGTGCCTTGGAGTACGAAGTCCAGGGTATCCTTGATTCCCGTTTGGTGAGAAAGTCCGTGCAATATTTGGTGCATTGGAAAGGCTATGGTCCAGAGGAGAGGTCCTGGGTCCCCGCTGGTGACATACATGCCAAGGGGTTAATTAGACGGTTTCACCTCCTTCATCCTGACAAACCAGGTTTTGAGGGTCCGGAGGCCCCTCTTGGAAGAGGGGGTACTGTCACGTCGCTGTCAGACTCAGGGCCTGCTGTTCCGGCTTCGGCCACTAGGAGGCGCCGGACTGGCAGTCGCCGCCAGACTCAGGGCCTGCTGTTCGGGCTCCGGCCACTAGGAGGCACCGGACTGACACTTCACCGCCAGACTCGGGGCCTGCTGTTCCGGTCTCGGTCACTAGGAGGCGCCGGGCCGTCACGTCGCCGTCAGACTCGGGGATGGCTGTTCCTGCCTCAATCACTGGGAGGTGCCATGGTTCGCCTCAGGGTGAGGGTGGTGACAGAGAAGAGGCCCCTGCACAGGCATCTGGTGACTGAAGGCTCCGCCCCTCTATCAATCATGTAGGGCTTACTGCATGTCCGTCTGGCCTGGTCCTGGGGGCGGTCCTGATTACATCATCAGTCCGGGAACCTGTGAGGGATGACCTGATCCCTCAAATACCTTGGGACTGGTCTTGCAAGCCGCCGGATATATTCTTGGTTCCCCTGCGTGCTACTGTGTAATTTGCTATAGTTAAACTCTGACCTCAGCCTGGATTTCAGACCATTCTATTGCCTGCCGTTTTTGTACCTCTGCTTCTATTCTGATATTTTGATGCTGACCTTTGCTTGGATTCCCGACTCTCCTTCTGCCTGCTGATTCTGTACCTCGCTGCCCTCCTGGTTTTACTGACCTTGGCCTGGAATTTTGACTCTCCTTCTGTCTGCTGATTTCGTACCTCTGCTGCCCTCCGGCCTCCGACTCCTGCCTCCTGACTTTGATTACGGGTTTTAGTTTTGACCCCTTGGCGGCCGTCCTGCTCTGGTCCACTGCTCCTCTGAACAGCTACCCCCTGGGCCTTGCTACAATTCCACATCCCTGTATAGGGGTTAAGGGTCTCGGGGTTACTTGGGGTGCTGTTCCTACTCATAGAATCATAGAATCATAGAATCGTAGAGTTGGAAGGGACCTCCTGGGCCATCTGGTCCAACCCCCTGCTCAAAGCAGGATTCGCTAAATCATCCCAGTCAGATGTCTGTCCAGCCTCTGTTTGAAGACATCCATTGAAGGAGAACTCACCACTTCTCGTGGCAGCTTGTTCCACTCATTAATCACTCTAACTGTCAAAAAGTTTTTTCTAATATCTAATCTGTGTCTCCTCCCATTCAGTTTCATCCCATTGCTTCTAGTCTTTCCTTGTGCAAATGAGAATAAAGATGATCCTTCTACAATGTGACAGCCCTTGAGATATTTGTAGACAGCTATTAAGTCTCCTCTCAGTCTTCTCTTTTGCAAACTAAACAATCCCAAATCCTGCAACCTTTCCTCATAAGACAGGGTTTGCAGACCGGTCACCATTCTGGTTGCTCTTTTCTGAACTTGCTCCAGTTTGTTGATGTCTTTTTTAAAATGTGGTGCCCAAAACTGGACACAATATTCCAGATGAGGTCTGACCAAAGAGGAGTAGAGGGAAATAATGACTTCACGTGATCTAGACTGTATGCTTCTGTTAATACATCCTAGAATTGCATTTGCTTTTTTTGCTGCTGCATCACACTGTTGACTCATATTCAGTTTGTGATCTATTAGTATACCCAAGTCTTTTTCACATGTGCTGTTGCTTAGGCCTATTCCTCCCATTCTGTATATGCTTTTTTCATTTTTATTGCCCAGATGTAGTACTTTGCATTTGTCCCTGTTAAAAACCATTCTGTTAGTTGCTGCCCACTTCTCCAGTTTATTTATATCTTTTTGAATCCTCTCTCTCTCTTCTCTAGTATTAGCTATCCCTCCTAGCTTTGTGTCATCAGCAAATTTAATCAGTTTACCCTCAATTCCTTCATCTAAATCGTTGATAAAGATGTTGCAGCTCAGATTCGCAGACGGCCGTCACACCACCAACCCCAAGAAACTCTTTGACACTTTTCACTCCCTCCTCAGGCCAAAAGCACAAACCCTATCACAGACATTTGTGCTGATGACCTGGCCTCCCACTTTACAGAAAAAATAGTTAATATCCGTCAGGAAATCTGCTCCCATCCACCAAGTGCTATGACTCCCATCCCTTCCTGCATCTCCCCTTGCTCACTTTCCACATTTGATCCCATCACAGAAGAAGTCTCCAGACTCCTCTCTTCTCGTCCGACTACATGCACTACCGACCCCATTCCCTCACATCTCCTCTAGTCTCTCTCTCCAGTCGTCACAACCCACCTAACTACAATCTTTAATCTCTCCCTCTCCTCTGGCATTTTCCCATCTTCCTTCAAACACGCCATCGTTACTCCATTGCTAAAGAAACCCGCTCTCTACCCATCCTGCACAAACAAATACAGACCAGTCTCCAATCTCCCCTTCATTTCTAAACTTTTGGAGCGCCTAGTTTACTCCCGCCTTACCAGTTACCTCTCCACTCACTCCCTTCTAGACCCTTCACAGTCCAGCTTCCGCCCTCTACATTTGACTGAAACTGCACTCAAAGTGACCAATGTCCTTCTGACAGCAAAGCGTAACGGTGACCACTCTCTGCTCATTCTTCTTGACCTATCTGCAGCTTTCGATACTGTTGGCCACCATCTCCTACTCTCTAGGCTCCAGTTTTATGATTGAGTCACCGTAGGAGGCAAAAACAGAAATGCTAGCTAAGTCCAGAAAACCAGAGAAGTTGGCAGCTATCGGATTGCAGACCCCTGAACCTATCAACACAACTAGCAGTAGCCGTGGGGGGTTCCTACGATGCCCTAGACCCATCGATCACAGCCGGAGAATTAAATAGGCCTAAAGAAAGAAAGGGGAAATCTAAACTGCCCCAGAGCAGACCCCAAAGCAATAGGCAACCCCCAACATATAATGATGGTGAAGCAAGATGAAAATACTAACACAGACAGAAAGATAGACTGAGCAAAGAGGGGCCCAAGCTAACTAGATAGAAAAGGACAGGAAGGCTGCTGTCTGCAATCCGTGAAAAACCCTATGAAAATAAGAGCCAACAGACTGACAGTGAAAAAGGCCCTGAAGACGCTAGGCTTCAAAAAAGCTATGTCAGTACTCAGGAATATACTGAAGACAGAGCTACAGGCAAAAGGAGATTCAGCTCACCCCAGCAGGGAATGGCAGAATACTGAAAAGCAAGGAAAACAAAACAAAAAAGCTAACAGGCAAAACAGAAAACTTAGCTTTAGAGGAGCAGGAATCAGACTGGTGTCCTAGAAGTCCACAGAGAAATCATCCGCAGGGCAGAAGGGCGTCGGCAGCCTTAAATCCAGTCAGTGACTCCACTCAGCCAGTCATCCTCATTAGACTCAGCTGCCTGATAATCAGGCTCATTACCTTCCTTTACCAGAATAGGGAGTTCACCAGACCTCAGTGACGAAGGGGAAAATGAACTCACAACACTCCAGTCTCTAGGCATTAAGGACACTGCTCTCTCCTGGTTCTCTTCCTATCTCTCTGACCGCTCCTTCAGTGTTTTGTTCTCTGGCTCCACTTCATCTCCTCTTCCTCTTGCTGTCGGGGTACCTCAGGGCTCAGTCCTTGGTCCCCTTCTCTTCTCTCTCTACACAGCCTCAATTGGACAGACCATCAGCAGATTTGGCTTTCGGTACCATCTTTATGCTGATGACACACAACTATATACGTCTTCCCCCGACCTTACCCCCTCTGTACTACAGAACGCCAGTGACTGTCTGTCCGCAGTCTCCAACATCATGTCCGCTCTCTATCTGAAACTCAACCTCTCTAAAACTGAACTTCTTCTGCTCCCGCTGTCTACTAACCTCCCTAAATCTGACATTTCCCTCTCCGTGGGTGGTACTACAATAACACCCCGGCAGCAGGCGCGCTGTCTGGGTTTTATGTTTGACACCAATCTCTCCTTCACATCCCATATACAATCTCTTGCCCCCGCTCTTGCTGCTTACACCTAAAGAACATCTCTAGAATCCGCCCTTTTCTCACCATGGAAACAACAAAAACCTTCACTGTAGCATTGATCCACTCCCGCCTGGATTACTGCAATGCTCTATTAATTGGCCTCCCCGTCACTCGACTATCCCCTCTCCAGTCCATACTTAATGCAGCAGCCAGGGTCGTCCATCTGGCTAATCGGTACTCGGACGTGTCTGCTCTTCGTCAGTCCTTACACTGGCTGCCCATTCATTATAGGATCCAATTCAAAGTACTTGTTCTCACCCACAAAGCTCTCCACAGTGCGGCACCCCCCTACATCTCCTCCCTCATTTCTGTCTAGCGGCCTAGCCGATCGCTGCGCTCTGCAAACGACTTTCTTCGACTAACCTCTGCACTAATCCGTACCTCCCACTCCCGACTCCAAGACTTCTCCCGTGCTGCTCCTATCCTTTGGAATGCTCTACTCCAAGAAATTAGGACTATCCACAATTTGCATAGTTTTAGGTGCTCCCTCAAAACACATTTGTTCAGAGCGGCTTATCACGTTCACCAATCAAAGTCATTCTATGTGTAAGTGTGCGAGTGTGGCCCATTCACTATCTCCATCCATCCCTCACTCCCTCAAGATGGCTGGACCTTCATTGTAAATACACCATTGTATATACACACCTGTACTTTGTATCTCCCCCACCTCATTGTAGATTGTAAGCTCTCACCAGCAGGGGCGGCTTATTTCATCTTATTTTGCTTTAATTATTGTATTGTTAACGTTGTTACTTATGGCTTGTGTTTTGAAACTGTTAAACTGTAAAGCGCTGCGGAATATGTTGGCGCTAGAGTTGAGCGACTTTTGGTTTTTTAGGGTCGAGTTTCGTTTCGTGAAACCCGACTTTTCCAAAAGTCGGGTCGAGCAAGATCGGCCGATTATAGGGAAAAGTCGGGGTCGTCCCGAAACACGAAACCCAATGTAAGTCAATGGGGAATAAAAGTCGGCAGTGAGAGAAGGACAGGAAACACACCTACAGTGCCCATTTGAATGCCAAAAGCATCAATTCTTCTTACTTAAGCTTGTCAACCTTAATTAACTTCATAATACAAGTTATACGCACTGAAAAATGGGGGTTATTTGGCTAAAGTTGTGGGGGGGGAGGGCTGGCTCCAGGTTTTCATGTGCCCTGGGCGAAAGAGCGTCCCTTTAACACATACCACAACTCATCATGCTCCGATACGGCAGAGAAATAGCGGTATAGTACAATGAAAAATACCTCACTTTTTACATCTCATGACGAGGCCCATCTATTTCTCCATACAGAATCATTGGTCCCATATAATGTTTGAAACAGTATATGATGAGCTCCACATAATGCTACAGTATATGTTGGTCCGCATGGATGAAGCTCCACTGTCTTATGGGCCCAAATAATGCTCCAAACATAATGGGCCCCATTTCTAATGCTCTAGTGTATAATGGGCCCTGTAAATGCTGCTCCAGTGTCTGATGTCCACCTTTGGAATGTTCCAGTGTATGGTGGGCCCCATCTATCATTCTCCAGAGTATAGTGCTCCCCAAAAATTGCTGTCCCAACATTGAAAACAATCAAATAAGTCTCCTCGCTAGGGAATCCCTGGACTAGTCTGGACTCCTCGTCGTCCCCATCTTCCATCTCACTGCACAGTATTTCAACCTTGCAAGTGCTGTGATCCTGAGCAAGCAGGGGGGGCCCACTCGTTGGCGACGGCACTGGCACAGGGCCCCTGATAGTACGGTGGTGTGTCTGATGGCGGGTGGGCCGAACCTGCACTTTCATCTGCAGCTTCCTCTTTGTCACCGTGTAAGATGGAACTGTATATGGGAAGGGTAACCTGAGTTTCATCAGGGTCAGATTCAGGCCGTGTAGCGTGCGAGGGGAATGTAGTGGTCTGGGTCAATGTACCAGCAGATTCATCGAGCAGTGGCTGGGCATCAGTGCACTTGTGTCGCCCCCAGGAGTACGGTCGCCACAGTGGCATTACCTTCTTCCTAGGGAGTGTGATGTCATGCTTGGGAGCAACGAACGATCTCTCTAGCAGGTTAACTGATTGGGCGGCGTTATTCCCATGAGTCATGACCCTCCAAACAGCGTTCATGAAGGCAAAGTGTTTGTTTTACGTGGGCAGTATGGTTGCAAAGCTGAACCTTAAAGGAATGTCCAGAAGGGCACCACCAGGAGTGGAGCCTACGGTTAAATTCGACTCCACCTGGGAAACCTCAACCATGCCAGCTACAGAAAAGATGCACACATTGCAAGCTTAATTCCGTTAACGAACGAGACTCCGTCATGCCCCGCGGTCCGAGTCCGGCTTACTAGAGGGACACGTGAGGCTCTGGCACATGAGATTGGCCAATAACTGGTGTGTCATGCCCTTACATGTCCGTGGCTGCATGTGCGCTACACTGAAAAGGCCAGCGTTTGTCGCTTACAGGTGCAGATAACCCGCTGAACAACGTTAGTGATGGGGATCACTGATTACAATTATTACCCGCGAACAATGATTTCCCAGTAAGTGCAGGTCAACCGCAGTTCCGGAATTAGGCCTAACCGTCATTCCTGAAAAAATGAAAAACTTACGTGTGCAAACCACAGGTGCTGTAGCTTGCTTAACAGCTCGCCAGCCGTTCTCACGCCCAGTATGGATTACACGTGATTGCACAAAGGTGAGAAAGGGTACCGTATCCCCAGATAACATGTATGGATAGCGTACACATTCAAAAGATATGTCTATACATCAGGAGGCAGGCTCAGACGGTGTTAGGCCCAGTATGGCTTGCACGTGATTGCACAAAGGTGAGAAAGGGTACCGTATCCCCGGATAACATGTATGGATAGCGTACACATTCAAAATATGTCTATACATCAGGAGGCAGGCTCAGACGGTGTCAGGCACAGTATGGATTTGACGGCCCAGACTACACAGCGGAGGAGCAGGGAGAGGTAAAGATTGCAAATGCTGGGGCCCTGCCCAAGCAAGGGGGGCCCACTCGTGGGCGTCGGTAGTGGCACTGGGCCCCTGATAGTACGGCGGTGTGTCTGACGGCGGGTGTGCACCACCACCATCAGACACACTTGATTGCACTATGAGGGACCCTGTGCCAGTGCCCGCGCCCAAGAGTCGGCCTACCCACCTGTCCAGGGCAACGGCACTCGCACGGTGTCGTGCGCTAGGTGGTGACCCCGGCCATGGGGGGGGAGGCAGCACAGTTAGGGAGTTTTAGAAAGTGGCATATGCTGATGTTGGACATTCAGCTGATGCAAAAGGCGAAATAGGTCAAGTCCCAGGAAGAGGTGGACCAAAGCAAGCCATTTTTCTGTCACCCTATGTGTCATCAGGGGAAGGTGGGACAAAATCCTTGGAAACCCATGCATGGTTCATTTTAATGAAGGCTAGATCATCCACATTTTGGGTTGACAGACGGGTCCTTTTTTCTGTCAGGATTGATCCAGCTGCACTGAAGACTCTTTCCGATAGCACACTTGCAGCTGGGCAAGCGAGCTCCTGTAAGGCATATTGGGCCAATTCAGGCCAGGTGTCCAGTTTAGCGGCCCAATAGTCAAAGGGGAATGACCTGTGTGGGAGAACATCGATATGGGAGGAAAAGTAGTTTGTAACCATAGTTGACAACTGCTGTCTCCTGTCACTTTCCATCGATGCAGTATTACCAGTTGTGTGAGCGGTACTTGAAAAATCAGTCCACAACATTGTCATGAAACCCCTGTCTCCAACGCCACTTCTGCTGTGTTCACCATGAACACCTCTGCCAAGCTGCCCCCGGCCCGTACGGCTCGTGTGAGAACCATCACCGCTGCTGTGTGCTGGGAATGCCTCAACCAACCGATTTACCAGAGTTGCTTGTTTATTAGCCAATATTAGGTCAAGGTTCTCCTGTGGCATGATGTTTTGTAATTTGCCTTTATAGCGTGGATCCAGGATGCTGGCCAACCAGTAGTTGTCATCGTTCATCATTTTGGCAATGCGGGGGTCCCTTTTTAGGATCTGCAAGGCATAATCTGACATGTGGGCCAATGTTCCCGGTGTCAATGATGCACTGCGAGTGCTGGTTGGAGGAGCACTTTCCAGCAAATCCACATCCCTCCAGTCACGCACAAACCCTGTACCAGACCTTGTCACGCCAACATTTTTACTTGCCCCACGAGATGCATCCTCCTCCCCTAAGTAATCATCCCCATCATCATCCTCCTCCTCTTCTTCCTCCACCTCGTCCAGGAGAGGTCCCTGAGCAGACAATGGCTGAATGTCATCAAGGATTCCCTCCTCCTCTTCCTCCTCATCAACATTGGCTGCAGACGCCTGCTCCTTAAGGTGCGTCAAAGTTTGCATGAGCAGACGCATAAGTGGGATGCTCATGCTTAGGATGGCGTCGTCTGCGCTTACCAGCCGTGTGCATTCCTCAAAACACTGAAGGACTTTACAAAGGTCTTTCAGCTTCGACCACTGCACACCTGTCAACTCCATGTCTGCTCTCAAAGTGCCTGGCCGTGTATCCTCCCACAAATGCATTATGGCCTGCCTCTGCTCGCACAGCCGCTCCACCATGTGCAGGGTGGAGTTCCACCTTGTTGCAATGTCGATAATGAGGCGGTGGTTGGGAAGGTGGAGCAATCGCTGCAGCTTCTGCATACGAACGGAGTGTACAGGCGACCGGCGGATGTGCGCGCACAGTCTTCGCACCTTCTGGAGCAGGGCTGTTAACTCCGGATAATTTTTGAGGAAGCACTGCACCACCAGGTTCAAGGTGTGAGCCAAGCAAGGTATGTGGCTGAGTTTTGAAAGGGCTATGGCTGCCACAAAATTACGGCCGTTATCACTAACTACCTTGCCTGCCTCAAGATGTACACTGCCCAGCCATGACTCAGTTTGTCGCTTCAAGTACTCGGCCAGCACCTCGGCGGTGTCTGTCGCCCAAACACATCATCTGCAACACAGCCTGCTGACGCTTTCCACTAGCTGCTCGATAGGGGGACACCTCGTGTGCAACAGTGGCAGCTGCAGATGGAGTGCTCGTACGACTGCGCTCTGTGGACGAGCTTTCGCTTCTGGAGGAGGAGGAAGAGGGTCGAACGCCTACAGCCAACTGTTTCCTATACCGTGGGCTAGGCAGCACTGTCCCACCACCGCTGTCCCCTGTGGACCCTGCATCCACCACATTAACCCAGTGCGCAGTGATGGACACGTAACGGCCCTGGCCATGCCGACTGGACCATGCATCAGTTGTGAGGTGCACCTTTCCACTCACTGACTGCTTGAGTGCATGGACAATGCGGTCTTTTCCATGATGGTGGAGGGCTGGGATGGCTTTGCGAGAGAAGAAGTGGCGACTGGGTAGGTCATAGCGTGGTACTGCATAGGCCATGAGTTCGCGGAAAGCTGCGCTTTCCACCAACCGATAGGGCATCATCTCAAACGAGATTAGTTTGGCAATGTGGGCGTTCAAACCCAGTGTACGCGGATGAGAGACTGAGTACTTTCTTGACCTACTCATAGTGTCTGGGAGGGTGAGCTGGACTTGAGAGCTGCATATGGTGGAAGTAGCGGTGGACCGGGCGGACTGAGAGAGGGTTGATGATGGTGATGGAGTTGGTGTTCATTCTGATGGCCTAGAATCAGTCTTTCGTTGATATAACAGTGGGATTCCCTGACTGCTGTGGCCTTGCAACGACACCTCAACATTTGCTGCTGTGCTAACCGGTGGGCTTACAGTGGGGGAAACAATGTAGCGTTGCTGACTACCTTCTTTGTGATCAGTTGCACATGTGGCACTTGAGGTTTGGTGTTGTGTCCACGCTTGCAAGTGCATGCTGGTTAAATGTCTAAGCATGCAACTGGTATTCAAATTTTTCAGATTTTTCACTCGGCTAAAGGTCTTTGCGCACTTCTTACAGATAACCTTGGCCTGATCATGAGGATTTTGTTCAAAAAAAGTGCCACACTGCACTCTTCCTACTTTGGTAGACATTTTGCGGCCTAGCACGCTGTGATCTTTTGACCCTCTGGACAAGCTGTCCAGCAACTCTTTTGATTTTTGGAACCTGTCTTTGGAGTGCTCCGGGCCTGCCAGATAACAGCTGTTGCGATGTCGATGTCTGCTGTGGATGCTCCTCATCTGAGCTATTGGAAGCAGCACCCTCTTCCCCCAATGGATGCCAATCTGGGTCATCCATCACCTCCTCTTCAATGTCATGTGCACCTTCCTCTGTGTCACCGTGTATGATGGTATAGTGTGCGGGGAGGGGCACCTGAGTCTCATCAGGGTCAGAATCTGGCTCTGTACACTGCGAGGACAATGTAGTGCTCTGAGTGAATGTACCAGCAGAATCATCCATCAGCGGCTGTGCATCAGTGCACTCCATGTCAGATTCATCTTGGCCTGGGTAATTCACCATTTCACTTGATAATCCAGGCATGGTATGTGAAAACAGCTCCATGGAGTAATCAGTAGTATGGCCTGCGTCATCCTTCAATCTTGGTTGGGGTGAAGGACACAAGGAAAGGTGTGGTTCATGAACATGAGCCTCCAATGACGACTCAGTGCTTTTACTTTTTACAACTTCAGAAGAGGAGGCGATAGAGCTGGAGACTGAGTCAGCAATGTAAGACAAAACTTTTTCCTGATGCTCTGGCTTTAAAAGCGGTTTGCCAACTCCTAGAAAACTAAGCCTTATGGAGCCAGACGATGACGCAGGCTCAACACCTCCTGCATTCGGTCCTATTTTGCTCTTGCCACTACCATCAGATCCACCACCAACACCATCATTACCAGCTGCCAACCCCCGCCCAATTCCACAGCCTCTTCCACCAGCCTTCCTCATTTTTTGTAGAAATGTAGACAAAATCCAACAAACTATATAGTAATGTAAAACAAGGTACAAGGTGTCTATAGGACAGGGGAGATTTTGATTTTCTGCACACACTAGTGGACACTGGACACTTATGGATTGTGTGAGGCCCACTGAATATCACAGCGCTATGTCACAGGCTCGATGGCACAGGTATGAAAAAAGTGACTACAGGATCACAGAGATTTTGAATTTCTGTACACACTAGTGGACACTGGACACTTTTGGATTGTGTGAGGCCCACTGAATATCAGAGCGCTATGTCACAGGCTCGATGGCACAGGTGTGAAAAAAGTGACTACAGGATAAGGGAGATTTTGAATTTCTGCACACACTAGTGGACACTGGACACTTTTGGATTGTGTGAGGCCCACTGAATATCAGAGCGCTATGTCACAGGCTCGATGGCACAGGTGTGAAAAAATGACTACAGGATCACAGAGATTTTGAATTTCTGCACACACTAGTGGACACTGGACACTTTTGGATTGTGTGAGGCCCACTGAATATCAGAGCGCTATGTCACAGGCTCGATGGCACAGGTGTGAAAAAATGACTACAGGATCACAGAGATTTTGAATTTCTGCACACACTTGTGGACACTGCACACTTTTGGATTGTGTGAGGCCCACTGAATATCAGAGCGCTATGTCACAGGCTCGATGGCACAGGTGTGAAAAAAGTGACTACAGGATAAAGGAGATTTTGAATTTCTGCACACACTAGTGGACACTGGACACTTTTGGATTGTGTGAGGCCCACTGAATATCAGATCGCTATGTCACAGGCAGAAATTGGCTAGTGTATCACAAACTACAAGGTGTATGTAGAATTGGGCAGAATAGGAATCTCCCTAGAGTGTAGGTCTGTAAGAACGGAACAAGTCCTCCACTTATTCTTCCACAGTGACACACAGATAGCTTCACTGTGGCCGTGATAACAGCCGTTACACGGTACTGAGAGGAGCGTGCACATACACGGCTGTCCGGTGTACGTAAAATTGTCAAGCTTCGTGTTTTTTAAGTATACGGACTGACACGCTGTCTCTCTATAGTTTTGAATGTGATCAAACAGCAAATATATTTAACTGTTTGAAAGCTAGACAAAACTAGTAGGTGCAGGTCTGTAAGAACGGAACATGTCCTCGACTTATTCTCACAGAGTGACACACAGATAGCTTCACTGTGGCTGTGATAACAGCCGTTACACGGTACTGTGTGAGGAGCGTACACCGCTGTATGGTGTGAAAAAATGCACGCTCCATACCTCACCAGGACAAAAAAAAAAATTGGGATTGCTTTTAAAAAAGCAGTTTGCAGAGCAGTGGGTAAACAGCAATGCAGCTGTCAGGAAGCCTTAGAAGGCAGCCTAACAACCAACACCACTGATACACCACAATATAGCCTCCACTTGCACTGCACACACAGTGACTGAGGTGTTGTACAGGCAAAATCGCTAGCAGCAGAAGCAGTTTTTTTTTCTTCTTCCCTGCCTAACGCTCTCCCTACAGAATCAGCAGCAGCAATCTCTCCCTATGCTAAGATCGGCAGAAGTAAGATGGCGGTCGGCGTGCACGCCCTTTTATAAGCCCTGTGACGCCCACCAAAGCAAGCCAATCACTTGCATGCCCTTCTGAAAGATGGTGGTGACCCCTGCCTATGTCATCACGTTGCCCACAGTGTCCGTGGATCCTGATTGGCTGAAAAAGAGCGCAAAACAATCTTTTGAAACGCGACTTTGGCGCGTAAGTCGCCGACCTCGTGGCCGACCTCATCCTAGGGTCGGGTTTCGTTTCATGAAACCCGACTTTGCCAAAAGTCGGCGACTTTTGAAATTTTTCGACCCGTTTCGCTCAACTCTAGTTGGCGCTATATAAATAAAGATTACTATTATTATTATTACTTAGGACTGTTGTGTTTGAAACTGTTAAACTGTAAATATGTTTTCGCTCTATAATAACTCTCAATCTTCAAATTAGAGCACAGATAAGCAGGATGGAGATGATAATTATGGTGCCATTGGCGCTCACCCTCTTTGGGGATTCGTCAAAGTTTTGGAGGATGTTGCATATGTCAGACATCCATGTCCACTCCTCACATGTTGTGTGTGAAGACAGAACTGAATACCGACAAACTTGATGATGGTAGACTATTCACTAACTGCCCTCTTCTGCTCACAATTCCTTTCCAACATCTACAGTGTAGAGTTCCAAGGGCTTGGGGCATCACACACCAGTCGTTGAGCCATAAATTGCAAGCGCTGCTGAATCACGGCAAGGGCGGATGAAGCTGTAGCTGACTTTCTAAATTGGTTATTTCGAGCGTTGCACTTTTCCAAGCAGATCTGCCAGCTTTGTGACGCTATTCCAAAAACGTTGACCAATTTGGTTAAGTGCATGAGCCAGGCATGGCATGTGTGTGAGCTCACCTCACCATAGAGCAGCCACCAGGTTCCAGCCATTGTCACACACAACCATGCCTGGCTGTGGGTTCAGCTGTCTCAGCCACAAATATGCCTGCTCTTTCATAGCTGTCAAAAACTCTTCAGCATTTTGGGGTTTGTCACAGAAGCATATTAGCGTCAGCACAGCCTGTTCCTGCTTTCATTTGGCAGTGCTGCAGTGCTTCCAGCTTGTGACTGATGTGCTACCTTTTCTAGCTGTAGGCTGAAGATGAGGTGAAGGAGAAGGAGGAGGTGCAGGAGCTGTAGACTGTGGGGGCAACCCAGATTTACGTAGGGCATGCAATACTCGGGGTTTGGGAGGACGTGCACCATACCAAGGTAGGAGTGGGTCCCGGCTTCCGTTATGTTAACCCATTGTGCCCTCATTGAGAAGTGCCGTCCCTGACCACAAGCACTTGTCCTTGTGTTTGTGGTTAGGTGAACTTTCCAAGTAACAGCATTTTGGAGGGCACAGGTAATGTGGGACATGTGCCTGTGTAATGCCGGGATGGCACACCAGGCCAAATATTCCTGCATGTTCGTGCCCTCGGGGTGATACTCGACTCTGCCCTCTCTTTCAAGCAAAGATCTAAGCCATTGCATCCTCCTGCCCATTACAACTCAAAAACATTTACTGGATCCGTATATTCCAAGAAAATTCAAAAATGTTTGTGCACGCCCTCATTATCTCCCTCCTCGACTATTGCAACCTTATACTCTCTAGCCTCCCCTATAGCACTCTTGCCCCACTCAAATCTATACAAAACTCTGCTGCCAGAGTAATCCACCTGTCCCTCCCTTATTCCCCAGCCTCTCCTCTCTGCCATGCCCTTCACTGGCTTCCTATTGCCCATATGCTACAGTTCAAAACCCTAAATATGACATACAAAGCCTTCCACAACTTGTCTACTCCATACATCTGTGACATGGTCTCACAATGTCTGACTGACTCATGACTTCTTCTACGCAAACTCAGTGTGCTGTCTGCGAGATGTACCGTCCCTGCCCACAAGCACTTGTCCACGGGTCTGTGTTTAGGTGCACTTTCCCTGTGCCAGCATTGTTGATGGCCCAGGTAATGTTGTGGGACACGTGCTTGCTTGTCTAATGTCGTGACTGTAGACCGGGAGAAAAAGTGTCTGGTGGGGACAGCGTACCTTGTTACGGTCACCGCCATCAGGTTGCGGAAAGCGTACGTTTACCACGAGCCTAAAATGCATAATTTCGAGCACAAACAGGTGAGAAATTTGTTAATTTAGTACTGTGGCCTGTGGAGTGTTGGTTGAGTCTTTCCATTTACGCTCCAATGACTGGGGTATGGACAACTGAAGGCTGAATTGGGACAAGGACGTGGACGTGCTTGATGATGGTGCTATTTGACTGTGGTCAACGGCAGGTGCAGTGGAGGAGGCATCTTCGCATGCACTGTGGACAGGGGATTGGCTTGCACGCACAACAGCGGAAGAAGCAGTGGTATCACCCGCAGACACTGTTCATGGTGCCTGGTGTTCAACCAACAAAGTCTGTTGCTTTGCTGCCATGTGCCTGATCATGCTGGTGGTGGTAAGCCTGGTAGTTTTACTACCCCTGCTGATGTGGCTATGGCCGGTGGTGCAAATGTCCTTTTTGGGTGTTACAGAACCACTTAGCACCCAGAATACATTGTGCAGTTATATGTATATATAATAGGTTCCATGTGAGATGCATGTCCCTAATGTATCAGCAGTGTCCGCCCTCCCCCCACCTTTGTAATTCCCACAGTAAACATCAGCAGGCTCCGGCCACCTGCGGCTTTTGTAATGCATGTCTGGCCTGACGCTTGTCTATTGGCCGGCCCTCTGTATCTGTGTGATATATTCTGTGTCCTGTGAGTAAAGTGTTGTCAGACTGGAAATACATGGAGAAGCAGTGATCTTTTATATGCGCCCATGCACTCAGAGGAATTCCAGCCAGCATCCTTCATTCAGACTCCAGCCAACGCAGAGCGGACCTCCGAAAACACGGGGTGGTACTGAAAGAGGTACCCCAGCTTGGAAGACCCCCATTATACTGGTGGCAGCGGCGGGATATGATACCCCTTCTACAGGAGGAAAGGAATGAATGGAAAACAACTACCAGAAGTTAAAGAGGACTACATTAAAAGATCTGGTGGAAGTTCGAGGGTTGATCGCCAGCAACAAAACAAAAGCGAATTTGATAGCAGCCATCATGGAACACGACAGTGCAGCGCCCCCCAATGTGAATGTGGAGGAGACCGAATTCCAGAGGGAGGTAAAGAACAGACTGGCGTTCTATGGCCCAAACCCTGCAGTAGAGATCATACGAGAGGTGATGGCTGATGTGCGTACTGATCTGAAGGAAAAGATGGCCGAGCGGACCAGGATAGAGCTAGCCAAGATGGAGATGGCAGAGCGGACCAAAGTGGAGCTGGCCAAGATGGAGATGGCAGAGCAGAGAGAGGAGAGTCAGCGAGCAAGGGGAGCTCTGGCCTTCGACCAGGTACCTTCAACAGTAAGCCACAATAAGATCCAGTACAATGCCTTCCGACAGTTGGGGGAGGCAGAGGAAGACATTGATGGCTTTCTGCAGGACTTTGAGCGGCAGTGTGCCCTTCATCAAGTAAAGCCGGAGGAACGGGTTCAGATTCTGGCCAGCAAGCTGACAGGCCGGGCAGCGGACGCCTAACGCACGGTACCTGATGAGGACTGTATGGACTATGAGCGGATCAAAGAAGTGATCTTGGCCCGGTATGCGCTGACACCAGAGGCCTACCGCCAAAAGTTCCACGGACTTATAAAACGCGTAACCGATACCCACGCTGAATGGGCCTGTAAATTACGGCGGTCACTGCTACAGTGGGTACAAGGGAGCCAAGCAACCACTAAGGAGGACGTCCTCCAGCTCTTCCTGTTAGAACGATTCTTTAATGGACTAAACCCCGAGACACAGGAATGGCTTCGGGACAGGCGGCCAACGACTCTTGAGGAAGCCGCTCGTCTGGCCGATGAACATCATGATGCCAGGAGGCCGCAGTTGTCCAGATCAAAGGTGGTCACTAGGGGCCCGCCCATGGACCAGGAGGGCCCCAAACCACTGAAGATTGTAGGGGGACCAGCTAGAAACCCGGCCTACCACAGTCCCCTGGGGCGCGATGCCACACCTGCCGTCAGCTGGGCCACCTGCAAAGACAATGTCCCAACCGGACTCAGCATACTCAGTGGCCAAAGGCGGGAACAGCTACCTTCAGCCGGGCTGCTGTACACTGCTACCAAGGCGAAGCTGACCCGGCATTAAAGCTACGATTAACCAAGGGGTGGAAGAGATGGAGGAAGTGCTGCATGAAGTAGACCCCGTGCAGGCAGCCCGGGCAGATAATCGACAACAGCATCGACAGGTCGTGTGGGTTAATGGGAAACGTATGCAGGGACTAAGAGATTCTGGGGCAACTTTGACCCTTGTGAGGCCTCATCTCGTCTGGGACCAAGAGAAGACGGACCGGACAATGGCAGTCCGTGTAGCAGGGGGAGCCATACATAGACTGCCCACTGCCAGGATTCACCTGAACAGGGGAGTCGGGGATGGCCTTGTTGAGGTCAGCTTGATGGAGGATTTGCCTGCAGACGTCTTGCTGGGAAATGACTTGGGGCCCATGTTGTCTGCATTCTCGGTGGCCCCTCTGGCTGAGACCTAAAACCAGGGGAAGAGTCTTAAGGAGATCATTTGCATATTCCCAGTGCCTTCTGGGATAAGTGAAGAGTCTCCGCGAGCTCTACGATCACTGGGTTTTGGCCGTTGCAGCTGAAAAGAGGAAATTGGAAAACCAGGGGAAGAGTCTTGAGGAGATCATTTGCATATTCCCAGTGCCTTCTGGGATAAGTGAAGAGTCTCCGCGAGCTCTACGATCACTGGGTTTTGGCCGTTGCAGCTGAAAAGAGGAAATCGGAAAACCAGGGGAAGAGTCTTGAGGAGATCATTTGCATATCCCCAGTGCCTTCTGGGATAAGTGAAGAGTCTCCGCGAGCTCTACGATCACTGGGTTTTGGCCGTTGCAGCTGAAAAGAGGAAATTGGAAAACCAGGGGAAGAGTCTTGAGGAGATCATTTGCATATTCCCAGTGCCTTCTGGGATAAGTGAAGAGTCTCCGCGAGCTCTACGATCACTGGGTTTTGGCCGTTGCAGCTGAAAAGAGGAAATCGGAAAACCAGGGGAAGAGTCTTGAGGAGATCATTTGCATATTCCCAGTGCCTTCTGGGATAAGTGAAGAGTCTCCGCCTATCGGCGCGCGAATTTGGGCTCATCTTTCATCGTTTTTAAGAAATCTCAAGATGGAAGAGGCCAGGAGCCATTTGGTGAGCTGCATTTCTTGCTACATGTTCACAGACTTACCAGTGGAAAAGCCAAACTTCACATGCCACAAATGCAAGCTTGTGTCCCTGTTGGAGGAAAAGTTGCAAAATCTCGAAGAGAGGTTAGCTACGTTGAAGATCATTAAGGAAGGTGAAGAGTTCTTGGACAGAGCAGAATTATCTCTTCATGTTACAGAAAGAGAAGAAATTCGAAGTGCACCTGAAGAAACAGAGGAATGGAGACATGTGACCCAGAGAAGCAGGAGGATCAGGAGGCAGTCAGCACCCATACTGCTCAGAAACCAGTACCAGGCTCTCACACAGGAAACCAATGAAGAAATACATCAGGATAAGACTTTGCCCACAAACAGCAACCTTGTACGCCCTCAGAGTCCTCCTGGATGGAGAAAGAAAAATGTTGTGAAGAAGAAACGGAGAGTGGTGGTCATGGGGGATTCCCTGTTGAGAGGAACAGAGGCCGCTATCTGCAGACCGGATATAACTTCAAGAGAAATGTGCTGTCTTCCAGGTGCAAAAATTAAAGATGTGTCTGACAGGATATCAGGACTCTTCAGACCTACAGATGACTACCCATTCCTGCTACTACATGTGGGGACAAATGACACTGCAAGAAACGACCTGGAAACCATCTGCAGAGACTTTGAAGACTTAGGCAAGAAAGTGAAAGAACTGGGAGCGCAGGTGGTCTTCTCTTCCATCCTCCCAGTGGATGGCCATGGAACAAGGAGGTGGAATAAGATTCTGCAGGTGAACAACTGGCTACGTCGATGGTGCCGTCAGCAACGATTTGGATTTCTGGATCACGGAGTGAACTACTTATACGATGGACTACTTGCTAGAGATGGGGTGCACCTTACGAAGACTGGTAAGCATGTATTTGGAAGTCGCCTTGCTACACTTGTAAGGAGAGCTTTAAACTAGAACAACATGGGAAGGGAAGCAAAAGACCAGAAAAAGCCATACACCTGACAAATGCTATTGAGAACTCTGCTAATAGAAGTGGAAAGGAAGAACAAAGATGAAAGAATCTAATTAATAAAAATATTGGAGAAAGAGAAACCAATCACAAACTAAAATGTTTCTATACTAATGCACAAAGCATGGGCAACAAACAAGGAGAATTGGAACTACTAACACAGGAAAAGAAATATGATGTCATTGGAATCACTGAAACTTGGTGGGACGATACACATGATTGGAATACAAGACTAGAAGGATACAACTTATTTGCAAGAAACAGACTTGATAAACGAGGAGGAGGTGTCGCATTGTATGTTAGAAATGCGTATATCTGCACAGAGATTGAAGCTTCAGAGACTGGGAGTTCTGTGGAAACTGTTTGGGTAAGAATACAAGGACAGAACAATGGAAAGGACACTATTGTAGGCATTTACTACAGGCCGCCTGTGCAAGCTGAAGATATGGATGAACTCTTTATGCATCAAATGGCCAAGTTCTCCAAAAAATATGACATAGTTGGCATGGGAGATTTCAACTATCCAGACATTTGTTGGGAATCTCTCTCAGGCAAAACTAACAGGTCAAGGAAATTCTTATCCTCTCTTGCTGACAACTTTATCTTCCAAAAGGTAGGGGAGAAAACAAGGGGAACTGCTACCTTGGATCTAATCCTTATAAACAGGGAGGAAATGGTTGAGGAGGTAAAAGTGGCTGGAACCCTAGGAGGTAGCGACCATGCTATTTTAGAATTTTGGATAACTAGAGGCGGAAGACCTGTGAAGACTCAGACGTCAAGGTTAGATTTCAGAAAGGCAGATTTTAAGGGATTCAGAAAGATAATTGGAGGGATCCAATGGCTGGATATCCTTAAAGACAAAAATGTCCAGGAAGGATGGGAAATCTTGAAAAATGAAATTCTCAAAGCACAGTTGTTAACAATTCCGAAAAGAGGGAAGAATAGGAAGCATTTAAGGAAACCAGGATGGGTGAACACAGAACTTAAGCACATGCTAAAAAGGAAGAAAAAAATGTTTCTAAAATGGAAAGAGGGAGGCATATCTAAAGAAGAATATAATGCTGTCTGCAGAATCTGCAGGGCACAAATCAGATTAGCTAAAGCTGAAAATGAATTGAGGCTTGCAAGAGATGTCAAAAGCAATAATAAAGGATTTTGGGGATATGTCAAAAGTAAAAGAAAAGTCAAAGATGCTATAGGATTTTTACAGGATGAAAATGATGAAATGGTAAGACAGGATGTTGAGAAGGCTGAACTTTTAAATTCCTATTTTGCATCTGTTTTCTCTCAGAAAGGAAATGTAACATCAACTGTTATTCACTGTCCTATTAAGGGAATAGAAGAATCCAGGATATCTATAAACAGAAAGATAGTGAGGAAACACTTAGCTAACCTAAATGAATTCAAGTCTCCAGGTCCAGATGAATTACACCCCAGAGTACTGAAGGAGATAGCAGAAGAAATTTCTGAACCACTCTCCATAATCTTTGAAAATTCTTGGAGAACAGGAGAAGTGCCAGAAGACTGGAGAAGAGCAAATGTTGTTCCTATCTTCAAAAAGGGGAAGAAGGTGGACCCAGGCAACTATAGGCCGGTGAGTCTGACTTCTATACCAGGAAAGATCTTTGAACAAATTATTAAACAACATGTAAGTCAATACCTGGATAAGAATGAAGTGATTAAACAGAGTCAGCATGGGTTTGTAACTAATAAGTCATGTCAGACTAACTTAATTTCCTTCTATGACGGTATCACTGATTGGGTGGATCAAGGAAATGCTGTAGATATAGTATATCTTGACTTCAGCAAAGCATTTGACAAAGTCTCTCATACAATCCTTATTGAAAAAATGACTAAGTATGGAATGGACAAGGCAACTGTTAGGTGGATTCATAGCTGGCTTAGTGATCGGACCCAAAGAGTGGTCGTAAATGGCTGCACATCCAGTTGGAAGAATGTCTCAAGTGGGGTACCACAGGGCTCTGTCCTGGGCCCTGTATTGTTCAACATCTTTATCAACGATTTAGATGAAGGAATTGAGGGTAAACTGATTAAATTTGCTGATGACACAAAGCTAGGAGGGATAGCTAATACTAGAGAAGAGAGAGAGAGGATTCAAAAAGATTTAAATAAACTGGAGAAGTGGGCAGTAACTAACAGAATGGTTTTTAACAGGGAGAAAGGCAAAGTACTACATCTGGGCAATAAAAATGAAAAAAGCATATATAGAATGGGAGGAATAGGGCTAAGTGACAGCACATGTGAAAAAGACTTGGGTATACTAATAGATCACAGACTGAATATGAGTCAACAGTGTGATGCAGCAGCAAAAAAGGCAAATGCAGTTCTAGGATGTATTAACAGAAGCATACAGTCTAGATCACGTGAAGTCATTATTTCCCTCTACTCCTCTTTGGTCAGACCTCATCTGGAATATTGTGTCCAGTTTTGGGCACCACATTTTAAAAAAGACATCAACAAACTGGAGCAAGTTCAGAAAAGAGCGACCAGAATGGTGACCGGTCTGCAAACCCTGTCTTATGAGGAAAGGTTGCAGGATTTGGGAATGTTTAGTTTGCAAAAGAGAAGACTGAGAGGAGACTTAATTGCTGTCTACAAATATCTAAAGGGCTGTCACATTGTAGAAGGATCAACTTTATTCTCATTTGCACAAGGAAAGACTAGAAGCAATGGGATGAAACTGAATGGGAGGAGACACAGATTAGATATTAGAAAAAACTTTTTGACAGTTAGAGTGATCAATGAGTGGAACAGGCTGCCACGAGAAGTGGTGAGTTCTCCTTCAATGGAAGTCTTCAAACAGAGGCTGGACAGACATCTGACTGGGATGATTTAGCGAATCCTGCTTTGAGCAGGGGGTTGGACCAGATGGCCCAGGAGGTCCCTTCCAACTCTACGATTCTATGATTCTATGATTCTATCCTGTGACCACCCGGAGACAAGCTCGAGCTGCGGAGGCGGAATCACACTCAAAGGAGGCCCATGTAAGACATCCCAGCCCTGCACGTATTCCCATAGCCAGACACATTTCTTGGGCCACCCCAGATGAATTTAAGAGGGAGTTACTTGAGGATCCTTCATTAGAGGGATATCGTGGGAAGGCACAGGAGGGGAGAGGAGTACTGGAAGGGGAACAGTTTGTATGGAAGCAGGGACTCCTCTACCGGATCACAGAGCAGCACCACACAGGGACGAGTCCCACTATGAAACGACAGCTGGTAGTTTAGAAGAAGTATAGGCAGGAGCTACTGCGAATCTCTCATGTGATATACCCTTGGCCGGGCACTTCGGCGTCAGTCGCACCAGGCATCGTCTGACACAAAACTTCTTTTGGCCGGGGGTAACCTATGATGTTCGTCAGTACTGCCAGACCTGTGACAGTTGTCAGCGCATTGGCAAGAGGGGGGATCGATGCAAGGCCAAATTACGCCCCCTCCCCATTGTGGAGGAACCATTTAGCCGAGTAGAGGTCGATCTAATAGGGCCATTAGCCAAACCCAGTCCGTCAGGGAAAAGGTATATATTGACAGTGGTAGATTATGCCACACGGTATCCAGAGGCGGTTGCGTTACCTAACATACTGGCAGAGACGGTGGCGGCTGCCCTGCTCCAGGTTTTCTCACGGGTTGGATTTCCCCGGGAGATTATCTCAGACCAGGGTACCCAGTTTACAGCAGAGGTGACCAACCAACTGTGGAAGCTGTGCGGCGTAAAGTCCATTAGAAGCGCCCCATACCACCCGCAAACCAATGGGTTGTGTGAACGCTTTAACGGGACATTAAAACAGCTCATTGGGACTTTTACCAGGACCTACAGGGACTGGGAGAAATTCCTGCCACACCTCCTGTTTGCCTATAGGGAGGTGCCCCAAGAATCCACGGGGTTCTCCCCGTTCGAGCTGGTATACGGGAGACGGGTAAGGGGACCCCTAGACTTAGTGCTAGAAGACTGGGAAGGGGAGGGCCTCATAGAAGGGGTACCTATTGTACCCTATGTGCTGGAATTCCGGGACCGCCTACAGGAGCTGACTCAGGCTGTACGTGAGAACATGCAGGCGACCCAGCGGCGCCAGCACATATGGTACGATCGGAGGGCCAGAGAGCGCACTTTGGAAATAGGACAGAAGGTCCTGGTGTTAGAGCCCACCAAGCAGAACAAGTTCCAAGCTGCATGGCAGGGGCCCTATCCAGGTAGTGGGGAAAATAGCCGACACAACCTATAATGTCGCCGATTGTGACGACCCCAGGGTTATCCGCATGTTCCACGTGAATATGCTGAAGCCCTACCGGGAGCGCCCTGAAGAGGTAGTGGCCATCTGTGCACCTGAAGCAGAGGATTTATCCGGACTTCCCTTGCCGGATGTCTTAGGGGAAATGACTCAGTCTAAAACATGGGACCAGGTACACTTGGGTGAAGACCTAGGCCCCTGGGAGAGACAGCAGGCGGAGGCGTTGTTGAGGCTGCGACAGAGGATGTTTTCAGAGAGACCGGGGTACACTCGCCTGGCACAACACAAGGTTGAGACCCAGGATCAGACCCCCCCCTGCGACAAAACCCCTTCCGTGTCCCTGAGTCTGTACGAGAGGGGATGCGACAAGAGATACAAGAGATGTTGCGTTTAGGGGTCATTGAAGAGTCTGATAGTCCCTGGGCATCCCCCGTAGTGTTAGTGCCCAAGAAGGATGGGACTACATGGTTTTGTGTAGACTATCGTAAGCTCAATGAGAAAACAGTGACGGATGCATATCCCATGCCGCGTGTGGATGAGTGGTTAGACCGGCTGGCGGGGGCAAAGTATTTGACCACCATCGATCTATGCAAAGGCTACTGGCAGATTCCAATTTGTCCTGACGCTATTCCCAAGTCTGCATTTGTCACCCCGTTCGGCTTATTCCAGTTTCGAGTTATGCCATTCGGGATGAAGAAAGCCCCGGCGACCTTCCAAAGGCTGGCTGACCGGCTTCTGGATGGTCTCCAGGACTATGCGTGTGCCTATCTGGATGACATCGCCATCTACAGTGCGACATGGGAAGAGCATCTAAATCACCTAGAGACAATATTGGACAGGATCCACCAGGCCGGAATCACCCTGAACCCAAACAAGTGTCACGTGGGCAAAGCAGAGGTTCAGTATTTAGGGCATTAGGTGGGAAGTGGGAAACAGCGACCAGAACCAGCCAAGATTGAGGCCATAGCCAAATGGCCCATCCCACGCACTAAAACCCAGGTCATGGCGTTTCTAGGGACAGCGGGGTATTACAGGAAATTCGTTCCCAATTACAGCAGCGTAGCCAAGCCCCTCACTGATTTGACCCGTAGGAACCAACCCCGCCAGTTAACCTGGACCTCAGAGTGTGAGGAAGCCTTCCGCCAACTAAAGGACGCCCTCACCAATACCCCTGTATTGGCTGCATCCGATCCAACTAAACGTTTCCTGGTTCACACAGACGCTTCTATGTTTCGATTGGGGGCAGTACTGAGCCAAGTCGGGCCGGACGGCCAAGAACACCCGGTAGCTTACCTGAGTCGGAAACTACTGCCCCGTGAAGTAAGCTATGCGGCCATCGAGAAGGAGTGCCTGGCGGTAGTATGGGCACTCAAGAAGTTGCAACCATATTTGTATGGACGACAGTTTTCCCTCCTAACGGACCATAATCCCCTAGTCTGGCTTAATCGGGTCTCCGGAGACAACGCCAGATTGCTGCGGTGGAGTTTAGCCCTACAACCTCTGGACTTCACCATCCACCACAGACCCGGCAAACAAAATGGTAATGCCGATGGACTAAGTCGACAAACGGAACTTGTACCAACCCCATAAACTTCGGTCATCCCCAAACCGATCCGTTGAGGATCAGACTGTGTATGCCGATCGCGTCGCTGAAAGGGGGAGCCGTGTTACAGAACCACTTAGCACCCAGAATATGTTGTGCAGTTATATGTATGTATAATAGGTTCCATGGGAGATGCATGTCCCTAATGTATCAGCAGTGTCCACCCTCCCCCCACCTTTGTAATTCCCACAGTAAACATCCGCAGGCTCCGGCCACCTGCGACTTTTGTAATGTATGTCTGGCCTGACGCTTGTCTATTGGCCGGCCCTCTGTATCTGTGTGATATATTCTGTGTCCTGTGAGTAAAGTGTTGTCCGACTGGAAATACATGGAGAAGCAGTGATCTTTTATATGCGCCCATGCACTCAGAGGAATTCCAGCCAGCGTCCTTCATTCAGACTCCAGCCAACGCAAAGCGGACCTCCGAAAACACGGGGTGGTACTGAAAGAGGTACCCCAGCTTGGAAGACCCCGTTACATTGGGGTTATTGGCAGAGTCTTTAAAAAACAAGAAGACTGGTAGGGGGAAATTCATTGTCTCCTGCTACCACACCACCTCCTCATCTCACTCCTCAGCTCGACACCTGTCTTTCATTGTTCCCCAAGGCTCTGTGCTAGGACCCCTACTCTTATCTATCTACACCTTCGGCCTGGGACAGCTAATGTAATGGCACGGTTTGCAATATCATCACTACGCCGATGACACGCAGATCTACCTATCTGTACCTGACATCACCCCCTTACTGACCAAAATCACACTGTGATGGTGTGATATGTTATGTGGATATCATTTTGTGTCTCTTTATATTTTACAGATTTCCATAGTGCTTTCTTGTTGCCCTGTATCATTCCGTGTATTCCCCATATGGTCTAGAGTCTCAATTACTTTCCAAAAGTCTGATAATTGAGTTGGCTCACTTAAGGCCCTTTTACATTTAGCGATGCACCAGCGATCCGACCAGCGATCCGACCCGGTCAGGATCGCTGGTGCATCGCTAAATGATCGCTAGTGAGCTTTCATACAGAAAGATCTCACAGCGATGCAGCAGCGACGCAGCGCACGATACTCACCTTTCACACACAGCGATCCAGACGTCCTGCCGCCCGCCTCCACGCGTCGCTCGTCGTCACAGCAGGAAGCGCCCGACGAGAAATGGAGCTGCCCAATCTCGCGCGATCAGCGATGGACAGTGGGGGAGCCGGTCGGAGGTAAGTATCACACATAGCGATATCACTAGCGATATCGCTATAACGTCACAAAATCAGTGACGTTTTAGCGATATTGCTAGCGATATCGCTATGTGTACAACCCCCTTTACTGTCTGCAGCCTGACTGTATCTATGCCTCTTGATGAACCCCCTGTAGTGCCTTAATCCCCAAGGCACCTTTGTCAGGTCTGGGAAGCCTGATAACAGCCCAACCTGTCTGACTACCCCTGGACATAAGGAGGGGGCTGGGGAGGACAGGAGCTGTACAAGTCAGACCCTGTGTGGTGATGATCGTATTAAGACAGCACATAAGAGAGAAGGGGAAGCATATGAACCCATTTAATCCTCTGTCTGCTGGATAATTGGACTCTCATCTCCTTGGACATTCATTCTGTTACTGAACTGCATTTGTGTTCTGGACTATTGTATCCTCAGTGTGGTGGATTGTTTATGGACCTTTTAGTTTTGCCTATAATAAAGGTCTTGGGATTGTTTACACTTCCCTCGCTCTGTTGATTGTGTGGTATCGGAGAAGGACTCCGTGACAACTGGTGGCAGCAGTGGGATCAACCGAGTGTAACCCAATGGAGAACCACCCACAGAGTGAGTTCAGAAATTGGACTGTATCCAGTTTACAGGAGAGAGCCAGAGACCTGGGCCTGAACTACCAGGGACTGACTAAAGAAGCCTTAATTGACCTACTGGTGGGTGCTAGCCTAGCCACCTTCTCCCAGATGTCTGAAGGACAAGTGTGGCGCCCCTGAGGGTTCAGTCGCCACAGAGGTACTGCACCTCCTCCTGAGGTGTGGTACCCCACCATCCAGGTAAGGTGGAGACACCTGACCACACTCCAACACCTGCATCCCACACAACACAGTAGTGTAGCAAAGCACCCTTTGGTGGCTCCCTGCTTGGAACATGAAGCGTGCTGGAAGGCGGGTGTAGTTTAGTTAGCACCAAAAGAGCGGGAAGAGATTAGGATTTAGTCAGTCTGACAGAGTCAGTGGAAGAGAGAAGATCCCCTGAGTGGGATGGATGAAGGAAGTGCTGCAGCCAACCTCAGTGACCTGGGTCCGCTGGCACAGGAAAGAGACATTGATGGAAAGCCTGACTCTCTCCATAAAAAAGAAGGATTAGTACGGAACGTAAGGAGAGGAGGAATAAGGATTAGGGTTAGAGCAGAACCCTTCCCAAATTCACAGCGCAAGGCCGGGGTCTGGTCCTTGAGGTTGTATGGATACTAATGGTCCTGCAGCAGACACCGGAGGAAGAGAAGTTGTCACCACTTTATTCCCACACAAGACTTGGGGGCACAACAGCAACGTGAGTGAGCCGGGACTTGGTAGCAAGGAGTCCCCGAAGCAGGCTTCAGCTGTCTGCCATACAAGTAGAGTTCATAGGAACATCTGACAGGAGGAACTCCAGTGTAACTCACTACTGTGAGTACTTCACTATAGGCGCAAGAAGGGAGACGTTCAGAAAAGGCACATGTTGGCGGAGTGTTGGAACGGAGTGCTTCATCTCACCTGGAAGTTGGCTGAGCTCCTGATCCGGAGGACATGGCACGGATGCGGGCACCTGTACCATCACAGACTGTGAGCAAAGCTTTGGAACTACATGCCCTGGTGTCCTCCGCTTATTCTTGCCCCAACACACTCCGCACTGCTACATCTCTGTGCCTAACACTGCACAATCCACGTCTCCCCCTCACCGTCACTTCACCTACTCTGCCCTGGGACTACAGCCCTACCTGTGGAGGGCTACGCCATCATTGCTGCACCATCTGTCCCAGAGGATCTGCTTGCAGCGTCAGCTCAACATCTCCCTTGCCGACTCATTTTTTCACAAACTTTAATCATCACCCTCAAGCTCAACATTCCCCTTTTACAATGGACGCCCAGGGCCACAGACCGGGTAACTGCCACTGTGACAACTCCCATTGAAACCAACGGGCCCGGCTCCGAGTACCCCACCAGCCCTGGGAGGGCGATCCAACTTGGCGTCACGAACAGGATGACGAAGCCCGGTGCCACCGGGTTCTGTGTGCCTGGGATTTATTGGACTTAAACATTGCTGAGAATGTGCAGAATAACCAAATTAGTAGACTGTAAAATGGACTCTAAAAATGGCAGCCGGCACGGTGAAGAAGGGCGTGACATGAGTGGTCCTAAGAAAAGACCGCGAACTGTCCTGGGCCTCCCCTGCCTGAACTTCTATGCAACTGCAACATGGCCCACCCCCGAGGGGTTCGGATACTGGCTTGGTATGGAGGAGTAGGAAGAAGACACCGCCCTCAGAAGGAGGAGCGAGAGCCGGTGGCGGGAAAAGAGGCCAGGAAGGAGGACGAACGCCAGAATGCCATGATGGAAGAAGGATGGAGGCCAGGAGAACGCAATGGAGAGAAACCACTTGCTCCCAGGCATCCCCTGCGGGGCATACGGCCGCTGCAGTACCATCTACAGCGCCCACCTCCAAGCCAATACTGCCACTGGATGCGGCCTGCCAGGAGGAGGTACATGAGAGTCCCGGAGCAAGCGGTGGAGCAGGGGCTGAGGCCCTACTTGGACCTGGCGCAGCCGCGCAGGTCCATCCCGGAGACTTTGGCAGGCGCCGATCCGGCAACAGCTTCGACCCAGCTGCCGGCCGCTCATCAGGCAGCCCCAGAGGTTGCGGTTGCCATCATCCACCCTCCTGTACCCTCGCAGGAGCCCGAACATCACCGGGAATCACCAGGTAGGATCACTGCCCCTGCCATGATCCTGGTATTAGGGACTGCTCCCATGGACAGAAATGGGCCCGTGATTGCTCGGATATCGAGTGGCAGCACCCAAATTGCACCGTGTCAGCAGCAACTGGCAACAGCACTGCTAACTGTGGTGCCACCTGAAACTGGGGAACAACATCCATTGGTACTGTCGGGGTAGCTATTTAGGGAGGGCTAAATTAACCCTTCACGGTTGATCCAGTGATTTCCAAATTAGTTCATAGGGCGTTGCTAGCAACTGGGAAGGAATGACCACACAGAGACGGGGGTCTCTGTACGGGAGGATCCAGGCAAATCACTAAGCCCCTTTATTTTAGTCACTTCTTTTATAACATTTTGCTTAATTATGCAAAGTTCTCAACTACCAATAACTTAATTTCCCTTTGTAAGCCAATAATATTGCAAGAAAACCGGAATATGTCCCTAGTCACGTGACATAGAGAATAGAACAATAGCACATTCTTTTAGGGTCTCATATCTTATACAAGCTAGAACAGTCTAGTTTCATAACAGCTGCGAACTTTCACCTAATTACAATTTTATCTTGTAAACAACAAAATGGCGTCACAAGCACAAAAATGGATCCTGGAGAACAAGATGTCCTGTACACCTGAATACTGTACTTCACAGTCCCCCTAGATAAATTTTGTTAACACGTATGCAGCATCAGAGGTGCTATCCCAAGCCATAAGCTCGAGGGGTACTGGTCTTCACATGACTGATGCCGTGTTATTAGTCATGGCTGTCGCGGCGCACTCATCCCCCCTGTATACTACAAATTACGAATAACAATTTTTGATAACGGTGGTGAAGATCTTTTGTAGGTAGCCATGTGCTTGGATTCAACATCTTCATCAAATAGCCTTTTGAGATCGGGGCAGTGAAAAGCAGGGGCAACGACACCTTTTGTATCATCATTAGCTGTCTAGTGCAGAATTTCCTAATACATACAGAAATACACCAAAGAACAAGTTTTAGTATCACATATACAACAAGGATACAGGCAGCAATGTGTAACAAGCTTTGTAAGATCCCAGCTATCCAGCCCCCAATTCCCTTAAACCAATTGGCTGGATTGAGAAAGGAGAAGGTGTCTGACCACCAACTGTCCTTATTACAATCATTGTCTTTATCGTATTGATCTCTGAGTCTTTGAATATCTTCTAACTTTAACTTTAACTTCTACCAATAATAATATGGAAAATGCGAAAAACCAAAACATTATGTCCCCTTCATTTGCTATTGGCTTGTTGGGTGATGAGGAGAACTTGATAGGGACCGTCATACAAGGGTTCTAGTCCGTGCTTCCTGACATGCCTCTTCACGACTACCAAATCACCAGGCTTCAGGTTATGACAGGTGTCAGTTTCTGCTGAATCTGGAAAAGAAAAGGAAACTAGAGCATGGGTGTTAGTAAAAAAAATCTTGCTAAGCTGAATAACACATTGGTCAGTTTCTTCTGATAACTGCTGAGGCTGGAAATTTGCAACTGGGGGCCTAGCACCAAACAATATCTCATATGGGGACAGGCCATGTTTTGCAATAGGGGTAGTACGGATGTGGTATAGTACAATGGGTAGGAGCTCTGGCCATGGAGCCGTAGTCTCCTGCATCATTTTAGTCACTTGTCCCTTCAGTGTGCCGTTCAGCCTCTCAACTTCCCCACTGGATTGTGGGTGGTATGGAGTATTGAGGGCTACAGTGGATCCAAGCCTTGTCAGAACTTCTTGGTACACATGAGAAGAAAAGGCCGGACCTTGATCACTTTCAACAACTTCTGGAACCCCATATCTGCATATAACTTCCATCACCAGTTTCTTCGCTGTGGTTTTTGCAGTCATGTTGGTAACAGGGAATGCTTCCGGCCAACTGGAGAACCGGGGCCCAGTAGAATTTTTGCACCAGTGCGAGGGCCTGATTCTTTCCTCGATGTGTAGGTCCATGTGCCCATGTGGCAATAGCAGGGTACATCCGATTTGGGAGACACATGAGTTGGTCCTTTTTTTTTTTTGCAGAGACCATTATCCATACGTGCCCCATCAGTCTTCCATTGCTTCACCTCTTTGGAGACATTCTCTGCATCGTCATTAAGTGGTCACGCGGGGTCCGACAGAAAACTTCAGTCTGTTGTAGATCATGAGGTTCTTGTAGGGTCAGTGCTTCTTGTAACTGTTTACGCTGAGAGCGTGTGGTCACCATAGTTGGTATGGTTGGTTCAACGGGTAAGAGAGCGGCGGCTTTTGCTTGCATATCCGCAAATGTGTTGCCAACAGTCTGTGGACTGTTCCTAGGACCGTGCGCCTTAACTTTGATAATGGCCACCTGAGTAGGTAATTTGATCGAGTCCATGAGGGTTTTAACAGCTTCAGCATTTTTCACTGGGGTTCCGGCAATAGTAATAAACCCTCGATTGGCCCATAGAGCCCCAAAATCGTGAGCAATTCCAAATGCATACCGTGAGCATTTAACAAAGAAAAGGTGGGGGCTGCGACTCTCGGTCTCCTTGTACAATTGTCATCTAGCAGGGAGACCTCTTCTTTCAAATCATCACTTTTAACTATTTGTCTGCCTGACACATTAGTATCAATCTTTGTTCCTTCTTAATCAATCACTTCCTCACACCACAGTCACTTTCTTGAACCACAATACATCCAGTCCTTGCCATAATAGACAATTTTTCTTCTTCAACATAGCAGTAACAAACAATCAGAATTCACTTCCTCTGTTCTTCCTAACACCTTCGTCACACAATTCATGTGCCAAGCCACAAAATTCTTCTTTTCCTTCCACAGATTCTCTCATTTAGAGCTAAATATCCTTACTTCAGTTGTGCACAATACTGGAATGGCCGTCTCAGTTTGTTCCACCGGGTCAACCCCCTCTGGGAAGCCCAAAATTCGTGGTACTCAGTGAAAGGAGGAGGGCGTCTCAGTCTATCCCTCCGGACACCTCTGGTTTTATATATATATATATATATATATATATATAACGTGTGTGTGTGTGTGTATATATATATATATATATATATATATATATATACCTGAGTTACGTATCCTACCCAGTCTTCGATCACCTCACCACGCCTGATTACTAACAATGATCAGGATATTTTGACTATAAAGAGAGTCACAATCACTGGTCAATCCGGGGTGTCCGTCCCTTATGAGGTACGGCTTGAGCACTGGGCCCCCAACGGGACTGCACCTCTATATGATTCCACCCATGAATCACCCCACCACGGGGACAAACCTCAGATCCTCTTTGCAGCAACAAGCACAGGAAAACCACACCAACGGTCGGTCTGAACAGTATAACTGCCAACTTACCGTGGTTGTCGTGGGGGATGATCAGTCCCAATTTTCCAGCGCCCATGTCCGCTCTGAGGATCCTTTGTCTTGTTGTCCTCCGGGGGCAGATGCGTCCCTATTCGAGGGCCCCACGTTGGGCGCCAAGCTGTCGGGGTAGCTATTTAGGGAGGGCTAAATTAACCCTTCTCGGTTGATCCAGTGATTTCCAAATTAGTTCATAGGGCATTGCTAGCAACTGGGAATGACCACACGGAGACGGGGGTCCCTGTACGGGAGGACCGAGACAGATCACTAAGCCCCTTTATTTTAGTCACTTCTTTTATAACATTTTGCTTAAGTATGCAAAGTTCTCAACTACCAATAACTTCATTTCCCTTTGTAAGCCAATAATATTGCAAGAAAACCGGAATATGTCCCTAGTTACGTGACGTAGAGAATAGAACAATAGCACATTCTTTTAGGGTCTCATATCTCATACAAGCTAGAGCAGTCTAGTTTCATAACAGCTGCGAACTTTCACCTAATTACAAAATTTATCTTGTAAACAACAAAATGGCGTCACAAGCACAAAAATGGATCCTGGAGAACAAGATGTCCTGTATACCTGAATACTGTACTTCACAGTACCAGCTGCAACTCCTGCAGAATCACTGGCAGCAGAGATACCACCAGCAGCAGCTAAAGTGCTACCATCACAGGCAGCAGTTACTCCTGCTGCCATTCCATCTACACAGGCAGCCACCAACCTAACTCCTTGGGAGAAGGAATACATGTAATTTGTGGATAATCAGCAAGAAGAGGATGTCCTTCAGTTCTCCCCTGGAAGGAGCCCAAGCGTCCCGCTTCCACCACCCCAGGAGGGGACCATCACTAAGTATTAATAACTAACTATTACCCAGGAGGTTATAGGCACCGTTATGCCGTTTTTCATTATTTTTTGTTCATCATGTTGTTTTTGTTTTGATTCCAGTTTGCCCAGTTGCGTTGGCAGCGCTTATATTGAACTGCAGAGATCACGGACAATGAATGATCCAGAACTGTCTTGTAAATAGTTGCACTTCTTAAGGTGCTTTCTCTTGGTTTAACATAGACCTGCTTTAATAGGGACATTTCAAGACATCTTAGCTGGATCAGTGTCTACTTCATATAATTGCACTTAAATAATAATGTTTAGCATTTTGATAGAAAAAGTAAATAGTGATAGTGTTTAATAAAGGCATTAATGGTAATAGAACAGATTTTATAGGATATAGTTGGTAGTGAGATCTAGGAATCGGAATAATAGTGAATGTTTTACAGAATCTAATGTTTGAATAAAGATGGAAAAATTTGAATAAAGATTTGAAAATGCGGGTGACGATCCAGGCATCAGCGGTTGTCACCTAGGGTCTAGAAATTGTTTGCAACGTTCAAGGACCAGCGCCTCCCATATTGGGAAGTTTAGATAAGTATTGTTTATTTAGCATTCAAAAATTTTTGTATGTTCCTTATGTTTTGTCTAACTTTGTTTCACTTGCAGCCCGCGGATGTGCTGTGTTTAACGGGGGGGTATGTGGCACCCCTGAGGGTTCAGTCACCAAAGAGGTACTGCACCTCCTCCTGAGGTGTGGTACCCCACCATCCAGGTAAGGTGGAGACACCTGACCACACTCCAACACCTGCATCCCACACAACACAGTAGTGTAGCAAAGCACCCTTTGGTGGCTCCCTGTTGTGAGTTCATTTTCCCCTTCACCGTCGATGTCTGATGAACTCCCTCTTCTGGTGAAGGAAGGTAGTGAGGCTGATTACCAAACACCTGATCTGGTAGATGATGACTGGGTAACAGGAAATTCTGACTGGATATAAGGCAGCCGACGCCCTTCTGAGTCACTGGTGATTTCTCTGCTGGATTCTTGGAGACCAGTCTGATTCCTGCTTCCCAAAAAAAATTTTTTGCTCTGCTTTGAACTTATTAGTTTTGTTTACCTTGTTTTTTGGAGTTCAGCCATCCCCGGTCGGGGGTGTGCTGAGTTCTATTTTTGTCTCTGATCAGTTTGTCTCTTTGCTCTGTCTTCAGAAATTACCTGAGTGCTGATATAGTCTTTTTGAAGTCCTAGCGACTTCAGGGCCTGTTTTTCCTATCAGACGGTTGGGACATTTTTTGGTAGGGTTTTTACGGATTGCAGACAGACAGCAGCTTTTCTATCCTGTCCTTTTTAGTTAGCTTGGGCCCCATCGTTTGCTAAACCTATCTTTCTATCTGTGTTAGTGTTTTCATCTTGCTTCACCGTCATTATATGTTGGGGGCTGCCTATTGCTTTGGGGTCTGCTCTGGGGCAGTTTAGATTTCCCCTTTCTTTAGGCCTATTTAGTTCTCCGGCTGTGTTCGAGGGGTCTAGGGCATCGTAGGACCCCCCCACGGCTACTGTTAGTTGTTGTGGATAGGATCAGGGGTCTGCAATCCGATAGCTACCAACCTCTCCGGTTTTCTGGACTTAGCTTGTATTTTTTTTTCCTCCTTCAGTGACTCAATCATAACAGCTCCCTGCTTGGAACACGAACCGTGCTGGGAGGCGGGTGGAGTTTAGTTAGCACCAAAAGAGCGGGAAGAGTTTAGGATTTAGTCAGTCTGACAGAGTCAGTGGAAGAGAGAAAATCCCCAGAGTGTGATGGATGAAGGAAGTGCTGCAGCCGACCTCAGTGACCTTGGTCCGCTGGCACAGGAAAGAGACATTGATGGAAAGCCTGACTCTCTCCATAAGAAAGAAGGATTAGTATGGAATGTAAGGAGAGGAGGACTAAGGATTAGGGTTAGAGCAGAACCCTTCCCAAGTTCACAGCGCAAGGCCGGGGTCCGGTCCCCGAGGTTGCATGGATACTAATGGTCCTGCAGCAGACACCGGAGGAATAGAAGTTGTCACCACTTTATTCTCACACAAGACTTGGGGGCACAACAGCAACATGTGTGAGCCGGGACTAGGTAGTAAGGAGTCCCCGAAGCAGGCTTCAGCTGTCTGCCGTACAAGTAGAGTTCATTGGAACATCTGACAGGAGGAACTCCAGTGTAACTCAGTACTGTGAGTACTTCACTATAGGCACAAGAAGGGAGACGTTCAGAAAAGGCACATGTTGGCGGAGTGTTGGAAAGGAGTACTTCATCTCGCCTGGAAGTTGGCTGAGCTCCTGACCCGGAGGACACGGCACGGATGCAGGCACCTGTACCATCACAGACTGTGAGTATAGCTTTGGAACTACATGCCCTGGTGTCCTCCGCTTATTCCTGCCCCAACACACTCAGCACTGCTACATCTCTGTGCCTAACACTGCACAATCCATGTCTCCCCCTCACCGTCACGTCACCTACTCTGCCCTGGGACTACAGCCCTACCTGTGGAGGGCTACACCATCATTGCTGCTCTATACCATCTGTCCCAGAGGATCTGCTTGCAGCATCAGCTTAACATCTCCCTTGCCGAACACCACAGGTGGTGTCACGACTCATTTATTCACAAACTTTAATCATCACCCACAAGCTCAACATTCCCCTTTTACAATGGACGCCCAGGGCCACAGACCGGGTCACTGCCACTGTGACAAGTCCCATTGAATCCAACGGTCCCGGCTCCGAGTACCCCACCAGCCATGGGAGGGCGATCCACAAGCACTGGAGACAGGGATCCCCACCCCAAAAAGCCAGTGGTTGGTGTGGTACAAAGAAGAGATGGTGGTTCTGGGCCCCGGCGTCTCTCACGAGTATAAGAAAGAGGCTTGCCCGCCGGGCACAGCGGCGACAAGAAGCAATGGAGCTTGAAAGAGGGAGTAATGCAATGTGGCGTGTAAACCCAACGATTCGGGAGCCTGTATGGATCATCCAGAAAGACTTTAAGCCATTTGATGAGGCTTCCGGAGATGTGGAGGGGTACTTCAAGGACTTTGAACAGCAGTGTGCTGTGATGGAGATGCCCCACTCTGGCTGGATGCGTTTGTTAGTGGGACTCCTAAACGGAAGCATGGCAGAGGCTTACCGAATCGGGATTATAACACTGTAAAGCAGACTATCCTGGATTACCATGCTATCACCCCAGACTCATATAGGACCAAGTTCCGAGACCTCCCATGCACCACGGGGGGATCGTTTAGGATGTATGCACATAAGATGTCCCAGGCATGTCGGAGATGGCTGGAAGCAGAAAACGCCTTTACTGTGGAAGATGTTATACAGGTGTTCCTTATAGAACAATTTCTTGCCAAGTGCCCCGCAGAGGTACGGGAATGGGTCCGGGAGCGCACGCCGTGTACCATGGATAGAGCTGCAGCCCTGGCTGATGAAGCCCTTACTATCCGACTGCAATGGAGAAGGCTTCTGGACAATGAACCAAGGCCTGTTCCCGAGCCCTGTCCCCCTTCGATTATATCAGCCCTTCCACCTAGTCGCAAGCTGATGACAATCATGCCTCACAATCCTCGGCCCCAACGGTTCCGACCATGACCTGGGGCTATCACAGAGAGATGTTATGGGTGTGGACAACCTGGACATTTGCAGTTTGGCTGTCTCTCAAGGATTCGGAGGGAGCCCCATGCAGTCCCACATCATCCAGTGCATCTTGTGCACTTCATCCCGCCTGAGGAAGAGCTACCACCACCCCCACCAGAGTGGACCACTGACCACGGCACCATAGGTACCCCTCCTGGAGTATACGGACTGCGGCCTTTGTCCTTCAGCTACCCAGGGCAACGGCAACGCCACCTGCAGGATGTCTTTATTGATGGATACAAAGCGTCAGGATTTAGAGACACGGGGGCATTCCTGACTATTGCTGACCCCTGTGTGGTTCGACCCGAAGCAATTCACCAGGGTCTGGGAATTCCCATTGTCCTGGCGGAGGGTGCCCACAAATACAGTTGTGGCCAAAAGTATTGACACCCCTGCAATTCTGTCAGATAATACTCAGTTTCTTCCTGAAAATGATTGCAAACACAAATTCTTGGTATTATTATCTTCATTTAATTTGTCTTAAATGAAAAAACACAAAAAGAATTGTCCTAAAGCCAAATTGTATATAATTCCACACCAAACATAAAAAAGAGGGTGGACAAAAGTATTGGCACTGTTCGAAAAATCATGTGATGCTTCTCTAATTTGTGTAATTAACAGCACCTGTAACTTACCTGTGGCACCTAACAGGGGTTGGCAATAACTAAATTACACTTGCAGCCAGTTGACATGGATTAAAGTTGACTCAACCTCTGTCCTGTGTCCTTGTGTGTACCACATTGAGCATGGAGAAAAGAAAGAAGACCAAAGAACTGTCTGAGGACTTGAGAAACCAAATTGTGAGGAAGTATGAGCAATCTCAAGGCTACAAGTCCATCTCCAAAGACCTGAATGTTCCTGTGTCTACCATGCGCAGTGTCATCAAGAAGTGTAAAGCCCATGGCACTGTGGCTAACCTCCCTAGATGTGGACAGAAAAGAAAAATTGACAAGAGATTTCAATGCAAGATTGTGCGGATGTTGGATAAACGACCTTGACTAACATCCAAACAAGTTCAAGCTGCCCTGCAGTCCGAGGGTACAACAGTGTCAACCCGTACTATCCGTCGGCGTCTGAATGAAAAGGGACTGTATGGTAGGAGACCCAGGAAGACCACACTTCTTACCCCGAGACATAAAAAAGCCAGGCTGGAGTTTGCCAAAACTTACCTGAAAAAGCCTAAAACGTTTTGGAAGAATGTTCTCTGGTCAGATGAGACAAAAGTAGAGCTTTTTGGGCAAAGGCATCAACATAGAGTTTACAGGAGAAAAAAAGAGGCATTCAAAGAAAAGAACACGGTTCCTACAGTCAAACATGGCGGAGGTTCCCTGATGTTTTGGGGTTGATTTGCTGCCTGTGCACTGGTCTGCTTGACTGTGTGCATAGCATTATGAAGTCTGATGACTACCAACAAATTTTGCAGCATAATGTAGGGCCCAGTGTGAGAAAGCTGGGTCTCCCTCAGAGGTCATGGGTCTTCCAGCAGGACAATGACCCAAAATACACTTCAAAAAGCACTAGAAAATGGTTTGAGAGAAAGCACTGGAGACTTCTAAGGTGGCCAGCAATGAGTCCAGACCTGAATCACATAGAACACCTGTGGAGAGATCTAAAAATGGCAGTTTGGAGAAGGCCCCCTTCAAATATCAGGGACCTGGAGCAGTTTGCCAAAGAAGAATGGTCTAAAATTCCAGCAGAGCATTGTAAGAAACTCATTGATGGTTACCGGAAGCGGTTGGTCGCAGTTATTTTAGCTAAAGGTTGTGCAACCAAGTATTAGGCTGAGGGTGCCAATACTTTTGTCTGGCCCATTTTTGGAGTTTTGTGTGAAATGATCAATGTTTTGCTTTTTGCTTCATTCTCTTTTGTGTTTTTTCATTTAAGACAAATTAAATGAAGATAATAATACCAAAGAATTTGTGTTTGCAATCAATTTCAGGAAGAAACTGAGTATTATCTGACAGAATTGCCGGGGTGTCAATACTTTTGGCCACAACTGTATATACAGTGAGCTTCTGTGCGTTTGTATTATGGTTGGGGAGTAAAACTGTGTTGGATTGGAGTTCTAGGAGGACTTCCTGCAGATATCCTCCTTGGGAACGACATTGGGGCGTTACAGTGCCAATTTATGGGAGCAGTCACCTGACTACAGGCCCTTCAAGCGCTACGTCATCCGGACCTCACCGGGGAGCAACCACCACGAACCGCATCAGAGTCGGTAAGCAATATGTTCGCTGCTACTACATTGGGAGAGTCTTGGGACAGAGAGGAGTTTAGGAGAGAAATAGAGGGTGACACTACCTTAGCAGCCCTTAGGTGAAAGGCAGAAACTGGGCACATGGGAGATAATGGGGATGGCTTCACTCGAGAAAACGGACTGTATATCGTGTAACAAAGGGCAGTGACCAGGGCAACCCTGACTCAACGACCAGGCAACTCATTGTCCCTCAGAAGTACAGGGCACAGCTGCTCCAACTGGCCCATGACATCCCCTTGGCTGGACATCAAGGGAGGAAAATGACTGAAAAGAGACTCACCCAAAGTTTTTACTGGCCGGGCGTCTCGCCCATTATTGCCGCACCTGTGATGTGTGCCAGCGAATGCGGCATCCAGGAGCTCGACATAAGGTACCCCTGCAATCCCTGCCCATAATTGAAGAACCATTTTAACATGTAGCTGTCGACATCATAGGTCCTCTGGCCCACCCCAGCCGGTCGGGGAAAAAATAAATCCTGACCGTGGTGGACTATGCCACTCGGTATCCTGAAGCTGTGGCCCTGTCCAGTATTAACATAGTAACATAGTTTTGAAGGCTGAAGGAAGACCTTATGTCCATCTAGTTCAGCCTATTTTTAGTGCAGCTGTTCTGCACTGTTGATCCTGGGGAAGGCAAAAAACCCACAGAGTAGAAGCCAATTTTCTCCATAGGGAAAAAAATTCCTTCCCCTAAGCTGGGTCACCCATCTACCTATAATATTCTGTTATTCGTAACCTTCTATACTGTTACTCACAAGAAAAGCCTCCATTCCTTTCTTACATTCATTCAGTGCGTTGGCCATCACCACTTCCTCAGGAAGAGAATTCCGGAGCCTCGCTGCTCTTACCGTGATGAACCCTCTTCTATGCTGGTGCAGAAATTGTCTTTCCTCTGTTAAGGGTTAATACTAAAATCAGAGTTGAAGTTTCGTTTTATTCATTCAATGTAAGGTTTTGTTTCTCCGTTTTTGTTGTTGTAAGATAAATTTTTATAATTGGCATGGCCTGTCATGAAACCAGACTGTTTCCATCAGGTGCAAGATAAGGGGCTCGGGGGGGGGGGGGGGGGAGTGTATTGCTCTGAATATGCCATTATACTACTTTCTATTTGGATACGGACATATATGTAGTTTCCGGTTTTCTTGCAATATTATTGGCTTATAAAGTGAAATGATGCTATTGGTACTTGAGAACCTTGCATAATTAAGCAAAAGATTATAAAAGATGTGACTAAAATAAAGGGGTTTAGTGATCAGCCTCGATCCTCCCGTACAGAGACCCCAGTCTCCGTGTGGTCATTTGCGTTGCTAGCAACACTGGAATAATTTGGAAATCACTGGCTCAACCGTGAAGGGTTAATTTAACTCTCTCCTTATCAGCTCCAAACGAAGAGAATGCCCCCTTGTTCTTGTCACAGTCCTTGGTACAAACAGTTCATTGGAGAGATCTCTGTATTGCCCTCTGATATACTTGTACATATATATTAAGTCTCCCCTAAGTCTTCTCTTTTCTAGAGTAAATAGACCTAATTTTGATAACCTTTCTGGGTATTGTAGTGAACCAACTCCATTTATCATTTTAGTAGCCCGCCTTTGAACCCTTTCAAGTTCAGTTATGTCTTTCTTGAGCACCGGCGTCCAAAATTGCACACAATCAGTCAGTGTGGTCTGACGAGTGATTTGTACAGAGGGAGAATTATGTTTTCATCTCGTGTCCCCAGACCTCTTCTAATGCATCCCATGACCCTATTTGCTTTGGTGGCAGCTGCCTGACACTGGGCACTCCAATTTAGCTTCTTATTGACTAAGATGCCTAAGTCTTTTTCCATGTCTGATTTCCCCAGCAGTTTCCCATTTAGTAAGTAATTGTAGCCTCTGTTTCTCCTTCCCATGTGCAGAACCTTACACTTATCTGGGTTAAACCTCATTTGCCATTTTTCAGCCCAATTCTCCAATTTACTCAAATCTGTCTGTAGTTATAGTGGTTTGAAAAAAACACTATATTGTAATCCGAACTTCTTCTTCTCACAATTAATGCGGCCCGAACCGCTACACGCACAGACTCCGTTGAGGTGTTGTTTCGAAGCCAGCGTCCACGAGAGGTGTGCTAAGTATTTTTCGTGTCGATCAGATTTGTAGTTTTTGCGCAATTTGCGTTTGAAATTTTTTTTTTCCCGTCATTGGAATGCACTGTCTCAACGCTTTTCAATGGGAAATGGCAAAACATGCCCTGAGGCGACTGAAATGGCAGTTAAGCTCATTGATATGCGCAGGCACACCCAGTTACTATGCCAACGCCTACGAACGTCACATGACCCCCAGGACAGAGCTTCTGCCACATAATATCAGCTCTTAAAGCGAAACCCACAGCACAAATGCAAATCTAGCTTCATCACATGACGCATGCCCCTGAGAGAGAATGTCCGCCAAAGTGGATTTAGAAGAAGCCCAGTGAGCCAAACTAGCTCTTAAAGGGCCGACGCGTCAAAGTGATTGTTAAAGGGCCGGCGCACCGAAATGAGTCTTAAAGGGCCGACACGCCAAATCGAAAGCTGATCGACCCCGGCCTCCAAATCGGAGGCTGATCGACCCCGGCCTCCAAATCGGAGGCTGATCGACCCCGGCCTCCAAATCGGGGGCTGAGCCACCCCGGCCTCCAAATCGGAGGCTCATCGACCCCGGCCTCCAAATCGGAGGCTCTTTGACCTCGGCCTCCAAATCGGAAGCTCATCAACCCCGGCCTCCAAATCACAGGCTGAGCGACCCCAGCCTCCAAATCTTACCCAGAGAGGCCCTGCCCACCAAATCGGACCCGGAGGGGCCCCGCCCACCAAATCGGACCCGGAGGGGCCCCGCCCACCAAATTGGACCCAGAGGGGCTCCGCCCACAAAATCAGGCCCTAAGGGGCCCCACCCACAAAATCGGATCGAGAGGCCCCGGCCACAAAATCTGACCCTGAGGGATCCTGTCCACCATTTCAAGCCCTGAGGAGCCCAGGCCACCGAATCCGATCCTGAGGGGCCCCACCCATGAAATCAGACCCTGAGGGGCCCCGCCCACCAAATCGGACCCTGAGAGGCCCCGCCCACCAAATTGGACCCAGAGTGGTCCCGCCCACCAAATCGGACCCTGAGAGGCCCCGCCCACCAAATTGGATCCAGAGGGGCTCCGCCCACAAAATCAGATCCTAAGGGGCCCAACCACAAAATCATACCCTGAGGGGTCCCAAACACAAAATCGGACCCTGAGGGGCCCCGGACACAAAATCGGACCCTGTGGGGCCCCGGCCACAAAATCAGACCCTGAGGGGCCCAACCCACAAAATCGCACACCCTGAGGGGCCCAGGCCAAAAAATTGGACCCTGAGGGGCCCCGACCACCAAATTGGACCCTGAGGGGACCCGCCCGCCAAATCCGACCCTGAGGGGCTCCGCCCACCAAATCGGACCCTGAGTAGCCCCGCCCAACAAAAAGGAACCAGAGTAGCCCCACCCACCAAATCGGACTCATAGTGGCCCCACCCACCAAATCAGACCCTGAAGGGCCCCAACCACAAAATCGGACCCTGAGGAGCCCCGGCCACAAAATCGGGCCCTGAATAGCCCCACCCACAAAATTAGACCCTGAGGGGCCCCGGCCACAAAATCGGACCCTGAGAGGCCCCACCCACAAAATCGGACCCTGAGGGGATTCGGCCACAAAATGAGATCCTGAGGGGCCCCGGTCACAAAATCGGACCTTGAGGTGCCCCACTCACAAAATCAGACCCTGAGGGGCCACACCCTCAAAATCGGACCCTGAGGGGCCCCACCTACAAAATCGGACCCTGAGGGGCCCCACCCACAAAATCGGACCCTGAGGGGCCACACCCTCAAAATCAGACCCTGGGGGGCCACACCCACAAAATAGGAGCCTGAGGGATCCCGGCCAACAATTCAAGCCCTGAGGAGCCCAGGCCAAGGAATCAGATCCTGAGGGGCCCCACCCAACAAATCAGACCCTGAGGCCAAATTGGCCCCTGAGAGGCACTCACAGTTAAAATGGATCCTGAGTTGAAAGTCTTGCAGGGGCAGCCCGGGCTCCATTTCAAACCACTGTCTGTACTTCCTTCAGGAAATACACATCTAGTTGCAAACTGTCCTCCTTTGTGTTAACTACCTTACATAGTTTTGTATCATCTGAAAATACTGATATTTTACTGTGAAAGCCATCCACTAGATCATTAATAAATATATTAAATAGTAGGGGGCCCAATACAGAGCCCTGTGGTCCCCCACTAGTAACCCTGGCGCAATCTGAGGATGCCCCATTAATAACCACTCTTTGTTTTCTATCACTAAGCCAGCTACCTACCCATCTACACACATTTTCCCCTAGACCAAGCGTTCTCATCTTACTTACCAATCTTTTATGTGGGACAGTGTCAAATGCTTTAGAGAAGTCGAGATAAATGACATCCAATGATTCTCCTGTGTCCATTTGAGAGCTTACATCCTCATAGAAGCTGATCAGGTTAGTCTGACAAGAGCGATCCTTCATAAATCCATGTTGATATGGAGTTAAAAACATTTATTAACATTGAGATATTCCATAATGGTATCCCTTAGAAACCCTTCAAAAATTTTACCCACAACAGATGTTAAGCTTACCGGCCTATAGTTTCCAGGTTCCCTTTTACACCCCTTTTTGAATATTGGTACCACATTTGCTTGCCGACAATCAAAAGGAACAGACCGTTCCTAAAGAGTCTTTAAATATAAGGAATAGAGGCCTGTCTATCACATTACTTAACTCCCTTAATACCCGAGGGTGAATGCCATGAGGGCCTGGTGATTTGTCCATTTTCATCTTACTAAGGGGGTTCTGCACTTCTTCCTGGGATAGGCAGGTGATACTTAATGGGGAGTTTACATAGTTGGGTCGCCCTCCCAGGGCTGTGGGGTACTCAGTACCGGGCCAGTGTCAGGGGAATGTGTCACAGCAGCGGTGACCCGGTCCGTGGCCCTGGGTGCCCAATATCAATGGCGGTGATGTTAAAGGTGTTAGAGTTTATTGGTATAGTTCGTGATGCCACCCGTGGTATTTGGCAAGTGAGGTGTTAGCCAACACTGCATACAGATCCTCTGGGACTGATGGTGTGGTGCAGCAGAGATGATATAGCTCCCCACAGGTGGAGCTGTAGTCCCAGGGCAGTGTAGGTGCAATGGATGGGGAGAGGCACAGGATGGTGTAGATGTTACCCAGGTATAGCGATGCAGGAATAACTGGAGGACACCAGAGTATGTGGTTCCAAAGCTTTACTCACTGTTTGCAGTTCACACCACTGCCTGCCACCGTACTGTGTTCTCCAGGTCAGGGCTCCAGCCAACCTCCAGGCAGGACAGGACTCTCCCTTCCACACTCCGCCAATATGTACCTTCACTGAACGACTCCTCAAATGCGCCTTTAGGTGCGAAGCACTCCAGTACTTAGTTACCCTGGAATGCCTCTCTCTAGATGTTCCTGTTAGCGTGGGTGGTCAGGAGCGGGAAACTCCGAGAGTGGACCCTCTGGGCCGTGGCACCGAGGGGCCCCGGGCGAGCTGCCAGGTGGAACCGACCCCTATACAGGGACCGTTAGGAGCAGGCCCAGGGGTTCGAGTACCACGGTAGCCGGTACCGAGAGGGGCGGCTCAGGATGGACCGGAGTAAGACTGAGACTGGAGTTGGACGGCAGGAGCACTGAAGACAGGACTGGAGAAGGACGGCAGGAACACAAGGCAGGGCTGGAGTAGGACGACAGGAACACTGAAGGCAGGACTGGAGTAGGTCGGCAGGAACACAAGGCAGGACTGGAGTAGGACGACAGGAACACTGAAGGCAGGACTGGAGTAGGTCGGCAGGAACACAAGGCAGGACTGGAGTAGGACGACAGGAACACTGAAGGCAGGACTGGAGTAGGTCGGCAGGAACACAAGGCAGGACTGGAGAAGGTCGGCAGGAACACAGGTAGCGGGACTGAGAAGCTGCTGTGAGGAGCAGCCGAGACAGGAACTGCAGCAGCAGTGTGTGCACGATGGAGCGAGGCCAGAGTGTCAGGAAACACAACGATCAGGCGCCTCCCTCAGGGGGAAGCGGCCTGATATGGCCCCGTCTGGTCAGCCATTGGTCCACAGGTGCTTCCGGGTTAGGGCACAGCCGGAGCATAAGAAGCAGGAAGGAGGCGTGGCCGCGGCCTATGGCGCATGCGCATAGCATGCAGGGAAGGCATCGGTCGCGGACCTGTCTCAGGTGACCGCCGCGGCCGTCGGGTGGAGAGAGGCTGCGGCGTGGGAGCGGAGGGCGACTGCGGCGTGGGAGCGGAGGCCGGGTGAGTATGGCGGAGCGGTGTAACAGTTCCTAGTCTTTACTTGTATGACAGACAGCTGTAGCCTGCTTCGGGGACTCCTCTCCTGAGTCCCGGCTCTCTATCCATTTCACTGTTGTGTCCCAAATCTATGGTGGGAGTAAGGCGTTAGCGACTCACTACTCCTCCGGGGTCTGTTGCCGGATATAAAGAACCAATCAACCTCAGGGACCTGGCCCCGGCCTTTGCGCTGAGAACCTATAGGCAGGGTTCCTATCCAACCCACTCCTCTCTGTTCTCCTTCATTCCGATCTGTTCTATCTCTCTCTTATGGAATCTGTAGTCTTCGTCTCTTTCTCCTTCTCTTCCTTCCCTGAGAAGCTCGTTCCACTAAGACCAGTCCTCAGCCTCTCCTGTCTGACTGCCTTCCTCCGCCATGAGCTCCTCTCAGGCTGACCTACTGTCAGCCTGCTCTCTTCTCTGGGTCTCTCCTCAGACTGCCCCCTTCTGGGTCTCTCCTCAGACTGACCCCTTCTGGGTCTCTCCCAGACTGAACTCTGTCAGACTGACCTGAAATCCTACACTTTCTCTCTCTTTTATATCTAACTCCACCCGCCTCCCAGCACATCTCGTGTTACGAAGCAGGATTCCACGAGGGGTGCTCTGCTAACCCCCAGCCTGTAGCTGTTAGGTGGCCCCACTGAACTATCCTGTGTGTGGAATGCAGGTGTTGAGCGTGGTCAGGAGTTCCCACCTTACCTGGATGGTGGGGCACTACACCTTAGGAGAAGGTGAAGTACCTCTGTGGCGACTGAAGCCTCAGGGGTGCCACATACCCCCCCGTTAAACACAGCACGTCCGCGGGCTGCGAGACAACAAAAGGTACAATACAGGAACACACAAAATTTTTAAATGCTGTTTAAGAATACTTATCTAATCTTCCTAGTATAGGAGGCACATTTCTTAAACGTTACAAACAGGCTAACTTCCTATCTTAGTATCAAAGTTTACTTAAGTGCAATTCTCAACTCAAAGTGCTATACTCAACACATTCTCTTTATTACATTTTCTATCAATTATTCTTGTTTTCTTTTTCTCTACTACTACTTGTCACGTCGCCGTCAGACTCGGGGCCCGCTGTTCCGCCCTCAGCCACTAGGAGGCGACGGACTGTCACGCCGCCCTTGGGCTCAGGGCCTGCTGTCCAGGCCTTGGCTACCAGGAGGCGCCAGACTGACATGTCGTCGTCGAATTCAGGGCCTGCTGTCCCGCCCTCAGCCACTAGGAGGCGCCGTGGCTCGCGCCCGAGTGATGACGGCAACAGTGAAAGGGCTTCTGCGCAGGCGTCTGGTGGACGCAGACTCCGCTCCTCTGTCAGTCATGAAGGGGTTGGTGCATCGTCATCAGGTCTGGTCCTGGGGGCGGTCCTGATGACATCATCAGCCCGGGAGCCTGTGAGGGATGACCTGATCCCTCAAATACCTTGGGACTGGGCTTGCAAGCCGCCGGATATATTCTTGGTTCCCCTGCGTGTTACTGTGTGAATTGCTATAGCTGACTGACTCTGACCTTGGCCTGGACTTCTGATTCTGCTTCTGCCTAATGATTCTGTACCTCTGCTGCCCTCCTGGTTTATGACTCTGACCTTGGCCTGAACTTCTGACTCTGCTTCTGCCTAACGATTTTGTACCTTGCTGCCTGACTGCTTTAGACCCGGATACCACTACGTTTTTGTCTTGTTTTTGGAACACCTTTCTGGCGACCGTCCTGCTCTGGCCACTGCTCCCATTCAGACAGCGCCTCCTGGGCTCTGCTATAAATCCAGATCCCTGTATAGGGGTAAAGGGTATCAGTGTTTCTCGGGGTGTTGGCTGGCCGCAGCCCAGACCGCAGACAGACGTCACATTACTGCTATTGCTGGATGCAAGACACTGACCATCTACTCTTGGCTTGTCACCTGTCACTTGCAATTCTTCAATCTTTATTCAATTCTCACATTCTATCTCAAAATTTCCTAAGCCTCTGTATCAAAATATTCTAAAAAAAAAAACACATTTACTTTTCATGAGACACAATATTATCAAATACTTTATCAATAAAACATTCAAAATTCTTGTAAGGTGCTGAACACTGCTCCCAGCCAGGATCTCTTGCAGTGTCCCTTGAGGTAGACATCATTCTTCGAAAAGTGTCCATGCAAAAACCTTTATCTTCGCAAAGAGTCTGTGTATGTAAAACCAAGAAAGGGCACCTAAAGAGGTGCAACTATTTACAATTAAAGTTTTTGGATCATACAACGTTCATGATCTCCACAGTTCTATTTCAAAAACAAAGCAACATCGGTGCTACCGGAAAAACATGATAGCAAAAAACAGAAAAAGGCACAACTGGTGCAAACAAACCCTCCTGGGTTACAAGAAATTGTAAATTATGGTAATCAGCAACTACCAGACTCAAGGTAGTCATTGGCAATCCGCAGGTACTCCTCTTCCTTCGGAGTTAATCCAGAGATTTTTGATTTGGGCTGCCGAACTACTGGAGATGATGCAAGAGCAGCCTGGTTTTCTGGAACGGGTACCGGAGCAGTCTGAGCGGTACCAGTGGATGGATGGGTAGCAGGCCGCTTCACATTATATTTTTCCAGAAGCTCCTCCGGAAGGCGGCGGATATTCAGGGCATACCACCCCCTGAGTCCCTCATGTCGGGTGAATGTGACATACTCCCCAGGCTGCAGGTCTCTATTTGGATGCCCTCTCCTCAGATGGGGCTCCACATCTCACCGGTTGAAGAACAGGTCACTGATTTTCTTGGGGTCCGCAATGAACCCAAACCCCTTCTCTCTGTTGACGTTCAGAACCTGCCCCCAACCAAGTGCATCCCGGGGTCCGTAATGGCCGGCACGGGCCCTCTCCTTCTGGGCCAGATCCGGGCCCAACACAGCCTTCTTCCTCTGCTCCCTCTCCCAGTACTCATTCGCCAGTTTTTTAAGAGTGGCTCGGCAACAGGCTTCATTCTGCTCCTCCCGGGACCTGCTTTCACCCACAGCACCAGCATCCCGGTCTGTTATGATGAGTCACCGTAGGAGGCAAAAACAGAAATGCTAGCTAAGTCCAGAAAACCAGAGAAGTTGGCAGCTATTGGATTGCAGACCCCTGAACCTATCAACAACAACTAGCAGTAGCCGTGGGAGGTTCCTACGATGCCCTAGACCCCTCGATCACAGCCGTAGAACTGCCTAGCCTAAAGACAGAAAGGGGAAAAACTAAACTGCCCCAGAGCAGACCCCAAAGCAATAGGCAGCCCCCAACATATAATGACGGTGAAGCAAGAAGAAAAAACACTAACACAGATAGAAAGATAGACTGAGCAAATGATGGGGCCCAAGCTAACTAGATAGGACAGGATAGGAAAGCTGCTGTCTGCAATCCGCGAAAAACCCTATCATTATAAGAGCCAACAGACTGACAGGGAAAAAGGCCCTGAAGACGCTAGGCTTCAAAAAGACTATGTCAGTACTCAGGTATTTTCTGAAGACAGAGCAAACCGACAAAAAAGGAATTCAGCTCACCCCAGCAGGGAATGGCAGAATCCAGAAAAGCAAGGCAAACTAAAACCAAAACACAAATGCAAAAAGGCAAAGCAGAAAACTTAGCTTTTGAGGAGCAGGAATCAGACTGGTCTCCTAGAATTCCACAGAGAAATCACCAGCGAGGCAGAAGGGCGTCGGCTGCCTTATATCCACTCAGAGATCCCCGTCGCCCAGTCATCCTCTCCCAGCTCAGGTGCTTGGTAATCAGCCTCACTACCTTCCTTCACCAGAAGAGGGAGTTCATCAGACCTCAATGGTGAAGGGGAAAATGAACTCATAACACCGGTCCCAGACCAGGTCAGGACGACCTGGCCAGCCGCTGCAACTGCGGTACACTCCGGGGCCTCCCCAGGTGGAGGGACATCTGACATACCTGGGGCCTCCTGGCGGTGCGGCCTCTGCTCCGATGCCGGTGGTGATGGAGTGGCTGGTGGTTCCGGGCCCGCAGGGGACGCTGTGGGGACCTGCGCAGCCGCATCAGGTCCGAGCGGGGGTTCCGCTTCCACCCCTGGGTCCTTCAGTAATTTCTTCGGGCAGGTGGAACCTAGCCGCACCGTCTGGGTTGACGTGTATATCACCGCTGCTCGGGAACAGTCTGGTGCGGCAGGTACCGGTGGAGTAGGTACCGCTGGTGTAGACCCCGACAGGGCGCGCTGCCAGCTCAGTGTTTCCAAGGCCGCCTGCCTCAGCTGCAGACAGGTTGTCAATTCGGCTATCTCGGCTTCTAATTGTTGTCAGTCCATGCCAGAGTTCGGGTTAGAGCCGTCAGCCTTGGTGCCGGGGGTTTGCACTTCCCCGCGCTCCGCAGGCCTCCTTCCTTTGCTCTCCAAAATGGCGTTCTGGCGTTCTTCTTCTTGCTCCGCCCTTCTGCTCGCCACTGGCTTTCTCTGCCCCTCCTTCCGGGGGCGGCGTCTTCTTCCCGCGCCTCCATACCAAGCCAGTATACGAACCCCTCGGGGGGTGGGCCATGCATCGGTCACATAGTAATTCAGGCAGGGACGGCCCAAGACTCTTCACGGTCTTTTCTTAGGACCTCCCATCTCTTCACGCCCTTCTTCTCCGCGCCAGCGGCCATTTCTAATGTCCATTTTACAGTCTATTAAAATTGGTCTTCTGCACATCGGGCTTCGCCATCCTGTTCGTGACGCCAAGTTGGGTCGCCCTCCTAGGGCTGTGGTGTACTCGGTACCGGGCCGGTGTCAGGGGAATGTGTCACAGCAGCGGTGACCCGGTCCGTGGCCCTGGGCGCCCAATATCAATGGCGGTGGTGTTAAAGGTGTTATAGTTCATGACGCCACCCGTGGTATTTGGCAAGTGAGGTGTTAGCCAACGCTGCATACAGATCCTCTGGGACTGATGGTGTGGTGCAGCAGAGATGGTATAGCTCCCCACAGGTGGAGCTGTAGTCCCAGGGCAGTGTAGGTGCAATGGATGAGGAGAGGCACAGGATGGTGTAAGATGTTGTTACCCAGGTATAGCGATGCGGGAATAACTGGAGGACACCAGAGTATGCGGTTCCAATGCTTTACTCACTGTTTGCAGTTCACACCACTGCCTGCCTCCATACTGTGTTCTCCAGGTCAGGGCTCCAGCCAACCTCCAGGCAGGACAGGACTCTCCCTTCCACACTCCGCCAACATGTACCATCACTGAACGACTCCTCAAATGCGCCTTTAGGTGCGAAGCACTCCAGTACTTAGTTACCCTGGAATGCCTCTCTCTAGATGTTCCTAGTCTTTACTTGTATGACAGACAGCTGTAGCTTGCTTCGGGGACTCCTCTTCTGATTCCCTGCTCTCTATCCGTTTCGCTGTTGTGTCCCAAGTCTATGGTGGGAGTAAGGCGTTAGCGGCTCACTACTCCTCTGGTGTCTGTTGCCGGATATAAAGATTCAATCAACCTCGGGGACCTGGCCCCGGCCTTTGCGCTGAGAACCTATAGGCAGGGTTCCTATCCAACCCACTCCTCCTCTCTGTTCTCTTCTCCTTCGTTCCGATCTGTTCTATCCCTCTCTTATGGAATCAGAAGTCTTCAGTCTACGTCTCTTTCTCCTTCTCTTCCTTCCCTGAGAAGCTCGTTCCACTAAGACCAGTCCTCAGCCTCTCCTGTCTGACTGCCTTCCTCCGCCTTGAGCTCCTCTGTGGCTGACCTGCTGTCAGCCTGCTCTCTTCTCTGGGTCTCTCCTCAGACTGACCCCTTCTGGGTCTCTCCCAGACTGAACTCTGTCAGACTGACCTGAAATCCTACACTTTCCCTCTCTTTTATATCATCTCACTCCACCCGCCTCCCAGCACATCTCGTGTTACGAAGCAGGGTTCCACGAGGGGTGCTCTGCTAACCCCCAGCCTGTAGCTGTTAGGTGGCCCCACTGAACTATCCTGTGTGTGGAATGCAGGTGTGGAGCGTGGTCAGGGGTTCCCACCTTACCTGGAGGGTGGGGCACTACACCTTAGGAGAAGGTGCAGTACCTCTGTGGCGACTGAAGCCTCAGGGGCGCCACATTATCACTCTGCATTTTCCCTGGCAAATCCTTTTCCTGTGTGAACACTGTTGAAAAAAAAAGTATTTAAAACATTTGCTTTTCCCACATCGCTCTCTGATTTCACCCTCATTGTTCTTTAAAGGGCCGACACCATCAATTTTAATCTTTTTACTGTTTATATCATTAAAGAATAGTTTGGGGTTTGTTTTACTTTCCTTAGCAATGAGTCTCTCAGTTTCCGCTTTTGCTAAATGTATTTGTTTTTACACATTTTATTTTTTTCTCTATAACTCTTTAATGCTTCTTCATTGCCTTCTTGTTTTAGCTTCCTAAATGTCTTGTTCTTGTTCTTTATTGCCCTTTTTACATCCTTATTTAGCCACATTGGTGTTCTCCTGCTCCTAGCCCTTTAATTTCTGTACGGTATGGCTAGCTCGCAGTGGGTGTGTAAAACGGATTTAAATATTTCCCATTTATTTTCTGTGCTCCTATTTTTGAGGACATTGTCCCAATCAATTCGGTGAAGGTCCTCTCTAAGCTGATCACACTTTGCTTTCCTGAAATTCAGCGTTTTCGTAACCCCCTTCCAGGGCACCTTACTGAAGGACAAGTGGAATTGTGTTATATTGTGGTCACTGTTCCCTCGGTGCCATCGACTCGGACTTCTGTTATTCTATCTGGCCTGTTGCTTAACATTAAGTCCAGAAGGGCCTTCCCTCTAGTTGGGCCCTGCACAAGTGGTGACTGATAATTATCCTTGGTCACTCACAGACATTGGTTTCCTTTCTGAGATACGCAGGTTTCACTTTCCCGGTCTATGTCGGGGTAGTTGAAGTCCCCCATAATAATCACCTCATTGGGATTTGCTGCTTTGTCTATTTGTCTCAATAATACATTCTCAGTGGTTTCTGTTATATTTGGTGGCTTATAACAAACCCCTATGAGGATTTTAATACTTTTCCCTCCTTGTATCTCCACCCATAGAGACTCCACCTCTGTGGGTGGAGAAAAGGTAGTCGAGGCCCTTGTTACCATCTTTACCCAGTGTGGGGATGTGACTCGCTCAGGTGCAGCGGGAGACAATCAGGAGACCAGTTCTTCCAAAGTTCATGAGGTTTATTTCTGTCATAAACCATAAAACAGCGTATCACCAAAAATAGCCTCTAGCTTAGGCAAACAAAACATAAACCTTCGTGGTTGCAGACTCAGACCGCGAGTCTCAGCACATGCTGGGAGGTGTAGTCCTCCCCACATACAGCTCCCTGGTTCAGGAGCAGGTCACATTATAAGTCTGTAGCCACACCCATGTTCCCAGCAGCTGACTGGTCACATGACTGTGACCTCACCACAGGTCCTTCAAACAAAAACAATAACAATATCTGGTATGCTTTACTTCTGCCTTACATTATGGAGATAAGCCATTTATGAGACACATATCTCCCATCAATTACACGACCCTTAGCCCTGCCACATACCTCCCCCCTCTGCCTAAAGCCGTGGGGCTTGGCACTTTCACCTACCAGGCAAGGGATTCTGGAGAGGGCATCGGCATTCCCATGTAGCTTCCCGGCCCTATGCTCTACATGGAAACTGAAGTCTTGTAGGGCTAAGAACCAGCGGGTGACCCTAGCATTCTTGCCCTTGGTTTCCCTCATCCACCTGAGTGGGGCATGGTCGGATATTAACCTAAACTTCCGTCCCACCAGGTAGTACCGTAATGTGTCCACTGCCCATTTTATGGCCAAACACTCCTTCTCTACAACTGAGTAATTTCTCTCACAAGAAGTCAACTTCCTACTCAAGTAGAGAACAGGATGCTCCTCCCCACGTATCTCTTGGGAAAGGACAGCTCCTACCCCGACATCTGAGGCATCTGTCTGGAGGACAAATTCACGTTTAAAGTCTGGGGCCACCAAAACGGGCTGCTTACAAAGAGCTCCCTTCATTTCTTGGAAGGCTGACTCTGCTTCTTCGGACCAGCTGACCATCACTGACTTTGTCCCTTTAAGCAGATCAGTTAGAGGTGCAGCCATTGTGGCGAAGTTTGGGATAAACCTCCTGTAATATCCCACAATCCCCAGGAAGGCTTTAACTTGCTTCTTTGACAGAGGTCTCGGCCATGTTTGAATTGCCTCCACTTTATTGATTTGGGGTTTGATCTCGCCACGCCCCACTACATATCCGAGGTACTTGGCTTCTTCTCTCCCCAAGGCACACTTCTTCGGGTTTATTGTAAACCCCGCCTCTCTTAGAGCGTCAAACACTGCTTGGACCTTTTCCAGGTGAGTCTCCCAGTCCGGGGTAAAGATGACGATATCATCCAGGTATGCGGCAGCGTATAGCTTATGAGGTGCAAGGATTCTATCCATCGCCCTCTGGAAGGTTGCTGGAGCTCCCTGTAGGCCAAACGGCATCCGGACATACTGGAAGCACCCGTCTGGTGTGGAGAATGCCGTCTTCTCCTTGGCTTCCTGTGCCATGGGGATCTGCCAATATCCCTTGGTCAGATCCAAAGTGGTTATGTACCTGGCAGGTCCAAGTCTCTCGATGAGCTCATCAACGCGTGGCATGGGATAAGCGTCGAACTTGGAGACCTCATTCAGCTTCCAGTAATCGTTGCAGAACCTCCATTCACCATCAGGTTTTGGGACCAGGACAATCGGGCTCGACCAGCCGCTCTTGGATTCCTCAATGACCCCGAGCTTCAACATACGCTGCACCTCCTTGGAGATTACCTCTCGCCGGGCCTCAGGAATACGATATGGTTTCACGTTCACCCGCACATGTGGCTCGGTCAGAATTTCGTGCTCCACCACCTTCGTGCACCCCGGCAACTCTGAGAACAGGTCGCGGTTTTTCTGGAGTAACTCCCGGCACTGCTGCTTCTGGGCCTTCGATAGAGTCTCCGCTATGGTAACGGCTCCAACCTCCCCTTCTAGGTTGCCCAGCAAGCACGGAGTTACCGCTGGCTCTCTATCTTGCCACGGCTTGATAAGGTTAACATGGTAAACCTGGTATGGCTTCCGTCTTCCGGGTTGGTGGATCTTGTAGTTTACGACTCCCAGTTTCTCCACCACCTCATATGGCCCTTGCCACTTGGCCAAGAACTTACTTTCCACCGTCGGTATTAGCACGAGAACTCGGTCTCCCGGATTGAACTGCCTCACTCTGGCTGACCGGTTGTAGACCCTGGCCTGAGCCTCTTGTGCCTGGCGGAGATGTTCTTTAACAATGGGCATCACCTTCGCAACCCTCTGCTGCATCAGTGCCACATGCTCAATGACGCTTCTGTGGGGCGTGACTTCGGCTTCCCAGGTTTCCTTGGCTATATCTAGGAGACCTCGCGGATGCCGGCCGTACAGAAGCTCGAAGGGGGAGAACCCCGTGGAGGCCTGGGGAACTTCACGGATAGAAAACAGTAAATACGGTAAGAGACAATCCCAGTCTCTACCATCTTCCTCTATGACTTTTCTCAGCATGCTCTTCAGGGTCTTGTTAAACCTCTCAACAAGGCCATCTGACTGTGGATGGTACACTGAAGTCCTCAGCTGGGAAATTTGCAAGACTCTGCACAATTCTCTCATCACCTTGCTCATAAAAGGTGTCCCCTGGTCGGTCAGGATCTCCTTCGGCAAACCCGTCCGGGAAAACACATGGACCAGCTCACAGGCTATACTCTTCGCAGAGGAGTTTCTCAGGGGAATGGTCTCAGGATAGCGTGTGGCATAGTCCAGGATGACTAATATATACTGATGGCCCTGAGCTGATTTAACTAAGGGACCGACCAAGTCCATGGCAATTCTCTCAAATGGCACCTCAATAATGGGCAGTGGCACAAGAGGGTTCCGAAAATGAGATGTGGGGGCAGTTAACTGACATGTCGGGCAGGACCTGCAATAGTTTACTATTTCCCGGTGACACCCAGGCCAATAGAACCTCTGTACAATCCGTTCCTGGGTTTTTTCCACCCCCAGGTGTCCCCCCAAGATGTGTGAATGGGCCATGTCCAACACTTTTCGTCTATAGGGGCCTGGTACTATTAACTGCTCTGCCACCTCCTCCCTTATTTTCGTGACCCGGTACAACAATTCCCCACTCAACATAAAATGGGGAAACCTTGTGTCTGCTCCCGGCTCTTGTGCAACCCCATTAATGACGGTGACATTGTTAAAGGCTTCCCTTAGTGTGGGGTCCCTATGTTGGGCAGTCCCAAAATTCTCCCCGGCCACCCCTAACTCCGGGATGTCAGGTACAGGGGACCCTTCCTCTTCATCCCCAACAAGGACACATAAAGGGAACTCGTCTGCCTCTGGTGGTGGCGATACCTCAGTGGGGTGGATTGGTTCCCTGCTCTTGCTAGCACACTCAGAACCCATCCCGCACAGATCCCAAAACAGACAGAAATCACGGCCAATAATTATGGGATGCAACAAGTCTCGAACAACGCCAACTTCATGCGACTCGGTGCCATGCGCCGTTTCAATCTTCACCCTAGCCATAGGGTAGTCCTTTGCATCGCCATGTATGCACCGAACACCAATCTTTTTACCCGGGAGTATGTTTAGAGGAAAACTGGCCCTCACAAGGGTCACCAAGCTCCCGGAGTCCAGAAGCGCCATTACTGCTCGACCGTTCACCTTCACGGGACACGCTTGTGGCCCCTTGTTAGGTAGCGAGTTCACACTGCAAGCTGGATATGCGTAGTATGAACTACGGCGTCCCATGCTGCAGTCCATCTGCTCGGTGGTCTGGGGACAACGGGCCGCTATATGTCCTGGCCCATGACACTTCCAGCAAATAACACCCGAGGGGACCTTGGGCACCGCCTCCCCCGCCCCTTTTGACCTTGGACGCACCACCCCTTTTTGTGACTCCGCCCCCTGCTGGGACCCCCAATATGGAATGGGCTGCTTCCCCAAGGAACCTTCCATCCCCTGGTATCTCTCGACCAGCCCAACCAGTTCATCAGCATTTTGGGGATCACCCTGGGCAACCCAAGTCTGTAGAGGTCTCGGCAGAGAATGCACAAACCGATCCATCACAACTCGCTCTACCTTCTGTGCAGGGGAAGCCGACTCTGGCTGCAGCCATTTCTGGACCAGGTGCAACAGGTCAAACATTTGGGAGCGCGGGGGTTTGTCCCGGTGATAGGCCCAGCGATGAACTCGCTGTGCCCTGGTAGTCATTGTTACCCCCAAGCGTGCGAGAATTTCCGCTTTTAATTTGGGATACTCTCTGGCATCTTGTACCGTCAGGTCAAAGTACGCCTTCTGGGGCTCCCCCGTTAGGTAAGGGGCCAGTACCTCCGCCCACCGCTCTGGCTGAAGTTTTTCCCTCTCAGCCACCCTCTCAAACACCGTCAGGAAGGCCTCCACATCATCCTCAGGGGTCATTTTTTGTAATGCGCGTCTTACCGCCTTCTCGACGTCGGTGGCATCAGCCCGACCTGGGGTTGGGGCGCTCGTCCTGCCCTCCTGGATGGCGGTTGCCAGAAGCTGCATCTGCTGCCGTTGTTCCTGCTGGCTCTGCTGGAACTGCTGCCGCTGCTCCTGCTGGCTTTGCTGGATCTGCTGTAACAACAGCTTGTTGGTTTCCTGCTGCAGTGCCTGGGACTGGACCAGGTGTTTCATGAGGTCCTCCATGATTCCAGGCAATGCTTGTTGCCCCGCTGCAAACTTCACCCAGGACATGCAGCAACTGTCTCAAGTCTCTGCTGGGACCGCTGCCCGCACGTGTACCACCAATTGTGGGGATGTGACTCGCTCAGGTGCAGCGGGAGACAATCAGGAGACCGGTTCTTCCAAAGTTCATGAGGTTTATTTCTGTCATAAACCATAAAACAGCGTATCACCAAAAATAGCCTCTAGCTTAGGCAAACAAAACATAAACCTTCGTGGTTGCAGACTCAGACCGCGAGTCTCAGCACATGCTGGGAGGTGTAGTCCTCCCCACATACAGCTCCCTGGTTCAGGAGCAGGTCACATTATAAGGCTGTAGCCACACCCACATTCCCAGCAGCTGACTGGTCACATGACTGTGACCTCACCACAGGTCCTTCAAACAAAAACAATAACAATATCTGGTATGCTTTACTTCTGCCTTACATTATGGAGATAAGCCATTTATGAGACACATATCTCCCATCAATTACACGACCCTTAGCCCTGCCACACCAGGTAGGGTTTCCTAGTGAAATATGTCTTGATCCAGGATGGGGTTTTGCTTTAATAATAATAATAATTTTTATTTATATAGCGCCAACATATTCCGCAGCACTTTACAATTAAGCGGGGACATGTACAGACAATAAATTCAATACAAGTTAAGACAATTCAAACAATGACATTAGGAGTGAGGTCCCTGCTCGCAAGCTTACAATCTACAAGGAAATGGGGGGACACAGTAGGTGAGAAATGCTTGTTAATTCAGGTCTGGCAATTATAATAGGGATTTTCATATAAAGCTGCATGATCCGGCCATCAGCCCGTGTGTTTAAGTGCAATAGACAAGTATCAAGTGCAGTTATGTGTATGAAGGGTGTGGAGACAGATGAATAGTAGGGTGCAGATTCAGAATAATATTTGGAAGGAGGGAACAGGGCAAAGTTAGCTTGCTGAGTAGTTGATGTGATAGGCTTCTTTGAAGAGATGGGTTTTCAAAGCGCGCTTGAATAGGTCAGGGCTAGGTATCAGTCTGATCGTCTGGGGAAGTGCATTCCAGAGAGCTGGAGCAGCACGAGAGAAGTCTTGGAGACGGAGGTGCGAGGTTCGGATTACGGGGGATGTTAGTCTTAGGTCATTTGTAGAACGGAGGGCACGTGTAGGGCGATAGACAGAGATGAGAGAGGAGATATAAGGCGGTGCAGAACAGTGGAGAGCTTTATGGGTGAGAGAGATGAGTTTATACTGGACCCTGTAGCGAATAGGTAGCCAGTGTAATGACTGGCATAAGATGGAGGCATCGGTGAAGCGGCTGGACAGAAATATGACCCTGGCTGCCGCATTCAAGATGGATTGGAGAGGAGAAAGTTTGGTAAGAGGGAGACCGATCAGAAGAGAGTTGCAGTAGTCCAGACGAGAATGAATAAGAGCGACAGTAAGAGTCTTAGCAGTTTCAAAGGTGAGAAAAGGTCGGATTCTGGAGATGTTTTTAAGATGCAGGTGACAAGAGCGACTGAGTGATCGGATGTAGGGAGTAAAGGAAAGTTCAGTGTCGAATATGACCCCAAGACAGCGGGCATGCTGCTTGGGAGTTATGGTTGAACCCTCCAGGGTTATTTCGATGTTAGGTAGAGTGAGGTTAGTAGAGGGGAGAAACACAAGAAGTTCAGTTTTAGAGAGATTTAGTTTCAGATAGAGGGAGGACATGATGCTAGAGACAGCAGACAGACAATCCCTGGTATATTGAATTAGGGTAGGGGTGATGTCAGGGGAAGAAGTGTATAATTGGGTGTCATCAGCATAGAGATGATACTGGAACCCAAATCTGCTGATTGTTTGTCCAATAGGGGCAGTGTATAAAGAGAAGAGGAGAGGGCCTAGGACTGAGCCCTGCGGGACCCCGATAGTAAGGGGACGAGAAGAGGAAGAGGAGCCGGAAAAAGATACAGTGAAGGAGCGGTCAGAGAGGTAGGAGGAGAACCAGGAGAGGGCTGTGTCCTTGAGGCCTATAGAGCGGAGCATAGTGAGGAGGAGCTGGTGATCCACAGTGTCAAATGCGGCAGAGAGATCCAGGAGAATCAGCAGGGAGCAATGACCTTTCGATTTAGCTGTTATTAAATCATTAGAGACTTTAGTGAGGGCAGTTTCAGTAGAGTGTAAAGAGCGGAAACCAGATTGTAAGGGGTCGAGAAGAGAGTTATCTGAGAGATAGCGGATTAGACGGGAGTGGACCAGGCGTTCCAGGAGTTTAGAGATGAAGGGAAGGTTAGAGACAGGTCTGTAGTTAGCAGTGCAGTTCTGGTCCAGGGATGGCTTTTTAAGTAAAGGGGTTATGATGGCATGTTTAAATGAGGAGGGAAATATACCTGAAGAAAGAGAGAGGTTAAATATTTTAGTCAGGTGAGTGGTGACCACTGGTGAGAGAGACTGCAGGAGCTGTGAAGGAATAGGGTCACTGTTGCAGGTTGTAGGCCGAGCAGAAGTGAGGAGCTTGGAAACTTCTTCTTCTGAAACAGGCTCAAAGATGTCTAGTGAGCTTGAGGTGCGGCAGAGAAGGGGATCCAGGCACTGAGGAGATAGGGCTGAGATATCCTGATGGATGTGGTTGATTTTTTCTAGGAAATAAGTGGCTAGATCCTCACCGCTGAGGTTGGTGATGGGGGCCTGTACTTTAGGTTTCAGGAGGGAGTTTAAGGTTTCAAAAAGTCGTCTTGGGTTGTTGGATAGTGAGGTGATGAGGGTGGTGAAGTAGGATTGTTTGGCCAGATGAAGGGCAGAGTTATAGGTTTTGAGCATGAACTTATAGTGGATGAAGTCTTCTGCTAAGAGAGATTTTCTCCACTGCCGCTCTGCACACCTCGAGCAGCGCTGAAGAAAGCGTGTTTGCGTTGTGTGCCAGGGCTGCCGTTGTCTGTGTCGGGTCTTTCTGCGTATAGAAGGTGCTGCTTCATCTAGGGCATTCTTCAGTGTATTATTGAAGTGTGACAATGCTATGTCTGGACAGGAGAGGGTGGAGATGGGGGCTAAAGATGTGTGGAGATTGTCCCTAAGCTGTTGGGTATTAATGGTACGTGTATTCCGATAAGTGTGGTAAGTGGGGGTGTCCCGGGTGAGGAGACAATTCTTGACAGAGAAGGAAAGAAGGTTGTGGTCCGAGAGCGGGAGAGGTGAATTAGTAAAGTCGTGCAGCGAGCCGGGGCGGGAGAAAACCAGGTCCAAAGTATTCCCGTCCTCATGTGTAGGAGAATAAGTAAACTGTGAGAGGCCGAATGAAGAAGTTAGAGAAAGAAGATGAGAGGCAGACTGGGAGAGCGGATCATTGATGGGGATGTTAAAGTCTCCCATGATGAGGGTGGGGATGTCACAGGACAGAAAGTGAGTAAGCCAGGTGGTGAAGTGGTCTAGAAACTGGCGGGAGGAGCCTGGAGGGCGATAAACGACCGCCACTCGTAAGGAGAAGGGCTTAAAGAGTCTGACGGCGTGGACTTCAAAGGAAGGAAATGTAAGTGATGGAACCGGGGGGATGACCTGGAAAGCACATTGTGATGAAAGGAGCAAACCAACACCTCCACCCTGTCTGTTCTCAGGTCTGGGGGTATGTGAAAATTTCAGCCCACCAAACGAGAGAGAGGCAGCAGCGGTGGTGTCTGAATGCTGGATCCAGGTTTCTGTAATAGCCAGAAGGTTAAGGGAATTAGAGAGAAAAAGATCGTGAATGTAAGTCAGTTTGTTACACACAGACCGTGCATTCCAGAGAGCACATTGGAAAGTGAGAGGAGAAGGCATGCACTGAATGTTAATAAGATTAGCAGGGTTTCTATATGCAGCTGGAGGAGAGTAATGTATGCTGGTGGAGGGAGGCCCAGGGTTGGGGGAGATGTCACCTGCAACTATTAAAAGGAGAAAAAACAGAAAAAGCAGGTGGTGGGATGATTTGTATGAACGTTTTGAGTGCTGCATGGAGGTTTTGGATGGTTTGGTGTGGGTAAGAAATGTCAATAGAGCCTCAGAGTTAAACATGGGAGAGGGGAAAAGGGAGGGGTGGATATGCAGAGAGTGCACAGAATGTGTAAAAGGGCAGGCGAGTTGTTAAAAAGCAGAAGTGAAGACAAATAAGCAGCAGGTTAATATGATCAATGCATACGTAGTACGACTGACCAAGAAGCAAGCGTGCATGAAAAACTTATGCACCTTACCTGTCTCCTGCCCAACTGCATTGTCTAACTGCAAAACACTTTATCCTGTTGCACTTAATCTGTTGCACGCGTAAGCCCGCACGCGTGCTATCCCAGCCAGAGCTAAATATATATGAAATGAAATGTCTGCTAGCTTCAGCCACCAAAAGGCCACAATCAGTAATTAACCAATTAGCACAAGGCCAGAGCAGGCATTACTATGCAGGGTAAATAACTAACGCTGGACAAGGCCATCAAACTGAGAAAGGGAGAAAAAAAAAAAAAAAACACCTTTCTACACTTCAAAGCAGAAACCAAATATATAAAAAATAAAGACCCACCACAGGAGTGATGGAATGAAATACCATAACAATATCTGGCACTATATGATGCAGTTCACACTTGTCAGACAGCATACATGGATGATGGAATGAAATACCATAAAAATATCTGGCACTATATGATGCAGTTCACACTTGTCAGACAGCATACATGGATGATGGAATGAAATACCATAAAAATATCTGGCACTATATGATGCAGTTCACACTTGTCAGACAGCATACATGGATGATGGAATGAAATACCATAAAAATATCTGGCACTATATGATGCAGTTCACACTTGTCAGACAGCATACATGGATGATGGAATGAAATACCATAAAAATATCTGGCACTATATGATGCAGTTCACACTTGTCAGACAGCATACATGGATGATGGAATGAAATACCTGTGTGAAGAAGAGAAGAGAGGAACATCAGCTTCACTGCATTGTCTAACTGCAAAACACTTTATCCTGTTGCACTTAATCTGTTGCATGTGTAAGCCCGCACGCGTGCTATCCCAGCCAGAGCTAAATATATATTTTTTTTTTATATTTTTTTATATATATAAAAATATATATATATATATATATATATTTTATTATTATTATTATTATATATATATATATATATATATTATATATATATATATATATTATATATATTTTTTTTTGCTTTGGCTTGTCCTGATCAGACTGGGGGTTAATTGTGCTGCCTCTCTCTGGCAGAGGGCGGCTATTTAATGCTCACTGGACCTAGGTCTGGTGTCAGTTATACTCCTGCCCTCTGTTGAGTTAGTTGTCCTTGGGCGTACGTGTGCCTTGTGCCTGATATCTTGCTTGCTTGTTTGGTTTTGATCCGGTTCTGTCCCTGTTACGAGTTCTGCCTGCCCCTCTTGTATGACTTTCTGCTTGTGACCCGACTTCTCTCTGCTCGTCCCCTTGGTACCACGTCGCCCTCTTGTGTATGACCTTTGGCTTTGTCTGACTACCCGTCTGTTTGTCCCTCCTGTGCTTCGTTTGCCCATACTGTTGTGACCTCCGTTTTGCCTGACTCTGAGTTGTTGTATGGTGTCCTGTCATATCTGAAAACAGGATGCTAAGCCCCACCCCCTTGCAGTCACCTGACCATAGGTCCTGTGCCAGCTTGCTAATTTCAGTGTCCGCAGGTCCTGTGCCTCTTTACTTTCCGGCGCTTACTGGACCCTGACACCGATAGTTTGAAGCACGCATTGTCACCTCTGCTGCCCTGGTCCACAGGTATCTTTTAGCATTGTTTCTGTACTCGGGACACACGCACTGGCTCTGTGAGCGAGAGTAGTGCGGTGTCTCTGACAAAATATTATCAGATCAAGGCATTCAGTTCATGTCAGATCTGGTCCAGTCCCTATGGCATACCTGTGGTGTTCGAGCCATTCGCACTACCCCATACCACTCGCAGACCAACGGAACATGTGAATGCTTTAATGGAACCCTAAAAAATATGCTGAGGGCTTTTGCTGACATTGAAAAAGACTGGGAAAAATACCTGCCACATCTCCTCTTCGCCTATCGGGAGGTTCCCCAAGAGACCACAGGGTTGTCTCCCTTCGAACTACTGTTTAGTCGGAAGGTCCGTGGGCCTCTCACTCTTCTGAAAGAACATTTGGAGGGAGACATCTCAGATACCAGAATGCCCATCGTTCCCTTTGTTCTAGAGTTCAGAAACTGTCTCGCCCAGCTAGCTACTTTTGCTAAAGAACATCAGCGATTGGCCCAGTCCAGACAAAAAACCTGGTATGACCGTAATGCCAGGACCCGGGAATTTATGGAAGGACAACAAGAGCTCATGATTACTGCAACCCCTGCCAACAAGCTTCAAGCAGTGTGGGAAGGCCCTTATCAGATTGTCAAGAAAATTAATGACACTAATTACATTATTGCCTTGGACTCTAGTGGTCGATGACAGAAAACCGTCCACATTAACATGCTGAAAGACTACCACGACCGATCTTTGCCTGTTCTAGCTGTCTGACACCCCCCTAGTGATACCGCCGACGATGAGTGTCTCCCCGATCTTCTCCAGGTTGCCTAAGCGGGAGGATCACTGGAACAAGTGCCCCTGGGCTCCCATTTATCAGATATACAAAAGGACGATAATGTCGCCGTACTAAGGCCGAGGGCTGCTGCTTTCTCCTCAAAGCTGGGGAAGATTACTCTCACCAGCCACCATGTGGAAACCCCCAGACAATGAACCATCCAGCAGGCTGCCTACCGGGTTCCAGAGGCTGTTCAAGGCATGATAAAGGATGAATTAGAGGAGGTGAAATGACTGGGAGTTGTTCAACCATCTCACAGTTCTTGGGCCTCTCCTGTCGTCCTGGTCCCCAAGAAGGATGGTACAACATGATTCTGCGTTGATTAGACCATTAAATGATGCCACTAAGAGTGATGCTTATCCCATGCCCAGGATTGATGATCTATTGGATCGTCTGGCCAGTGCCCAATTTGTGACCACCTTAGACTTGAGCAAGGGGTACTGGCAGATACCCCTAACATAGGACACTCGAGAGCGCTCGGCCTTCATTACTTCATTTGAGCTTTTTGAGATCCTTGGAATGCCCTTTGGGATGAAAACTGCCCCCGCTACCTTTCAGAGACTGGAAGATTGACTGTTAAAACAATGTCAGGACTTTGCCTGTGGTTACTTAGACGACATCGCCATTTTTAGCACAACCTGGGACGAACATCTTAAACACATGGGCATAGTGCTAGACTGTATCCTTACTGCAGGACTGACCATTCGCCCTGATAAGTGCCAAATAGGGATGGCTGAGGTGCAGTACCTCGGGCATAGAGTAGGGGGTGGGACCCTAAGGCCTGAGCATGGCCAAGGTGGAAGCCATTAGCAACTGGTGTAGACCCCAGACTAAAAAGCAGGTACTTGCATTTTTAGGAACTGCTGGTTACTATCGAAAATTCGTTTCTAATTTCAGCACCTTGGCCAAGCCCCTAACCGACCTGACCCGCAAGAACATGCCTAGGAATGTGACGTGGACGACTGCATGCGAGGATGCCTTTTCAGTGTTAAAGACCGCCCTCACCACTGCTCCTGTCTTGGCTGCCCCTGATTATAAGTGCAGGTTCCTCGTGCAGACAGATGCATCTACTTATGGGATTGGGACAGTACTTAGCCAAGTGAATGCCGCCGGAGAAGAACATCCTGTTGCTTTTGCCAGTTGGAAACTACTGGATCGGGAAGTTGCCTATGTCACTATTGAAAAGGAGTGCCTTGACATTGTATGGGCGCTAAAAAAATTGCAGCCATACTTGTATGGCAGAGACTTTACAATTGTTACAGACCACAACCCCCTCACATGGCTGTATCGCGTATCAGGGGACAATGGAAGATTGCTGCGGTGGAGCTTGTCCTTCCAACCCTACAGCTTCTCCATCCAATACAAGCGGGGAAGCCAACACCAGAACGCTGATGGACTGTCTCGACAAGAAGAACCATAGGCTCCCCAGACCGACCTACCCCTGCCACTGTACAAGGAACTATAAATAACTGAGCAATGTGGACTAAAGTGAGCAGCCCAGAGGTCTGTGTAGACCTCATGGCTTGCTTACTTATTATGAGGAGGGAGAGATTGTGATGGTGTGATATGTTATGTGGATGTCATTTTGTGTCTATTTATATTTTACGGATTTCCATAGTGTTCTCTTGTTGCCCTGTATCATTCCGTGTATTCCCCATATGGTTTAGAGTCTCAATTACCTTCCAAAAGTCGGATAATTGAATTATCTCACTTACTGTCTGCAGCCTGACTGTATCTATGCCTCTTGATGAACCCCTGTAGTGCCTTAATCCCCAAGGCACCTTTGTCAGGTCTGGGAAGCCTGATAACAGCCCAACCTGTCTGACTACCCCTGGACATAAGGAGGGGGCTGGGGAGGACAGGAGCTGTACAAGTCAGACCCTGTGTGGTGATGATCGTGTGAGGACAGCACGTCAGAGAGAAGGGGAAGCATATGGACCCATTTTATCCTCTGTCTGCTGGATTATTGGACTCTCATCTCCTTGGGCATTCATCCTGTTATTGAACTGCATTCGTGTTCTGAACTATTGTATCCTTAGTGTGGTGGATTGTTTATGGACCTTTTAGTTTTGCCTATAATAAAGGTCTTGGGATTATTCACATTTCCCTCGCTCTGTTGATTGTGTGGTATCGGAGAAGGACCCCATGACACACACATATTCCAGCCTAATCATCCTTTTTTTCTGCCCGCTTTCAAAAAGTGGACTTGAACAAATCAGAATACATCATCTTTCAAGTATCTCACGCTGAGTACACCTGAGAGCTGTGTATGCCTCATTCAGTAGCACTGTAATAAGAGGTAAACTTTGCCCTAGAGAAAATGATTTTCCAGACATTCACTGCCTTTTTTGAACATTTTTTCAGCTGTGATCTTCAACTTGTAGTGGATGTGTTAATTTTATAAGTCCGCTTTGCAGGTTGGAACCTTGTCATGGACCATTTTCTTCAACTTCCACCAAAGATTCTCAATTGGATTGAGATCCGGACTATTTGCAGACCATGACATTGACCTTACAAACATCTATTCAAATGATGGGATAAGAAAAGTGTCCAAAATATCAACATATACTTGTGCATTTATTGGACATGTAATGACAGCCATCTCCCCAGTGCCTGTACCTGACATGCAGCCCCATATCATCAAAGACTGTGGAAATTTGCATGTTCTCTTCAGGCAGCCATCTTTACAAATTTCATTGGAACGGCACCAAACAAAAGTTCCAGCATCATCACCTTACCCAATGCAGATTCGTGATTCATCACTGAATATGACTTTCATCCAGTCATCCACAGTCCGCGATTGCTTTTCCTTAGCCCATTGTATCCTTGTTTTTTTTCTGTTTAGGTGTTAATGATGGCTTTCGTTTAGCTTTTCTGTATGTAAATCCCATTTCCTTTAGGTGGTTTCTTACAGTTCGGTTACAGACGTTGACTCCAAATTCCTCCCATTTGTTCCTCATTTGTTTTGTTGGGCATTTCCGGTTTTGTAGACATATTGCTTTAAGTTTCCGGTCTTGACACTTTGATGTCTTCCTTGGTCTACCAGTATGTTTGCCTTTAACAACCTTTCCATGTTTGTATTTGGTCCAGATTTTAGACACAGCTGACTGTGAACAAGCAACATCTTTTTCAACTTTGTGTGATGATTTACCCTCTTTTAAGAGTTTGATAATCCTCTCTTTGTTTCAATTGACATCTCTCGTGTTGGAGCCATGATTCTTGTCAGTCCACTTGGGGCAACAGGTCTCCAAGGTGTGCTCACTCCTTTTTAGATGCAGACTAACGAGCAGATCTAATTTGATGCGGGTGTTAGTTTTCGGAATGAAAACTTACAGGGTGATTCCATAATTTTTTCCCTCAGAACTGAGTGACTCCATAATTTTTTTCCCTATCCCTGGTTTAAAAAAGTAACCATTACTGGCTCCCACATTTTTTGTTCTTGATTTCTTTTAGTGTTTCTTAAAGCCAGAAAGTTGCCATCTGAATTGACTTTAGTTTTGGCCATGTCTGCGATCTGCTTTTTTTCTACAAAATTAAACCATTGAATGAACATTCTCCAAGGTCGATGATTCCAGAATTTTTGCCAGCGGTTGTACCTCCCATAGCCACTGCTGTTATTAATCATGTACTTTCACATTCCTGTCATCACCATGCCTATTTTCCAGATCACTTCATCCAACGATTCATCCGCCTTATTTTTACTAAAAACCTGCATCTTCCCAGCATCAACTGTGTATGAAACCACGTTACAGTTTTGCAAGGTGTTTATGATGCCCCCCCGAAAAAAAAGGCCACACTATGCTGAGATCTACACCCAGGGGGAAATGTTTGCCAGCCCATGACGTTGGTATTCTCAAGTATTTACCTCGTAAGGGGATATCAAGCGTCTTGACTTACCCCCAAAACCCCACCGTGACCATAAAATGACCACCCCCACCTCGGCGCCCACTAATACACAGACACCGGTATTTCTTTTGGAATTTTATGGCCACAGCAGCCTTTTATTATAACAATAAACAAACAATAAACACTGTATCATAAACAACATGAGTACAATGAATTCAACCCTGGAAGGAGAAGTCCTTGAAGCCACAAGATCGTGGTGAAATAGTCCAAATATTGTGAACAACCCCCAACCATTTGCTCCCAGCCATTACACCACAGGCTCGGGAGCACCAGTACACCAATAGATGTTGTCCACAAACTCCTTGGGGATTCGCCCTCTTCTGACGGAAAACTCCCCATCCACCTTTCACCAGATCACGACCAGCATACCTTTAAACGAAGGAGACCCTACCCCACAGAGTCTCCAAAACCAATTTCCACCGACTTCAAGGACTCCCCTCCCCCAAAACCGCCATGACCCAAAATAGAATCACGTACTACCAACCCAAAAGAAAAAGGGAGGGAGGGTGGGACTGTTCAGGAGCTAGGAAAACAGGAACAGAGGGCGGGCACCCCCCAGACTCTGCCTTAAATACCCCTTAGCTCCGCCTCCCCTTTAACCCTTCCCCTTCCCTCACTAACTTCCAACCCCCCGTCATGTTGGCCTCCGCCCACGCCTCCTCCAGGGGGGGTTGGGAGGCTCACTCCGGCCATTTCTTGATGTTGGTATTGTCAAGTATTTACCTCGTAAGGGGATATCAAGCGTCTTGACTTACCCCCAAAACCCCACCGTGACCATAAAATGACCACCCCCACCTCGGCGCCCACTAATACACAGACACCGGTATTTCTTTTGGAATTTTATGGCCACAGCAGCCTGTTATTATAACAATAAACAAACTATAAACACTGTATCATAAACAACATGAGTACAATGAATTCAACCCTGGAAGGAGAAATCCTTGAAGCCACAAGATCATGGTGAAATAGTCCAAATATTGTGAACAACCCCCGACCATTTGCTCCCAGCCGTTACCCCACAGGCTCGGGAGCACCAGCACACCAATAGATGTTGTCCACAAACTCCTTGGGGATCTGCCCTCTTCTGATGGAAAACTCCCCATCCACCTTTCACCAGATCACGACCAGCATACCTTTAAACGAAGGAGACCCTACCCACAGAGTCTCCAAAACCAATTTCCACCGACTTCAAGGACTCCCCCTCCCCCAAAACCGCCACAACGAGGGGCCTTTGAACACCTCAATGACCCGAGACCCCCACAACCCGCCAAGCGACAGCCTTCTCTATACCCTCCTGAAGGGCAAGGGCCCAAATATTGGAACCCACTGCATTCAAGTGAATCCCGTCCGCCAACCAGTAATCGCCCTCACCCTTCTCCAAATCAAAATGTCGCACGGCAACTCCCCCGTTTTTAACTATAAAAGCGGACACCGCTCTGTTGACCTTGATCCTGGCCCGGTTGACCTTTTCCAACGATCTCATGGACCGCCAACGCCTGCGTGGCACGATCTCCGACCACACAATCGTGACTTCCTGATAAGTCACCCACAACCGCAAACAATCTTGCTTGATGTCCTTGATCAACTCCCGGAAGGGATGGACAGCCAGATCATTACCCCCAGCATGAATAACGAGAACATCTGGTGCCCGGTCCAACCGAACACACTCGTGAATTTCCGGCAACACCCGACGCCACACCAGGCCCCTAAAACCGATCCACCGCACCACCGCCGCCGATCTGGAAATTCCCAACTGTCTGCCGTCGGTCCTGACATCAGCTCTCACCGCACCCCAGTAAACAAAGGAGTGACCAAATATCCAGACCAGCAGCGGTTCCGTACCTGAAACACAAAACGACACTCACAGAAACATATCGCAAAGAAAACGCTCCCATACTTGTAATATTTAATCCACCCCATGGACCACACCAACCGGGCACACCTCCTGCACACCTGAAGGCCGAATATAACTACGATAATGATTAGACCTCCACCCGCCGATGCGCTGTATGAAAGAGGGACCCAAACCACGCTCCGCTGCCTCAGTCGCCGCACCAATCCGAAAAGAATGAGAGGCAAACCGAGAATCACCCAAACCCCGAATTGACTTCTTAAACACCGTGCCAAACTGATATCGCGACAGACTTCCACCGTCTGCGTGACACAACAAAGATCCGCCCAGACTAGGACGAAGGTCCCAAAATCTACGCAAACACTGAGCCGGGCACATTCCGGAACCAGAGACAACCACCAACACAACTCGACGGCCTTTCCCAGACTGGTCCGTTTTTGACCTACGTAGCCAAAATTCGACGCCCTGAGAGGTCAAAGTCACATCCCTGGCTAACAACCCGCCCATAGACTCTTTATTGGGAGACACGAGTTCCCCAATCCGCAGTGCCCCAAAAAATGCAAAGGAAAAAGCCAGACGAAACAACGCAACCTCATAACCATCCGCGCATACCGATCCCAGAACCAGTCCCAATTGCTCAAGCATATTAAACGACACAGGCCGTCTTAAATCACCCCCCCCCGAAAACGGTGAAAACCTTTCACCGCCTGTCTAACCAAAAACGTTTTCGTCATATCCCTGTACCCGCGCAACCGAAAACCGAAAGACAATCCGGCCAACAAACGTGTCACCTTTGCCCGAGACCAACCTTCGTTTGCGCCCTGCCCCAACCATGACAACAACAGACCCTCTTGCTCAAGCCTGGCCCCACTGGTGGAGCCAGCCGTAAGGACCTCTTCCAAGGTACACCACACATTCCGGTAGGCCTCCCAGGTTTTTGGTGCCAAAGACGATACGATCAGTGACTCCGCGGCTCGTAAGCCACCCTCCACAATTCCTCCGGACAAATCAGACCCTTGAACTCTGCCTCCGGGGCCAAGAAACGAAAACGATCCCACTGTAAGCGAGAGAGAGAGTCAGCTATCTCGTTCTTCACTCCAGGCACATGTGTCGCCGTCACATGCGCATTCAAAGACAAACAAGCTAGCACCAACTTCTGCAAAACTCTGACCACTGGAGGGGACGATGCAGTAAGACCATTAATCGTGCTCACAACCCCCATGTTGTCGCAATTGAAACGAACGCGCCGATTCCGAAACTCCTGACCCCACAAATGAACAGCCACCAGAATCGGAAAAATCTCCAACAACGTGATGTTACGCACCAACCCCGCCAAAACCCAAGCAGCAGGCCACTGAGCGGCGCACCATTGCCCTCTCAAATAAGCACCAAAACCGAATCCGCCTGCCACATCCATAAACAAATCCAAAGCATCGTTACAAACCACATCAGCCATTACCAACGAACGACCGTTGTACTTCTCCAAAAAGGACTCCCAAACCACCAAATTGGCCCTGAGCTCCGCCGACAATCTCACAAAATGATGAGGAGCCCGAACCCACGAAGTAGCGCTAGCCAGCCTACGTGAAAAAACTCGACCCATCGGCATCACCCGACAAGCGAAGTTAAGCTTTCCCAACAGCGACTGAAGGTCCCGCAACGATATTTTCCACAACCGACGTGCGCGAACCACCTTAGACCTCAAATCATCAAGCTTGTCCTCCGGCAACCGAAATTCCCATTCAACAGTATCGATGACGATCCCCAGAAAACGCAAACACGTACTGGGGCCCTCAGTTTTTTCGGGCGCCAGCGGAACCCCGAACCGATCCGCCACCCACTCAATCGCTTTCAAAATCCTGAGACAACGTGAAGAATCCGCCGGGCCAATGCACAAGAAATCGTCCAAATAATGAACTATCGAATCACAACCAGAGACGTCGCACACGACCCACTCAAGAAAAGAACTAAAAGCCTCAAAATATGCACAAGACAAGGAACAACCCATAGGTAAACACCTATCTACAAAAAACCTGTCTTCCCAAAAACAGCCCAACAACCTCACGCTGTCTGGGTGAACCGGAAGGAAACGAAAAGCGGACTCAACATCAGTCTTATCCATAAGGGCCCCGCGACCACATTTCCGGACCCAACTCGCTGCTTCATCAAATGAAGAGTATACCACTGAACAAATCTCCGGATCAATACCGTCGTTAACCGACCTCCCCTGTGGGTAAGACAAATGCTGAATGAGCCGAAACTTATTAGGCTCCTTCTTCGGAACCACCCCCAACGGGGAAACGACCAGATTCGGAAAAGGAGGGAATACGAAAGGGCCCGCCATGCGCCCCAATGAAACTTCTTTCCGGATCTTCTCCGAAACAACTGACGGATGCTCCAAAGCAGAGCGCAAATTTTTTTAAACAAACGGGATTTCAAACGGAGGACCCGGAATCCGAAAACCCTCCTGAAAACCAGAATACAACAGCCCCGCTCTTACCCTATCAGGATATCTATTTAGATAGGGGACCATCCTTTCCAGATTCACTGGAGTCTCCCCCTTGCGAATTACCCCCACGCGATTTTGACTTCCCTTTCTTGAAACACTTTGAAGCCCAGTGTGAAGTACCGTTGCAGTTTGAGCAGAGGTGTTTAAATTTACAGTTGGCCCCAAACTTACACTGGCCGTCATTAAACTGCCAGCACACACCCGCCTTGTGCGTTCCCGACTGCCCTTGACCCCCACCACTCGTAGAGCCGGCAGTGCCGCTATTCTGGCTGGTGCTTCCAGCCCCCCCAAGAAAGGAACTCCCAGACTTATTTTGCGCTATCACACGCATCCACAAGCCAATGTCTTTTTGGTCCCAGCGGATAGCCGGACACACAGCTTTCCTCTGACGAAACTGCTCATCATACCGCAGCCACGCCTGACCCCCGTAAACTCTATAAGCCTCCCCGATAGCATCCAAATAACAAAATAACGCGGAGCAATTATCAGGGGCCTGTTCCCCGATAACACTCGCCAAAATGGCAAACGTCTGCTGCCAATTTACAAATGTCTGAGGAATCAAGTGCCACCTCCGCTTTTCCTCCTCTTCCTTTTTGCTATCCTCTTTCTTACTTTTGTCCAAATTAAAGCAATAGCGAAAATATTTCCACATATTCATCCTTCCAAATCCGCTCTTTCACCTCCTTTTTCAGATGGGCCCCCAATGAACCCTCAAAACACGCATACACCTCGCCATGCGCCCGATCATCCAGATGCACACGACACTCCTTTTCCTTCTCGGTTTGCACCGACACTGACACCGGCGTGCCAACACAAGGGCCCGACGCAGCCGCGCCCTGACCCGCCAACCCGCCACCCTGTGGCCCAACCCACGCTGCTACTGGTGACGACCCAACAAAACCCCGCTCCAAACGTAAAAGCAAGCTGTGCACATCCGCCAACATATCACATACTCTCCCGGCCGACCCTGAACTGCTCAAACCAGCCTCAAACCCACCGCCCCCGGACTCTGCTAAGGGGCCCCCACCACCACCGACGAAGACAAAAGCGGGTGACAAACAGGGGACATAGACGCATACTCACCGGGCTGCGAGGGGGCTGAGAGCCCTCCAGCCGGAAATCCTGGATCCCCAGATGCCTCATGGACCTCGCGCCTCCCGGCGGCGAACTCATCACCTCGTTGTTGCGGCCCGAACACCCCTGCAGACTGAGCCGGGGTAGGAGGCCTGAACCCCCCGACGGAACTGGACCGCGGCACCTCCACAAATGAAGGCTCCTGCCTCCCCCCACCAAGAGTCAATTTGGCCAAGCCATCGCGAGGCACCCAGTCGCTCAGGGCCCCCCACGGCAACTGGGAGCCCGACAGTGTCCTCCGCTCCAATCTTCTGGCAGCCGGCACCGACTCCGCTGGGCTGCCCTCCGGTCCCGCTGCAGCCATGGGGCTGTGACACGCTCTCGGGGGGTCAGAGGCAAGCACCGCAGCAGCGCCCCCCGTTCCAGCAAGGTCCCCCCCACCGCTGGGGGACGCGACCCGGCTCGGCCCTGCCGCCTGGCAGGCCGCCACTCTGCCCGCGGCCGAAGCGCCCGCCGAGGCAGGCCGCGCAGCACGTCCACCACCGCCGCGGCCCCCGAAGGACCTGGTGCTGCCGGAAGTCGGGCGCGCGCTGGCCCCGCCCGCTTCCGGCCCCGGGGCGAAGGTCTGGACGCCGCCGCAGGGCCTCGCCGCGTGGTAGGATTCCTCCCAGGCCGCGCACCCCCGGACGGGAAAGGCAGCGTCGCGCAGCCTGGAGAGTCCCGGGAGGGGCTCCAACGGCGATGCGAGGCCCGGGGAGCGGCGTCGGGGGACAGCCGCTCTGGAGGCCGTGCCCGCCGGGGCCTCCGCTCTCTCACCTTGGCCCGTTGAAGCAGGCCGGCCACCTGCGCCTCCAGCCAGCCAGGAGGCTGCCCTGCCGCTGCCGCCCGCAGTCTGTCCAGGGCCTGGTCCACTCCCGACATCCCGGTAAGTTGTGGGACTGTTCAGGAGCTGGGAAAACAGGAACAGAGGGCGGGCTCCCCCCAGACTCTGCCTTAAATACCCCTTAGCTCCCCCTCCCCTTTAACCCTTCCCCTTCCCTCACTAACTTCCAACCCCCCGTCATGTTGGCCTCCGCCCACACCTCCTCCAGGGGGGGTTGGGAGGCTCACTCCGGCCATTTCTTACACTTAGGAAGACCGGCTCCTTTAAATTGGGCATAGTTTTAAATCAGGCCTTCCTCCACGTCTCATCATTCACCCCCACTAGATCAACATGGTTAACGTGTTCCGTGCTGCTGTAGGGAAGGTGGACTGATGGGCGGACCTGTCTGCAGTGGGAAGGCAGAGGTGTAGCGTATTGTGGGTGGACTGTTATAGTGAAAGATGGGAAACAGCTGGAGATAAAGAGGAAGAGTGTAATATTGGAGTTTGACCATTAGAGGGCAGTGGAGAGTGTGAGGAAGGGACTGAACAACTGCCATTGGCTAAAGAAACTGTCAAGTCATGGGGGCAGGGTTACCAGAATGTGAGGGACATAAAAGGCTGAGAGAAGGTTCTGGAAGAGTCAGTCAGTGAGAGGAGCGCAGGAGACAGGAAGGTCTGCTGAGGAGAGAGGACAGAAAAGAAGCTCCGGAGGGCCCCGACAGTGGAAACAGGTCACGGGGGGTGGCCCTGACAGGAGGGGCTGCAGACAGAGACAGACTGGGGTACGATAAACGAACGGACTCGGACTGGTAAAACGCTGTGGTGGTAGGCCTAGGGCAGCCACAGTGGAAGAGCCACGAGGGATGTTAATTAGCTAAAGTAAGAAAGTGAAGGTACCCGGGCCTGTGTGCGGAGTAAAGCAGCTGCTGTGTGAAGCAGCGGAGTCTGTCGAGCAGCTGCTGTGTGAAGCTGCGGAGTCTGTCGAGCAACTTCTGTGTGAAGCTGTGGTGTTGGTCGAGCAGCTGCTGTGTGAAGCTGCGGAGTCTGTCGAGCAGCTACTGTGTGAAGCTACGGAGTTTGTCGAGCAGCTACTGCGTGAAGCTGCGGAGTCTGTCGAGCAGCTGCTGTGTGAAGCTGCGGAGTTTGTCGAGCAGCTACTGTGTGAAGCTGCGGAGTTTGTCGAGCAGCTGCTGTGTGAAGCTGCGGAGTTTGTCGAGCAGCTGCTGTGTGAAGCTGCGGAGTTTGTCGAGCAGCTGCTGTGTGAAGCTGCGGAGTTTGTCGAGCAGCTGCTGTGTGAAGCTGCGGAGTGTTGTGAGTTCATTTTTCCCTTCACCATTGAGGTCTGATGAACTCCCTCCTCTGGTGAAGGAAGGTAGTGAGGCTGATTACCAAACACCTGGGGAGCTAGATGATGACTGGGTGGCTGGAATTGAGGACTGGATATAAGGCTGCTGACGCCCTTCTTCCTGGCTGGTGATTTTCCTGCAGGATTCGTGGAGACCAGTCTGATTCCTGCGTCTCAAAGCTAAGTTTTTCTGCTCTTCTTTGTGCTCTTCAGTTTTGTTTTTGTTTTGCCTTGTTTTTTGGGAGTTCTGCCATCCCCGGCCGGGGGTGAGCTGAATTCCATTTTTGTCTCTGGTCTGTTGATCTTTTGCTCTGTCTTCAGAATATACCTGAGTGCTGATATAGTCTTTTGAAGCGTAGCGACTTCAGGGCCTGTTTTTCCTATCAGTCGGTTGGCTCATTTTGATAGGGTTTTTGCGGATGGCATACAGCAGCTTTCCTATCCTGTCCTATGTAGTTAGCTTGGGCCCCATCATTTGCTCAACCTATCTTTCTATCTGTGTTAGTGTTTTCATCTTGCTTCACCATCATTATATGTTGGGGGCTGCCTTTTGCTTTGTGGTCTGCTCTGGGGCAGTTTAGATTTCCCTTTCTGTCTTTAGGCTATATAGACCTCCGGCTGTGATCGAGGGGTCTAGGGCATCGTAGGAACCCCCCACAGCTACTGCTAGTTGTGTTGATAGGTTCAGGGGTCTGCAATCCGATAGCTGCCAACCTCTCTGGTTTTTCTGGACTTAGCTGGTATTTTGTTTTTTCCTTCTTCGGTGACTCATCATAACAGCGGAGTTTGTCGAGCAGCTGCTGTGTGAAGCTGCGGACTCTGTCGAGCAGCTGCTGTGTGGTGCTGCGGAGTTTGTCGAGCAGCTGCTGTGTGGTGCTGCGGAGTTTGTCGAGCAGCTACTGTGTGAAGCTGCGGAGTTTGTCGAGCAGCTACTGTGTGAAGCTGCGGAGTTTGTCGAGCAGCTGCTGTGTGGTGCTGCGGAGTTTGTCAAGCAGCTGCTGTGTGAAGCTGCGGAGTTTGTCGAGCAGCTACTGTGTGAAGCTGCGGAGTCTGTCGAGCAGCTGCTGTGTGAAGCTGCGGAGTCTGTCGAGCAGCTGCTGTGTGAAGCTGCGGAGTTTGTCGAGCAGCTGCTGTGTGAAGCTGCGGAGTTGGTCGAGCAGCTGCGGGTCATGGGAAGCACGATCAATAAAGAAGACCTGTTGGACACGATCTTGTCTCAGTCTTGAGTCTGTCTGTGGCCAGTAACGGACCACCCCCGTCGGTCACCCCACCTACACTGCTGCAGCCAGTGTTGAATTCCGAACTGTTACGCCGCTCTCACCGTGTACCTCCGCAGCTGGTGCACGCCACCCAACTTCTTCACTTCCGGTCTCGCATCCGGCGCTGAGACTCCGTAGGGCTATTGATTCTGTGGCTGCGCGCCAGTTACCAGGTCCCATCGGGCGCGCTTGCGCACAACCCACAGCTCTGACTGCGTCCGCATTGACTCTGACGTCTCTATGGTCCTGGAGGACCTGACCTGAAAGTCCCAGCGCACATTCTCTATCAGGCTGCCTCTTCTTGTAGGCGGCACCTGATTATTGCTTTTTCTTCCTTGCTAGGTCTTCTTGGTGCCTGCATGGTGGCTCTCTGTACTCGGGTCCATTATCTTGTACTCTGGCGTGCTTCCCAGCACACGCTCTGCTCTGTCTTGTACCCAGACGTGCTTCCCAGTACACGTCCTGCAACATCCTGTACCCTGTGTGCCCCCATAAACACGCTCTACATACTTCCGTACCCAGCGTGCCCCGAGTACATGCTTTACTTATTCCTGTACCCTGCGTGCCCCCGTCTTGACCCTGCTTAACACAGTCTCTCGTGCTTCCTTTGAGCTGGCCACCTGGTTCCAGCAGTAGTGGTACTTTATTCCCCTCGGTCTGCCCCTGACGCTCCCTGTATAAGGGGTGGTCCTTACTTGGTCAGCTCGTCCGGGGTGGGTTGGTATCATGGCCCAGAGGGTCCACCCCAGGAGTCGTCACACGAACAAGGGTCGGTGGTTTTGATGGGCGTAAAAGAATTGTTATGGAAAAGATTGAGGTGTACCCCACAGGGGAACATGTCTGCCAGCCAACACACTTAGCGTATGGGCATTACAAGACTAGGAGACCCGCTCCTTTTTAATTGGACATTTTTTGTTAAGAGGCCTTCCTCCATGTTTCTTCCAAGGGGGGATTGGGGTTATTGGGGTGCATATAACTTGGCAGCAGGGCAGGCCTTGCAGGCAATGCATACAGTTGTGGCCAAAAGTATTGACACCCCTGCAATTCTGTCAGATAATACTCGGTTTCTTCCTGAAAATGATTGAAAACACAAATTCTTTGGTATTATTATCTTCATTTAATTTGTCTTAAATGAAAAAAACACAAAAGAGAATGAAGCAAAAAGCAAAACATTGATCACTTCACACAAAACTCCAAAAATGGGCCAGACAAAAGTATTGGCACCCTCAGCCTAATACTTGGTTGCACAACCTTTAGCCAAAATAACTGTGACCAACCACTTCCGGTAACCATCAATGAGTTTCTTACAATGCTCTGCTGGAATTTTAGACCATTCTTCTTTGGCAAACTGCTCCAAGTCCCTGATATTTGAAGGGTTCCTTCTCCAAACTGCCATTTTTAGATCTCTCCACAGGTGTTCTATGGGATTAAGGTCTGGACTCATTGCTGGCCATTTTAGAAGTCTCCAGTGCTTTCTCTCAAACCATTTTCTAGTGCTTTTTGAAGTGTGTTTTGGGTCATTGTCCTGCTGGAAGACCCATGACCTCTGTGGGAGACCCAGCTTTCTCACACTGGGCCCTACATTGTGCTGCAAAATTTGTTGGTAGTCTTCAGACTTCATAATGCCATGCACACGGTCAAGCAGTCCAGTGCCAGAGGCAGCAAAGCAACCCCAAAACATCAGGGAACCTCCGCCATGTTTTACTGTAGGGACCGTGTTTTTTTTCTTTGAATGCCTCTTTTTTTCTCCTGTAAACTCTATGTTGATGCCTTTGCCCAAAAAGCTCTACTTTTGTCTCATCTGACCAGAGAACATTCTTCCAAAACGGTTTCGGCTTTTTCAGGTAAGTTTTGGCAAACTCCAGCCTGGCTTTTTTATGTCTCGGGGTAAGAAGTGGGGTCTTCCTGGGTCTCCTACCATACAGTCCCTTTTCATTCAGACGCCGCCGGATAGTACGGGTTGACACTGTTGTACCCTTGGACTGCAGGGCAGCTTGAACTTGTTTGGATGTTAGTCGAGGTTCTTTATCCAACATCCGCACAATCTTGCGTTGAAATCTCTTGTCAATTTTTCTTTTCCGTCCACATCTAGGGAGGTTAGCCACAGTGCCATGGGCTTTAAACTTCTTGATGACGCTGCGCACGGTAGACACAGGAACATTCAGGTCTTTGGAGATGGACTTGTAGCCTTGAGATTGCTCATGTTTCCTCACAATTTGGTTTCTCAAGTCCTCAGACAGTTCTTTGGTCTTCTTTCTTTTCTCCATGCTCAGTGTGGTACACACAAGGACACAGGACAGAGGTGGAGTCAACTTTAACCTTCGTCCGGCTGAGTAGGTACAATTGTACCTATTCCGTTTTAAAATTGCAATAACTTTTTTTCGAAAAGCCGTAGAGGGCTGAAATTTCATGACATCTCTGCAGTTTTGGTCCAGAATATATTGGCCAAATTTCAATAAAATATCTCCACCCCCTTCCGAGATAAGGGGTCGAGACATTTTTGCTTCCATAACAAGCTGCATAGGTACAAATGTACCCTCATATACTTTGAATGAAGATAATGCAAAGAAAAAAGAATAACATTTTTTTTAATGATGTTATTTTATTATAAACAAGTAAAAAAACTGTTCATTTACATTATAAAAGAAAATGTAAGAAACTTTTTTTATTGATTTTCTTCGCAAGTAATGCATGTTGTCTTTGCTACCGAGTGTTTATCGCAAATGGGTTTCACACAAACCACACAAGACTTTCTAGTCTTACGTTGTTTTCGCCTCAGGTCTCGGCAGACATAGCATCTACCAACAACAGGGGAGGGTCCACGACTACCTTGAGGTATTTGAGGGCCAGCTGCAGCGTGCGATGCTACCAGAATGCATCGTCCAAGCACCATTTCTACTGCACCTCGAAGAAAATGGTTTCTCATCATCATTCGGTTTGTACTACGATATTCAGTTGCAGGCATACACCGCTGATTTGCGAGATCTTTCAGGAACTTTCTTCGTTGATCCTTTGTCCTGAAGCTTGGATTGTGTTCTCTGTAGATGATGTAGGATGCAAACCCAGTGACGTCAATCATATTGTAGAAAAATGCCAGAGGCCAACATAATGTTCGTTGTTTCACAGTGTACTCTCCCAACATTTTATCCATAACATCAACTCTGCCTTTTGTTTTGTTGTAGTATTTTATTATCTCTGGCTTGGCTGCTAGTGTCTCTTCAACTTCTCCCGTCATGTGCATAGATGATAGAATCACGACTGATTTGTTCTTCTTTGGTACATATGAACAGACTGTTGCATCATGATTGTAGGCAAAATTTGTCGAGTTTACAGGCCTTTCTTTGGCAGGCTGCATGTTGCTAGGTAGGAACCTTTTGTTTTTTCTCACTGTACCAACTAGTGTCATGTTCCAGGAGTTCAATACCTTAGCTAGTTCCATGGTTGTAAAGAAGTTATCGGTGGTGACATTTCTTCCAGAGCCTTTATACGAGCTCACTAGGTCCAATACTGTTCGTTCACCAATGTTTACTTGTCGAGGACCCTCAGTTGGTTTCCCAGTGTAGAGCTGACCTTGTAATGGGTAGGTGTTTGACGAGTCACAAGCCCAGAAAATCTTTATGCCATATTTAGCTGGTTTTGAAGGTATATACTGGGTAAATTTAGTATGGCCTCTAAATGGAAATAATTGCTCGTCGACGGTGATACAATTATATGGCTTGTAGGCTCTCTTCAGATTTCTGTTCAGCATTGTCCAGATGTCCCGTATTGGTGCAGCTTTATCTGTTTGCACACGTTCTGCACGTGTATTTTCGTTGTCAAATATGATAAATCTGAGTATCATCTTGAAGCGGTCACTGACATGGGTGCACGTATAAGAGGCAGAGCATCAACATTCCACATTTCCTCCAGATTCTCTTTGTTGTCTCTGTGCACACCAGCAGCAATCAGTATGCCCAAAAATGCATGGAGTTCAGTTTCAGTAAATTGCTTGAATGTTTTTTGTGGTGGCCGTTCAGAAGAATCAGGAAAACGTTGTACCAGTTCGTTGTTGTAAGCATCACAAACTCTCTTGGCCTTTCGATTCGTTTCTCGTAATATGATGTCATACATCTCGGGAGTCATGATTGACTTGAATATCTCTTTTGCTGTATACAGGTTGCTGATTGCTGCAGGACCACCTCTTTGTCGTAGGACATTACGAGATTTTGTTTGTGCATTTGGCAGTGGATCACTACACCATTGAGTTTTATCCTTTAGCAGTCCAAATGTCGCCTGCACTTTGAGGCACAGACTCATCCTCAACACTTTCGTCTGAGTCGTATTTTTTTTCCTGCTCTATGACCATTTCTTGTTCAATGTCTGAATCTTCCTCAGTAATATCCACGTGTGGTACATAGTTTTCATCATCAGATGCAACATATGGTTCTTCCTCATGCTCAGAATCAGATTCTTCTAGCATTCACATTATTTCGTCAGACGTAAATCTGTAAATATGAAAAAATGAAAAATAAATAATTTTCCGAAATACTACACAATACTACATTATTGGCTTTTCACAAAATGATACTAACCTGCAAACACGTTTTCTTGGATTATGGCGGAAACTAGATCCAGCATCACTATCACTCATGATGACTTGGTAGATGAATTTTGGCTTCGTAATTTAGTTCAGTAACACGTGGCAAGTAGAATGAAACTCGATTCTAAAGTGCAGATAAAAAAGTAAATTATTTCTAGTGATAATTATTTATAAATGTCATTTATATATTATGTAAACCGTATACAGTTTCAGAATTTTCATTCCATGTTCGACTGTTTTTTCGACCAATAGGAAAATTGTAACAGAGCCACCATTTTTATTTTGTGCTGAATATAAGTAAAACATCGTAAAACAATATGTAGATACTAATTATTATTCATTTTTCGTATGAAAATCATACCTATAGTGATAAGTTTCATACAAAATATATGTAAGCCAAGTCCAGGCTCAAAGACCATTTCTGACTGTTCTGTCCCCACATAAGGCGAATGAAGGTATAACTGGCTGTTAGATGCTGTGAGACTTTCCTACCTTCGTATCCAAGAAATTGAAGACTTCACAAGCCTAGAAATGTGTGTGCTCACAGCAATGAGATGTACAGCAAAATGGCTACTGAGAGGAGGGAGGCAGGAAGAGAAGTAGAAGCCACTCCCAGTTTGAATCAACTTAATTGACAGCAACATAAGTGAGCAGTAACAACACTGGCCAATAGATATCGGCATCACATTTGTAGCTGAATGAACTTTAGTTTCTGAAACCAAGTAAAGGAGAAAGTCTTCCCACAGTGGAGGTATATATGAAGGTACAATTGTACCTCTGCAGCCTGTTAACGTTGTAAAATTATGCAGCCTGACGAAGGTTAATCCATGTCAGCTGGCTGCAAGTGGGATTTAGTTATTGCCAACCCCTGTTAGGTGCCACAGGTAAGTTACAGGTGCTGTTAATTACACAAATTAGAGAAGCATCACATGATTTTTCGCACAGTGCCAATACTTCTGTCCACCCTCTTTGTTATGTTTGGTGTGGAATTATATCCAATTTGGCTTTAGGACAATTCTTTGTGTGTTTTTTCATTTAAGACAAATTAAATGAAGATAATAACAAAGAATTTGTGTTTGCAATCATTTTCAGGAAGAAACTGAGTATTATCTGACAGAATTGCAGGGGTGTCAATACTTTTGGCCACAACTATAAGAAAACAGAATGTGAGAACACAATGAATAATGTGAAGTGGATTTTCCTGGGCCCATCCAGTGCCTGGGCTCAAAGTCTTATTGGGGTGCATATGACTTGTGGCAGGTCAGACCTTGCAGTCAATGCAACATTTTTTATTGAAGCCCTCCTGGGCATCTCGTGAAAGGGGTAATGTAGTTAGTAAGGCCGAACCAAGCCCTGTGTCCGTCCAGTTCAGCCTATAAAATTCCATCAGAATAAATCCCCAGATCTACGTCCTTCTAAAGAACCTAACACTGTAAGGCCGGGGTCACGCTGGCGAATAAAACGGACAAATGCAATGCGGTAAAAAATCGCCCTGCATTCGTCCCAATGTTATTCTATGGGGCAGCTGCCATCATGCGATTTTTGATCATCCTGCGATTGTCACCGATTTTTGGATCGGATTCGTCAATACAAGTCTATGGGGGCGAGAAAAAATGGGACTAAAAACGGACCCGATGTCCTTTAGCAAAAGCCGGCAATTCTTCCAATACAGTAAAATCACAGCGACCGGTTCAATAAAGAATGAATGGATCTAGACACAATATATATATATAAATTGCAGGGACTCCTGCTGACATCACTGAGGCTGCAGGGAGTCCCCGTAATTTCATACAACGAATTAACCCCTTAAATTAACCCCTACAAGTCCAAAATTTTACCAACAAACCGTCATCTAATTAATAGTGATAGACATAAAAAAAAAACATGAAATGAAATGGTTAACTATATGTAAACCATGTGTCATTTCATGTCGGGCAGGAGAATAATTATACAAAAGCCGGCAAATGTTTCTGCGGCTATTCTGCTATGAAGAACTGTATGAATTTGTAATATATATATTAATGTGTCTCTACGACATGTATAATATATATATATTGTGTCTAGATCTATTCATTCTTTGTGTGGGGAAACCGGTCATTGGGCTCCGCCCATTCAGCTACCCTGCGAGAAAATCTCGCCAGACGGATGTCAAACGGATCCTTACATGCGATTAAAATCGCATCAAAAACGGATCAATGGTTGAGACCTTTGTGCGATTTCAGAGCGTTAAAATGGGACCGAAACTTTATTCGTTGTGTGTGACTGCAGCCTAAGATACAATCTCGTTACGCTCCAGGAAGACATCCAGGCTGAGGTCACCATCGCCACCTCCGGGCAGCGAGAATCTGGAATTCCTGCCTGAGAACAGGAAAGAATCCTCTTCTATGTTGGTGCTTTTGTTTCATGAAAGCCGACTTAGGTGAAAGTCGGCGACTTTTGAATTTTTTTCACCCGTTTCACTCAACTCTAGTACCGAGTGAATACTAGGAGCAGAGGTAAGAAGTCTGTGTGGAAAGCTGAGTGATGTACCGAGTGAGTACTAGGAGCAGAGGTAAGAAGTCTGTATGGAAAGCTGAGTGATGTACCGAGTGAATACTAGGAGCAGAGGTAAGAAGTCAGTATGGAAAGATGAGTGATGTACCGAGTGAATACTAGGAGCAGAGGTAAGAAGTCTGTATGGAAAGCTGAGTGATGTACCGAGTGAATACTAGGAGCAGAGGTAAGAAGTCTGTGTGGAAAGCTGAGTGACGTACCGAGTGAATACTAGGAGCAGAGGTAAGAAGTCTGTGTGGAAAGCTGAGTGACGTACCGAGTGAATACTAGGAGCAGAGGTAAGAAGTCTGTATGGAAAGATGAGTGATGTACCGAGTGAATACTAGGAGCAGAGGTAAGAAGTCTGTATGGAAAGCTGAGTGATGTACCGAGTGAATACTAGGAGCAGAGGTAAGAAGTCTGTGTGGAAAGCTGAGTGATGTACCGAGTGAATACTAGGAGAAGAGGTAAGAAGTCTGTGTGGAAAGCTGGGTGATGTACCGAGTGAATACTAGGAGCAGAGGTAAGAAGTCTGTATGGAAAGCTGAGTGATGTACCGAGTGAATACTAGGAGCAGACATAAGAAGTCTGTGCGGAAAGCTGAGTGATGTACCAAGTGAATACTAGGAGCAGAGGTACGAAGTCTGTATGGAAAGCTGAGTGACGTACCGAGTGAATACTAGGAGCAGAGGTAAGAAGTCTGTATGGAAAGCTGAGTGATGTACCGAGTGAATACTAGGAGCAGAGGTAAGAAGTCTGTGTGGAAAGCTGAGTGATGTACCGAGTGAATACTAGGAGCAGAGGTAAGAAGTCTGTGTGGAAAGATGAGTGACATACCGAGTGAATACTAGGAGCAGAGGTAAGAAGTCTGTGTGGAAAGCTGAGTGATGTACCGAGTGAATACTAGGAGCAGACATAAGAAGTCTGTGTGGAAAGCTGAGTGATGTACCAAGTGAATACTAGGAGCAGACATAAGAAGTCTGTGTGGAAAGCTGAGTGATGTACCGAGTGAATACTAGGAGCAGAGGTAAGAAGTCTGTATGGAAAGCTGAGTGATGTACCGAGTGAATACTAGGAGCAGACATAAGAAGTCTGTGTGGAAAGCTGAGTGACGTACCGAGTGAATACTAGGAGCAGAGGTAAGAAGTCTGTGTGGAAAGCTGAGTGATGTACCGAGTGAATACTAGGAGCAGAGGTAAGAAGTCTGTGTGGAAAGCTGAGTGATGTACCGAGTGAATACTAGGAGCACACATAAGAAGTCTGTGTGGAAAGCTGAGTGATGTACCAAGTGAATACTAGGAGAAGACATAAGAAGTCTGTGTGGAAAGCTGAGTGATGTACCGAGTGAATACTAGGAGCAGAGGTAAGAAGTCTGTATGGAAACCTGAGTGATGTACCGAGTGAATACTAGGAGCAGACATAAGAAGTCTGTGTGGAAAGCTGAGTGACGTACCGAGTGAATACTAGGAGCAGAGGTAAGAAGTCTGTGTGGAAAGCTGGGTGATGTACCGAGTGAATACTAGGAGCAGAGGTAAGAAGTCTGTGTGGAAAGCTGAGTGATGTACCGAGTGAATACTAGGAGCAGAGGTAAGAAGTCTGTGTGGAAACCTGAGTGATGTACCGAGTGAGTACTAGGAGCAGAGGTAAGAAGTCTGTGTGGAAACCTGAGTGACGTACCGAGTGAGTACTAGGAGCAGAGGTAAGAAGTCTGTGTGGAAACCTGAGTGACGTACCGAGTGAATACTAGGAGCAGAGGTAAGAAGTCTGTGTGGAAACCTGAGTGACGTACCGAGTGAATACTAGGGGCAGAGGTAAGAAGTCTGTGTGGAAAGCTGGGTGATGTACCGAGTGAATACTAAGACCAGAGGTAAGAAGTCTGTGTGGAAAGCTGAGTGACGTACCGAGTGAATACTAGGAGCAGAGGTAAGAAGTCTGTGTGGAAACCTGAGTGACGTACCGAGTGAATACTAGGAGCAGAGGTAAGAAGTCTGTGTGGAAAGCTGGGTGATGTACCGAGTGAATACTAAGACCAGAGGTAAGAAGTCTGTGTGGAAACCTGAGTGACGTACCGAGTGAATACTAGGAGCAGAGGTAAGAAGTCTGTGTGGAAAGCTGAGTGATGTACCGAGTGAATACTAGGAGCAGACATAAGAAGTCTGTGTGGAAAGCTGAGTGACGTACCGAGTGAATACTAGGAGCAGAGGTAAGAAGTCTGTGTGGAAAGCTGGGTGATGTACCTAGTGAATACTAGGAGCAGACATAAGAAGTCTGTGTGGAAAGCTGAGTGACGTACCGAGTGAATACTAGGAGCAGAGGTAAGAAGTCTGTGTGGAAACCTGAGTGACGTACCGAGTGAATACTAGGAGCAGAGGTAAGAAGTCTGTGTGGAAAGCTGAGTGACGTTCCGAGTGAGTACTAGGAGCAGACATAAGAAGTCTGTGTGGAAAGCTGAGTGATGTACCGAGTGAATACTAGGAGCAGAGGTAAGAAGTCTGTGTGGAAACCTGAGTGACGTACCGAGTGAATACTAGGAGCAGAGGTAAGAAGTCTGTGTGGAAACCTGAGTGACGTACCGAGTGAATACTAGGAGCAGAGGTAAGAAGTCTGTGTGGAAAGCTGGGTGATGTACCGAGTGAGTACTAGGAGCAGAGGTAAGAAGTCTGTGAGGAAAGCTGAGTGACGTACCGAGTGAATACTAAGACCAGAGGTAAGAAGTCTGTGTGGAAAGCTGAGTGATGTACCGAGTGAGTACTAGGAGCAGAGGTAAGAAGTCTGTGAGGAAAGCTGAGTGACGTACCGAGTGAGTACTAGGAGCAGAGGTAAGAAGTCTGTATAGAAAGCTGAGTGATGTACCGAGTGAGTACTAGGAGCAGAGGTAAGAAGTCTGTATAGAAAGCTGAGTGATGTACCGAGTGAATACTAGGAGCAGAGGTAAGAAGTCTGTGTGGAAAGCTGAGTGACGTACCGAGTGAATACTAGGAGCAGAGGTAAGAAGTCTGTATGGAAAGCTGAGTGATGTACCGAGTGAATACTAGGAGCAGACATAAGAAGTCTGTGCGGAAAGCTGAGTGATGTACCAAGTGAATACTAGGAGCAGAGGTACGAAGTCTGTATGGAAAGCTGAGTGACGTACCGAGTGAATACTAGGAGCAGAGGTAAGAAGTCTGTATGGAAAGCTGAGTGATGTACCGAGTGAATACTAGGAGCAGAGGTAAGAAGTCTGTGTGGAAAGCTGAGTGATGTACCGAGTGAATACTAGGAGCAGAGGTAAGAAGTCTGTGTGGAAAGCTGAGTGACGTTCCGAGTGAGTACTAGGAGCAGACATAAGAAGTCTGTGTGGAAAGCTGAGTGATGTACCAAGTGAATACTAGGAGCAGACATAAGAAGTCTGTGTGGAAACCTGAGTGACGTACCGAGTGAATACTAGGAGCAGAGGTAAGAAGTCTGTGAGGAAAGCTGAGTGACGTTCCGAGTGAATACTAGGAGCAGACATAAGAAGTCTGTGTGGAAACCTGAGTGATGTACCGAGTGAATACTAGGAGCAGAGGTAAGAAGTCTGTGTGGAAAGCTGAGTGATGTACCAAGTGAATACTAGGAGCAGAGGTAAGAAGTCTGTATGGAAAGCTGAGTGATGTACCGAGTGAGTACTAGGAGCAGAGGTAAGAAGTCTGTGAGGAAAGCTGAGTGACGTACCGAGTGAATACTAGGAGCAGAGGTAAGAAGTCTGTATGGAAAGCTGAGTGATGTACCGAGTGAGTACTAGGAGCAGAGGTAAGAAGTCTGTGAGGAAAGCTGGGTGATGTACCGAGTGAATACTAGGAGCAGAGGTAAGAAGTCTGTGTGGAAAGCTGAGTGATGTACCGAGTGAATACTAGGAGCAGACATAAGAAGTCTGTGTGGAAAGCTGAGTGATGTACCGAGTGAATACTAGGAGCAGAGGTAAGAAGTCTGTGTGGAAAGCTGAGTGACGTTCCGAGTGAATACTAGGAGCAGACATAAGAAGTCTGTGTGGAAACCTGAGTGATGTACCGAGTGAATACTAGGAGCAGAGGTAAGAAGTCTGTGTGGAAAGCTGAGTGATGTACCAAGTGAATACTAGGAGCAGAGGTAAGAAGTCTGTATGGAAAGCTGAGTGATGTACCGAGTGAGTACTAGGAGCAGAGGTAAGAAGTCTGTGAGGAAAGCTGAGTGACGTACCGAGTGAATACTAGGAGCAGAGGTAAGAAGTCTGTATGGAAAGCTGAGTGATGTACCGAGTGAGTACTAGGAGCAGAGGTAAGAAGTCTGTGAGGAAAGCTGAGTGACGTACCGAGTGAGTACTAGGAGCAGAGGTAAGAAGTCTGTATGGAAAGCTGAGTGATGTACCGAGTGAGTACTAGGAGCAGAGGTAAGAAGTCTGTGAGGAAAGCTGAGTGACGTACCGAGTGAATACTAGGAGCAGAGGTAAGAAGTCTGTATGGAAAGCTGAGTGATGTACCGAGTGAGTACTAGGAGCAGAGGTAAGAAGTCTGTGAGGAAAGCTGAGTGACGTACCGAGTGAATACTAGGAGCAGAGGTAAGAAGTCTGTATGGAAAGCTGAGTGATGTACCGAGTGAGTACTAGGAGCAGAGGTAAGAAGTCTGTGAGGAAAGCTGAGTGACGTACCGAGTGAGTACTAGGAGCAGAGGTAAGAAGTCTGTATGGAAAGCTGAGTGACTTACCGAGTGAATACTAGGAGCAGAGGTAAGAAGTCTGTATAGAAAGCTGAGTGATGTACCGAGTGAATACTAGGAGCAGAGGTAAGAAGTCTGTATGGAAAGCTGAGTGATGTACCGAGTGAATACTAGGAGCAGAGGTAAGAAGTCTGTGTGGAAAGCTGAGTGATGCACCGAGTGAATACTAGGAGCAGAGGTAAGAAGTCTGTGTGGAAAGATGAGTGACATACCGAGTGAATACTAGGAGCAGAGGTAAGAAGTCTGTGTGGAAAGCTGAGTGATGTACCGAGTGAATACTAGGAGCAGACATAAGAAGTCTGTGTGGAAAGCTGAGTGATGTACCAAGTGAATACTAGGAGCAGACATAAGAAGTCTGTGTGGAAAGCTGAGTGATGTACCGAGTGAATACTAGGAGCAGAGGTAAGAAGTCTGTATGGAAAGCTGAGTGATGTACCGAGTGAATACTAGGAGCAGACATAAGAAGTCTGTGTGGAAAGCTGAGTGACGTACCGAGTGAATACTAGGAGCAGAGGTAAGAAGTCTGTGTGGAAAGCTGAGTGATGTACCGAGTGAATACTAGGAGCAGAGGTAAGAAGTCTGTGTGGAAAGCTGAGTGATGTACCGAGTGAATACTAGGAGCAGACATAAGAAGTCTGTGTGGAAACCTGAGTGACGTACCGAGTGAATACTAGGAGCAGAGGTAAGAAGTCTGTATGGAAACCTGAGTGATGTACCGAGTGAATACTAGGAGCAGACATAAGAAGTCTGTGTGGAAAGCTGAGTGACGTACCGAGTGAATACTAGGAGCAGAGGTAAGAAGTCTGTGTGGAAAGCTGAGTGATGTACCGAGTGAATACTAGGAGCAGAGGTAAGAAGTCTGTGTGGAAAGATGAGTGACGTACCGAGTGAGTACTAGGAGCAGAGGTAAGAAGTCTATGTGGAAAGCTGAGTGATGTACCAAGTGAATACTAGGAGCAGACATAAGAAGTCTGTGTGGAAAGCTGAGTGATGTACCGAGTGAATACTAGGAGCAGAGGTAAGAAGTCTGTATGGAAACCTGAGTGATGTACCGAGTGAATACTAGGAGCAGACATAAGAAGTCTGTGTGGAAAGCTGAGTGACGTACCGAGTGAATACTAGGAGCAGAGGTAAGAAGTCTGTGTGGAAAGCTGAGTGATGTACCGAGTGAATACTAGGAGCAGAGGTAAGAAGTCTGTGTGGAAAGATGAGTGACGTACCGAGTGAGTACTAGGAGCAGAGGTAAGAAGTCTGTGTGGAAAGCTGAGTGATGTACCGAGTGAATACTAGGAGCAGAGGTAAGAAGTCTGTGTGGAAAGCTGAGTGATGTACCGAGTGAATACTAGGAGCAGAGGTAAGAAGTCTGTGTGGAAAGCTGAGTGATGTACCGAGTGAATACTAGGAGCAGACATAAGAAGTCTGTGTGGAAAGCTGAGTGACGTACCGAGTGAATACTAGGAGCAGAGGTAAGAAGTCTGTGTGGAAACCTGAGTGACGTACCGAGTGAATACTAGGAGCAGAGGTAAGAAGTCTGTGTGGAAAGCTGGGTGATGTACCGAGTGAATACTAGGAGCAGAGGTAAGAAGTCTGTGTGGAAAGCTGAGTGATGTACCGAGTGAATACTAGGAGCAGAGGTAAGAAGTCTGTGTGGAAACCTGAGTGACGTACCGAGTGAATACTAGGAGCAGAGGTAAGAAGTCTGTGTGGAAAGCTGAGTGACGTACCGAGTGAATACAAAGACCAGAGGTAAGAAGTCTGTGTGGAAAGCTGAGTGACGTACCGAGTGAATACTAGGAGCAGAGGTAAGAAGTCTGTGTGGAAACCTGAGTGACGTACCGAGTTAATACTAGGAGCAGAGGTAAGAAGTCTGTGTGGAAAGCTGAGTGACGTACCGAGTGAATACTAAGACCAGAGGTAAGAAGTCTGTATGGAAACCTGAGTGATGTACCGAGTGAATACTAGGAGCAGAGGTAAGAAGTCTGTGTGGAAAGCTGAGTGACGTTCCGAGTGAGTACTAGGAGCAGACATAAGAAGTCTGTATGGAAAGCTGAGTGATGTACCGAGTGAATACTAGGAGCAGAGGTAAGAAGTCTGTGTGGAAAGCTGAGTGACGTACCGAGTGAATACTAGGAGCAGAGGTAAGAAGTCTGTGTGGAAAGCTGAGTGACGTTCCGAGTGAGTACTAGGAGCAGACATAAGAAGTCTGTATGGAAAGCTGAGTGATGTACCGAGTGAATACTAGGAGCAGAGGTAAGAAGTCTGTGTGGAAAGCTGAGTGACGTACCGAGTGAATACTAGGAGCAGAGGTAAGAAGTCTGTGTGGAAAGCTGAGTGACGTTCCGAGTGAGTACTAGGAGCAGACATAAGAAGTCTGTATGGAAAGCTGAGTGATGTACCGAGTGAATACTAGGAGCAGAGGTAAGAAGTCTGTGTGGAAAGCTGAGTGATGTACCGAGTGAATACTAGGAGCAGAGGTAAGAAGTCTGTGTGGAAAGCTGAGTGATGTACCGAGTGAATACTAGGAGCAGAGGTAAGAAGTCTGTGTGGAAATCTGAGTGATGTACCGAGTGAATACTAGGAGCAGACATAAGAAGTCTGTGTGGAAAGCTGAGTGACGTACCGAGTGAATACTAGGAGCAGAGGTAAGAAGTCTGTGTGGAAAGCTGGGTGATGTACCTAGTGAATACTAGGAGCAGACATAAGAAGTCTGTGTGGAAAGCTGAGTGACGTACCGAGTGAATACTAGGAGCAGAGGTAAGAAGTCTGTGTGGAAAGCTGAGTGACGTTCCGAGTGAGTACTAGGAGCAGACATAAGAAGTCTGTGTGGAAAGCTGAGTGATGTACCAAGTGAATACTAGGAGCAGAGGTAAGAAGTCTGTGTGGAAACCTGAGTGACGTACCGAGTGAATACTAGGAGCAGAGGCAAGAAGTCTGTGTGGAAAGCTGGGTGATGTACCGAGTGAGTACTAGGAGCAGAGGTAAGAAGTCTGTGAGGAAAGCTGAGTGACGTACCGAGTGAATACTAAGACCAGAGGTAAGAAGTCTGTGTGGAAAGCTGAGTGATGTACCGAGTGAGTACTAGGAGCAGAGGTAAGAAGTCTGTGAGGAAAGCTGAGTGACGTACCGAGTGAGTACTAGGAGCAGAGGTAAGAAGTCTGTATAGAAAGCTGAGTGATGTACCGAGTGAATACTAGGAGCAGAGGTAAGAAGTCTGTGTGGAAAGCTGAGTGATGCACCGAGTGAATACTAGGAGCAGAGGTAAGAAGTCTGTGTGGAAAGCTGAGTGACGTACCGAGTGAATACTAGGAGCAGAGGTAAGAAGTCTGTGTGGAAAGCTGAGTGATGCACCGAGTGAATACTAGGAGCAGAGGTAAGAAGTCTGTGTGGAAAGCTGAGTGATGTACCGAGTGAATACTAGGAGCAGAGGTAAGAAGTCTGTGTGGAAAGCTGAGTGATGTACCGAGTGAATACTAGGAGCAGAGGTAAGAAGTCTGTGTGGAAAGCTGAGTGATGTACCGAGTGAATACTAGGAGCAGAGGTAAGAAGTCTGTGTGGAAAGCTGAGTGACGTACCGAGAGAATACTAGGAGCAGAGGTAAGAAGTCTGTATGGAAAGCTGAGTGATGTACCGAGTGAATACTAGGAGCAGAGGTAAGAAGTCTGTATGGAAAGCTGAGTGATGTACAGAGTGAGTACTAGGAGCAGACATAAGAAGTCTGTGCGGAAAGCTGAGTGATGTACCAAGTGAATACTAGGAGCAGAGGTACGAAGTCTGTATGGAAAGCTGAGTGACGTACCGAGTGAATACTAGGAGCAGAGGTAAGAAGTCTGTATGGAAAGCTGAGTGATGTACCGAGTGAATACTAGGAGCAGAGGTAAGAAGTCTGTGTGGAAAGCTGAGTGATGTACCGAGTGAATACTAGGAGCAGAGGTAAGAAGTCTGTGTGGAAAGCTGAGTGATGTACCGAGTGAATACTAGGAGCAGAGGTAAGAAGTCTGTGTGGAAAGCTGAGTGACGTTCCGAGTGAGTACTAGGAGCAGACATAAGAAGTCTGTGTGGAAAGCTGAGTGATGTACCAAGTGAATACTAGGAGCAGACATAAGAAGTCTGTGTGGAAACCTGAGTGACATACCGAGTGAATACTAGGAGCAGAGGTAAGAAGTCTGTGTGGAAAGCTGAGTGACGTTCCGAGTGAATACTAGGAGCAGACATAAGAAGTCTGTGTGGAAACCTGAGTGATGTACCGAGTGAATACTAGGAGCAGAGGTAAGAAGTCTGTGTGGAAAGCTGAGTGATGTACCAAGTGAATACTAGGAGCAGAGGTAAGAAGTCTGTATGGAAAGCTGAGTGATGTACCGAGTGAGTACTAGGAGCAGAGGTAAGAAGTCTGTGAGGAAAGCTGAGTGACGTACCGAGTGAATACTAGGAGCAGAGGTAAGAAGTCTGTATGGAAAGCTGAGTGATGTACCGAGTGAGTACTAGGAGCAGAGGTAAGAAGTCTGTGAGGAAACCTGAGTGATGTACCGAGTGAATACTAGGAGCAGACATAAGAAGTCTGTGTGGAAACCTGAGTGATGTACCGAGTGAATACTAGGAGCAGAGGTAAGAAGTCTGTGTGGAAAGCTGAGTGATGTACCGAGTGAATACTAGGAGCAGAGGTAAGAAGTCTGTATGGAAAGCTGAGTGATGTACCGAGTGAGTACTAGGAGCAGAGGTAAGAAGTCTGTGAGGAAAGCTGAGTGACGTACCGAGTGAGTACTAGGAGCAGAGGTAAGAAGTCTGTATGGAAAGCTGAGTGATGTACCGAGTGAGTACTAGGAGCAGAGGTAAGAAGTCTGTGAGGAAAGCTGAGTGACGTACCGAGTGAATACTAGGAGCAGAGGTAAGAAGTCTGTATGGAAAGCTGAGTGATGTACCGAGTGAGTACTAGGAGCAGAGGTAAGAAGTCTGTGAGGAAAGCTGAGTGATGTACCGAGTGAATACTAGGAGCAGAGGTAAGAAGTCTGTATGGAAAGATGAGTGATGTACCGAGTGAGTACTAGGAGCAGAGGTAAGAAGTCTGTGAGGAAAGCTGAGTGACGTACCGAGTGAATACTAGGAGCAGAGGTAAGAAGTCTGTATGGAAAGCTGAGTGATGTACCGAGTGAATACTAGGAGCAGAGGTAAGAAGTCTGTGAGGAAAGCTGAGTGACGTACCGAGTGAGTACTAGGAGCAGAGGTAAGAAGTCTGTATGGAAAGCTGAGTGATGTACCGAGTGAGTACTAGGAGCAGAGGTAAGAAGTCTGTGAGGAAAGCTGAGTGACGTACCGAGTGAATACTAGGAGCAGAGGTAAGAAGTCTGTATGGAAAGCTGAGTGATGTACCGAGTGAGTACTAGGAGCAGAGGTAAGAAGTCTGTGAGGAAAGCTGAGTGACGTACCGAGTGAATACTAGGAGCAGAGGTAAGAAGTCTGTATGGAAAGCTGAGTGATGTACCGAGTGAGTACTAGGAGCAGAGGTAAGAAGTCTGTGAGGAAAGCTGAGTGACGTACCGAGTGAGTACTAGGAGCAGAGGTAAGAAGTCTGTATGGAAAGATGAGTGATGTACCGAGTGAATACTAGGAGCAGAGGTAAGAAGTCTGTATGGAAAGCTGAGTGATGTACCGAGTGAATACTAGGAGCAGAGGTAAGAAGTCTGTGTGGAAAGCTGAGTGATGCACCGAGTGAATACTAGGAGCAGAGGTAAGAAGTCTGTGTGGAAAGCTGAGTGACGTACCGAGTGAATACTAGGAGCAGAGGTAAGAAGTCTGTATGGAAAGCTGAGTGATGTACCGAGTGAATACTAGGAGCAGACATAAGAAGTCTGTGCGGAAAGCTGAGTGATGTACCGAGTGAATACTAGGAGCAGAGGTAAGAAGTCTGTATGGAAACCTGAGTGATATACCGAGTGAATACTAGGAGCAGAGGTAAGAAGTCTGTGTGGAAAGCTGAGTGATGTACCGAGTGAATACTAGGAGCAGAGGTAAGAAGTCTGTGTGGAAAGCTGAGTGACGTACCGAGTGAATACTAGGAGCAGAGGTAAGAAGCCTGTATGGAAAGCTGAGTGACGTACCGAGTGAATACTAGGAGCAGAGGTAAGAAGTCTGTGTGGAAAGCTGAGTGACGTACCGAGTGAGTACTAGGAGCAGAGGTAAGAAGTCTGTATGGAAAGATGAGTGACGTACCGAGTGAATACTAGGAGCAGAGGTAAGAAGTCTGTTTGGAAAGCTGAGTGACGTACCGAGTGAATACTAGGAGCAGAGGTAAGAAGCCTGTATGGAAAGCTGAGTGACGTACCGAGTGAATACTAGGAGCAGAGGTAAGAAGTCTGTTTGGAAAGCTGAGTGACGTACCGAGTGAGTACTAGGAGCAGAGGTAAGAAGTCTGTATGGAAAGATGAGTGACGTACCGAGTGAATACTAGGAGCAGAGGTAAGAAGTCTGTTTGGAAAGCTGAGTGACGTACCGAGTGAATACTAGGAGCAGAGGTAAGAAGTCTGTTTGGAAACCTGAGTGACGTACCGAGTGAATACTAGGAGCAGAGGTAAGAAGTCTGTGTGGAAAGATGAGTGACGTACCGAGTGAATACTAGGAGCAGAGGTAAGAAGTCTGTTTGGAAAGCTGAGTGACGTACCGAGTGAATACTAGGAGCAGAGGTAAGAAATCTGTATGGAAAGATGAGTGACGTACCGAGTGAATACTAGGAGCAGAGGTAAGAAGTCTGTTTGGAAAGCTGAGTGACGTACCGAGTGAATACTAGGAGCAGAGGTAAGAAGTCTGTGTGGAAAGCTGAGTGACGTACCGAGTGAGTACTAGGAGCAGAGGTAAGAAGTCTGTATGGAAAGATGAGTGACGTACCGAGTGAATACTAGGAGCAGAGGTAAGAAGTCTGTGTGGAAAGCTGAGTGATGTACCGAGTGAATACTAGGAGCAGAGGTAAGAAGTCTGTATGGAAAGATGAGTGACGTACCGAGTGAATACTAGGAGCAGAGGTAAGAAGTCTGTTTGGAAAGCTGAGTGACGTACCGAGTGAATACTAGGAGCAGAGGTAAGAAGTCTGTTTGGAAAGCTGAGTGACGTACCGAGTGAATACTAGGAGCAGAGGTAAGAAGTCTGTGTGGAAAGCTGAGTGACGTACCGAGTGAGTACTAGGAGCAGAGGTAAGAAGTCTGTATGGAAAGATGAGTGACGTACCGAGTGAATACTAGGAGCAGAGGTAAGAAGTCTGTATGGAAAGCTGAGTGATGTACCGAGTGAATACGAGGAGCAGAGGTAAGAAGTCTGTATGGAAACCTGAGTGATGTACCGAGTGAATACTAGGAGCAGAGGTAAGAAGTCTGTGTGGAAAGATGAGTGACGTACCGAGTGAATACTAGGAGCAGAGGTAAGAAGTCTGTGTGGAAAGCTGAGTGATGTACCGAGTGAATACTAGGAGCAGAGGTAAGAAGTCTGTATGGAAAGCTGAGTGATGTACCGAGTGAATACTAGGAGCAGAGGTAAGAAGTCTGTGTGGAAAGATGAGTGATGTACCGAGTGAATACTAGGAGCAGAGGTAAGAAGTCTGTATGGAAAGATGAATGATGTACCGAGTGAGTACTAGGAGCAGAGGTAAGAAGTCTGTGTGGAAAGATGAGTGACGTACCGAGTGAATACTAGGAGCAGAGGTAAGAAGTCTGTGTGGAAAGATGAGTGACGTACCGAGTGAATACTAGGAGCAGAGGTAAGAAGTCTGTGTGGAAAGATGAGTGATGTACCGAGTGAATACTAGGAGCAGAGGTAAGAAGTCTGTGTGGAAAGATGAGTGACGTACCGAGTGAATACTAGGAGCAGAGGTAAGAAGTCTGTGTGGAAAGATGAGTGACGTACCGAGTGAATACTAGGAGCAGAGGTAAGAAGTCTGTGTGGAAAGATGAGTGATGTACCGAGTGAATACTAGGAGCAGAGGTAAGAAGTCTGTGTGGAAAGATGAGTGATGTACCGAGTGAATACTAGGAGCAGAGGTAAGAAGTCTGTGTGGAAAGATGAGTGATGTACCGAGTGAATACTAGGAGCAGAGGTAAGAAGTCTGTATGGAAAGCTGAGTGATGTACCGAGTGAATACTAGGAGCAGAGGTAAGAAGTCTGTGTGGAAAGATGAGTGATGTACCGAGTGAATACTAGGAGCAGAGGTAAGAAGTCTGTATGGAAAGATGAATGACGTACCGAGTGAATACTAGGAGCAGAGGTAAGAAGTCTGTGTGGAAAGATGAGTGACGTACCGAGTGAATACTAGGAGCAGAGGTAAGAAGTCTGTGTGGAAAGCTGAGTGATGTACCGAGTGAATACTAGGAGCAGAGGTAAGAAGTCTGTATGGAAAGCTGAGTGATGTACCGAGTGAATACTAGGAGCAGAGGTAAGAAGTCTGTATGGAAAGATGAGTGACGTACCGAGTGAATACTAGGAGCAGAGGTAAGAAGTCTGTATGGAAAGATGAATGATGTACCGAGTGAGTACTAGGAGCAGAGGTAAGAAGTCTGTGTGGAAAGATGAGTGACGTACCGAGTGAATACTAGGAGCAGAGGTAAGAAGTCTGTATGGAAAGCTGAGTGATGTACCGAGTGAATACTAGGAGCAGAGGTAAGAAGTCTGTGTGGAAAGATGAGTGATGTACCGAGTGAATACTAGGAGCAGAGGTAAGAAGTCTGTATGGAAAGATGAATGATGTACCGAGTGAGTACTAGGAGCAGAGGTAAGAAGTCTGTGTGGAAAGATGAATGATGTACCGAGTGAATACTAGGAGCAGAGGTAAGAAGTCTGTATGGAAAGCTGAGTGATGTACCGAGTGAATACTAGGAGCAGAGGTAAGAAGTCTGTGTGGAAAGATGAGTGATGTACCGAGTGAATACTAGGAGCAGAGGTAAGAAGTCTGTATGGAAAGATGAATGATGTACCGAGTGAGTACTAGGAGCAGAGGTAAGAAGTCTGTGTGGAAAGATGAGTGACGTACCGAGTGAATACTAGGAGCAGAGGTAAGAAGTCTGTGTGGAAAGATGAGTGACGTACCGAGTGAATACTAGGAGCAGAGGTAAGAAGTCTGTGTGGAAAGATGAGTGATGTACCGAGTGAATACTAGGAGCAGAGGTAAGAAGTCTGTGTGGAAAGATGAGTGATGTACCGAGTGAATACTAGGAGCAGAGGTAAGAAGTCTGTGTGGAAAGATGAGTGATGTACCGAGTGAATACTAGGAGCAGAGGTAAGAAGTCTGTGTGGAAAGATGAGTGATGTACCGAGTGAATACTAGGAGCAGAGGTAAGAAGTCTGTATGGAAAGATGAGTGATGTACCGAGTGAATACTAGGAGCAGAGGTAAGAAGTCTGTATGGAAAGATGAGTGATGTACCGAGTGAATACTAGGAGCAGAGGTAAGAAGTCTGTGTGGAAAGCTGAGTGATGTACCAAGTGAATACTAGGAGCAGAGGTAAGAAGTCTGTGTGGAAAGATGAGTGATGTACCGAGTGAATACTAGGAGCAGAGGTAAGAAGTCTGTGTGGAAAGATGAGTGATGTACCGAGTGAATACTAGGAGCAGAGGTAAGAAGTCTGTATGGAAAGCTGAGTGATGTACCGAGTGAATACTAGGAGCAGAGGTAAGAAGTCTGTGTGGAAAGATGAGTGATGTACCGAGTGAATACTAGGAGCAGAGGTAAGAAGTCTGTATGGAAAGATGAGTGATGTACCGAGTGAATACTAGGAGCAGAGGTAAGAAGTCTGTATGGAAAGATGAGTGATGTACCGAGTGAATACTAGGAGCAGAGGTAAGAAGTCTGTATGGAAAGATGAGTGACGTACCGAGTGAATACTAGGAGCAGAGGTAAGAAGTCTGTGTGGAAAGATGAGTGACGTACCGAGTGAATACTAGGAGTAGAGGTAAGAAGTCTGTATGGAAAGATGAGTGACGTACCGAGTGAATACTAGGAGCAGAGGTAAGAAGTCTGTATGGAAAGATGAGTGACGTACCGAGTGAATACTAGGAGCAGAGGTAAGAAGTCTGTATGGAAAGATGAGTGATGTACCGAGTGAATACTAGGAGCAGAGGTAAGAAGTCTGTATGGAAAGATGAGTGACGTACCGAGTGAATACTAGGAGCAGAGGTAAGAAGTCTGTATGGAAAGATGAGTGATGTACCGAGTGAATACTAGGAGCAGAGGTAAGAAGTCTGTGTGGAAAGATGAGTGATGTACCGAGTGAATACTAGGAGCAGAGGTAAGAAGTCTGTGTGGAAAGATGAGTGATGTACCGAGTGAATACTAGGAGCAGAGGTAAGAAGTCTGTATGGAAAGATGAGTGATGTACCAAGTGAATACTAGGAGCAGAGGTAAGAAGTCTGTGTGGAAAGATGAGTGACGTACCGAGTGAATACTAGGAGCAGAGGTAAGAAGTCTGTGTGGAAAGATGAGTGATGTACCGAGTGAATACTAGGAGCAGAGGTAAGAAGTCTGTGTGGAAAGATGAGTGATGTACCGAGTGAATACTAGGAGCAGAGGTAAGAAGTCTGTGTGGAAAGATGAGTGATGTACCGAGTGAATACTAGGAGCAGAGGTAAGAAGTCTGTATGGAAAGATGAGTGATGTACCGAGTGAATACTAGGAGCAGAGGTAAGAAGTCTGTATGGAAAGATGAGTGATGTACCGAGTGAATACTAGGAGCAGAGGTAAGAAGTCTGTATGGAAAGATGAGTGACGTACCGAGTGAATACTAGGAGCAGAGGTAAGAAGTCTGTATGGAAAGATGAGTGATGTACCGAGTGAATACTAGGAGCAGAGGTAAGAAGTCTGTGTGGAAAGATGAGTGACGTACCGAGTGAATACTAGGAGCAGAGGTAAGAAGTCTGTATGGAAAGATGAGTGATGTACCGAGTGAATACTAGGAGCAGAGGTAAGAAGTCTGTGTGGAAAGATGAGTGACGTACCGAGTGAATACTAGGAGCAGAGGTAAGAAGTCTGTATGGAAAGATGAGTGATGTACCGAGTGAATACTAGGAGCAGAGGTAAGAAGTCTGTGTGGAAAGATGAGTGACGTACCGAGTGAATACTAGGAGCAGAGGTAAGAAGTCTGTATGGAAAGATGAGTGACGTACCGAGTGAATACTAGGAGCAGAGGTAAGAAGTCTGTATGGAAAGATGAGTGATGTACCGAGTGAATACTAGGAGCAGAGGTAAGAAGTCTGTATGGAAAGATGAGTGACGTACCGAGTGAATACTAGGAGCAGAGGTAAGAAGTCTGTGTGGAAAGATGAGTGACGTACCGAGTGAATACTAGGAGTAGAGGTAAGAAGTCTGTATGGAAAGATGAGTGACGTACCGAGTGAATACTAGGAGCAGAGGTAAGAAGTCTGTATGGAAAGATGAGTGATGTACCGAGTGAATACTAGGAGCAGAGGTAAGAAGTCTGTATGGAAAGATGAGTGACGTACCGAGTGAATACTAGGAGCAGAGGTAAGAAGTCTGTATGGAAAGATGAGTGATGTACCGAGTGAATACTAGGAGCAGAGGTAAGAAGTCTGTGTGGAAAGATGAGTGACGTACCGAGTGAATACTAGGAGTAGAGGTAAGAAGTCTGTATGGAAAGATGAGTGACGTACCGAGTGAGTACTAGGAGCAGAGGTAAGAAGTCTGTGTGGAAAGATGAGTGATGTACCGAGTGAATACTAGGAGCAGAGGTAAGAAGTCTGTATGGAAAGATGAGTGACGTACCGAGTGAATACTAGGAGCAGAGGTAAGAAGTCTGTGTGGAAAGATGAGTGACGTACCGAGTGAATACTAGGAGCAGAGGTAAGAAGTCTGTATGGAAAGATGAGTGATGTACCGAGTGAATACTAGGAGCAGAGGTAAGAAGTCTGTGTGGAAAGATGAGTGACGTACCGAGTGAATACTAGGAGTAGAGGTAAGAAGTCTGTATGGAAAGATGAGTGACGTACCGAGTGAATACTAGGAGCAGAGGTAAGAAGTCTGTATGGAAAGATGAGTGATGTACCGAGTGAATACTAGGAGCAGAGGTAAGAAGTCTGTATGGAAAGATGAGTGACGTACCGAGTGAATACTAGGAGCAGAGGTAAGAAGTCTGTATGGAAAGATGAGTGATGTACCGAGTGAATACTAGGAGCAGAGGTAAGAAGTCTGTGTGGAAAGATGAGTGATGTACCGAGTGAATACTAGGAGCAGAGGTAAGAAGTCTGTGTGGAAAGATGAGTGATGTACCGAGTGAATACTAGGAGCAGAGGTAAGAAGTCTGTATGGAAAGATGAGTGATGTACCAAGTGAATACTAGGAGCAGAGGTAAGAAGTCTGTGTGGAAAGATGAGTGACGTACCGAGTGAATACTAGGAGCAGAGGTAAGAAGTCTGTGTGGAAAGATGAGTGATGTACCGAGTGAATACTAGGAGCAGAGGTAAGAAGTCTGTGTGGAAAGATGAGTGATGTACCAAGTGAATACTAGGAGCAGAGGTAAGAAGTCTGTGTGGAAAGATGAGTGATGTACCGAGTGAATACTAGGAGCAGAGGTAAGAAGTCTGTATGGAAAGATGAGTGATGTACCAAGTGAATACTAGGAGCAGAGGTAAGAAGTCTGTATGGAAAGCTGAGTGATGTACCGAGTGAATACTAGGAGCAGAGGTAAGAAGTCTGTATGGAAAGATGAGTGACGTACCGAGTGAATACTAGGAGCAGAGGTAAGAAGTCTGTATGGAAAGATGAGTGATGTACCGAGTGAATACTAGGAGCAGAGGTAAGAAGTCTGTGTGGAAAGATGAGTGACGTACCGAGTGAATACTAGGAGCAGAGGTAAGAAGTCTGTATGGAAAGATGAGTGATGTACCGAGTGAATACTAGGAGCAGAGGTAAGAAGTCTGTGTGGAAAGATGAGTGACGTACCGAGTGAATACTAGGAGCAGAGGTAAGAAGTCTGTATGGAAAGCTGAGTGATGTACCGAGTGAATACTAGGAGCAGAGGTAAGAAGTCTGTGTGGAAAGATGAGTGATGTACCGAGTGAATACTAGGAGCAGAGGTAAGAAGTCTGTATGGAAAGATGAGTGATGTACCGAGTGAATACTAGGAGCAGAGGTAAGAAGTCTGTGTGGAAAGATGAGTGACGTACCGAGTGAATACTAGGAGCAGAGGTAAGAAGTCTGTGTGGAAAGATGAGTGATGTACCGAGTGAATACTAGGAGCAGAGGTAAGAAGTCTGTATGGAAAGATGAGTGATGTACCGAGTGAATACTAGGAGCAGAGGTAAGAAGTCTGTGTGGAAAGATGAGTGACGTACCGAGTGAATACTAGGAGCAGAGGTAAGAAGTCTGTGTGGAAAGATGAGTGATGTACCGAGTGAATACTAGGAGCAGAGGTAAGAAGTCTGTATGGAAAGATGAGTGATGTACCGAGTGAATACTAGGAGCAGAGGTAAGAAGTCTGTGTGGAAAGATGAGTGATGTACCGAGTGAATACTAGGAGCAGAGGTAAGAAGTCTGTGTGGAAAGATGAGTGATGTACCGAGTGAATACTAGGAGCAGAGGTAAGAAGTCTGTATGGAAAGATGAGTGATGTACCGAGTGAATACTAGGAGCAGAGGTAAGAAGTCTGTGTGGAAAGATGAGTGATGTACCAAGTGAATACTAGGAGCAGAGGTAAGAAGTCTGTATGGAAAGATGAGTGATGTACCGAGTGAATACTAGGAGCAGAGGTAAGAAGTCTGTATGGAAAGATGAGTGATGTACCGAGTGAATACTAGGAGCAGAGGTAAGAAGTCTGTGTGGAAAGATGAGTGATGTACCGAGTGAATACTAGGAGCAGAGGTAAGAAGTCTGTATGGAAAGATGAGTGATGTACCAAGTGAATACTAGGAGCAGAGGTAAGAAGTCTGTGTGGAAAGATGAGTGACGTACCGAGTGAATACTAGGAGCAGAGGTAAGAAGTCTGTATGGAAAGCTGAGTGATGTACCGAGTGAATACTAGGAGCAGAGGTAAGAAGTCTGTATGGAAAGATGAGTGACGTACCGAGTGAATACTAGGAGCAGAGGTAAGAAGTCTGTATGGAAACCTGAGTGATGTACCGAGTGAATACTAGGAGCAGAGGTAAGAAGTCTGTATGGAAAGCTGAGTGATGTACAGAGTGAATACTAGGAGCAGAGGTAAGAAGTCTGTATGGAAAGATGAGTGACGTACCGAGTGAATACTAGGAGCAGAGGTAAGAAGTCTGTATGGAAAGATGAGTGATGTACCGAGTGAATACTAGGAGCAGAGGTAAGAAGTCTGTGTGGAAAGATGAGTGATGTACCGAGTGAATACTAGGAGCAGAGGTAAGAAGTCTGTGTGGAAAGATGAGTGACGTACAGAGTGAATACTAGGAGCAGAGGTAAGAAGTCTGTGTGGAAAGATGAGTGATGTACCGAGTGAATACTAGGAGCAGAGGTAAGAAGTCTGTATGGAAAGATGAGTGATGTACCGAGTGAATACTAGGAGCAGAGGTAAGAAGTCTGTGTGGAAAGATGAGTGATGTACCGAGTGAATACTAGGAGCAGAGGTAAGAAGTCTGTGTGGAAAGATGAGTGACGTACCGAGTGAATACTAGGAGCAGAGGTAAGAAGTCTGTGTGGAAAGATGAGTGACGTACCGAGTGAATACTAGGAGCAGAGGTAAGAAGTCTGTATGGAAAGATGAGTGATGTACCGAGTGAATACTAGGAGCAGAGGTAAGAAGTCTGTGTGGAAAGATGAGTGATGTACCGAGTGAATACTAGGAGCAGAGGTAAGAAGTCTGTATGGAAACCTGAGTGATGTACCGAGTGAATACTAGGAGCAGAGGTAAGAAGTCTGTGTGGAAAGATGAGTGACGTACAGAGTGAATACTAGGAGCAGAGGTAAGAAGTCTGTGTGGAAAGATGAGTGATGTACCGAGTGAATACTAGGAGCAGAGGTAAGAAGTCTGTGTGGAAAGATGAGTGATGTACCGAGTGAATACTAGGAGCAGAGGTAAGAAGTCTGTATGGAAAGCTGAGTGATGTACCGAGTGAATACTAGGAGCAGAGGTAAGAAGTCTGTGTGGAAAGATGAGTGATGTACCGAGTGAATACTAGGAGCAGAGGTAAGAAGTCTGTGTGGAAAGATGAGTGATGTACCGAGTGAATACTAGGAGCAGAGGTAAGAAGTCTGTGTGGAAAGATGAGTGATGTACCGAGTGAATACTAGGAGCAGAGGTAAGAAGTCTGTATGGAAAGATGAGTGATGTACCGAGTGAATACTAGGAGCAGAGGTAAGAAGTCTGTATGGAAAGATGAGTGATGTACCGAGTGAATACTAGGAGCAGAGGTAAGAAGTCTGTATGGAAAGATGAGTGACGTACCGAGTGAATACTAGGAGCAGAGGTAAGAAGTCTGTATGGAAAGATGAGTGATGTACCGAGTGAATACTAGGAGCAGAGGTAAGAAGTCTGTGTGGAAAGATGAGTGATGTACCGAGTGAATACTAGGAGCAGAGGTAAGAAGTCTGTGTGGAAAGATGAGTGACGTACAGAGTGAATACTAGGAGCAGAGGTAAGAAGTCTGTGTGGAAAGATGAGTGATGTACCGAGTGAATACTAGGAGCAGAGGTATGAAGTCTGTGTGGAAAGATGAGTGATGTACCGAGTGAATACTAGGAGCAGAGGTAAGAAGTCTGTGTGGAAAGATGAGTGATGTACCGAGTGAATACTAGGAGCAGAGGTAAGAAGTCTGTGTGGAAAGATGAGTGATGTACCGAGTGAATACTAGGAGCAGAGGTAAGAAGTCTGTGTGGAAAGATGAGTGATGTACCGAGTGAATACTAGGAGCAGAGGTAAGAAGTCTGTGTGGAAAGATGAGTGATGTACCGAGTGAATACTAGGAGCAGAGGTAAGAAGTCTGTATGGAAAGATGAGTGATGTACCGAGTGAATACTAGGAGCAGAGGTAAGAAGTCTGTGTGGAAAGATGAGTGACGTACCAAGTGAATACTAGGAGCAGAGGTAAGAAGTCTGTATGGAAAGATGAGTGATGTACCGAGTGAATACTAGGAGCAGAGGTAAGAAGTCTGTATGGAAAGATGAGTGATGTACCGAGTGAATACTAGGAGCAGAGGTAAGAAGTCTGTGTGGAAAGATGAGTGACGTACAGAGTGAATACTAGGAGCAGAGGTAAGAAGTCTGTGTGGAAAGATGAGTGATGTACCGAGTGAATACTAGGAGCAGAGGTAAGAAGTCTGTGTGGAAAGATGAGTGATGTACCGAGTGAATACTAGGAGCAGAGGTAAGAAGTCTGTGTGGAAAGATGAGTGATGTACCGAGTGAATACTAGGAGCAGAGGTAAGAAGTCTGTGTGGAAAGATGAGTGATGTACCGAGTGAATACTAGGAGCAGAGGTAAGAAGTCTGTGTGGAAAGATGAGTGATGTACCGAGTGAGTACTAGGAGCAGAGGTAAGAAGTCTGTATGGAAAGATGAGTGATGTACCGAGTGAATACTAGGAGCAGAGGTAAGAAGTCTGTATGGAAAGATGAGTGATGTACCGAGTGAATACTAGGAGCAGAGGTAAGAAGTCTGTGTGGAAAGATGAGTGACGTACCAAGTGAATACTAGGAGCAGAGGTAAGAAGTCTGTGTGGAAAGATGAGTGATGTACCGAGTGAATACTAGGAGCAGAGGTAAGAAGTCTGTATGGAAAGATGAGTGATGTACCGAGTGAATACTAGGAGCAGAGGTAAGAAGTCTGTATGGAAAGATGAGTGATGTACCGAGTGAATACTAGGAGCAGAGGTAAGAAGTCTGTGTGGAAAGATGAGTGACGTACCAAGTGAATACTAGGAGCAGAGGTAAGAAGTCTGTGTGGAAAGATGAGTGATGTACCGAGTGAATACTAGGAGCAGAGGTAAGAAGTCTGTGTGGAAAGATGAGTGATGTACCAAGTGAATACTAGGAGCAGAGGTAAGAAGTCTGTATGGAAAGATGAGTGATGTACCGAGTGAATACTAGGAGCAGAGGTAAGAAGTCTGTGTGGAAAGATGAGTGACGTACCGAGTGAATACTAGGAGCAGAGGTAAGAAGTCTGTATGGAAAGATGAGTGATGTACCGAGTGAATACTAGGAGCAGAGGTAAGAAGTCTGTGTGGAAAGATGAGTGATGTACCGAGTGAATACTAGGAGCAGAGGTAAGAAGTCTGTGTGGAAAGATGAGTGATGTACCGAGTGAATACTAGGAGCAGAGGTAAGAAGTCTGTATGGAAAGATGAGTGATGTACCGAGTGAATACTAGGAGCAGAGGTAAGAAGTCTGTGTGGAAAGATGAGTGATGTACCGAGTGAATACTAGGAGCAGAGGTAAGAAGTCTGTGTGGAAAGATGAGTGATGTACCGAGTGAATACTAGGAGCAGAGGTAAGAAGTCTGTATGGAAAGATGAGTGATGTACCGAGTGAATACTAGGAGCAGAGGTAAGAAGTCTGTGTGGAAAGATGAGTGATGTACCGAGTGAATACTAGGAGCAGAGGTAAGAAGTCTGTGTGGAAAGATGAGTGATGTACCGAGTGAATACTAGGAGCAGAGGTAAGAAGTCTGTGTGGAAAGATGAGTGATGTACCGAGTGAATACTAGGAGCAGAGGTAAGAAGTCTGTATGGAAAGATGAGTGATGTACCGAGTGAATACTAGGAGCAGAGGTAAGAAGTCTGTGTGGAAAGATGAGTGACGTACAGAGTGAATACTAGGAGCAGAGGTAAGAAGTCTGTGTGGAAAGATGAGTGATGTACCGAGTGAATACTAGGAGCAGAGGTAAGAAGTCTGTGTGGAAAGATGAGTGATGTACCGAGTGAATACTAGGAGCAGAGGTAAGAAGTCTGTGTGGAAAGATGAGTGATGTACCGAGTGAATACTAGGAGCAGAGGTAAGAAGTCTGTGTGGAAAGATGAGTGATGTACCGAGTGAATACTAGGAGCAGAGGTAAGAAGTCTGTGTGGAAAGATGAGTGATGTACCGAGTGAATACTAGGAGCAGAGGTAAGAAGTCTGTGTGGAAAGATGAGTGATGTACCGAGTGAATACTAGGAGCAGAGGTAAGAAGTCTGTATGGAAAGATGAGTGATGTACCGAGTGAATACTAGGAGCAGAGGTAAGAAGTCTGTGTGGAAAGATGAGTGATGTACCGAGTGAATACTAGGAGCAGAGGTAAGAAGTCTGTATGGAAAGATGAGTGATGTACCGAGTGAATACTAGGAGCAGAGGTAAGAAGTCTGTGTGGAAAGATGAGTGATGTACCGAGTGAATACTAGGAGCAGAGGTAAGAAGTCTGTATGGAAAGATGAGTGATGTACCAAGTGAATACTAGGAGCAGAGGTAAGAAGTCTGTATGGAAAGATGAGTGATGTACCGAGTGAATACTAGGAGCAGAGGTAAGAAGTCTGTGTGGAAAGATGAGTGATGTACCGAGTGAATACTAGGAGCAGAGGTAAGAAGTCTGTGTGGAAAGATGAGTGACGTACAGAGTGAATACTAGGAGAAGAGGTAAGAAGTCTGTATGGAAAGATGAGTGATGTACCGAGTGAATACTAGGAGCAGAGGTAAGAAGTCTGTGTGGAAAGATGAGTGATGTACCGAGTGAATACTAGGAGCAGAGGTAAGAAGTCTGTGTGGAAAGATGAGTGACGTACAGAGTGAATACTAGGAGAAGAGGTAAGAAGTCTGTGTGGAAAGATGAGTGATGTACCGAGTGAATACTAGGAGCAGAGGTAAGAAGTCTGTGTGGAAAGATGAGTGACGTACCGAGTGAATACTAGGAGCAGAGGTAAGAAGTCTGTATGGAAAGATGAGTGATGTACCGAGTGAATACTAGGAGCAGAGGTAAGAAGTCTGTGTGGAAAGATGAGTGACGTACCGAGTGAATACTAGGAGCAGAGGTAAGAAGTCTGTATGGAAAGATGAGTGATGTACCGAGTGAATACTAGGAGCAGAGGTAAGAAGTCTGTGTGGAAAGATGAGTGATGTACCGAGTGAATACTAGGAGCAGAGGTAAGAAGTCTGTGTGGAAAGATGAGTGACGTACCGAGTGAATACTAGGAGCAGAGGTAAGAAGTCTGTATGGAAAGATGAGTGATGTACCGAGTGAATACTAGGAGCAGAGGTAAGAAGTCTGTGTGGAAAGATGAGTGATGTACCGAGTGAATACTAGGAGCAGAGGTAAGAAGTCTGTGTGGAAAGATGAGTGACGTACAGAGTGAATACTAGGAGAAGAGGTAAGAAGTCTGTGTGGAAAGATGAGTGATGTACCGAGTGAATACTAGGAGCAGAGGTAAGAAGTCTGTGTGGAAAGATGAGTGATGTACCGAGTGAATACTAGGAGCAGAGGTAAGAAGTCTGTGTGGAAAGATGAGTGACGTACAGAGTGAATACTAGGAGAAGAGGTAAGAAGTCTGTGTGGAAAGATGAGTGATGTACCGAGTGAATACTAGGAGCAGAGGTAAGAAGTCTGTATGGAAAGATGAGTGATGTACCGAGTGAATACTAGGAGCAGAGGTAAGAAGTCTGTGTGGAAAGATGAGTGACGTACCGAGTGAATACTAGGAGCAGAGGTAAGAAGTCTGTATGGAAAGATGAGTGATGTACCGAGTGAATACTAGGAGCAGAGGTAAGAAGTCTGTGTGGAAAGCTGAGTGACGTACCGAGTGAATACTAGGAGCAGAGGTAAGAAGTCTGTATGGAAAGATGAGTGATGTACCGAGTGAATACTAGGAGCAGAGGTAAGAAGTCTGTGTGGAAAGATGAGTGACGTACAGAGTGAATACTAGGAGCAGAGGTAAGAAGTCTGTGTGGAAAGATGAGTGATGTACCGAGTGAATACTAGGAGCAGAGGTAAGAAGTCTGTATGGAAAGATGAGTGATGTACCGAGTGAATACTAGGAGCAGAGGTAAGAAGTCTGTGTGGAAAGATGAGTGATGTACCGAGTGAATACTAGGAGCAGAGGTAAGAAGTCTGTATGGAAAGATGAGTGATGTACCGAGTGAGTACTAGGAGCAGAGGTAAGAAGTCTGTATGGAAAGATGAGTGATGTACCGAGTGAATACTAGGAGCAGAGGTAAGAAGTCTGTGTGGAAAGATGAGTGATGTACCGAGTGAATACTAGGAGCAGAGGTAAGAAGTCTGTATGGAAAGATGAGTGATGTACCAAGTGAATACTAGGAGCAGAGGTAAGAAGTCTGTATGGAAAGATGAGTGACGTACCGAGTGAATACTAGGAGCAGAGGTAAGAAGTCTGTATGGAAAGCTGAGTGATGTACCGAGTGAATACTAGGAGCAGAGGTAAGAAGTCTGTATGGAAAGATGAGTGACGTACCGAGTGAATACTAGGAGCAGAGGTAAGAAGTCTGTATGGAAAGATGAGTGATGTACCGAGTGAATACTAGGAGCAGAGGTAAGAAGTCTGTATGGAAAGATGAGTGACGTACCGAGTGAATACTAGGAGCAGAGGTAAGAAGTCTGTATGGAAAGATGAGTGATGTACCGAGTGAATACTAGGAGCAGAGGTAAGAAGTCTGTATGGAAAGATGAGTGACGTACCGAGTGAATACTAGGAGCAGAGGTAAGAAGTCTGTATGGAAAGATGAGTGATGTACCGAGTGAATACTAGGAGCAGAGGTAAGAAGTCTGTGTGGAAAGATGAGTGACGTACAGAGTGAATACTAGGAGCAGAGGTAAGAAGTCTGTGTGGAAAGATGAGTGACGTACCGAGTGAATACTAGGAGCAGAGGTAAGAAGTCTGTGTGGAAAGATGAGTGATGTACCGAGTGAATACTAGGAGCAGAGGTAAGAAGTCTGTATGGAAAGATGAGTGATGTACCGAGTGAATACTAGGAGCAGAGGTAAGAAGTCTGTGTGGAAAGATGAGTGATGTACCGAGTGAATACTAGGAGCAGAGGTAAGAAGTCTGTGTGGAAAGATGAGTGACGTACAGAGTGAATACTAGGAGCAGAGGTAAGAAGTCTGTGTGGAAAGATGAGTGACGTACCGAGTGAATACTAGGAGCAGAGGTAAGAAGTCTGTATGGAAAGATGAGTGATGTACCGAGTGAATACTAGGAGCAGAGGTAAGAAGTCTGTGTGGAAAGATGAGTGATGTACCGAGTGAATACTAGGAGCAGAGGTAAGAAGTCTGTATGGAAACCTGAGTGATGTACCGAGTGAATACTAGGAGCAGAGGTAAGAAGTCTGTGTGGAAAGATGAGTGACGTACCGAGTGAATACTAGGAGCAGAGGTAAGAAGTCTGTGTGGAAAGATGAGTGATGTACCGAGTGAATACTAGGAGCAGAGGTAAGAAGTCTGTGTGGAAAGATGAGTGATGTACCGAGTGAATACTAGGAGCAGAGGTAAGAAGTCTGTGTGGAAAGATGAGTGATGTACCGAGTGAATACTAGGAGCAGAGGTAAGAAGTCTGTATGGAAAGCTGAGTGATGTACCGAGTGAATACTAGGAGCAGAGGTAAGAAGTCTGTGTGGAAAGATGAGTGATGTACCGAGTGAATACTAGGAGCAGAGGTAAGAAGTCTGTGTGGAAAGATGAGTGATGTACCGAGTGAATACTAGGAGCAGAGGTAAGAAGTCTGTGTGGAAAGATGAGTGATGTACCGAGTGAATACTAGGAGCAGAGGTAAGAAGTCTGTATGGAAAGATGAGTGATGTACCGAGTGAATACTAGGAGCAGAGGTAAGAAGTCTGTATGGAAAGATGAGTGATGTACCGAGTGAATACTAGGAGCAGAGGTAAGAAGTCTGTATGGAAAGATGAGTGATGTACCGAGTGAATACTAGGAGCAGAGGTAAGAAGTCTGTGTGGAAAGATGAGTGATGTACCGAGTGAATACTAGGAGCAGAGGTAAGAAGTCTGTGTGGAAAGATGAGTGATGTACCGAGTGAATACTAGGAGCAGAGGTAAGAAGTCTGTGTGGAAAGATGAGTGATGTACCGAGTGAATACTAGGAGCAGAGGTAAGAAGTCTGTATGGAAAGATGAGTGATGTACCGAGTGAATACTAGGAGCAGAGGTAAGAAGTCTGTATGGAAAGATGAGTGATGTACCGAGTGAATACTAGGAGCAGAGGTAAGAAGTCTGTGTGGAAAGATGAGTGATGTACCGAGTGAATACTAGGAGCAGAGGTAAGAAGTCTGTATGGAAAGATGAGTGACGTACCGAGTGAATACTAGGAGCAGAGGTAAGAAGTCTGTATGGAAAGATGAGTGATGTACCGAGTGAATACTAGGAGCAGAGGTAAGAAGTCTGTGTGGAAAGATGAGTGACGTACAGAGTGAATACTAGGAGCAGAGGTAAGAAGTCTGTGTGGAAAGATGAGTGATGTACCGAGTGAATACTAGGAGCAGAGGTAAGAAGTCTGTGTGGAAAGATGAGTGACGTACCGAGTGAATACTAGGAGCAGAGGTAAGAAGTCTGTGTGGAAAGATGAGTGACGTACAGAGTGAATACTAGGAGCAGAGGTAAGAAGTCTGTGTGGAAAGCTGAGTGATGTACCGAGTGAATACTAGGAGCAGAGGTAAGAAGTCTGTGTGGAAAGATGAGTGATGTACCGAGTGAATACTAGGAGCAGAGGTAAGAAGTCTGTGTGGAAAGATGAGTGATGTACCGAGTGAATACTAGGAGCAGAGGTAAGAAGTCTGTGTGGAAAGATGAGTGATGTACCGAGTGAATACTAGGAGCAGAGGTAAGAAGTCTGTGTGGAAAGATGAGTGATGTACCGAGTGAATACTAGGAGCAGAGGTAAGAAGTCTGTATGGAAAGATGAGTGATGTACCGAGTGAATACTAGGAGCAGAGGTAAGAAGTCTGTGTGGAAAGATGAGTGACGTACCAAGTGAATACTAGGAGCAGAGGTAAGAAGTCTGTGTGGAAAGATGAGTGATGTACCGAGTGAATACTAGGAGCAGAGGTAAGAAGTCTGTGTGGAAAGATGAGTGATGTACCGAGTGAATACTAGGAGCAGAGGTAAGAAGTCTGTATGGAAAGATGAGTGATGTACCAAGTGAATACTAGGAGCAGAGGTAAGAAGTCTGTGTGGAAAGATGAGTGACGTACCGAGTGAATACTAGGAGCAGAGGTAAGAAGTCTGTATGGAAAGATGAGTGATGTACCGAGTGAATACTAGGAGCAGAGGTAAGAAGTCTGTGTGGAAAGATGAGTGATGTACCGAGTGAATACTAGGAGCAGAGGTAAGAAGTCTGTGTGGAAAGATGAGTGATGTACCGAGTGAATACTAGGAGCAGAGGTAAGAAGTCTGTATGGAAAGATGAGTGATGTACCGAGTGAATACTAGGAGCAGAGGTAAGAAGTCTGTGTGGAAAGATGAGTGACGTACAGAGTGAATACTAGGAGCAGAGGTAAGAAGTCTGTGTGGAAAGATGAGTGATGTACCGAGTGAATACTAGGAGCAGAGGTAAGAAGTCTGTATGGAAAGATGAGTGATGTACCGAGTGAATACTAGGAGCAGAGGTAAGAAGTCTGTGTGGAAAGATGAGTGATGTACCGAGTGAATACTAGGAGCAGAGGTAAGAAGTCTGTGTGGAAAGATGAGTGACGTACAGAGTGAATACTAGGAGCAGAGGTAAGAAGTCTGTGTGGAAAGATGAGTGATGTACCGAGTGAATACTAGGAGCAGAGGTAAGAAGTCTGTATGGAAAGATGAGTGATGTACCGAGTGAATACTAGGAGCAGAGGTAAGAAGTCTGTGTGGAAAGATGAGTGACGTACAGAGTGAATACTAGGAGCAGAGGTAAGAAGTCTGTGTGGAAAGATGAGTGATGTACCGAGTGAATACTAGGAGCAGAGGTAAGAAGTCTGTGTGGAAAGATGAGTGATGTACCGAGTGAATACTAGGAGCAGAGGTAAGAAGTCTGTGTGGAAAGATGAGTGATGTACCGAGTGAATACTAGGAGCAGAGGTAAGAAGTCTGTGTGGAAAGATGAGTGATGTACCGAGTGAATACTAGGAGCAGAGGTAAGAAGTCTGTGTGGAAAGATGAGTGATGTACCGAGTGAATACTAGGAGCAGAGGTAAGAAGTCTGTATGGAAAGATGAGTGATGTACCGAGTGAATACTAGGAGCAGAGGTAAGAAGTCTGTGTGGAAAGATGAGTGATGTACCGAGTGAATACTAGGAGCAGAGGTAAGAAGTCTGTATGGAAAGATGAGTGATGTACCGAGTGAATACTAGGAGCAGAGGTAAGAAGTCTGTGTGGAAAGATGAGTGATGTACCGAGTGAATACTAGGAGCAGAGGTAAGAAGTCTGTATGGAAAGATGAGTGATGTACCAAGTGAATACTAGGAGCAGAGGTAAGAAGTCTGTGTGGAAAGATGAGTGACGTACCGAGTGAATACTAGGAGCAGAGGTAAGAAGTCTGTATGGAAAGATGAGTGATGTACCGAGTGAATACTAGGAGCAGAGGTAAGAAGTCTGTGTGGAAAGATGAGTGATGTACCGAGTGAATACTAGGAGCAGAGGTAAGAAGTCTGTGTGGAAAGATGAGTGACGTACAGAGTGAATACTAGGAGAAGAGGTAAGAAGTCTGTGTGGAAAGATGAGTGATGTACCGAGTGAATACTAGGAGCAGAGGTAAGAAGTCTGTGTGGAAAGATGAGTGACGTACAGAGTGAATACTAGGAGAAGAGGTAAGAAGTCTGTGTGGAAAGATGAGTGATGTACCGAGTGAATACTAGGAGCAGAGGTAAGAAGTCTGTATGGAAAGATGAGTGATGTACCAAGTGAATACTAGGAGCAGAGGTAAGAAGTCTGTGTGGAAAGATGAGTGACGTACCGAGTGAATACTAGGAGCAGAGGTAAGAAGTCTGTATGGAAAGATGAGTGACGTACCGAGTGAATACTAGGAGCAGAGGTAAGAAGTCTGTATGGAAAGATGAGTGATGTACCGAGTGAATACTAGGAGCAGAGGTAAGAAGTCTGTGTGGAAAGCTGAGTGACGTACCGAGTGAATACTAGGAGCAGAGGTAAGAAGTCTGTATGGAAAGATGAGTGACGTACCGAGTGAATACTAGGAGCAGAGGTAAGAAGTCTGTGTGGAAAGATGAGTGACGTACAGAGTGAATACTAGGAGCAGAGGTAAGAAGTCTGTGTGGAAAGATGAGTGATGTACCGAGTGAATACTAGGAGCAGAGGTAAGAAGTCTGTGTGGAAAGATGAGTGATGTACCGAGTGAATACTAGGAGCAGAGGTAAGAAGTCTGTATGGAAAGATGAGTGACGTACCGAGTGAATACTAGGAGCAGAGGTAAGAAGTCTGTGTGGAAAGATGAGTGATGTACCGAGTGAATACTAGGAGCAGAGGTAAGAAGTCTGTGTGGAAAGATGAGTGATGTACCGAGTGAATACTAGGAGCAGAGGTAAGAAGTCTGTATGGAAAGATGAGTGATGTACCAAGTGAATACTAGGAGCAGAGGTAAGAAGTCTGTGTGGAAAGATGAGTGACGTACCGAGTGAATACTAGGAGCAGAGGTAAGAAGTCTGTGTGGAAAGATGAGTGATGTACCGAGTGAATACTAGGAGCAGAGGTAAGAAGTCTGTGTGGAAAGATGAGTGATGTACCGAGTGAATACTAGGAGCAGAGGTAAGAAGTCTGTATGGAAAGATGAGTGACGTACCGAGTGAATACTAGGAGCAGAGGTAAGAAGTCTGTGTGGAAAGATGAGTGATGTACCGAGTGAATACTAGGAGCAGAGGTAAGAAGTCTGTATGGAAAGATGAGTGATGTACCAAGTGAATACTAGGAGCAGAGGTAAGAAGTCTGTGTGGAAAGATGAGTGACGTACCGAGTGAATACTAGGAGCAGAGGTAAGAAGTCTGTGTGGAAAGATGAGTGACGTACCGAGTGAATACTAGGAGCAGAGGTAAGAAGTCTGTGTGGAAAGATGAGTGATGTACCGAGTGAATACTAGGAGCAGAGGTAAGAAGTCTGTATGGAAAGATGAGTGATGTACCGAGTGAGTACTAGGAGCAGAGGTAAGAAGTCTGTGTGGAAAGATGAGTGACGTACCGAGTGAATACTAGGAGCAAAGGTAAGAAGTCTGTATGGAAAGATGAGTGATGTACCGAGTGAATACTAGGAGCAGAGGTAAGAAGTCTGTATGGAAAGATGAGTGATGTACCGAGTGAATACTAGGAGCAGAGGTAAGAAGTCTGTATGGAAAGATGAGTGATGTACCGAGTGAATACTAGGAGCAGAGGTAAGAAGTCTGTGTGGAAAGATGAGTGACGTACCGAGTGAATACTAGGAGCAGAGGTAAGAAGTCTGTATGGAAAGATGAGTGATGTACCGAGTGAATACTAGGAGCAGAGGTAAGAAGTCTGTATGGAAAGATGAGTGATGTACCGAGTGAATACTAGGAGCAGAGGTAAGAAGTCTGTATGGAAAGATGAGTGACGTACCGAGTGAATACTAGGAGCAGAGGTAAGAAGTCTGTATGGAAAGATGAGTGATGTACCGAGTGAGTACTAGGAGCAGAGGTAAGAAGTCTGTATGGAAAGATGAGTGACGTACCGAGTGAATACTAGGAGCAGAGGTAAGAAGTCTGTATGGAAAGATGAGTGATGTACCGAGTGAATACTAGGAGCAGAGGTAAGAAGTCTGTATGGAAAGATGAGTGATGTACCGAGTGAATACTAGGAGCAGAGGTAAGAAGTCTGTATGGAAAGATGAGTGATGTACCGAGTGAATACTAGGAGCAGAGGTAAGAAGTCTGTATGGAAAGATGAGTGATGTACCGAGTGAATACTAGGAGCAGAGGTAAGAAGTCTGTATGGAAAGCTGAGTGACGTACCGAGTGAATACTAGGAGCAGAGGTAAGAAGTCTGTATGGAAAGATGAGTGATGTACCGAGTGAATACTAGGAGCAGAGGTAAGAAGTCTGTATGGAAAGATGAGTGATGTACCGAGTGAATACTAGGAGCAGAGGTAAGAAGTCTGTGTGGAAAGATGAGTGACGTACCGAGTGAATACTAGGAGCAGAGGTAAGAAGTCTGTATGGAAAGATGAGTGATGTACCGAGTGAATACTAGGAGCAGAGGTAAGAAGTCTGTATGGAAAGATGAGTGATGTACCGAGTGAATACTAGGAGCAGAGGTAAGAAGTCTGTATGGAAAGATGAGTGACGTACCGAGTGAATACTAGGAGCAGAGGTAAGAAGTCTGTATGGAAAGATGAGTGATGTACCGAGTGAGTACTAGGAGCAGAGGTAAGAAGTCTGTATGGAAAGATGAGTGATGTACCGAGTGAATACTAGGAGCAGAGGTAAGAAGTCTGTATGGAAAGATGAGTGATGTACCGAGTGAGTACTAGGAGCAGAGGTAAGAAGTCTGTGTGGAAAGATGAGTGACGTACCGAGTGAATACTAGGAGCAGAGGTAAGAAGTCTGTATGGAAAGATGAGTGATGTACCGAGTGAATACTAGGAGCAGAGGTAAGAAGTCTGTATGGAAAGATGAGTGATGTACCGAGTGAATACTAGGAGCAGAGGTAAGAAGTCTGTATGGAAAGATGAGTGATGTACCGAGTGAGTACTAGGAGCAGAGGTAAGAAGTCTGTGTGGAAAGATGAGTGACGTACCGAGTGAATACTAGGAGCAGAGGTAAGAAGTCTGTATGGAAAGATGAGTGATGTACCGAGTGAATACTAGGAGCAGAGGTAAGAAGTCTGTATGGAAAGATGAGTGATGTACCGAGTGAATACTAGGAGCAGAGGTAAGAAGTCTGTGTGGAAAGATGAGTGATGTACCGAGTGAATACTAGGAGCAGAGGTAAGAAGTCTGTGTGGAAAGCTGAGTGATGTACCGAGTGAGTACTAGGAGCAGAGGTAAGAAGTCTGTATGGAAAGATGAGTGATGTACCAAGTGAATACTAGGAGCAGAGGTAAGAAGTCTGTGTGGAAAGATGAGTGATGTACCGAGTGAATACTAGGAGCAGAGGTAAGAAGTCTGTGTGGAAAGATGAGTGATGTACCGAGTGAATACTAGGAGCAGAGGTAAGAAGTCTGTGTGGAAAGATGAGTGATGTACCGAGTGAATACTAGGAGCAGAGGTAAGAAGTCTGTGTGGAAAGATGAGTGATGTACCGAGTGAATACTAGGAGCAGAGGTAAGAAGTCTGTGTGGAAAGCTGAGTGATGTACCGAGTGAGTACTAGGAGCAGAGGTAAGAAGTCTGTATGGAAAGATGAGTGATGTACCAAGTGAATACTAGGAGCAGAGGTAAGAAGTCTGTGTGGAAAGATGAGTGACGTACCGAGTGAATACTAGGAGCAGAGGTAAGAAGTCTGTGTGGAAAGATGAGTGACGTACCGAGTGAATACTAGGAGCAGAGGTAAGAAGTCTGTGTGGAAAGATGAGTGACGTACCGAGTGAATACTAGGAGCAGAGGTAAGAAGTCTGTGTGGAAAGATGAGTGATGTACCGAGTGAATACTAGGAGCAGAGGTAAGAAGTCTGTGTGGAAAGATGAGTGACGTACCGAGTGAATACTAGGAGCAGAGGTAAGAAGTCTGTGTGGAAAGATGAGTGACGTACCGAGTGAATACTAGGAGCAGAGGTAAGAAGTCTGTGTGGAAAGATGAGTGATGTACCGAGTGAATACTAGGAGCAGAGGTAAGAAGTCTGTATGGAAACCTGAGTGATGTACCGAGTGAATACTAGGAGCAGAGGTAAGAAGTCTGTGTGGAAAGATGAGTGACGTACCGAGTGAATACTAGGAGCAGAGGTAAGAAGTCTGTGTGGAAAGATGAGTGACGTACCGAGTGAATACTAGGAGCAGAGGTAAGAAGTCTGTATGGAAACCTGAGTGATGTACCGAGTGAATACTAGGAGCAGAGGTAAGAAGTCTGTGTGGAAAGATGAGTGACGTACCGAGTGAATACTAGGAGCAGAGGTAAGAAGTCTGTGTGGAAAGATGAGTGACGTACCGAGTGAATACTAGGAGCAGAGGTAAGAAGTCTGTATGGAAAGATGAGTGATGTACCAAGTGAATACTAGGAGCAGAGGTAAGAAGTCTGTGTGGAAAGATGAGTGACGTACCGAGTGAATACTAGGAGGAGAGGTAAGAAGTCTGTGTGGAAAGCTGAGTGATGTACCGAGTGAATACTAGGAGCAGAGGTAAGAAGTCTGTTTGGAAAGCTGAGTGACGTACCGAGTGAGTACTAGGAGCAGAGGTAAGAAGTCTGTATGGAAAGATGAGTGATGTACCGAGTGAATACTAGGAGCAGAGGTAAGAAGTCTGTGTGGAAACCTGAGTGATGTACAGAGTGAGTACTAGGAGCAGAGGTAAGAAGTCTGTGTGGAAAGCTGAGTGATGTACCGAGTGAGTACTAGGAGCAGAGGTAAGAAGTCTGTATGGAAAGCTGAGTGATATACCGAGTGAATACTAGGAGCAGAGGTAAGAAGTCTGTATGGAAACCTGAGTGATGTACAGAGTGAGTACTAGGAGCAGAGGTAAGAAGTCTGTGTGGAAAGCTGAGTGATGTACCGAGTGAATACTAGGAGCAGAGGTAAGAAGTCTGTATGGAAACCTGAGTGATGTACAGAGTGAGTACTAGGAGCAGAGGTAAGAAGTCTGTGTGGAAAGATGAGTGACGTACCGAGTGAATACTAGGAGCAGAGGTAAGAAGTCTGTTTGGAAAGCTGAGTGACGTACCGAGTGAATACTAGGAGCAGAGGTAAGAAGTCTGTATGGAAAGATGAGTGATGTACCGAGTGAATACTAGGAGCAGAGGTAAGAAGTCTGTGTGGAAAGCTGAGTGATGTACCGAGTGAGTACTAGGAGCAGAGGTAAGAAGTCTGTATGGAAAGCTGAGTGATATACCGAGTGAATACTAGGAGCAGAGGTAAGAAGTCTGTATGGAAACCTGAGTGATGTACAGAGTGAGTACTAGGAGCAGAGGTAAGAAGTCTGTTTGGAAAGCTGAGTGATGTACCGAGTGAATACTAGGAGCAGAGGTAAGAAGTCTGTATGGAAAGATGAGTGATGTACCGAGTGAATACTAGGAGCAGAGGTAAGAAGTCTGTATGGAAACCTGAGTGATGTACAGAGTGAGTACTAGGAGCAGAGGTAAGAAGTCTGTGTGGAAAGCTGAGTGATGTACCGAGTGAATACTAGGAGCAGAGGTAAGAAGTCTGTATGGAAACCTGAGTGATGTACCGAGTGAATACTAGGAGGAGAGGTAAGAAGTCTGTGTGGAAAGATGAGTGACGTACCGAGTGAATACTAGGAGCAGAGGTAAGAAGTCTGTGTGGAAAGCTGAGTGATGTACCGAGTGAGTACTAGGAGCAGAGGTAAGAAGTCTGTATGGAAACCTGAGTGATGTACCGAGTGAATACTAGGAGCAGAGGTAAGAAGTCTGTGTGGAAAGCTGAGTGATGTACCGAGTGAATACTAGGAGCAGAGGTAAGAAGTCTGTGTGGAAAGCTGAGTGATGTACCGAGTGAATACTAGGAGCAGAGGTAAGAAGTCTGTATGGAAACCTGAGTGATGTACCGAGTGAATACTAGGAGCAGAGGTAAGAAGTCTGTATGGAAACCTGAGTGATGTACCGAGTGAGTACTAGGAGCAGAGGTAAGAAGTCTGTATGGAAACCTGAGTGATGTACCGAGTGAGTACTAGGAGCAGAGGTAAGAAGTCTGTGTGGAAAGATGAGTGATGTACCGAGTGAATACTAGGAGCAGAGGTAAGAAGTCTGTATGGAAAGATGAGTGATGTACCGAGTGAGTACTAGGAGCAGAGGTAAGAAGTCTGTATGGAAAGATGAGTGACGTACCGAGTGAGTGCTAGGAGCAGAGGTAAGAAGTCTGTGTGGAAAGATGAGTGATGTACCGAGTGAGTACTAGGAGCAGAGGTAAGAAGTCTGTATGGAAAGATGAGTGATGTACCGAGTGAATACTAGGAGAAGAGGTAAGAAGTCTGTATGGAAAGCTGAGTGATGTACCGAGTGAATACTAGGAGCAGAGGTAAGAAGTCTGTATGGAAAGATGAGTGATGTACCGAGTGAGTACTAGGAGCAGAGGTAAGAAGTCTGTATGGAAAGATGAGTGACGTACCGAGTGAGTGCTAGGAGCAGAGGTAAGAAGTCTGTGTGGAAAGATGAGTGATGTACCGAGTGAGTACTAGGAGCAGAGGTAAGAAGTCTGTATGGAAAGATGAGTGATGTACCGAGTGAATACTAGGAGCAGAGGTAAGAAGTCTGTATGGAAACCTGAGTGATGTACCGAGTGAGTACTAGGAGCAGAGGTAAGAAGTCTGTATGGAAAGATGAGTGATGTACCGAGTGAATACTAGGAGCAGAGGTAAGAAGTCTGTATGGAAAGATGAGTGATGTACCGAGTGAGTACTAGGAGCAGAGGTAAGAAGTCTGTATGGAAAGATGAGTGACGTACCGAGTGAGAACTAGGAGCAGAGGTAAGAAGTCTGTATGGAAAGATGAGTGACGTACCGAGTGAATACTAGGAGCAGAGGTAAGAAGTCTGTATGGAAAGCTGAGTGATGTACCGAGTGAATACTAGGAGCAGAGGTAAGAAGTCTGTATGGAAAGCTGAGTGATGTACCGAGTGAGTACTAGGAGCAGAGGTAAGAAGTCTGTATGGAAAGATGAGTGATGTACCGAGTGAATACTAGGAGCAGAGGTAAGAAGTCTGTATGGAAAGATGAGTGATGTACCGAGTGAGTACTAGGAGCAGAGGTAAGAAGTCTGTATGGAAACCTGAGTGATGTACCGAGTGAATACTAGGAGCAGAGGTAAGAAGTCTGTATGGAAAGATGAGTGATGTACCGAGTGAGTACTAGGAGCAGAGGTAAGAAGTCTGTATGGAAAGATGAGTGATGTACCGAGTGAATACTAGGAGCAGAGGTAAGAAGTCTGTGTGGAAAGCTGAGTGATGTACCGAGTGAATACTAGGAGCAGAGGTAAGAAGTCTGTGTGGAAAGCTGAGTGATGTACCGAGTGAGTACTAGGAGCAGAGGTAAGAAGTCTGTATGGAAAGATGAGTGATGTACCGAGTGAATACTAGGAGCAGAGGTAAGAAGTCTGTGTGGAAAGATGAGTGATGTACCGAGTGAATACTAGGAGCAGAGGTAAGAAGTCTGTGTGGAAAGCTGAGTGATGTACCGAGTGAGTACTAGGAGCAGAGGTAAGAAGTCTGTATGGAAAGATGAGTGATGTACCGAGTGAATACTAGGAGCAGAGGTAAGAAGTCTGTGTGGAAAGATGAGTGATGTACCGAGTGAATACTAGGAGCAGAGGTAAGAAGTCTGTGTGGAAAGCTGAGTGATGTACCGAGTGAGTACTAGGAGCAGAGGTAAGAAGTCTGTATGGAAAGATGAGTGATGTACCAAGTGAATACTAGGAGCAGAGGTAAGAAGTCTGTGTGGAAAGATGAGTGATGTACCGAGTGAATACTAGGAGCAGAGGTAAGAAGTCTGTGTGGAAAGATGAGTGATGTACCGAGTGAATACTAGGAGCAGAGGTAAGAAGTCTGTGTGGAAAGATGAGTGATGTACCGAGTGAATACTAGGAGCAGAGGTAAGAAGTCTGTGTGGAAAGATGAGTGATGTACCGAGTGAATACTAGGAGCAGAGGTAAGAAGTCTGTGTGGAAAGATGAGTGATGTACCGAGTGAATACTAGGAGCAGAGGTAAGAAGTCTGTATGGAAAGATGAGTGATGTACCGAGTGAATACTAGGAGCAGAGGTAAGAAGTCTGTGTGGAAAGCTGAGTGATGTACCGAGTGAATACTAGGAGCAGAGGTAAGAAGTCTGTGTGGAAAGCTGAGTGATGTACCGAGTGAATACTAGGAGCAGAGGTAAGAAGTCTGTATGGAAAGATGAGTGATGTACCGAGTGAATACTAGGAGCAGAGGTAAGAAGTCTGTGTGGAAAGCTGAGTGATGTACCGAGTGAATACTAGGAGCAGAGGTAAGAAGTCTGTGTGGAAAGCTGAGTGATGTACCGAGTGAATACTAGGAGCAGAGGTAAGAAGTCTGTATGGAAACCTGAGTGATGTACCGAGTGAATACTAGGAGCAGAGGTAAGAAGTCTGTATGGAAAGATGAGTGATGTACCGAGTGAATACTAGGAGCAGAGGTAAGAAGTCTGTATGGAAACCTGAGTGATGTACCGAGTGAGTACTAGGAGCAGAGGTAAGAAGTCTGTATGGAAAGATGAGTGATGTACCGAGTGAGAACTAGGAGCAGAGGTAAGAAGTCTGTATGGAAAGATGAGTGATGTACCGAGTGAGTACTAGGAGCAGAGGTAAGAAGTCTGTATGGAAAGATGAGTGATGTACCGAGTGAATACTAGGAGCAGAGGTAAGAAGTCTGTATGGAAAGATGAGTGATGTACCGAGTGAGTACTAGGAGCAGAGGTAAGAAGTCTGTGTGGAAAGCTGAGTGATGTACCGAGTGAGTACTAGGAGCAGAGGTAAGAAGTCTGTATGGAAAGATGAGTGATGTACCGAGTGAATACTAGGAGCAGAGGTAAGAAGTCTGTATGGAAAGATGAGTGATGTACCGAGTGAGTACTAGGAGCAGAGGTAAGAAGTCTGTGTGGAAAGCTGAGTGATGTACCGAGTGAGTACTAGGAGCAGAGGTAAGAAGTCTGTATGGAAAGATGAGTGATGTACCGAGTGAATACTAGGAGCAGAGGTAAGAAGTCTGTGTGGAAAGATGAGTGATGTACCGAGTGAGTACTAGGAGCAGAGGTAAGAAGTCTGTATGGAAAGATGAGTGACGTACCGAGTGAGAACTAGGAGCAGAGGTAAGAAGTCTGTATGGAAAGATGAGTGACGTACCGAGTGAATACTAGGAGCAGAGGTAAGAAGTCTGTATGGAAAGCTGAGTGATGTACCGAGTGAATACTAGGAGCAGAGGTAAGAAGTCTGTATGGAAAGCTGAGTGATGTACCGAGTGAGTACTAGGAGCAGAGGTAAGAAGTCTGTATGGAAAGATGAGTGACGTACCGAGTGAATACTAGGAGCAGAGGTAAGAAGTCTGTATGGAAAGCTGAGTGATGTACCGAGTGAATACTAGGAGCAGAGGTAAGAAGTCTGTATGGAAAGATGAGTGATGTACCGAGTGAATACTAGGAGCAGAGGTAAGAAGTCTGTATGGAAAGCTGAGTGATGTACCGAGTGAATACTAGGAGCAGAGGTAAGAAGTCTGTATGGAAAGCTGAGTGATGTACCGAGTGAGTACTAGGAGCAGAGGTAAGAAGTCTGTATGGAAAGATGAGTGACGTACCGAGTGAGTACTAGGAGCAGAGGTAAGAAGTCTGTATGGAAAGATGAGTGATGTACCGAGTGAATACTAGGAGCAGAGGTAAGAAGTCTGTATGGAAAGCTGAGTGATGTACCGAGTGAATACTAGGAGCAGAGGTAAGAAGTCTGTATGGAAAGATGAGTGATGTACCGAGTGAATACTAGGAGCAGAGGTAAGAAGTCTGTATGGAAAGCTGAGTGATGTACCGAGTGAATACTAGGAGCAGAGGTAAGAAGTCTGTATGGAAAGATGAGTGATGTACCGAGTGAATACTAGGAGCAGAGGTAAGAAGTCTGTATGGAAAGCTGAGTGATGTACCGAGTGAATACTAGGAGCAGAGGTAAGAAGTCTGTATGGAAAGCTGAGTGATGTACCGAGTGAGTACTAGGAGCAGAGGTAAGAAGTCTGTATGGAAAGATGAGTGACGTACCGAGTGAGTACTAGGAGCAGAGGTAAGAAGTCTGTATGGAAAGATGAGTGATGTACCGAGTGAATACTAGGAGCAGAGGTAAGAAGTCTGTATGGAAAGATGAGTGATGTACCGAGTGAGTACTAGGAGCAGAGGTAAGAAGTCTGTATGGAAAGATGAGTGATGTACCGAGTGAGTACTAGGAGCAGAGGTAAGAAGTCTGTATGGAAAGATGAGTGATGTACCAAGTGAATACTAGGAGCAGAGGTAAGAAGTCTGTGTGGAAAGATGAGTGATGTACCGAGTGAATACTAGGAGCAGAGGTAAGAAGTCTGTGTGGAAAGCTGAGTGATGTACCGAGTGAGTACTAGGAGCAGAGGTAAGAAGTCTGTATGGAAAGATGAGTGATGTACCGAGTGAATACTAGGAGCAGAGGTAAGAAGTCTGTGTGGAAAGATGAGTGATGTACCGAGTGAATACTAGGAGCAGAGGTAAGAAGTCTGTGTGGAAAGCTGAGTGATGTACCGAGTGAGTACTAGGAGCAGAGGTAAGAAGTCTGTATGGAAAGATGAGTGATGTACCAAGTGAATACTAGGAGCAGAGGTAAGAAGTCTGTGTGGAAAGATGAGTGACGTACCGAGTGAATACTAGGAGCAGAGGTAAGAAGTCTGTATGGAAAGATGAGTGATGCACAAAGTGAATACTAGGAGCAGAGGTAAGAAGTCTGTGTGGAAAGATGAGTGACGTACCGAGTGAATACTAGGAGCAGAGGTAAGAAGTCTGTGTGGAAAGATGAGTGACGTACCGAGTGAATACTAGGAGCAGAGGTAAGAAGTCTGTATGGAAAGATGAGTGATGTACCAAGTGAATACTAGGAGCAGAGGTAAGAAGTCTGTGTGGAAAGATGAGTGACGTACCGAGTGAATACTAGGAGCAGAGGTAAGAAGTCTGTGTGGAAAGATGAGTGATGTACCGAGTGAATACTAGGAGCAGAGGTAAGAAGTCTGTATGGAAAGATGAGTGATGTACCAAGTGAATACTAGGAGCAGAGGTAAGAAGTCTGTGTGGAAAGATGAGTGACGTACCGAGTGAATACTAGGAGGAGAGGTAAGAAGTCTGTGTGGAAAGCTGAGTGATGTACCGAGTGAATACTAGGAGCAGAGGTAAGAAGTCTGTGTGGAAAGATGAGTGACGTACCGAGTGAATACTAGGAGGAGAGGTAAGAAGTCTGTGTGGAAAGCTGAGTGATGTACCGAGTGAATACTAGGAGCAGAGGTAAGAAGTCTGTATGGAAAGATGAGTGATGTACCGAGTGAATACTAGGAGCAGAGGTAAGAAGTCTGTATGGAAAGCTGAGTGATGTACCGAGTGAGTACTAGGAGCAGAGGTAAGAAGTCTGTATGGAAAGATGAGTGACGTACCGAGTGAGTACTAGGAGCAGAGGTAAGAAGTCTGTATGGAAAGATGAGTGATGTACCGAGTGAATACTAGGAGCAGAGGTAAGAAGTCTGTATGGAAAGATGAGTGATGTACCGAGTGAGTACTAGGAGCAGAGGTAAGAAGTCTGTATGGAAAGATGAGTGATGTACCGAGTGAGTACTAGGAGCAGAGGTAAGAAGTCTGTATGGAAAGATGAGTGATGTACCAAGTGAATACTAGGAGCAGAGGTAAGAAGTCTGTGTGGAAAGATGAGTGATGTACCGAGTGAATACTAGGAGCAGAGGTAAGAAGTCTGTGTGGAAAGCTGAGTGATGTACCGAGTGAGTACTAGGAGCAGAGGTAAGAAGTCTGTATGGAAAGATGAGTGATGTACCGAGTGAATACTAGGAGCAGAGGTAAGAAGTCTGTGTGGAAAGATGAGTGATGTACCGAGTGAATACTAGGAGCAGAGGTAAGAAGTCTGTGTGGAAAGCTGAGTGATGTACCGAGTGAGTACTAGGAGCAGAGGTAAGAAGTCTGTATGGAAAGATGAGTGATGTACCAAGTGAGTACTAGGAGCAGAGGTAAGAAGTCTGTGTGGAAAGATGAGTGACGTACCGAGTGAATACTCGGAGCAGAGGTAAGAAGTCTGTATGGAAAGATGAGTGATGCACCAAGTGAATACTAGGAGCAGAGGTAAGAAGTCTGTGTGGAAAGATGAGTGACGTACCGAGTGAATACTAGGAGCAGAGGTAAGAAGTCTGTGTGGAAAGATGAGTGACGTACCGAGTGAATACTAGGAGCAGAGGTAAGAAGTCTGTATGGAAAGATGAGTGATGTACCAAGTGAATACTAGGAGCAGAGGTAAGAAGTCTGTATGGAAAGATGAGTGATGTACCAAGTGAATACTAGGAGCAGAGGTAAGAAGTCTGTGTGGAAAGATGAGTGACGTACCGAGTGAATACTAGGAGGAGAGGTAAGAAGTCTGTGTGGAAAGCTGAGTGATGTACCGAGTGAATACTAGGAGCAGAGGTAAGAAGTCTGTTTGGAAAGCTGAGTGACGTACCGAGTGAGTACTAGGAGCAGAGGTAAGAAGTCTGTATGGAAAGATGAGTGATGTACCGAGTGAATACTAGGAGCAGAGGTAAGAAGTCTGTATGGAAACCTGAGTGATGTACAGAGTGAGTACTAGGAGCAGAGGTAAGAAGTCTGTGTGGAAAGCTGAGTGATGTACCGAGTGAATACTAGGAGCAGAGGTAAGAAGTCTGTATGGAAACCTGAGTGATGTACCGAGTGAATACTAGGAGGAGAGGTAAGAAGTCTGTGTGGAAAGATGAGTGACGTACCGAGTGAATACTAGGAGCAGAGGTAAGAAGTCTGTGTGGAAAGCTGAGTGATGTACCGAGTGAGTACTAGGAGCAGAGGTAAGAAGTCTGTATGGAAACCTGAGTGATGTACCGAGTGAATACTAGGAGCAGAGGTAAGAAGTCTGTGTGGAAAGCTGAGTGATGTACCGAGTGAATACTAGGAGCAGAGGTAAGAAGTCTGTGTGGAAAGCTGAGTGATGTACCGAGTGAATACTAGGAGCAGAGGTAAGAAGTCTGTATGGAAACCTGAGTGATGTACCGAGTGAATACTAGGAGCAGAGGTAAGAAGTCTGTATGGAAAGATGAGTGATGTACCGAGTGAATACTAGGAGCAGAGGTAAGAAGTCTGTATGGAAAGATGAGTGATGTACCGAGTGAATACTAGGAGCAGAGGTAAGAAGTCTGTATGGAAACCTGAGTGATGTACCGAGTGAATACTAGGAGCAGAGGTAAGAAGTCTGTATGGAAAGATGAGTGATGTACCGAGTGAGTACTAGGAGCAGAGGTAAGAAGTCTGTATGGAAAGATGAGTGACGTACCGAGTGAGAACTAGGAGCAGAGGTAAGAAGTCTGTATGGAAAGATGAGTGACGTACCGAGTGAATACTAGGAGCAGAGGTAAGAAGTCTGTATGGAAAGCTGAGTGATGTACCGAGTGAGTACTAGGAGCAGAGGTAAGAAGTCTGTATGGAAAGATGAGTGACGTACCGAGTGAGTACTAGGAGCAGAGGTAAGAAGTCTGTATGGAAAGATGAGTGACGTACCGAGTGAATACTAGGAGCAGAGGTAAGAAGTCTGTATGGAAAGATGAGTGATGTACCGAGTGAGTACTAGGAGCAGAGGTAAGAAGTCTGTATGGAAAGATGAGTGATGTACCGAGTGAGTACTAGGAGCAGAGGTAAGAAGTCTGTATGGAAAGATGAGTGACGTACCGAGTGAGTACTAGGAGCAGAGGTAAGAAGTCTGTATGGAAAGATGAGTGACGTACCGAGTGAGAACTAGGAGCAGAGGTAAGAAGTCTGTATGGAAAGATGAGTGATGTACCGAGTGAATACTAGGAGCAGAGGTAAGAAGTCTGTATGGAAAGCTGAGTGATGTACCGAGTGAGTACTAGGAGCAGAGGTAAGAAGTCTGTATGGAAAGATGAGTGACGTACCGAGTGAGTACTAGGAGCAGAGGTAAGAAGTCTGTATGGAAAGATGAGTGACGTACCGAGTGAATACTAGGAGCAGAGGTAAGAAGTCTGTATGGAAAGATGAGTGATGTACCGAGTGAGTACTAGGAGCAGAGGTAAGAAGTCTGTATGGAAAGATGAGTGATGTACCGAGTGAATACTAGGAGCAGAGGTAAGAAGTCTGTATGGAAAGATGAGTGATGTACCGAGTGAGTACTAGGAGCAGAGGTAAGAAGTCTGTATGGAAAGATGAGTGATGTACCGAGTGAGTACTAGGAGCAGAGGTAAGAAGTCTGTATGGAAAGATGAGTGACGTACCGAGTGAATACTAGGAGCAGAGGTAAGAAGTCTGTGTGGAAAGATGAGTGATGTACCGAGTGAGTACTAGGAGCAGAGGTAAGAAGTCTGTATGGAAAGATGAGTGATGTACCGAGTGAGTACTAGGAGCAGAGGTAAGAAGTCTGTATGGAAAGATGAGTGACGTACCGAGTGAATACTAGGAGCAGAGGTAAGAAGTCTGTGTGGAAAGATGAGTGATGTACCGAGTGAGTACTAGGAGCAGAGGTAAGAAGTCTGTATGGAAAGATGAGTGATGTACCGAGTGAGTACTAGGAGCAGAGGTAAGAAGTCTGTATGGAAAGATGAGTGATGTACCGAGTGAATACTAGGAGCAGAGGTAAGAAGTCTGTATGGAAAGATGAGTGATGTACCGAGTGAGTACTAGGAGCAGAGGTAAGAAGTCTGTATGGAAAGATGAGTGACGTACCGAGTGAGTACTAGGAGCAGAGGTAAGAAGTCTGTGTGGAAAGATGAGTGACGTACCGAGTGAATACTAGGAGCAGAGGTAAGAAGTCTGTATGGAAACCTGAGTGATGTACCGAGTGAATACTAGGAGCAGAGGTAAGAAGTCTGTGTGGAAAGCTGAGTGACGTACCGAGTGAGTACTAGGAGCAGAGGTAAGAAGTCTGTATGGAAAGATGAGTGATGTACCGAGTGAGTACTAGGAGCAGAGGTATGAAGTCTGTGTGGAAAGATGAGTGATGTACCGAGTGAATACTAGGAGCAGAGGTAAGAAGTCTGTATGGAAAGATGAGTGATGTACCGAGTGAGTACTAGGAGCAGAGGTAAGAAGTCTGTATGGAAAGATGAGTGACGTACCGAGTGAGTACTAGGAGCAGAGGTAAGAAGTCTGTATGGAAAGATGAGTGACGTACCGAGTGAATACTAGGAGCAGAGGTAAGAAGTCTGTATGGAAACCTGAGTGATGTACCGAGTGAATACTAGGAGCAGAGGTAAGAAGTCTGTGTGGAAAGCTGAGTGATGTACCGAGTGAATACTAGGAGCAGAGGTAAGAAGTCTGTGTGGAAAGCTGAGTGATGTACCGAGTGAATACTAGGAGTAGAGGTAAGAAGTCTGTATGGAAAGATGAGTGATGTACCGAGTGAATACTAGGAGCAGAGGTATGAAGTCTGTGTGGAAAGATGAGTGATGTACCGAGTGAATACTAGGAGCAGAGGTAAGAAGTCTGTATGGAAAGATGAGTGACGTACCGAGTGAGTACTAGGAGCAGAGGTAAGAAGTCTGTATGGAAAGATGAGTGACGTACCGAGTGAGTACTAGGAGCAGAGGTAAGAAGTCTGTATGGAAAGATGAGTGACGTACCGAGTGAATACTAGGAGCAGAGGTAAGAAGTCTGTATGGAAACCTGAGTGATGTACCGAGTGAATACTAGGAGCAGAGGTAAGAAGTCTGTGTGGAAAGCTGAGTGACGTACCGAGTGAGTACTAGGAGCAGAGGTAAGAAGTCTGTATGGAAAGATGAGTGATGTACCGAGTGAGTACTAGGAGCAGAGGTATGAAGTCTGTGTGGAAAGATGAGTGATGTACCGAGTGAATACTAGGAGCAGAGGTAAGAAGTCTGTATGGAAAGATGAGTGACGTACCGAGTGAATACTAGGAGCAGAGGTATGAAGTCTGTGTGGAAAGATGAGTGATGTACTGAGTGAGTACTAGGAGCAGAGGTAAGAAGTCTGTATGGAAAGATGAGTGATGTACCGAGTGAATACTAGGAGCAGAGGTAAGAAGTCTGTATGGAAAGATGAGTGACGTACCGAGTGAGTACTAGGAGCAGAGGTAAGAAGTCTGTATGGAAAGCTGAGTGATGTACCGAGTGAATACTAGGAGCAGAGGTAAGAAGTCTGTGTGGAAAGCTGAGTGACGTACCGAGTGAGTACTAGGAGCAGAGGTAAGAAGTCTGTATGGAAAGATGAGTGATGTACCGAGTGAGTACTAGGAGCAGAGGTAAGAAGTCTGTATGGAAAGATGAGTGACGTACCGAGTGAGAACTAGGAGCAGAGGTAAGAAGTCTGTATGGAAAGATGAGTGATGTACCGAGTGAATACTAGGAGCAGAGGTAAGAAGTCTGTATGGAAAGCTGAGTGATGTACCGAGTGAGTACTAGGAGCAGAGGTAAGAAGTCTGTATGGAAAGATGAGTGACGTACCGAGTGAGTACTAGGAGCAGAGGTAAGAAGTCTGTATGGAAAGATGAGTGACGTACCGAGTGAATACTAGGAGCAGAGGTAAGAAGTCTGTATGGAAAGATGAGTGATGTACCGAGTGAGTACTAGGAGCAGAGGTAAGAAGTCTGTATGGAAAGATGAGTGATGTACCGAGTGAGTACTAGGAGCAGAGGTAAGAAGTCTGTATGGAAAGATGAGTGACGTACCGAGTGAATACTAGGAGCAGAGGTAAGAAGTCTGTATGGAAAGATGAGTGATGTACCGAGTGAGTACTAGGAGCAGAGGTAAGAAGTCTGTATGGAAAGATGAGTGATGTACCGAGTGAGTACTAGGAGCAGAGGTAAGAAGTCTGTATGGAAAGATGAGTGACGTACCGAGTGAATACTAGGAGCAGAGGTAAGAAGTCTGTATGGAAAGATGAGTGATGTACCGAGTGAGTACTAGGAGCAGAGGTAAGAAGTCTGTATGGAAAGATGAGTGATGTACCGAGTGAGTACTAGGAGCAGAGGTAAGAAGTCTGTATGGAAAGATGAGTGATGTACCGAGTGAGTACTAGGAGCAGAGGTAAGAAGTCTGTATGGAAAGATGAGTGACGTACCGAGTGAATACTAGGAGCAGAGGTAAGAAGTCTGTATGGAAAGATGAGTGATGTACCGAGTGAGTACTAGGAGCAGAGGTAAGAAGTCTGTATGGAAAGATGAGTGACGTACCGAGTGAATACTAGGAGCAGAGGTAAGAAGTCTGTATGGAAAGATGAGTGATGTACCGAGTGAATACTAGGAGCAGAGGTAAGAAGTCTGTATGGAAAGATGAGTGATGTACCGAGTGAGTACTAGGAGCAGAGGTAAGAAGTCTGTATGGAAAGATGAGTGATGTACCGAGTGAGTACTAGGAGCAGAGGTAAGAAGTCTGTATGGAAAGATGAGTGATGTACCGAGTGAGTACTAGGAGCAGAGGTAAGAAGTCTGTATGGAAAGATGAGTGACGTACCGAGTGAATACTAGGAGCAGAGGTAAGAAGTCTGTATGGAAAGATGAGTGATGTACCGAGTGAGTACTAGGAGCAGAGGTAAGAAGTCTGTATGGAAAGATGAGTGACGTACCGAGTGAGTACTAGGAGCAGAGGTAAGAAGTCTGTATGGAAAGATGAGTGACGTACCGAGTGAATACTAGGAGCAGAGGTAAGAAGTCTGTATGGAAACCTGAGTGATGTACCGAGTGAATACTAGGAGCAGAGGTAAGAAGTCTGTGTGGAAAGCTGAGTGACGTACCGAGTGAGTACTAGGAGCAGAGGTAAGAAGTCTGTATGGAAAGATGAGTGACGTACCGAGTGAGTACTAGGAGCAGAGGTAAGAAGTCTGTATGGAAAGCTGAGTGATGTACCGAGTGAATACTAGGAGCAGAGGTAAGAAGTCTGTGTGGAAAGCTGAGTGACGTACCGAGTGAGTACTAGGAGCAGAGGTAAGAAGTCTGTATGGAAAGCTGAGTGATGTACCGAGTGAATACTAGGAGCAGAGGTAAGAAGTCTATGTGGAAAGATGAGTGATGTACCGAGTGAATACTAGGAGCAGAGGTAAGAAGTCTGTATGGAAAGATGAGTGACGTACCGAGTGAATACTAGGAGCAGAGGTAAGAAGTCTGTGTGGAAAGCTGAGTGATGTACCGAGTGAATACTAGGAGCAGAGGTAAGAAGTCTGTGTGGAAAGATGAGTGATGTACCGAGTGAATACTAGGAGCAGAGGTAAGAAGTCTGTATGGAAACCTGAGTGATGTACCGAGTGAGTACTAGGAGAAGAGGTAAGAAGTCTGTATGGAAAGCTGAGTGATGTACCGAGTGAATACTAGGAGCAGAGGTAAGAAGTCTGTATGGAAACCTGAGTGATGTACCGAGTGAGTACTAGGAGAAGAGGTAAGAAGTCTGTATGGAAAGATGAGTGATGTACCGAGTGAATACTAGGAGCAGAGGTAAGAAGTCTGTATGGAAAGATGAGTGACGTACCGAGTGAATACTAGGAGCAGAGGTAAGAAGTCTGTGTGGAAAGCTGAGTGACGTACCGAGTGAATACTAGGAGCAGAGGTAAGAAGTCTGTGTGGAAAGCTGAGTGACGTACCGAGTGAATACTAGGAGCAGAGGTAAGAAGTCTGTATGGAAAGATGAGTGACGTACCGAGTGAATACTAGGAGCAGAGGTAAGAAGTCTGTGTGGAAAGCTGAGTGATGTACCGAGTGAATACTAGGAGCAGAGGTAAGAAGTCTGTGTGGAAAGATGAGTGACGTACCGAGTGAATACTAGGAGCAGAGGTAAGAAGTCTGTATGGAAAGATGAGTGACGTACCGAGTGAATACTAGGAGCAGAGGTAAGAAGTCTGTTTGGAAAGCTGAGTGACGTACCGAGTGAATACTAGGAGCAGAGGTAAGAAGTCTGTGTGGAAAGATGAGTGATGTACCGAGTGAATACTAGGAGCAGAGGTAAGAAGTCTGTATGGAAACCTGAGTGATGTACCGAGTGAGTACTAGGAGCAGAGGTAAGAAGTCTGTATGGAAAGCTGAGTGACGTACCGAGTGAATACTAGGAGCAGAGGTAAGAAGTCTGTGTGGAAAGATGAGTGACGTACCGAGTGAATACTAGGAGCAGAGGTAAGAAGTCTGTATGGAAACCTGAGTGATGTACCGAGTGAGTACTAGGAGCAGAGGTAAGAAGTCTGTATGGAAAGCTGAGTGATGTACCGAGTGAATACTAGGAGCAGAGGTAAGAAGTCTGTGTGGAAAGATGAGTGATGTACCAAGTGAATACTAGGAGCAGAGGTAAGAAGTCTGTATGGAAAGATGAGTGACGTACCGAGTGAATACTAGGAGCAGAGGTAAGAATTCTATATGGAAAGCTGAGTGACGTACCGAGTGAATACTAGGAGCAGAGGTAAGAAGTCTGTATGGAAAGATGAGTGATGTACCGAGTGAATACTAGGAGCAGAGGTAAGAATTCTATATGGAAAGCTGAGTGACGTACCGAGTGAATACTAGGAGCAGAGGTAAGAAGTCTGTATGGAAAGATGAGTGATGTACCGAGTGAATACTAGGAGCAGAGGTAAGAAGTCTGTATGGAAAGCTGAGTGACGTACCGAGTGAATACTAGGAGCAGAGGTAAGAAGTCTGTATGGAAAGATGAGTGACGTACCGAGTGAATACTAGGAGCAGAGGTAAGAATTCTATGTGGAAAGCTGAGTGACGTACCGAGTGAATACTAGGAGCAGAGGTAAGAAGTCTGTATGGAAAGCTGAGTGACGTACCGAGTGAATACTAGGAGCAGAGGTAAGAAGTCTGTATGGAAAGCTGAGTGACGTACCGAGTGAATACTAGGAGCAGAGGTAAGAAGTCTGTATGGAAAGCTGAGTGATGTACCGAGTGAATACTAGGAGCAGAGGTAAGAAGTCTGTATGGAAAGATGAGTGACGTACCGAGTGAATACTAGGAGCAGAGGTAAGAAGTCTGTATGGAAAGCTGAGTGACGTACCGAGTGAATACTAGGAGCAGAGGTAAGAAGTCTGTATGGAAAGATGAGTGATGTACCGAGTGAATACTAGGAGCAGAGGTAAGAAGTCTGTATGGAAAGATGAGTGACGTACCGAGTGAATACTAGGAGCAGAGGTAAGAAGTCTGTATGGAAACCTGAGTGATGTACCGAGTGAGTACTAGGAGCAGAGGTAAGAAGTCTGTATGGAAAGATGAGTGACGTACCGAGTGAATACTAGGAGCAGAGGTAAGAAGTCTGTGTGGAAAGATGAGTGACGTACCGAGTGAATACTAGGAGCAGAGGTAAGAAGTCTGTGTGGAAAGATGAGTGATGTACCGAGTGAGTACTAGGAGCAGAGGTAAGAAGTCTGTATGGAAAGATGAGTGACGTACCGAGTGAATACTAGGAGCAGAGGTAAGAAGTCTATGTGGAAAGCTGAGTGACGTACCGAGTGAATACTAGGAGCAGAGGTAAGAAGTCTATGTGGAAAGCTGAGTGACGTACCGAGTGAATACTAGGAGCAGAGGTAAGAAGTCTGTATTCAAAGATGAGTGACGTACCGAGTGAATACTAGGAGCAGAGGTAAGAAGTCTGTATGGAAAGATGAGTGACGTACCGAGTGAATACTAGGAGCAGAGGTAAGAAGTCTGTGTGGAAAGATGAGTGATGTACCGAGTGAATACTAGGAGCAGAGGTAAGAAGTCTGTATGGAAAGATGAGTGACGTACCGAGTGAATACTAGGAGCAGAGGTAAGAAGTCTATGTGGAAAGCTGAGTGACGTACCGAGTGAATACTAGGAGCAGAGGTAAGAAGTCTATGTGGAAAGCTGAGTGACGTACCGAGTGAATACTAGGAGCAGAGGTAAGAAGTCTGTATTCAAAGATGAGTGACGTACCGAGTGAATACTAGGAGCAGAGGTAAGAAGTCTGTATGGAAAGATGAGTGACGTACCGAGTGAATACTAGGAGCAGAGGTAAGAAGTCTATGTGGAAAGCTGAGTGACGTACCGAGTGAATACTAGGAGCAGAGGTAAGAAGTCTGTGTGGAAAGATGAGTGACGTACCGAGTGAATACTAGGAGCAGAGGTAAGAAGTCTGTGTGGAAAGCTGAGTGACGTACCGAGTGAATACTAGGAGCAGAGGTAAGAAGTCTGTGTGGAAAGCTGAGTGACGTACCGAGTGAATACTAGGAGCAGAGGTAAGAAGTCTGTATGGAAAGATGAGTGACGTACCGAGTGAATACTAGGAGCAGAGGTAAGAAGTCTGTATGGAAAGCTGAGTGATGTACCGAGTGAATACTAGGAGCAGAGGTAAGAAGTCTATGTGGAAAGCTGAGTGACGTACCGAGTGAATACTAGGAGCAGAGGTAAGAAGTCTGTATGGAAAGCTGAGTGACGTACCGAGTGAATACTAGGAGCAGAGGTAAGAAGTCTGTATGGAAAGATGAGTGACGTACCGAGTGAATACTAGGAGCAGAGGTAAGAAGTCTGTATGGAAAGCTGAGTGACGTACCGAGTGAATACTAGGAGCAGAGGTAAGAAGTCTGTATGGAAAGATGAGTGATGTACCGAGTGAATACTAGGAGCAGAGGTAAGAAGTCTGTATGGAAAGATGAGTGACGTACCGAGTGAATACTAGGAGCAGAGGTAAGAAGTCTGTATGGAAAGCTGAGTGACGTACCGAGTGAATACTAGGAGCAGAGGTAAGAAGTCTGTATGGAAACCTGAGTGATGTACCGAGTGAGTACTAGGAGCAGAGGTAAGAAGTCTGTATGGAAAGATGAGTGACGTACCGAGTGAATACTAGGAGCAGAGGTAAGAAGTCTGTGTGGAAAGATGAGTGATGTACCGAGTGAATACTAGGAGCAGAGGTAAGAAGTCTGTGTGGAAAGATGAGTGATGTACCGAGTGAATACTAGGAGCAGAGGTAAGAAGTCTGTATTCAAAGATGAGTGACGTACCGAGTGAATACTAGGAGCAGAGGTAAGAAGTCTGTATGGAAAGATGAGTGACGTACCGAGTGAATACTAGGAGCAGAGGTAAGAAGTCTGTATGGAAAGATGAGTGACGTACCGAGTGAATACTAGGAGCAGAGGTAAGAAGTCTGTATGGAAAGATGAGTGATGTACCGAGTGAATACTAGGAGCAGAGGTAAGAAGTCTGTGTGGAAAGATGAGTGATGTACCGAGTGAATACTAGGAGCAGAGGTAAGAAGTCTGTATGGAAAGATGAGTGACGTACCGAGTGAATACTAGGAGCAGAGGTAAGAAGTCTGTGTGGAAAGATGAGTGATGTACCGAGTGAATACTAGGAGCAGAGGTAAGAAGTCTGTGTGGAAAGATGAGTGATGTACCGAGTGAATACTAGGAGCAGAGGTAAGAAGTCTGTATGGAAAGATGAGTGACGTACCGAGTGAATACTAGGAGCAGAGGTAAGAAGTCTGTGTGGAAACCTGAGTGATGTACCGAGTGAATACTAGGAGCAGAGGTAAGAAGTCTGTGTGGAAAGCTGAGTGATGTACCGAGTGAATACTAGGAGCAGAGGTAAGAAGTCTGTGTGGAAAGATGAGTGATGTACCGAGTGAATACTAGGAGCAGAGGTAAGAAGTCTGTGTGGAAAGATGAGTGATGTACCGAGTGAATACTAGGAGCAGAGGTAAGAAGTCTGTGTGGAAAGATGAGTGATGTACCGAGTGAATACTAGGAGCAGAGGTAAGAAGTCTGTATGGAAAGCTGAGTGATGTACCGAGTGAATACTAGGAGCAGAGGTAAGAAGTCTGTATGGAAAGCTGAGTGATGTACCGAGTGAATACTAGGAGCAGAGGTAAGAAGTCTGTGTGGAAAGATGAGTGACGTACCGAGTGAATACTAGGAGCAGAGGTAAGAAGTCTGTATGGAAAGCTGAGTGATGTACCGAGTGAATACTAGGAGCAGAGGTAAGAAGTCTGTATGGAAAGCTGAGTGATGTACCGAGTGAATACTAGGAGCAGAGGTAAGAAGTCTGTGTGGAAAGATGAGTGATGTACCGAGTGAATACTAGGAGCAGAGGTAAGAAGTCTGTATGGAAAGATGAGTGACGTACCGAGTGAATACTAGGAGCAGAGGTAAGAAGTCTGTATGGAAAGCTGAGTGATGTACCGAGTGAATACTAGGAGCAGAGGTAAGAAGTCTGTGTGGAAAGATGAGTGATGTACCGAGTGAATACTAGGAGCAGAGGTAAGAAGTCTGTATGGAAAGATGAGTGACGTACCGAGTGAATACTAGGAGCAGAGGTAAGAAGTCTGTGTGGAAAGATGAGTGATGTACCGAGTGAATACTAGGAGCAGAGGTAAGAAGTCTGTATGGAAACCTGAGTGACGTACCGAGTGAATACTAGGAGTAGAGGTAAGAAGTCTGTATGGAAACCTGAGTGATGTACCGAGTGAATACTAGGAGCAGAGGTAAGAAGTCTGTGTGGAAACCTGAGTGATGTACCGAGTGAATACTAGGAGTAGAGGTAAGAAGTCTGTATGGAAACCTGAGTGATGTACCGAGTGAATACTAGGAGTAGAGGTAAGAAGTCTGTATGGAAAGATGAGTGATGTACCGAGTGAATACTAGGAGCAGAGGTAAGAAGTCTGTATGGAAAGATGAGTGACGTACCGAGTGAATACTAGTAGCAGAGGTAAGAAGTCTGTGTGGAAAGATGAGTGATGTACCGAGTGAATACTAGGAGCAGAGGTAAGAAGTCTGTATGGAAAGATGAGTGATGTACCGAGTGAATACTAGTAGCAGAGGTAAGAAGTCTGTGTGGAAAGATGAGTGATGTACCGAGTGAATACTAGGAGCAGAGGTAAGAAGTCTGTATGGAAAGATGAGTGACGTACCGAGTGAATACTAGGAGCAGAGGTAAGAAGTCTGTGTGGAAAGATGAGTGATGTACCGAGTGAATACTAGGAGCAGAGGTAAGAAGTCTGTATGGAAAGATGAGTGACGTACCGAGTGAATACTAGGAGCAGAGGTAAGAAGTCTGTGTGGAAAGATGAGTGATGTACCGAGTGAATACTAGGAGCAGAGGTAAGAAGTCTGTATGGAAACCTGAGTGACGTACCGAGTGAATACTAGGAGTAGAGGTAAGAAGTCTGTATGGAAACCTGAGTGATGTACCGAGTGAATACTAGGAGCAGAGGTAAGAAGTCTGTGTGGAAACCTGAGTGATGTACCGAGTGAATACTAGGAGTAGAGGTAAGAAGTCTGTATGGAAACCTGAGTGATGTACCGAGTGAATACTAGGAGCAGAGGTAAGAAGTCTGTATGGAAACCTGAGTGATGTACCGAGTGAATACTAGGAGTAGAGGTAAGAAGTCTGTATGGAAACCTGAGTGACGTACCGAGTGAATACTAGGAGCAGAGGTAAGAAGTCTGTGTGGAAACCTGAGTGACGTACCGAGTGAATACTAGGAGTAGAGGTAAGAAGTCTGTATGGAAACCTGAGTGATGTACCGAGTGAATACTAGGAGCAGAGGTAAGAAGTCTGTATGGAAAGATGAGTGATGTACCGAGTGAATACTAGGAGCAGAGGTAAGAAGTCTGTGTGGAAAGATGAGTGATGTACCGAGTGAATACTAGGAGCAGAGGTAAGAAGTCTGTATGGAAAGATGAGTGATGTACCGAGTGAATACTAGGAGCAGAGGTAAGAAGTCTGTGTGGAAACCTGAGTGATGTACCGAGTGAATACTAGGAGTAGAGGTAAGAAGTCTGTATGGAAACCTGAGTGATGTACCGAGTGAATACTAGGAGCAGAGGTAAGAAGTCTGTGTGGAAAGATGAGTGATGTACCGAGTGAATACTAGGAGCAGAGGTAAGAAGTCTGTGTGGAAACCTGAGTGATGTACCGAGTGAATACTAGGAGTAGAGGTAAGAAGTCTGTATGGAAACCTGAGTGATGTACCGAGTGAATACTAGGAGCAGAGGTAAGAAGTCTGTGTGGAAAGATGAGTGATGTACCGAGTGAATACTAGGAGCAGAGGTAAGAAGTCTGTATGGAAAGATGAGTGATGTACCGAGTGAATACTAGGAGCAGAGGTAAGAAGTCTGTGTGGAAACCTGAGTGATGTACCGAGTGAATACTAGGAGTAGAGGTAAGAAGTCTGTATGGAAACCTGAGTGATGTACCGAGTGAATACTAGGAGCAGAGGTAAGAAGTCTGTGTGGAAAGATGAGTGATGTACCGAGTGAATACTAGGAGCAGAGGTAAGAAGTCTGTATGGAAAGATGAGTGATGTACCGAGTGAATACTAGGAGCAAAGGTAAGAAGTCTGTATGGAAAGATGAGTGATGTACCGAGTGAATACTAGGAGCAGAGGTAAGAAGTCTGTATGGAAAGATGAGTGATGTACCGAGTGAATACTAGGAGCAGAGGTAAGAAGTCTGTGTGGAAAGATGAGTGATGTACCGAGTGAATACTAGGAGTAGAGGTAAGAAGTCTGTATGGAAACCTGAGTGACGTACCGAGTGAATACTAGGAGCAGAGGTAAGAAGTCTGTGTGGAAAGCTGAGTGATGTACCGAGTGAATACTAGGAGCAGAGGTAAGAAGTCTGTATGGAAAGATGAGTGATGTACCGAGTGAATACTAGGAGCAGAGGTAAGAAGTCTGTGTGGAAAGATGAGTGATGTACCGAGTGAATACTAGGAGCAGAGGTAAGAAGTCTGTATGGAAACCTGAGTGACGTACCGAGTGAATACTAGGAGCAGAGGTAAGAAGTCTGTGTGGAAAGCTGAGTGATGTACCGAGTGAATACTAGGAGTAGAGGTAAGAAGTCTGTGTGGAAACCTGAGTGACGTACAGAGTGAATACTAGGAGCAGAGGTAAGAAGTCTGTATGGAAACCTGAGTGATGTACTGAGTGAGTACTAGGAGCAGAGGTAAGAAGTCTGTATGGAAACCTGAGTGACGTACCGAGTGAATACTAGGAGCAGAGGTAAGAAGTCAGTATGGAAACCTGAGTGACGTACCGAGTGAATACTAGGAGCAGAGGTAAGAAGTCTGTGTGGAAACCTGAGTGACGTACCGAGTGAATACTAGGAGTAGAGGTAAGAAGTCTGTGTGGAAACCTGAGTGACGTACCGAGTGAATACTAGGAGCAGAGGTAAGAAGTCTGTGTGGAAACCTGAGTGACGTACCGAGTGAATACTAGGAGTAGAGGTAAGAAGTCTGTATGGAAACCTGAGTGACGTACCGAGTGAATACTAGGAGCAGAGGTAAGAAGTCTGTATGGAAACCTGAGTGACGTACCGAGTGAATACTAGGAGCAGAGGTAAGAAGTCTGTGTGGAAAGCTGAGTGACGTACCGAGTGAATACTAGGAGCAGAGGTAAGAAGTCTGTATGGAAAGATGAGTGATGTACCGAGTGAATACTAGGAGCAGAGGTAAGAAGTCTGTGTGGAAAGATGAGTGATGTACCGAGTGAATACTAGGAGCAGAGGTAAGAAGTCTGTATGGAAACCTGAGTGACGTACCGAGTGAATACTAGGAGCAGAGGTAAGAAGTCTGTGTGGAAAGCTGAGTGATGTACCGAGTGAATACTAGGAGTAGAGGTAAGAAGTCTGTGTGGAAACCTGAGTGACGTACAGAGTGAATACTAGGAGCAGAGGTAAGAAGTCTGTATGGAAACCTGAGTGATGTACTGAGTGAGTACTAGGAGCAGAGGTAAGAAGTCTGTATGGAAACCTGAGTGACGTACCGAGTGAATACTAGGAGCAGAGGTAAGAAGTCAGTATGGAAACCTGAGTGACGTACCGAGTGAATACTAGGAGCAGAGGTAAGAAGTCTGTGTGGAAACCTGAGTGACGTACCGAGTGAATACTAGGAGGAGAGGTAAGAAGTCTGTGTGGAAACCTGAGTGACGTACCGAGTGAATACTAGGAGTAGAGGTAAGAAGTCTGTATGGAAACCTGAGTGACGTACCGAGTGAATACTAGGAGTAGAGGTAAGAAGTCTGTATGGAAACCTGAGTGACGTACCGAGTGAATACTAGGAGCAGAGGTAAGAAGTCTGTGTGGAAAGCTGAGTGACGTACCGAGTGAATACTAGGAGTAGAGGTAAGAAGTCTGTGTGGAAACCTGAGTGACGTACCGAGTGAATACTAGGAGTAGAGGTAAGAAGTCTGTGTGGAAACCTGAGTGACGTACCGAGTGAATACTAGGAGCAGAGGTAAGAAGTCTGTGTGGAAACCTGAGTGACGTACCGAGTGAATACTAGGAGTAGAGGTAAGAAGTCTGTGTGGAAACCTGAGTGACGTACCGAGTGAATACTAGGAGCAGAGGTAAGAAGTCTGTGTGGAAACCTGAGTGACGTACCGAGTGAATACTAGGAGTAGAGGTAAGAAGTCTGTGTGGAAACCTGAGTGATGTACCGAGTGAATACTAGGAGCAGAGGTAAGAAGTCTGTATGGAAACCTGAGTGACGTACCGAGTGAATACTAGGAGCAGAGGTAAGAAGTCTGTATGGAAAGCTGAGTGACGTACCGAGTGAATACTAGGAGCAGAGGTAAGAAGTCTGTATGGAAACCTGAGTGATGTACCGAGTGAATACTAGGAGTAGAGGTAAGAAGTCTGTATGGAAACCTGAGTGACGTACCGAGTGAATACTAGGAGCAGAGGTAAGAAGTCTGTATGGAAACCTGAGTGATGTACCGAGTGAATACTAGGAGTAGAGGTAAGAAGTCTGTATGGAAACCTGAGTGATGTACCGAGTGAATACTAGGAGCAGAGGTAAGAAGTCTGTGTGGAAAGATGAGTGATGTACCGAGTGAATACTAGGAGCAGAGGTAAGAAGTCTGTATGGAAACCTGAGTGATGTACCGAGTGAATACTAGGAGCAGAGGTAAGAAGTCTGTGTGGAAACCTGAGTGACGTACCGAGTGAATACTAGGAGCAGAGGTAAGAAGTCTGTATGGAAACCTGAGTGATGTACCGAGTGAATACTAGGAGCAGAGGTAAGAAGTCTGTGTGGAAAGATGAGTGACGTACCGAGTGAATACTAGGAGCAGAGGTAAGAAGTCTGTGTGGAAAGATGAGTGATGTACCGAGTGAATACTAGGAGCAGAGGTAAGAAGTCTGTATGGAAAGATGAGTGATGTACCGAGTGAATACTAGGAGCAGAGGTAAGAAGTCTGTATGGAAAGATGAGTGATGTACCGAGTGAATACTAGGAGCAGAGGTAAGAAGTCTGTGTGGAAAGCTGAGTGACGTACCGAGTGAATACTAGGAGCAGAGGTAAGAAGTCTGTGTGGAAAGATGAGTGATGTACCGAGTGAATACTAGGAGCAGAGGTAAGAAGTCTGTATGGAAAGATGAGTGACGTACCGAGTGAATACTAGGAGCAGAGGTAAGAAGTCTGTATGGAAAGATGAGTGACGTACAGAGTGAATACTAGGAGCAGAGGTAAGAAGTCTGTATGGAAAGCTGAGTGATGTACCGAGTGAATACTAGGAGCAGAGGTAAGAAGTCTGTATGGAAAGCTGAGTGATGTACCGAGTGAATACTAGGAGCAGAGGTAAGAAGTCTGTGTGGAAAGATGAGTGATGTACCGAGTGAATACTAGGAGCAGAGGTAAGAAGTCTGTATGGAAAGATGAGTGATGTACCGAGTGAATACTAGGAGCAGAGGTAAGAAGTCTGTGTGGAAAGATGAGTGATGTACCGAGTGAGTACTAGGAGCAGAGGTAAGAAGTCTGTGTGGAAAGATGAGTGATGTACCGAGTGAATACTAGGAGCAGAGGTAAGAAGTCTGTATGGAAAGATGAGTGATGTACCGAGTGAATACTAGGAGCAGAGGTAAGAAGTCTGTGTGGAAAGATGAGTGATGTACCGAGTGAATACTAGGAGCAGAGGTAAGAAGTCTGTGTGGAAACCTGAGTGACGTACCGAGTGAATACTAGGAGTAGAGGTAAGAAGTCTGTATGGAAACCTGAGTGATGTACCGAGTGAATACTAGGAGCAGAGGTAAGAAGTCTGTGTGGAAACCTGAGTGACGTACCGAGTGAATACTAGGAGTAGAGGTAAGAAGTCTGTGTGGAAACCTGAGTGACGTACCGAGTGAATACTAGGAGTAGAGGTAAGAAGTCTGTGTGGAAACCTGAGTGACGTACCGAGTGAATACTAGGAGTAGAGGTAAGAAGTCTGTGTGGAAACCTGAGTGACGTACCGAGTGAATACTAGGAGCAGAGGTAAGAAGTCTGTATGGAAACCTGAGTGATGTACCGAGTGAATACTAGGAGTAGAGGTAAGAAGTCTGTATGGAAACCTGAGTGATGTACCGAGTGAATACTAGGAGTAGAGGTAAGAAGTCTGTGTGGAAACCTGAGTGATGTACCGAGTGAGTACTAGGAGTAGAGGTAAGAAGTCTGTGTGGAAAGCTGAGTGACGTACCGAGTGAATACTAGGAGTAGAGGTAAAAAGTCTGTATGGAAACCTGAGTGATGTACCGAGTGAGTACTAGGAGCAGAGGTAAAAAGTCTGTGTGGAAACCTGAGTGACGTACCGAGTGAATACTAGGAGTAGAGGTAAGAAGTCTGTATGGAAACCTGAGTGATGTACCGAGTGAATACTAGGAGTAGAGGTAAGAAGTCTGTGTGGAAACCTGAGTGACGTACCGAGTGAATACTAGGAGTAGAGGTAAGAAGTCTGTATGGAAACCTGAGTGACGTACCGAGTGAGTACTAGGAGTAGAGGTAAGAAGTCTGTGTGGAAAGATGAGTGATGTACCGAGTGAATACTAGGAGTAGAGGTAAGAAGTCTGTGTGGAAACCTGAGTGATGTACCGAGTGAGTACTAGGAGCAGAGGTAAAAAGTCTGTGTGGAAACCTGAGTGACGTACCGAGTGAATACTAGGAGTAGAGGTAAGAAGTCTGTATGGAAACCTGAGTGATGTACCGAGTGAATACTAGGAGTAGAGGTAAGAAGTCTGTGTGGAAACCTGAGTGACGCACCGAGTGAATACTAGGAGCAGAGGTAAGAAGTCTGTATGGAAACCTGAGTGACGTACCGAGTGAGTACTAGGAGTAGAGGTAAGAAGTCTGTATGGAAACCTGAGTGACGCACCGAGTGAATACTAGGAGCAGAGGTAAGAAGTCTGTGTGGAAACCTGAGTGACGCACCGAGTGAATACTAGGAGCAGAGGTAAGAAGTCTGTATGGAAACCTGAGTGACGTACCGAGTGAGTACTAGGAGTAGAGGTAAGAAGTCTGTGTGGAAAGATGAGTGATGTACCGAGTGAATACTAGGAGCAGAGGTAAGAAGTCTGTATGGAAAGCTGAGTGATGTACCGAGTGAATACTAGGAGCAGAGGTAAGAAGTCTGTGTGGAAAGATGAGTGATGTACCGAGTGAATACTAGGAGCAGAGGTAAGAAGTCTGTATGGAAAGATGAGTGATGTACCGAGTGAATACTAGGAGCAGAGGTAAGAAGTCTGTGTGGAAAGATGAGTGATGTACCGAGTGAATACTAGGAGCAGAGGTAAGAAGTCTGTGTGGAAAGATGAGTGATGTACCGAGTGAATACTAGGAGCAGAGGTAAGAAGTCTGTGTGGAAACCTGAGTGACGTACCGAGTGAATACTAGGAGTAGAGGTAAGAAGTCTGTATGGAAACCTGAGTGATGTACCGAGTGAATACTAGGAGCAGAGGTAAGAAGTCTGTATGGAAAGCTGAGTGACGTACCGAGTGAATACTAGGAGCAGAGGTAAGAAGTCTGTGTGGAAAGATGAGTGATGTACCGAGTGAATACTAGGAGCAGAGGTAAGAAGTCTGTGTGGAAAGATGAGTGATGTACCGAGTGAATACTAGGAGCAGAGGTAAGAAGTCTGTATGGAAAGATGAGTGATGTACCGAGTGAATACTAGGAGCAGAGGTAAGAAGTCTGTGTGGAAAGATGAGTGATGTACCGAGTGAATACTAGGAGCAGAGGTAAGAAGTCTGTGTGGAAAGATGAGTGATGTACCGAGTGAATACTAGGAGCAGAGGTAAGAAGTCTGTATGGAAAGATGAGTGATGTACCGAGTGAGTACTAGGAGCAGAGGTAAGAAGTCTGTATGGAAAGATGAGTGATGTACCGAGTGAGTACTAGGAGCAGAGGTAAGAAGTCTGTATGGAAAGATGAGTGATGTACCGAGTGAATACTAGGAGCAGAGGTAAGAAGTCTGTGTGGAAACCTGAGTGATGTACCGAGTGAATACTAGGGGCAGAGGTAAGAAGTCTGTGTGGAAAGATGAGTGATGTACCGAGTGAATACTAGGAGTAGAGGTAAGAAGTCTGTGTGGAAACCTGAGTGACGCACCGAGTGAATACTAGGAGCAGAGGTAAGAAGTCTGTATGGAAAGATGAGTGATGTACCGAGTGAGTACTAGGAGCAGAGGTAAGAAGTCTGTGTGGAAAGATGAGTGATGTACCGAGTGAATACTAGGAGCAGAGGTAAGAAGTCTGTATGGAAAGCTGAGTGACGTACCGAGTGAATACTAGGAGCAGAGGTAAGAAGTCTGTGTGGAAAGATGAGTGATGTACCGAGTGAATACTAGGAGCAGAGGTAAGAAGTCTGTGTGGAAAGATGAGTGATGTACCGAGTGAATACTAGGAGCAGAGGTAAGAAGTCTGTATGGAAAGATGAGTGATGTACCGAGTGAGTACTAGGAGCAGAGGTAAGAAGTCTGTATGGAAAGATGAGTGACGTACCGAGTGAATACTAGGAGCAGAGGTAAGAAGTCTGTGTGGAAAGATGAGTGATGTACCGAGTGAATACTAGGAGCAGAGGTAAGAAGTCTGTATGGAAAGATGAGTGATGTACCGAGTGAATACTAGGAGCAGAGGTAAGAAGTCTGTGTGGAAAGATGAGTGATGTACCGAGTGAATACTAGGAGCAGAGGTAAGAAGTCTGTGTGGAAACCTGAGTGACGTACCGAGTGAATACTAGGAGTAGAGGTAAGAAGTCTGTATGGAAACCTGAGTGATGTACCGAGTGAATACTAGGAGCAGAGGTAAGAAGTCTGTATGGAAAGCTGAGTGACGTACCGAGTGAATACTAGGAGCAGAGGTAAGAAGTCTGTATGGAAACCTGAGTGACGTACCGAGTGAATACTAGGAGCAGAGGTAAGAAGTCTGTGTGGAAACCTGAGTGACGTACCGAGTGAATACTAGGAGCAGAGGTAAGAAGTCTGTATGGAAAGCTGAGTGACGTACCGAGTGAATACTAGGAGCAGAGGTAAGAAGTCTGTATGGAAACCTGAGTGACGTACCGAGTGAATACTAGGAGCAGAGGTAAGAAGTCTGTATGGAAACCTGAGTGACGTACCGAGTGAATACTAGGAGCAGAGGTAAGAAGTCTGTGTGGAAACGTGAGTGACGTACCGAGTGAATACTAGGAGCAGAGGTAAGAAGTCTGTGTGGAAAGCTGAGTGATGTACCGAGTGAATACAAGGAGCAGAGGTAAGAAGTCTGTGTGGAAAGCTGAGTGATGTACCGAGTGAATACTAGGAGTAGAGGTAAGAAGTCTGTATGGAAACCTGAGTGATGTACCGAGTGAATACTAGGAGCAGAGGTAAGAAGTCTGTGTGGAAAGCTGAGTGATGTACCGAGTGAATACAAGGAGCAGAGGTAAGAAGTCTGTGTGGAAAGCTGAGTGATGTACCGAGTGAATACTAGGAGTAGAGGTAAGAAGTCTGTATGGAAACCTGAGTGACGTACCGAGTGAATACTAGGAGAAGAGGTAAGAAGTCTGTGTGGAAACCTGAGTGACGTACCGAGTGAATACTAGGAGCAGAGGTAAGAAGTCTGTGTGGAAAGCTGAGTGATGTACCGAGTGAATACTAGGAGCAGAGGTAAGAAGTCTGTATGGAAACCTGAGTGACGTACCGAGTGAATACTAGGAGTAGAGGTAAGAAGTCTGTGTGGAAAGCTGAGTGATGTACCGAGTGAATACTAGGAGCAGAGGTAAGAAGTCTGTATGGAAACCTGAGTGATGTACCGAGTGAATACTAGGAGCAGAGGTAAGAAGTCTGTGTGGAAAGCTGAGTGATGTACCGAGTGAATACTAGGAGCAGAGGTAAGAAGTCTGTATGGAAACCTGAGTGATGTACCGAGTGAATACTAGGAGCAAAGGTAAGAAGTCTGTGTGGAAACCTGAGTGACGTACCGAGTGAATACTAGGAGCAGAGGTAAGAAGTCTGTATGGAAACCTGAGTGACGTACCGAGTGAATACTAGGAGCAGAGGTAAGAAGTCTGTGTGGAAACCTGAGTGACGTACCGAGTGAATACTAGGAGCAGAGGTAAGAAGTCTGTATGGAAACCTGAGTGATGTACCGAGTGAATACTAGGAGCAGAGGTAAGAAGTCTGTGTGGAAAGCTGAGTGACGTACCGAGTGAGTACTAGGAGTAGAGGTAAGAAGTCTGTATGGAAACCTGAGTGATGTACCGAGTGAATACTAGGAGCAGAGGTAAGAAGTCTGTGTGGAAACCTGAGTGACGTACCGAGTGAATACTAGGAGCAGAGGTAAGAAGTCTGTATGGAAACCTGAGTGACGTACCGAGTGAATACTAGGAGCAGAGGTAAGAAGTCTGTATGGAAACCTGAGTGACGTACCGAGTGAATACTAGGAGCAGAGGTAAGAAGTCTGTGTGGAAAGCTGAGTGATGTACCGAGTGAATACTAGGAGCAGAGGTAAGAAGTCTGTATGGAAACCTGAGTGATGTACCGAGTGAATACTAGGAGCAGAGGTAAGAAGTCTGTGTGGAAAGCTGAGTGATGTACCGAGTGAATACTAGGAGCAGAGGTAAGAAGTCTGTATGGAAACCTGAGTGACGTACCGAGTGAATACTAGGAGCAGAGGTAAGAAGTCTGTGTGGAAACCTGAGTGACGTACCGAGTGAATACTAGGAGCAGAGGTAAGAAGTCTGTATGGAAACCTGAGTGACGTACCGAGTGAATACTAGGAGCAGAGGTAAGAAGTCTGTGTGGAAACCTGAGTGACGTACCGAGTGAATACTAGGAGCAGAGGTAAGAAGTCTGTATGGAAACCTGAGTGATGTACCGAGTGAATACTAGGAGCAGAGGTAAGAAGTCTGTGTGGAAAGCTGAGTGACGTACCGAGTGAGTACTAGGAGTAGAGGTAAGAAGTCTGTATGGAAACCTGAGTGATGTACCGAGTGAATACTAGGAGCAGAGGTAAGAAGTCTGTGTGGAAACCTGAGTGACGTACCGAGTGAATACTAGGAGCAGAGGTAAGAAGTCTGTATGGAAACCTGAGTGACGTACCGAGTGAATACTAGGAGCAGAGGTAAGAAGTCTGTATGGAAACCTGAGTGACGTACCGAGTGAATACTAGGAGTAGAGGTAAGAAGTCTGTGTGGAAAGCTGAGTGATGTACCGAGTGAATACTAGGAGCAGAGGTAAGAAGTCTGTATGGAAACCTGAGTGATGTACCGAGTGAATACTAGGAGCAGAGGTAAGAAGTCTGTGTGGAAAGCTGAGTGATGTACCGAGTGAATACTAGGAGCAGAGGTAAGAAGTCTGTATGGAAACCTGAGTGACGTACCGAGTGAATACTAGGAGTAGAGGTAAGAAGTCTGTGTGGAAAGCTGAGTGATGTACCGAGTGAATACTAGGAGCAGAGGTAAGAAGTCTGTATGGAAACCTGAGTGATGTACCGAGTGAATACTAGGAGCAGAGGTAAGAAGTCTGTGTGGAAAGCTGAGTGATGTACCGAGTGAATACTAGGAGCAGAGGTAAGAAGTCTGTGTGGAAACCTGAGTGACGTACCGAGTGAATACTAGGAGTAGAGGTAAGAAGTCTGTGTGGAAAGCTGAGTGATGTACCGAGTGAATACTAGGAGCAGAGGTAAGAAGTCTGTATGGAAACCTGAGTGATGTACCGAGTGAATACTAGGAGCAGAGGTAAGAAGTCTGTGTGGAAAGCTGAGTGATGTACCGAGTGAATACTAGGAGCAGAGGTAAGAAGTCTGTATGGAAACCTGAGTGACGTACCGAGTGAATACTAGGAGCAGAGGTAAGAAGTCTGTGTGGAAAGCTGAGTGATGTACCGAGTGAATACTAGGAGCAGAGGTAAGAAGTCTGTATGGAAACCTGAGTGATGTACCGAGTGAATACTAGGAGTAGAGGTAAGAAGTCTGTATGGAAACCTGAGTGACGTACCGAGTGAATACTAGGAGCAGAGGTAAGAAGTCTGTATGGAAAGCTGAGTGACGTACCGAGTGAATACTAGGAGTAGAGGTAAGAAGTCTGTGTGGAAACCTGAGTGACGTACCGAGTGAATACTAGGAGCAGAGGTAAGAAGTCTGTGTGGAAACCTGAGTGATGTACCGAGTGAATACTAGGAGCAGAGGTAAGAAGTCTGTGTGGAAACCTGAGTGATGTACCGAGTGAATACTAGGAGTAGAGGTAAGAAGTCTGTGTGGAAACCTGAGTGACGTACCGAGTGAATACTAGGAGCAGAGGTAAGAAGTCTGTATGGAAACCTGAGTGACGTACCGAGTGAGTACTAGGAGTAGAGGTAAGAAGTCTGTGTGGAAACCTGAGTGATGTACCGAGTGAATTCTAGGAGCAGAGGTAAGAAGTCTGTATGGAAACCTGAGTGATGTACCGAGTGAATACTAGGAGCAGAGGTAAGAAGTCTGTGTGGAAACCTGAGTGATGTACCGAGTGAATACTAGGAGCAGAGGTAAGAAGTCTGTGTGGAAACCTGAGTGATGTACCGAGTGAATACTAGGAGTAGAGGTAAGAAGTCTGTGTGGAAACCTGAGTGACGTACCGAGTGAATACTAGGAGCAGAGGTAAGAAGTCTGTATGGAAACCTGAGTGACGTACCGAGTGAGTACTAGGAGTAGAGGTAAGAAGTCTGTGTGGAAACCTGAGTGATGTACCGAGTGAATTCTAGGAGCAGAGGTAAGAAGTCTGTATGGAAACCTGAGTGACGTACCGAGTGAATACTAGGAGCAGAGGTAAGAAGTCTGTATGGAAACCTGAGTGACGTACCGAGTGAGTACTAGGAGCAGAGGTAAGAAGTCTGTGTGGAAACCTGAGTGATGTACCGAGTGAATTCTAGGAGCAGAGGTAAGAAGTCTGTATGGAAACCTGAGTGATGTACCGAGTGAATACTAGGAGTAGAGGTAAGAAGTCTGTGTGGAAACCTGAGTGACGTACCGAGTGAATACTAGGAGTAGAGGTAAGAAGTCTGTGTGGAAACCTGAGTGATGTACCGAGTGAATACTAGGAGCAGAGGTAAGAAGTCTGTATGGAAAGCTGAGTGACGTACCGAGTGAATACTAGGAGTAGAGGTAAGAAGTCTGTGTGGAAACCTGAGTGACGTACCGAGTGAATACTAGGAGCAGAGGTAAGAAGTCTGTATGGAAAGATGAGTGATGTACCGAGTGAATACTAGGAGTAGAGGTAAGAAGTCTGTGTGGAAACCTGAGTGACGTACCGAGTGAATACTAGGAGAAGAGGTAAGAAGTCTGTATGGAAACCTGAGTGATGTACCGAGTGAATACTAGGAGCAGAGGTAAGAAGTCTGTATGGAAACCTGAGTGATGTACCGAGTGAATACTAGGAGCAGAGGTAAGAAGTCTGTGTGGAAACCTGAGTGATGTACCGAGTGAATACTAGGAGCAGAGGTAAGAAGTCTGTGTGGAAACCTGAGTGACGTACCGAGTGAATACTAGGAGCAGAGGTAAGAAGTCTGTATGGAAACCTGAGTGATGTACCGAGTGAATACTAGGAGCAGAGGTAAGAAGTCTGTGTGGAAAGCTGAGTGACGTACCGAGTGAATACTAGGAGCAGAGGTAAGAAGTCTGTATGGAAACCTGAGTGACGTACCGAGTGAATACTAGGAGCAGAGGTAAGAAGTCTGTATGGAAACCTGAGTGACGTACCGAGTGAATACTAGGAGCAGAGGTAAGAAGTCTGTATGGAAACCTGAGTGACGTACCGAGTGAATACTAGGAGTAGAGGTAAGAAGTCTGTGTGGAAACCTGAGTGACGTACCGAGTGAATACTAGGAGCAGAGGTAAGAAGTCTGTGTGGAAACCTGAGTGATGTACCGAGTGAATACTAGGAGCAGAGGTAAGAAGTCTGTGTGGAAACCTGAGTGACGTACCGAGTGAATACTAGGAGCAGAGGTAAGAAGTCTGTGTGGAAACCTGAGTGATGTACCGAGTGAATACTAGGAGCAGAGGTAAGAAGTCTGTGTGGAAACCTGAGTGACGTACCGAGTGAATACTAGGAGCAGAGGTAAGAAGTCTGTATGGAAACCTGAGTGACGTACCGAGTGAATACTAGGAGTAGAGGTAAGAAGTCTGTGTGGAAACCTGAGTGACGTACCGAGTGAATACTAGGAGCAGAGGTAAGAAGTCTGTGTGGAAACCTGAGTGATGTACCGAGTGAATACTAGGAGCAGAGGTAAGAAGTCTGTGTGGAAACCTGAGTGACGTACCGAGTGAATACTAGGAGCAGAGGTAAGAAGTCTGTATGGAAACCTGAGTGACGTACCGAGTGAATACTAGGAGTAGAGGTAAGAAGTCTGTGTGGAAACCTGAGTGATGTACCGAGTGAATACTAGGAGCAGAGGTAAGAAGTCTGTGTGGAAAGCTGATTGATGTACCGAGTGAATACTAGGAGCAGAGGTAAGAAGTCTGTGTGGAAACCTGAGTGATGTACCGAGTGAATACTAGGAGCAGAGGTAAGAAGTCTGTGTGGAAACCTGAGTGATGTACCGAGTGAATACTAGGAGCAGAGGTAAGAAGTCTGTGTGGAAAGCTGAGTGATGTACCGAGTGAATACTAGGAGCAGAGGTAAGAAGTCTGTGTGGAAACCTGAGTGACGTACCGAGTGAATACTAGGAGTAGAGGTAAGAAGTCTGTATGGAAACCTGAGTGACGTACCGAGTGAATACTAGGAGTAGAGGTAAGAAGTCTGTGTGGAAACCTGAGTGATGTACCGAGTGAATACTAGGAGCAGAGGTAAGAAGTCTGTGTGGAAACCTGAGTGATGTACCGAGTGAATACTAGGAGTAGAGGTAAGAAGTCTGTGTGGAAACCTGAGTGATGTACCGAGTGAATACTAGGAGCAGAGGTAAGAAGTCTGTGTGGAAAGCTGAGTGATGTACCGAGTGAATACTAGGAGCAGAGGTAAGAAGTCTGTGTGGAAACCTGAGTGATGTACCGAGTGAATACTAGGAGCAGAGGTAAGAAGTCTGTGTGGAAACCTGAGTGACGTACCGAGTGAATACTAGGAGCAGAGGTAAGAAGTCTGTATGGAAACCTGAGTGACGTACCGAGTGAATACTAGGAGTAGAGGTAAGAAGTCTGTGTGGAAACCTGAGTGATGTACCGAGTGAATACTAGGAGCAGAGGTAAGAAGTCTGTGTGGAAACCTGAGTGATGTACCGAGTGAATACTAGGAGCAGAGGTAAGAAGTCTGTGTGGAAAGCTGAGTGACGTACCGAGTGAATACTAGGAGCAGAGGTAAGAAGTCTGTGTGGAAAGCTGAGTGATGTACCGAGTGAATACTAGGAGCAGAGGTAAGAAGTCTGTGTGGAAAGATGAGTGATGTACCGAGTGAATACTAGGAGCAGAGGTAAGAAGTCTGTATGGAAACCTGAGTGACGTACCGAGTGAATACTAGGAGCAGAGGTAAGAAGTCTGTGTGGAAACCTGAGTGACGTACCGAGTGAATACTAGGAGCAGAGGTAAGAAGTCTGTGTGGAAACCTGAGTGACGTACCGAGTGAATACTAGGAGCAGAGGTAAGAAGTCTGTGTGGAAACCTGAGTGACGTACCGAGTGAATACTAGGAGCAGAGGTAAGAAGTCTGTATGGAAACCTGAGTGATGTACCGAGTGAATACTAGGAGCAGAGGTAAGAAGTCTGTGTGGAAACCTGAGTGACGTACCGAGTGAATACTAGGAGCAGAGGTAAGAAGTCTGTGTGGAAAGCTGAGTGATGTACCGAGTGAATACTAGGAGCAGAGGTAAGAAGTCTGTATGGAAACCTGAGTGACGTACCGAGTGAATACTAGGAGCAGAGGTAAGAAGTCTGTATGGAAAGCTGAGTGATGTACCGAGTGAATACTAGGAGTAGAGGTAAGAAGTCTGTGTGGAAACCTGAGTGACGTACCGAGTGAATACTAGGAGTAGAGGTAAGAAGTCTGTATGGAAACCTGAGTGACGTACCGAGTGAATACTAGGAGCAGAGGTAAGAAGTCTGTGTGGAAACCTGAGTGACGTACCGAGTGAATACTAGGAGTAGAGGTAAGAAGTCTGTATGGAAACCTGAGTGATGTACCGAGTGAATACTAGGAGTAGAGGTAAGAAGTCTGTGTGGAAACCTGAGTGACGTACCGAGTGAATACTAGGAGCAGAGGTAAGAAGTCTGTATGGAAAGCTGAGTGATGTACCGAGTGAATACTAGGAGTAGAGGTAAGAAGTCTGTATGGAAACCTGAGTGACGTACCGAGTGAATACTAGGAGTAGAGGTAAGAAGTCTGTATGGAAAGCTGAGTGATGTACCGAGTGAGTACTAGGAGCAGAGGTAAGAAGTCTGTATGGAAAGATGAGTGACGTACCGAGTGAATACTAGGAGTAGAGGTAAGAAGTCTGTATGGAAAGCTGAGTGACGTACCGAGTGAATACTAGGAGTAGAGGTAAGAAGTCTGTATGGAAAGCTGAGTGATGTACCGAGTGAATACTAGGAGTAGAGGTAAGAAGTCTGTATGGAAACCTGAGTGACGTACCGAGTGAATACTAGGAGTAGAGGTAAGAAGTCTGTATGGAAAGCTGAGTGATGTACCGAGTGAGTACTAGGAGTAGAGGTAAGAAGTCTGTATGGAAACCTGAGTGACGTACCGAGTGAATACTAGGAGCAGAGGTAAGAAGTCTGTATGGAAAGCTGAGTGATGTACCGAGTGAGTACTAGGAGCAGAGGTAAGAAGTCTGTATGGAAAGATGAGTGATGTACCGAGTGAGTACTAGGAGCAGGGGTAAGAAGTCTGTATGGAAACCTGAGTGACGTACCGAGTGAATACTAGGAGTAGAGGTAAGAAGTCTGTATGGAAACCTGAGTGACGTACCGAGTGAATACTAGGAGCAGAGGTAAGAAGTCTGTATGGAAAGCTGAGTGATGTACCGAGTGAGTACTAGGAGCAGAGGTAAGAAGTCTGTATGGAAAGATGAGTGATGTACCGAGTGAGTACTAGGAGTAGAGGTAAGAAGTCTGTATGGAAACCTGAGTGACGTACCGAGTGAATACTAGGAGCAGAGGTAAGAAGTCTGTATGGAAAGCTGAGTGATGTACCGAGTGAGTACTAGGAGCAGAGGTAAGAAGTCTGTATGGAAAGATGAGTGATGTACCGAGTGAGTACTAGGAGCAGAGGTAAGAAGTCTGTATGGAAACCTGAGTGACGTACCGAGTGAATACTAGGAGTAGAGGTAAGAAGTCTGTATGGAAACCTGAGTGATGTACCGAGTGAATACTAGGAGTAGAGGTAAGAAGTCTGTATGGAAACCTGAGTGACGTACCGAGTGAATACTAGGAGTAGAGGTAAGAAGTCTGTATGGAAACCTGAGTGACGTACCGAGTGAATACTAGGAGTAGAGGTAAGAAGTCTGTGTGGAAACCTGAGTGACGTACCGAGTGAATACTAGGAGTAGAGGTAAGAAGTCTGTATGGAAACCTGAGTGATGTACCGAGTGAATACTAGGAGCAGAGGTAAGAAGTCTGTGTGGAAACCTGAGTGACGTACCGAGTGAATACTAGGAGCAGAGGTAAGAAGTCTGTATGGAAAGCTGAGTGATGTACCGAGTGAGTACTAGGAGTAGAGGTAAGAAGTCTGTGTGGAAACCTGAGTGACGTACCGAGTGAATACTAGGAGTAGAGGTAAGAAGTCTGTGTGGAAACCTGAGTGACGTACCGAGTGAATACTAGGAGTAGAGGTAAGAAGTCTGTATGGAAACCTGAGTGATGTACCGAGTGAATACTAGGAGCAGAGGTAAGAAGTCTGTGTGGAAACCTGAGTGACGTACCGAGTGAATACTAGGAGTAGAGGTAAGAAGTCTGTATGGAAACCTGAGTGACGTACCGAGTGAATACTAGGAGTAGAGGTAAGAAGTCTGTGTGGAAACCTGAGTGACGTACCGAGTGAATACTAGGAGTAGAGGTAAGAAGTCTGTATGGAAACCTGAGTGATGTACCGAGTGAATACTAGGAGCAGAGGTAAGAAGTCTGTGTGGAAACCTGAGTGACGTACCGAGTGAATACTAGGAGCAGAGGTAAGAAGTCTGTATGGAAAGCTGAGTGATGTACCGAGTGAATACTAGGAGTAGAGGTAAGAAGTCTGTGTGGAAACCTGAGTGACGTACCGAGTGAATACTAGGAGTAGAGGTAAGAAGTCTGTATGGAAACCTGAGTGACGTACCGAGTGAATACTAGGAGTAGAGGTAAGAAGTCTGTGTGGAAACCTGAGTGACGTACCGAGTGAATACTAGGAGTAGAGGTAAGAAGTCTGTGTGGAAACCTGAGTGACGTACCGAGTGAATACTAGGAGTAGAGGTAAGAAGTCTGTGTGGAAACCTGAGTGACGTACCGAGTGAATACTAGGAGTAGAGGTAAGAAGTCTGTGTGGAAACCTGAGTGACGTACCGAGTGAATACTAGGAGCAGAGGTAAGAAGTCTGTATGGAAACCTGAGTGACGTACCGAGTGAATACTAGGAGTAGAGGTAAGAAGTCTGTGTGGAAACCTGAGTGACGTACCGAGTGAATACTAGGAGTAGAGGTAAGAAGTCTGTATGGAAACCTGAGTGACGTACCGAGTGAATACTAGGAGTAGAGGTAAGAAGTCTGTATGGAAACCTGAGTGACGTACCGAGTGAATACTAGGAGTAGAGGTAAGAAGTCTGTGTGGAAACCTGAGTGACGTACCGAGTGAATACTAGGAGTAGAGGTAAGAAGTCTGTATGGAAACCTGAGTGATGTACCGAGTGAATACTAGGAGCAGAGGTAAGAAGTCTGTGTGGAAACCTGAGTGACGTACCGAGTGAATACTAGGAGCAGAGGTAAGAAGTCTGTATGGAAAGCTGAGTGATGTACCGAGTGAATACTAGGAGTAGAGGTAAGAAGTCTGTGTGGAAACCTGAGTGACGTACCGAGTGAATACTAGGAGTAGAGGTAAGAAGTCTGTATGGAAACCTGAGTGACGTACCGAGTGAATACTAGGAGTAGAGGTAAGAAGTCTGTGTGGAAACCTGAGTGACGTACCGAGTGAATACTAGGAGTAGAGGTAAGAAGTCTGTGTGGAAACCTGAGTGACGTACCGAGTGAATACTAGGAGTAGAGGTAAGAAGTCTGTGTGGAAACCTGAGTGACGTACCGAGTGAATACTAGGAGTAGAGGTAAGAAGTCTGTGTGGAAACCTGAGTGACGTACCGAGTGAATACTAGGAGTAGAGGTAAGAAGTCTGTGTGGAAACCTGAGTGATGTACCGAGTGAATACTAGGAGCAGAGGTAAGAAGTCTGTGTGGAAACCTGAGTGACGTACCGAGTGAATACTAGGAGCAGAGGTAAGAAGTCTGTATGGAAAGCTGAGTGATGTACCGAGTGAATACTAGGAGCAGAGGTAAGAAGTCTGTGTGGAAACCTGAGTGACGTACCGAGTGAATACTAGGAGCAGAGGTAAGAAGTCTGTGTGGAAACCTGAGTGACGTACCGAGTGAGTACTAGGAGCAGAGGTAAGAAGTCTGTATGGAAAGCTGAGTGATGTACCGAGTGAATACTAGGAGCAGAGGTAAGAAGTCTGTATGGAAAGCTGAGTGATGTACCGAGTGAATACTAGGAGCAGAGGTAAGAAGTCTGTGTGGAAACCTGAGTGACGTACCGAGTGAATACTAGGAGTAGAGGTAAGAAGTCTGTATGGAAACCTAAGTGACGTACCGAGTGAATACTAGGAGTAGAGGTAAGAAGTCTGTGTGGAAACCTGAGTGACGTACCGAGTGAATACTAGGAGCAGAGGTAAGAAGTCTGTGTGGAAACCTGAGTGACGTACCGAGTGAATACTAGGAGTAGAGGTAAGAAGTCTGTGTGGAAACCTGAGTGACGTACCGAGTGAATACTAGGAGCAGAGGTAAGAAGTCTATGTGGAAAGATGAGTGATGTACCGAGTGAATACTAGGAGCAGAGGTAAGAAGTCTGTGTGGAAACCTGAGTGACGTACCGAGTGAATACTAGGAGTAGAGGTAAGAAGTCTGTGTGGAAACCTGAGTGACGTACCGAGTGAATACTAGGAGTAGAGGTAAGAAGTCTGTGTGGAAACCTGAGTGACGTACCGAGTGAATACTAGGAGTAGAGGTAAGAAGTCTGTGTGGAAACCTGAGTGACGTACCGAGTGAATACTAGGAGCAGAGGTAAGAAGTCTGTATGGAAAGCTGAGTGATGTACCGAGTGAATACTAGGAGTAGAGGTAAGAAGTCTGTATGGAAACCTGAGTGATGTACCGAGTGAATACTAGGAGCAGAGGTAAGAAGTCTGTGTGGAAACCTGAGTGACGTACCGAGTGAATACTAGGAGCAGAGGTAAGAAGTCTGTGTGGAAACCTGAGTGATGTACCGAGTGAATACTAGGAGCAGAGGTAAGAAGTCTGTATGGAAACCTGAGTGACGTACCGAGTGAATACTAGGAGCAGAGGTAAGAAGTCTGTGTGGAAAGCTGAGTGATGTACCGAGTGAATACTAGGAGTAGAGGTAAGAAGTCTGTGTGGAAACCTGAGTGACGTACCGAGTGAATACTAGGAGCAGAGGTAAGAAGTCTGTGTGGAAACCTGAGTGATGTACCGAGTGAATACTAGGAGCAGAGGTAAGAAGTCTGTGTGGAAACCTGAGTGACGTACCGAGTGAATACTAGGAGTAGAGGTAAGAAGTCTGTGTGGAAACCTGAGTGACGTACCGAGTGAATACTAGGAGTAGAGGTAAGAAGTCTGTGTGGAAACCTGAGTGACGTACCGAGTGAATACTAGGAGCAGAGGTAAGAAGTCTGTATGGAAAGCTGAGTGATGTACCGAGTGAATACTAGGAGTAGAGGTAAGAAGTCTGTGTGGAAACCTGAGTGATGTACCGAGTGAATACTAGGAGTAGAGGTAAGAAGTCTGTATGGAAACCTGAGTGATGTACCGAGTGAATACTAGGAGCAGAGGTAAGAAGTCTGTATGGAAAGCTGAGTGATGTACCGAGTGAATACTAGGAGCAGAGGTAAGAAGTCTGTATGGAAACCTGAGTGACGTACCGAGTGAATACTAGGAGTAGAGGTAAGAAGTCTGTGTGGAAACCTGAGTGATGTACCGAGTGAATACTAGGAGCAGAGGTAAGAAGTCTGTATGGAAACCTGAGTGACGTACCGAGTGAATACTAGGAGTAGAGGTAAGAAGTCTGTGTGGAAACCTGAGTGACGTACCGAGTGAATACTAGGAGCAGAGGTAAGAAGTCTGTATGGAAAGCTGAGTGATGTACCGAGTGAATACTAGGAGCAGAGGTAAGAAGTCTGTATGGAAACCTGAGTGACGTACCGAGTGAATACTAGGAGTAGAGGTAAGAAGTCTGTGTGGAAACCTGAGTGATGTACCGAGTGAATACTAGGAGTAGAGGTAAGAAGTCTGTATGGAAAGCTGAGTGACGTACCGAGTGAATACTAGGAGTAGAGGTAAGAAGTCTGTGTGGAAACCTGAGTGACGTACCGAGTGAATACTAGGAGTAGAGGTAAGAAGTCTGTGTGGAAACCTGAGTGACGTACCGAGTGAATACTAGGAGCAGAGGTAAGAAGTCTGTATGGAAAGCTGAGTGATGTACCGAGTGAATACTAGGAGTAGAGGTAAGAAGTCTGTATGGAAAGCTGAGTGACGTACCGAGTGAATACTAGGAGTAGAGGTAAGAAGTCTGTGTGGAAACCTGAGTGACGTACCGAGTGAATACTAGGAGTAGAGGTAAGAAGTCTGTATGGAAACCTGAGTGACGTACCGAGTGAATACTAGGAGTAGAGGTAAGAAGTCTGTATGGAAACCTGAGTGACGTACCGAGTGAATACTAGGAGCAGAGGTAAGAAGTCTGTATGGAAAGCTGAGTGATGTACCGAGTGAATACTAGGAGTAGAGGTAAGAAGTCTGTGTGGAAACCTGAGTGACGTACCGAGTGAATACTAGGAGCAGAGGTAAGAAGTCTGTATGGAAAGCTGAGTGATGTACCGAGTGAATACTAGGAGTAGAGGTAAGAAGTCTGTATGGAAAGCTGAGTGACGTACCGAGTGAATACTAGGAGTAGAGGTAAGAAGTCTGTGTGGAAACCTGAGTGACGTACCGAGTGAATACTAGGAGTAGAGGTAAGAAGTCTGTATGGAAACCTGAGTGACGTACCGAGTGAATACTAGGAGCAGAGGTAAGAAGTCTGTGTGGAAACCTGAGTGACGTACCGAGTGAATACTAGGAGTAGAGGTAAGAAGTCTGTGTGGAAACCTGAGTGACGTACCGAGTGAATACTAGGAGCAGAGGTAAGAAGTCTGTGTGGAAAGCTGAGTGATGTACCGAGTGAATACTAGGAGCAGAGGTAAGAAGTCTGTGTGGAAAGCTGAGTGATGTACCGAGTGAATACTAGGAGTAGAGGTAAGAAGTCTGTATGGAAACCTGAGTGACGTACCGAGTGAATACTAGGAGCAGAGGTAAGAAGTCTGTGAGGAAACCTGAGTGATGTACCGAGTGAATACTAGGAGTAGAGGTAAGAAGTCTGTGTGGAAACCTGAGTGACGTACCGAGTGAATACTAGGAGCAGAGGTAAGAAGTCTGTATGGAAAGCTGAGTGATGTACCGAGTGAATACTAGGAGCAGAGGTAAGAAGTCTGTGTGGAAAGCTGAGTGATGTACCGAGTGAATACTAGGAGCAGAGGTAAGAAGTCTGTGTGGAAAGCTGAGTGATGTACCGAGTGAGTACTAGGAGCAGAGGTAAGAAGTCTGTGTGGAAAGCTGAGTGATGTACCGAGTGAATACTAGGAGCAGAGGTAAGAAGTCTGTGTGGAAACCTGAGTGATGTACCGAGTGAATACTAGGAGCAGAGGTAAGAAGTCTGTGTGGAAAGCTGAGTGATGTACCGAGTGAATACTAGGAGCAGAGGTAAGAAGTCTGTGTGGAAACCTGAGTGACGTACCGAGTGAATACTAGGAGCAGAGGTAAGAAGTCTGTGTGGAAAGCTGAGTGATGTACCGAGTGAGTACTAGGAGCAGAGGTAAGAAGTCTGTATGGAAACCTGAGTGACACACCGAGTGAATACTAGGAGCAGAGGTAAGAAGTCTGTGTGGAAAGATGAGTGACGTACCGAGTGAATACTAGGAGCAGAGGTAAGAAGTCTGTGTGGAAACCTGAGTGATGTACCGAGTGAATACTAGGAGCAGAGGTAAGAAGTCTGTATGGAAAGCTGAGTGATGTACCGAGTGAATACTAGGAGTAGAGGTAAGAAGTCTGTATGGAAACCTGAGTGACGTACCGAGTGAATACTAGGAGCAGAGGTAAGAAGTCTGTGTGGAAAGCTGAGTGATGTACCGAGTGAATACTAGGAGCAGAGGTAAGAAGTCTGTGTGGAAAGCTGAGTGATGTACCGAGTGAGTACTAGGAGCAGAGGTAAGAAGTCTGTGTGGAAAGCTGAGTGATATACCGAGTGAATACTAGGAGCAGAGGTAAGAAGTCTGTGTGGAAAGCTGAGTGATGTACCGAGTGAATACTAGGAGCAGAGGTAAGAAGTCTGTGTGGAAAGCTGAGTGACGTACCGAGTGAATACTAGGAGCAGAGGTAAGAAGTCTGTGTGGAAAGCTGAGTGATGTACCGAGTGAGTACTAGGAGCAGAGGTAAGAAGTCTGTATGGAAACCTGAGTGACGCACCGAGTGAATACTAGGAGCAGAGGTAAGAAGTCTGTGTGGAAAGATGAGTGACGTACCGAGTGAATACTAGGAGTAGAGGTAAGAAGTCTGTGTGGAAACCTGAGTGACGTACCGAGTGAATACTAGGAGTAGAGGTAAGAAGTCTGTATGGAAACCTGAGTGACGTACCGAGTGAATACTAGGAGCAGAGGTAAGAAGTCTGTGTGGAAAGATGAGTGACGTACCGAGTGAATACTAGGGGCAAAGGTAAGAAGTCTGTATGGAAACCTGAGTGACGCACCGAGTGAATACTAGGAGCAGAGGTAAGAAGTCTGTGTGGAAAGATGAGTGACGTACCGAGTGAATACTAGGAGCAGAGGTAAGAAGTCTGTGTGGAAACCTGAGTGACGTACCGAGTGAATACTAGGAGTAGAGGTAAGAAGTCTGTATGGAAACCTGAGTGACGCACCGAGTGAATACTAGGAGCAGAGGTAAGAAGTCTGTGTGGAAAGATGAGTGACGTACCGAGTGAATACTAGGAGTAGAGGTAAGAAGTCTGTGTGGAAACCTGAGTGACGTACCGAGTGAATACTAGGAGTAGAGGTAAGAAGTCTGTATGGAAACCTGAGTGACGTACCGAGTGAATACTAGGAGCAGAGGTAAGAAGTCTGTGTGGAAAGATGAGTGACGTACCGAGTGAATACTAGGGGCAAAGGTAAGAAGTCTGTATGGAAACCTGAGTGACGCACCGAGTGAATACTAGGAGCAGAGGTAAGAAGTCTGTGTGGAAAGATGAGTGACGTACCGAGTGAATACTAGGAGCAGAGGTAAGAAGTCTGTGTGGAAACCTGAGTGACGTACCGAGTGAATACTAGGAGTAGAGGTAAGAAGTCTGTATGGAAAGCTGAGTGATGTACCGAGTGAATACTAGGAGCAGAGGTAAGAAGTCTGTATGGAAACCTGAGTGACGCACCGAGTGAATACTAGGAGCAGAGGTAAGAAGTCTGTGTGGAAAGATGAGTGACGTACCGAGTGAATACTAGGAGTAGAGGTAAGAAGTCTGTGTGGAAACCTGAGTGACGTACCGAGTGAATACTAGGAGTAGAGGTAAGAAGTCTGTATGGAAACCTGAGTGACGCACCGAGTGAATACTAGGAGCAGAGGTAAGAAGTCTGTGTGGAAAGCTGAGTGATGTACCGAGTGAATACTAGGAGTAGAGGTAAGAAGTCTGTATGGAAACCTGAGTGACGCACCGAGTGAATACTAGGAGCAGAGGTAAGAAGTCTGTGTGGAAAGATGAGTGACGTACCGAGTGAATACTAGGAGTAGAGGTAAGAAGTCTGTATGGAAACCTGAGTGACGCACCGAGTGAATACTAGGAGCAGAGGTAAGAAGTCTGTGTGGAAAGCTGAGTGATGTACCGAGTGAATACTAGGAGTAGAGGTAAGAAGTCTGTATGGAAACCTGAGTGACGCACCGAGTGAATACTAGGAGCAGAGGTAAGAAGTCTGTGTGGAAAGATGAGTGATGTACCGAGTGAATACTAGGAGTAGAGGTAAGAAGTCTGTGTGGAAAGATGAGTGATGTACCGAGTGAATACTAGGAGTAGAGGTAAGAAGTCTGTGTGGAAAGCTGAGTGATGTACCGAGTGAATACTAGGAGCAGAGGTAAGAAGTCTGTGTGGAAACCTGAGTGATGTACCGAGTGAATACTAGGGGCAGAGGTAAGAAGTCTGTGTGGAAAGATGAGTGATGTACCGAGTGAATACTAGGAGTAGAGGTAAGAAGTCTGTGTGGAAACCTGAGTGACGCACCGAGTGAATACTAGGAGCAGAGGTAAGAAGTCTGTGTGGAAAGATGAGTGACGTACCGAGTGAATACTAGGAGTAGAGGTAAGAAGTCTGTGTGGAAAGATGAGTGACGTACCGAGTGAATACTAGGAGCAGAGGTAAGAAGTCTGTGTGGAAACCTGAGTGATGTACCGAGTGAATACTAGGGGCAGAGGTAAGAAGTCTGTGTGGAAAGATGAGTGATGTACCGAGTGAATACTAGGAGTAGAGGTAAGAAGTCTGTGTGGAAACCTGAGTGACGCACCGAGTGAATACTAGGAGCAGAGGTAAGAAGTCTGTGTGGAAAGATGAGTGACGTACCGAGTGAATACTAGGAGTAGAGGTAAGAAGTCTGTGTGGAAAGATGAGTGACGTACCGAGTGAATACTAGGAGTAGAGGTAAGAAGTCTGTATGGAAAGATGAGTGACGTACCGAGTGAATACTAGGAGCAGAGGTAAGAAGTCTGTATGGAAAGCTGAGTGAGGTACCGAGTGAGTACTAGGAGAAGAGGTAAGAAGTCTGTATGGAAAGCTGAGTGACGTACCGAGTGAATACTAGGAGCAGAGGTAAGAAGTCTGTGTGGAAAGATGAGTGACGTACCGAGTGAATACTAGGAGCAGAGGTAAGAAGTCTGTGTGGAAAGATGAGTGATGTACCGAGTGAATACTAGGAGCAGAGGTAAGAAGTCTGTGTGGAAAGATGAGTGACGTACCGAGTGAATACTAGGAGCAGAGGTAAGAAGTCTGTGTGGAAAGATGAGTGACGTACCGAGTGAATACTAGGAGCAGAGGTAAGAAGTCTGTGTGGAAAGATGAGTGACGTACCGAGTGAATACTAGGGGCAGAGGTAAGAAGTCTGTGTGGAAAGATGAGTGATGTACCGAGTGAATACTAGGAGTAGAGGTAAGAAGTCTGTGTGGAAACCTGAGTGACGCACCGAGTGAATACTAGGAGCAGAGGTAAGAAGTCTGTGTGGAAAGATGAGTGACGTACCGAGTGAATACTAGGAGTAGAGGTAAGAAGTCTGTGTGGAAAGATGAGTGACGTACCGAGTGAATACTAGGAGTAGAGGTAAGAAGTCTGTATGGAAACCTGAGTGACGTACCGAGTGAATACTAGGAGCAGAGGTAAGAAGTCTGTATGGAAAGCTGAGTGAGGTACCGAGTGAGTACTAGGAGAAGAGGTAAGAAGTCTGTATGGAAAGCTGAGTGACGTACCGAGTGAATACTAGGAGCAGAGGTAAGAAGTCTGTATGGAAAGCTGAGTGATGTACCGAGTGAGTACTAGGAGCAGAGGTAAGAAGTCTGTATGGAAAGCTGAGTGAGGTACAGAGTGAATACTAGGAGCAGAGGTAAGAAGTCTGTATGGAAAGCTGAGTGACGTACCGAGTGAATACTAGGAGCAGAGGTAAGAAGTCTGTATGGAAAGCTGAGTGATGTACCGAGTGAATACTAGGAGCAGAGGTAAGAAGTCTGTATGGAAAGCTGAGTGACGTACCGAGTGAGTACTAGGAGCAGAGGTAAGAAGTCTGTATGGAAAGCTGAGTGAGGTACCGAGTGAGTACTAGGAGCAGAGGTAAGAAGTCTGTATGGAAAGCTGAGTGACGTACCGAGTGAATACTAGGAGCAGAGGTAAGAAGTCTGTATGGAAAGCTGAGTGACGTACCGAGTGAATACTAGGAGCAGAGGTAAGAAGTCTGTATGGAAAGCTGAGTGATGTACCGAGTGAATACTAGGAGCAGAGGTAAGAAGTCTGTATGGAAAGCTGAGTGACGTACCGAGTGAATACTAGGAGCAGAGGTAAGAAGTCTGTATGGAAAGCTGAGTGATGTACCGAGTGAGTACTAGGAGCAGAGGTAAGAAGTCTGTATGGAAAGCTGAGTGACGTACCGAGTGAATACTAGGAGCAGAGGTAAGAAGTCTGTATGGAAAGCTGAGTGATGTACCGAGTGAATACTAGGAGCAGAGGTAAGAAGTCTGTATGGAAAGCTGAGTGATGTACCGAGTGAATACTAGGAGCAGAGGTAAGAAGTCTGTATGGAAAGCTGAGTTATGTACCGAGTGAATACTAGGAGCAGAGGTAAGAAGTCTGTATGGAAAGCTGAGTGACGTACCGAGTGAATACTAGGAGCAGAGGTAAGAAGTCTGTATGGAAAGCTGAGTGATGTACCGAGTGAATACTAGGAGCAGAGGTAAGAAGTCTGTATGGAAAGCTGAGTGAGGTACCGAGTGAGTACTAGGAGCAGAGGTAAGAAGTCTGTATGGAAAGCTGAGTGATGTACCGAGTGAATACTAGGAGCAGAGGTAAGAAGTCTGTATGGAAAGCTGAGTGACGTACCGAGTGAATTATAGGAGCAGAGGTAAGAAGTCTGTGTGGAAAGCTGAGTGACGTACCGAGTGAATACTAGGAGCAGAGGTAAGAAATCTGTGTGGAAAGCTGAGTGATGTACCGAGTGAGTACCAGGAGCAGAGGTAAGAAGTCTGTGTGTGTTAAATATTATTAGTTATGGAGTTGTTTTCTTATCACACTCAGTTCTGTACTGGACATCGCCTTCCATTGACACTGCATGTGCTATTTTAGCAAGTAGTAAATGTCAAACTCCATATATACCGAGATCACGTGCTTTAAGAGACGTATATAATTCATGGCTCACTGTAGAGGTCGCTCGTTCCTTCCTTCACCATCATGAGACACAGACGCAAGATGACATCTCCTCACGGACATAACTGAACAGCTGGTATGTAATCCAACCCCCCTCCAGTGAAGCTACGCACTACAGGACACTTGTCTTTTTCAGAGTTCCAGGAAAGAAGGTGACAATCTTATATATGAACTAATGGACAATCTCTCTTTCACCTGTTTTTATATTTTTCTGTAATAATCTTTTCTTTGATGGAAGAATCCAAATAAACCACTACATTTTTATCTGGTAACTAGTCTTGAGTATTTACAAGGATAAGCATTATTTTACATTGGCGAGCCAGCCAGATCTGAATTTTTGTACTTTTTTTGCGGATTTCCCTCAACTTGCCCAAAAGGGGGATTGGACTTTGCTAACGTCAATCATATGTGCTAGTTATCAGGAATTCCACTATTCACAAGAATCAGACAGAACCTAGAAGTGACGACTAAGAATTGCCAGATGGATTGAGAAGTACTACAAGTGCCAAAGTGCCAGACGTGCTGAAGCCAGACGTGTGAAGACCGGAGCCCAGCGTTGTCCATCAATGGAACAAGCTGAGACATTTCAAGGTAACAGAAATGGATGTCATTAATTCTCTTGCTAAGCAGAGTAAATTGAAATTTAAGTCTGTAGACGAGTCTAATCCAGAAGTATTATGGCTTAGATTATATGCCGAGTGCGAAATGGCGAATCAGAAGTTAGATTGTAAATTTTTCAATAGAGAAAGAGAGAGATTAAAAAATATTCTACAGATGGTAGATATATTTCATAGATCTGTGTCAGAGAAATCTAAAAATGATTGTTGTGATGTTCTCGAGATTGACTGTAATCAAGTGTCTGTAGCAGTCATTGAAGGTGACCTTGCAGACGTGGAGCAAGATGGAGAAGTAGGAGGAGACTTCAGAACTGACGTAGAGGACGTACAAGGGAAAGACGTACCACTAAAAATAGACGACTCACAGGCCCAAATCCGAAGGAAAGTAAGAAAAAGTTTGCCAAAAATATGCAAAATCATTCCTGCATATGACAGCAAAATCCATGTTTGTAGAAATTCTGAGATTTATGAAAGTTGTGTTGATAAATTTGATTTATCTAACGAGGAGAAGAATCAGTTGTTCAAAATGTGGATCCCTGTAAACTTTGCTAGGAGATTGTATTTTAAGTTATCTGGTGAGACACATGAGAATTTAACTGATAAGGACAGATTACAAATTCTTATTTTTTGTTCATCAAATGAAAATCATCCAGATATTGATATTCTTCAAAAATTAAGGATTGGTCGGAAGGAATGTATTTTTACGTTCATGTCAATATATGAACGTCTGTACAAAATGCTGAGTGAGAATGTCAAAACACCGTCCCTCATAAGGAGTTTTGTAAGCAAATTTTGGTTTTTAAATCCTGCATCTCGTGTTATTGCGTCACAAAAAGATTCTTTATTGGAATGTGCGCAATCCCTTGATTTTGCCAGAAAACATGAGAATCGTGAGAGGAAAGTAAATTGTGCTAATTTTGTGAAGACAGGCAGAGTAAAATCTTATCAGAAGCCTGTATTAGCAAAGCCTTCTAAAATGAGTTTTCCCCAAAATCAAATCTATGAAGAATGAAGAAAATCACATGTTTATTATAAGCCATATGGAATGATGCAAAGGATCACTGAAAAAACTTCACAGTTTAAGCCCTATAAAATTCCAAGTTCTGATCTTCCTTCTGTAACAAAGATGGCCGAATGTGACAGACAGAAGCAGGTGGTGAGTGACATCATGGCCTGTAAACTGAATACTCTGCTCCAAGAATCTATCAGCTTCAAAATGGCAAGAACCTTTCAGGATATTTTTTGCAGAGAAATAAGTATGGGTGTAGGAATTGGCTAGAAAAAGTAATTTATATATATTGTGTAAAAGTGTTCTACAATTAGTGAGTAATATGTAATTATTATATAGAGTATAATCTGTAGTTCTATGGTTTGTGGGTATATACATAGTCATACAGTATATATAGAGTGTTTGTAGAAGTAGAAATAGTAGAACTGTATTTTTTTTAATGAAAATTAAAATCTACATCAGTAATAATATTTAGAATTATGAATATGATATTAACCTTATTTTTTATGTTTCCTTAGAATTTTCATTTCAAAGCAGGACTTAATCGGAAAAATTCTCTTCCAAGGATTTATGCCTTTATTTACACAGGATGTTGCAATAATTGCATGATTTTATATATTTAACACTGAAATAATATGCATATAACTAATTGCATGGCTTGAATGACAACCACAGCATGTGGAATTTGAACCTTGTTCTAATAATAAGTAAAAGAATTTTTAAGGGGGTCTCAACTTTTGCAAACCAATGGAATTTTTTTTCCAGGCCTAAATGTCAGGTATAGCTATACATATATATTTATGTCATGTGGGGAATATTCAAAGAAATATTAAGACTAAATTTAAATAGTTTACAATGCATTGATAATTATGATAATTAGGGTTAAAATACGTGTATTCATCACACCTTCGTATGTGGGATAATATGTGACACAGTCTGAGTGACAGTGACTGATTGTAGGAGCAGCTGCTGAGCGAGTGATGTGATACGTTTGTATGAGGCCTCAGGATTCTGAGTGAGAGAGAAAAAAAAACCCCAAAAGCTTTTATCTTTAGGAGAAATATGCAGATCAGTTAAATTATTAGAATATCAGGATACATAATGAAATATTATCTACACAACATATATTTCTATGGTAATTATTTCTTGATTTAGTTAATTGTGGATAAGTGCAATCGCACATCAAAATGGTTTATGAAGAAAGTCTACATTTAAATTAATTTTTCCAAAGGATAATTTTATGATATTCAAATTAATTTTAATGGTCACATAGATGGTTACACATCTTCAGACAAATAATGGTATAAGCAAGTATAATATTTACACAATTTATAAACTAATTATTTTTCATTTTGGTTTTGATGAATTATTTTATGAAACAATATTTTTTGGTATTAAGGGGGAAATATGTTTTTGATCCTGACTACATCATCACATTTGATTAATACCTCTTCTTCACACATTTTAATAAAGAACAAATATAAATAAGGTACAATGGTATAAGTATTGGGGATAATAACAAGTATTATAAAGAGTCATTTCTTTACACTAAGAGGAGTATTACATGCAAAGTTGCATAATTTGAATATTTTGGTAACACAAGTTTATGACAATTATGAAATAATCCGGATCATGGAAATATTAACCCCTTCACTACCAAGGGTGGTTTGCACGTTAACTACCGGGCCAATTTTTACAATTCTGACCACTGTACCTTTATGAGGTCATAACTCTGGAACGCTTTCATGGATCCTAGTGATTCTGACATTGTTTTCTCGTGACATATTGTACTTCATGTTCGTGGTAAAATTGCATTCAAATAACTTGCGTTTATTTGTGAAAAAAACGGAAATTTGGCGAAAATTTTGAAAATTTCGCAATTTTCCAACTTTGAATTTTTATGCCCTTAAATCACAGCGATATGGCACACAAAAAACTTAATACATAACATTTCCCACATGTTTACTTTACATCAGCACAATTTTGCAACCAAAATTTTTTTTTGCTAGGAAGTTATAAGGGTTAAAATTTGACCAGCGATTTCTCATTTTTGCAACACCATTTTATTTTTAGGGACCACTTCACATTTGAAGCCACTTTGAGGGGTCTATATGATAGAAAATACCCAAAAGTGACACCATTCTAAAAACTGCACCCCTCAAGGTGCTTAAAACCACATTCAAGAAGTTTATTAACCCTTTAGGTGCGTCACAGGAATTTTTTGAATATTAAAAAAAAATGAACATTTAACTTTTTTTCACAAAAAAAATACTTCAGGTTCAATTTTCTTTATTTTACCAAGGGTAACAGGAGAAATTGGACTGCAAAAGTTATTGTGCAATTTGTCCTGACTACGCTGATACCTGATATGTGGGGGGGGAACCACTGTTTCGGCGCATGGCAGAGCTCAGAATGGAAGGAGCGCCGTTTGACTTTTTCAATGCAAAATTGGCTGGAATTCAGATCGGACGCCATGTCACGTTTGGCGAGCCCCTGATGTACCTAAACAGTGGAAACCCCCCCAAGTGACCCCATTTTGGAAACTAGACCCCCCAAGGAACTTATCTAGATATGTGGTGAGAACTTTGAACCCACAAGGGCTTCACAGAAGTTTATAACGTACAGCGGTACAATTAAAAAATCATATTTTTTCCACAAAAATGATCTTTTCACCCACAATTTTTATTTTTCCAAGGGTAACAGGACCCTAAAAGTTTTTGTGCAATTTGTCCTGAGTACGCTGATACCCCATATGTGGGTGTAAATGACTATTTGGGCGCATGGCAGAGCTCGGAAGGGAAGCAGCGCCATTTGACGTTTTTGGCTAGAATTGAGATCGGACACCATGTCGCGATTGGAAAACCCCTGATGTACCAAAACAGTGGAAACCCCCCACAAATGACACCATTTTGGAATCTAGACCCCCCAAGGAACTTATCTAGATGTGTGGTGAGAACTTTGAACCCCCAAGGGCTTCACAGAAGTTTATAACGTACAGCAGTACAATTAAAAAATCATATTTTTTCCACAAAAATGATCTTTTCACCCTCAATTCTTATTTTTCCAAAAGTAACAGGACCCTAAAAGTTATTGTGCAATTTGTCCTGAGTACGCTGATACCCCACATGTGGGGGTAAACCACTATTTGGGGGCATGGCAGAGCTCGGAAGGGAAGCAGCGCCATTTGACGTTTTTGGCTGGAATTGAGATCGGACACCATGTCGCATTAGGAAAGCCCCTGATGTACCAAAACAGTAGAAACCCCCCACAAATGACACCATTTTGGAAACTAGACCCCCCAAGGAACTTATCTAGATGTGTGGTGAGCACTTTGAACCCCCCAGTGCTTCACTGAAGTTTATAACGTCCGGGCGTGAAAATAAAAAAATCGTATTTTTTCCACAAACATGATCTTTTAGTCCCCATTTTTTTATTTTCCCAAGGGTAACAGGAGAAATTGGACCCCAAAAGTTGTTGTCCAATTTGTCCTGAGTACGCTGATACCTCATATGTGGGAGAAAACTACTGTATGGGCACACGTCGGGGCTCGGAAGGGAAGTAGTGACGTTTTGGAATGCAGACTTTGATGGAATGGTCTGCGGGTGTCATGTTGCGTTTGGAGAGCCCCTGATGTACCTAAACAGTGGAAACCCCCCACAAGTGACCCCATTTTGGAAACTAGACCCCCTAATGAACTTATCTAGATGTGTGGTGAGCACTTTGAACCCCCCAGTGCTTCACAGAAGTTTATAACGACCGGGCGTGAAAATAAAAATATCGTATTTTTTCAACAAACATCATCTTTTAGTCCCCATTTTTTTTATTTTCCCAAGGGTAACAGGAGAAATTGGACCCCAAAAGTTGTTGTCCAATTTGTCCTGAGTACGCTGATATCTCATATGTGGGAGAAAACTACTGTATGGGCACACGTCGGGGCTCGGAAGGGAAGTAGTGACGTTTTGGAATGCAGACTTTGATGGATTGGTATGCGGGTGTCATGTGCGTTTGGAGAGCCCCTGATGTACCTAAACTATTGAAACTCCCCACAAGTGACCCCATTTTGGAAACTAGACCCCCCACGGAGCTTATCTAGATGTGTGGAGAGCACTTTGAACCCCCAAGTGCTTCACAGAAGTTTATAACGCCTGGGCGTGAAAATAAAAAAAACATTTTTTTCCGCAAAATTATATTTTTGCCCCCAGTTTTTTATTTTCCTAAGGGCAACAGGAGAAATAGGACCCCAAAAATTGTTTTGCAATTTGTCCTGAGTAGGCTGATACCCTACATGTGGGGGTAAAACACTGTTTGGGCACATGGCAGAGCTTGGAAGGGAAGGAGCACCATTTGACTTTTTCAACGCAGAATTGGCTGGAATTGAGATCAGACGCCATGTTGCCTTTGGAGAGCACCTGATGTGCCCGAACAGTGGAAACCCCCCAATTATAACTCCAACCCTAACCTCAACACACCCCTAACCCTAATCTGAGCCCTAATCCTACCCTAACCCTAACCCTAGCGGGAAAATGGAAATAAATACATTTTTTTAATTTTATTATTTTTCCCTAACTAAGGGGGTGATAACGGGGGGTTTGATTTACTATTTATGGCGGTTTTTATGTTTGGCGGCTGTCACACGCTAAAAGACGCTTTTTATTGTAAAAATAGTTTTTGCATCACCACATATTGAGAGCTATAATTTTTCCATATTTTGACCCACTGAGTCATGTGAGGTCTTATTTTTTGCGGGACGAGTTGACCATTTTCGGGCACGTGACATTTTTTGATCGCTTTTTATTCCGATTTTTGGGACGCAGAATGAACAAAAACCAGCGTTTCATGAATTTCTTTTGGGTGGTGCGTTTACACCGTTCCGCGTGCGGTAAAATTGATAAAGCGGTTTTATTCTTCGGGTCGGTACGGTTACAGCGATACCTCATTTAGGTCGTTTTTTTATGTTTTGTCGGTTTTTTGCAATGAAAACAATTTTATATAAAAAATAATTATTTTTGTATCGCTTTATTCTGCGAGCTATAACTTTTTTATTTTTTTGCGGATGATGCTGTATGGTGGCTCGTTTTTTGCGGGACAAGATGACGTTTTCAGCGGTACCATGGATATTTATATGCGTCTTTTTGATCGCGCGTTATTGCACTTTTTGTTCGGTGGTATGATAATAAATCATTATTTTTTGCTTCGTTTTTTATTTTTATTTTTTAAGGGGTTCGCTAAAGGGGTTAACTAATGGGACAGTTTTATAGGGCAGGTCATTACGGACGCGGCGATACCAAATATGTGTACTTTTATTGTTTTGGTTTTTTTTTTATTTTCAAAAAATGGATTTATTGGGGAATGTTTTTTTTTTTTTAACTAATTTATTTAGCGATTTTTTTTAAATTATTTTTAACACTTTTTTTTTTTTTTTTTTTACTTTATTACCTTGTCCCAGGTGGGACATCACTGTCCTGTGACAGATCGCTGATCTGTCACATCACAGATCACTGTGACAGATCAGCGATCTGTCACAGGCAGTGCACAAGGCTTCCTCATGCCTGCGCTTTGCAGGCACTGAGGAAGCCAGCTTCCTCAGGCCCCCGAAGGCCCCCGTCGCCATCTTGGATTCGGGGGCCTGGAGGATAGGAGCCCCCCGCAGCAGCGCTGCACATTGCGCTGCCGTGGGGGGCTCAGGGAAGCACGGAGGGAGCCCCCTCCCTGCCGATGCTTCCCTTTAACCCCCGGTACACCGCGATCGCGTTTGATCGCGGTGTGCAAGGGGTTAACGTGTCGGGGGCGGTCCGTGACCGCCCCTGACACATTGTGCCGGGTGTCAGCTATGATAATTAGCTGACACTCGGCCGCGATCAGCGGCGCTCACCACGTGGGTGCCGCTGATCGCGATGACGTAATATTCCGTCCATGGTAATTAGGTCCATGGTCACATGGACGGAATATTACGTCAATTGTAGGTAAGGGGTTAAGGGTATATGTTACTGAAGACATAACTACTCTGCATCAACATAAAGGCCTTATTCTTATTCTTATTTTTATTCTTATTCTTATTTTTAATTTTCAATTTTTTAATGTATTATTATTTTAATTCTTAAATTTTTATTTTTTGTCTCATCAATATTTAGTAAAGTAATATCTACTGAGAATATTGCTTCATTAAATATAGTGATGATATGGTTCTATTACAAAGGAAAATGTTTCACTTCTGAGTTCTATGCAACAATTCTTTCATTCATTTATTCATTCATTCGCTCACTCATATATTCTGGTTCATGGCTATACATTCTTACATATTATTAGTATAATAAATATATTCCTTATTAATAAAGATGAAAACACTGGTTACATAAATCACACTGACACCTATGGGTTGAAAAAGATAATTACACCTATGACATAAAGAAATGTTCTATCACATGAAGAATATGGATAATAATGTATTATCACTTATTATTGGTTTATTATTTCAAATATTGAAATCCATATACAGTACAAATTCTGATAATAATTATATGGATATTACTGATTGCTATGGTACGCTGTGATATTATAGGATAGGAAAATTACCAGGTTTGGTATAGAATAGAGAATGAAGACTTCAAGCAAGATACTGAAATTACGTTAATAAAGACTTTTCACATTTCTAAACTTTATTGATTCTTATCAGTTGCAAGAAGAAGAATGTGATCCAAAAGTCCCAGAAGGTAACAAAGCTATGATTACTGAGTAATAGACTGACAGTCACAAGTGCAGTATCCACCACTGACAGTCACAAGTGCAGTATCCACCACTGACAGCCACAAGTGCGGTATCCACCACTGACAGTCACAAGTGCAGTATCCACCACTGACAGCCACAAGTGCGGTATCCACCACTGACAGTCACAAGTGCAGTATCCACCACTGACAGTCACAAGTGCAGTATCCACCACTGACAGTCACAAGTGTAGTATCCACCACTGACAGTCACAAGTGCAGTATCCACCTCTGACAGTCACAAGTGCGGTATCCACCACTGACAGTCACAAGTGCAGTATCCACCACTGACAGCCACAAGTGCGGTATCCACCACTGACAGTCACAAGTGCAGTATCCACCACTGACAGCCACAAGTGCGGTATCCACCACTGACAGTCACAAGTGCAGTATCCACCACTGACAGTCACAAGTGCAGTATCCACCACTGACAGTCACAAGTGTAGTATCCACCACTGACAGTCACAAGTGCAGTATCCACCTCTGACAGTCACAAGTGCGGTATCCACCACTGACAGTCACAAGTGCAGTATCCACCACTGACAGCCACAAGTGCGGTATCCACCACTGACAGTCACAAGTGCAGTATCCACCACTGACAGTCACAAGTGCGGTATCCACCACTGACAGTCACAAGTGCGGTATCCACCACTGACAGCCACAAGTGCGGTATCCACCACTGACAGTCACAAGTGCAGTATCCACCACTGACAGCCACAAGTGCGGTATCCACCACTGACAGTCACAAGTGCGGTATCCACCACTGACAGCCACAAGTGCGGTATCCACCACTGACAGTCACAAGTGCAGTATCCACCACTGACAGTCACAAGTGCAGTATCCACCACTGACAGTCACAAGTGTAGTATCCACCACTGACAGTCACAAGTGCAGTATCCACCTCTGACAGTCACAAGTGCGGTATCCACCACTGACAGTCACAAGTGCAGTATCCACCACTGACAGCCACAAGTGCGGTATCCACCACTGACAGTCACAAGTGCAGTATCCACCACTGACAGTCACAAGTGCGGTATCCACCACTGACAGTCACAAGTGCGGTATCCACCACTGACAGTCACAAGTGCGGTATCCACCACTGACAGCCACAAGTGCGGTATCCACCACTGACAGTCACAAGTGCAGTATCCACCACTGACAGTCACAAGTGCAGTATCCACCACTGACAGCCACAAGTGCAGTATCCACCACTGACAGTCACAAGTGCAGTATCCACCACTGACAGTCACAAGTGCGGTATCCACCACTGACAGCCACAAGTGCGGTATCCACCACTGACAGTCACAAGTGCGGTATCCACCACTGACAGCCACAAGTGCGGTATCCACCACTGACAGTCACAAGTGCAGTATCCACCACTGACAGTCACAAGTGCAGTATCCACCACTGACAGTCACAAGTGTAGTATCCACCACTGACAGTCACAAGTGCAGTATCCACCTCTGACAGTCACAAGTGCGGTATCCACCACTGACAGTCACAAGTGCAGTATCCACCACTGACAGCCACAAGTGCGGTATCCACCACTGACAGTCACAAGTGCGGTATCCACCACTGACAGTCACAAGTGCGGTATCCACCACTGACAGTCACAAGTGCGGTATCCACCACTGACAGTCACAAGTGCGGTATCCACCACTGACAGCCACAAGTGCGGTATCCACCACTGACAGTCACAAGTGCAGTATCCACCACTGACAGTCACAAGTGCAGTATCCACCACTGACAGTCACAAGTGCAGTATCCACCACTGACAGCCACAAGTGCAGTATCCACCACTGACAGTCACAAGTGCAGTATCCACCACTGACAGTCACAAGTGCAGTATCCACCACTGACAGCCACAAGTGCAGTATCCACCACTGACAGTCACAAGTGCAGTATCCACCACTGACAGCCACAAGTGCAGTATCCACCACTGACTGTCACAAGTGCAGTATCCACCACTGACAGTCACAAGTGCAGTATCCACCACTGACAGCCACAAGTGCAGTATCCACCACTGACAGTCACAAGTGCGGTATCCACCACTGACAGCCACAAGTGCGGTATCCACCACTGACAGCCACAAGTGCGGTATCCACCACTGACAGCCACAAGTGCGGTATCCACCACTGACAGTCACAAGTGCGGTATCCACCACTGACAGCCACAAGTGCGGTATCCACCACTGACAGCCACAAGTGCGGTATCCACCACTGACAGCCACAAGTGCGGTATCCACCACTGACAGTCACAAGTGCGGTATCCACCACTGGCAGCCACAAGTGCAGTATCCACCACTGACAGTCACAAGTGCAGTATCCACCACTGACAGTCACAAGTGCGGTATCCACCACTGACAGCCACAAGTGCGGTATCCACCACTGACAGCCACAAGTGCGGTATCCACCACTGACAGCCACAAGTGCGGTATCCACCACTGACAGTCACAAGTGCGGTATCCACCACTGACAGCCACAAGTGCGGTATCCACCACTGACAGTCACAAGTGCGGTATCCACCACTGACAGCCACAAGTGCGGTATCCACCACTGACAGCCACAAGTGCGGTATCCACCACTGACAGCCACAAGTGCGGTATCCACCACTGACAGCCACAAGTGCGGTATCCACCACTGACAGCCACAAGTGCGGTATCCACCACTGACAGCCACAAGTGCGGTATCCACCACTGACAGTCACAAGTGCGCTATCCGCCACTGACAGTCACAAGTGCGGTATCCGCCACTGACAGCCACAAGTGCGGTATCCGCCACTGACAGTCACAAGTGCGGTATCCGCCACTGACAGCCACAAGTGCGGTATCCGCCACTGACAGCCACAAGTGCGGTATCCGCCACTGACAGTCACAAGTGCGGTATCCGCCACTGACAGTCACAAGTGCGGTATCCGCCACTGACAGCCACAAGTGCGGTATCCGCCACTGACAGCCACAAGTGCGGTATCCGCCACTGACAGCCACAAGTGCGGTATCCGCCACTGACAGTCACAAGTGCGGTATCCACCACTGACAGCCACAAGTGCGGTATCCACCACTGACAGCCACAAGTGCGCTATCCACCACTGACAGTCACAAGTGCGGTATCCGCCACTGACAGCCACAAGTGCGGTATCCGCCACTGACAGCCACAAGTGCGGTATCCGCCACTGACAGCCACAAGTGCGGTATCCGCCACTGACAGCCACAAGTGCGGTATCCGCCACTGACAGCCACAAGTGCGGTATCCGCCACTGACAGTCACAAGTGCGGTATCCGCCACTGACAGCCACAAGTGCGGTATCCGCCACTGACAGCCACAAGTGCGGTATCCGCCACTGACAGCCACAAGTGCGGTATCCGCCACTGACAGCCACAAGTGCGGTATCCGCCACTGACAGCCACAAGTGCGGTATCCGCCACTGACAGTCACAAGTGCGGTATCCGCCACTGACAGTCACAAGTGCGGTATCCGCCACTGACAGCCACAAGTGCGGTATCCGCCACTGGCAGCCACAAGTGCGGTATCCGCCACTGGCAGTCACAAGTGCGGTATCCACCACTGACAGTCACAAGTGCGGTATCCACCACTGACAGCCACAAGTGCGGTATCCACCACTGACAGCCACAAGTGCGGTATCCACCACTGACAGTCACAAGTGCGGTATCCACCACTGACAGCCACAAGTGCGGTATCCACCACTGACAGTCACAAGTGCGGTATCCACCACTGACAGCCACAAGTGCGGTATCCACCACTGACAGCCACAAGTGCGGTATCCGCCACTGACAGCCACAAGTGCGGTATCCGCCACTGACAGCCACAAGTGCGGTATCCGCCACTGACAGCCACAAGTGCGGTATCCGCCACTGACAGCCACAAGTGCGCTATCCGCCACTGACAGTCACAAGTGCGGTATCCGCCACTGACAGCCACAAGTGCGGTATCCGCCACTGACAGCCACAAGTGCGGTATCCGCCACTGACAGCCACAAGTGCGGTATCCGCCACTGACAGCCACAAGTGCGGTATCCGCCACTGACAGCCACAAGTGCGGTATCCGCCACTGACAGCCACAAGTGCGGTATCCGCCACTGACAGCCACAAGTGCGGTATCCGCCACTGACAGCCACAAGTGCGGTATCCGCCACTGACAGCCACAAGTGCGGTATCCGCCACTGACAGCCACAAGTGCGGTATCCGCCACTGACAGTCACAAGTGCGGTATCCGCCACTGACAGTCACAAGTGCGGTATCCGCCACTGACAGCCACAAGTGCGGTATCCGCCACTGACAGCCACAAGTGCGGTATCCGCCACTGACAGCCACAAGTGCGGTATCCGCCACTGACAGCCACAAGTGCGGTATCCGCCACTGACAGTCACAAGTGCGGTATCCGCCACTGACAGCCACAAGTGCGGTATCCGCCACTGACAGCCACAAGTGCGGTATCCGCCACTGACAGCCACAAGTGCGGTATCCGCCACTGACAGTCACAAGTGCGGTATCCGCCACTGACAGTCACAAGTGCGGTATCCGCCACTGACAGTCACAAGTGCGGTATCCGCCACTGACAGCCACAAGTGCGGTATCCGCCACTGACAGCCACAAGTGCGGTATCCGCCACTGACAGCCACAAGTGCGGTATCCGCCACTGACAGCCACAAGTGCGGTATCCGCCACTGACAGCCACAAGTGCGGTATCCGCCACTGACAGCCACAAGTGCGGTATCCGCCACTGACAGTCACAAGTGCGGTATCCGCCACTGACAGCCACAAGTGCGGTATCCGCCACTGACAGCCACAAGTGCGGTATCCGCCACTGACAGTCACAAGTGCGGTATCCGCCACTGACAGTCACAAGTGCGGTATCCGCCACTGACAGTCACAAGTGCGGTATCCGCCACTGACAGTCACAAGTGCGGTATCCGCCACTGACAGTCACAAGTGCAGTATCCACCACTGACAGCCACAAGTGCGGAATCCACCACCGACAGCCACAATTAAAGTGTCTAACCTGACAACCAGAGGACGATGATCCTATGATGCTGAGATGAACGGTGTTATCACGTTCTTATCAAGTTCCAGAGGTTTTCAATCACCTGAAAAGCTTCGATGAAAGCTGGTGAACAATGAAGGTAATTAACCCTGACATATGTCCTGTGCATTAGGACAAGGACTGGTTATGGTGCTATGTTTAGCAAGGAAGAGTCATTTTAACCCTTGCTTTGCTGACCAAAGACGTCACACCTGTTCAAAGACCAGTGCCGATGGAGGATTCCAGAATATCCAAGGCGAGCCAATGTAAGCCCAGGTTTTTAAAGGTGACACTGCACAGATATTAAAGCTGCATTTCATCTATAGACTTTGTTTCTCATCAACATTTGAATTTATGGACTTTGATTTTATACACAACACAATTTCTACAACATCTATATGCTATAAGAAAACTGTGTTTCTAAAAGAACCAAGAAGAAGACAGAAGACATCAAAATGAAGACCAGATGACACCAGATGATGATGACTGGACCTGAGATGCTTCAATTTAGACTTAGGGAAGTATAATTATACATATTTTATATGAATATTGTTCACAGATTACCATAACATGAATTCACATCAATTGTGTCATTGAGTGCGTATAACGGTAATCTGATATTATTATTATTATTGATATTAAATTATTTTGTCAAAGAAGAAGAAAAGAAGAAAGAAGATCTTGTTATATTTGAGGGTTCCAATTAATGTCTGTCTCCCTCAAAAGGGGGAATTGTTAAATATTATTAGTTATGGTTTTATATTAGTTATGGATATATATGTTAGTTATGGGATTGTTTTCTTATCACACTCAGTTCTGTACTGGACATCGCCTTCCATTGACACTGCATGTGCTATTTTAGCAAGTGGTAAATGTCAAACTCCATATATACCGAGATCACGTGCTTCAAGAGACGTATATAATTCATGGCTAACTGTAGAGGTCGCTCGTTCCTTCCTTCACCATCATGAGACACAGACGCAAGATGTCATCTCTGCACGGACATAACTGAACAGCTGGTATCTTAATCCAAAACACATCCAGAGGAGCTACGCGCTACAAGACACATGTTTTTTCAGAGTTCCAGGAAAGAAGATTACAAGCTTATATATGAACTAATGGACAATCTCTCTTTCACCTATTTTTATATTTTTCTGTAATAATCTTTTCTTTGATGGAAGAATACAAATAAACCACTACATTATTATCTGGTAACTAGTCCTGAGTATTTACAAGGATAAGCATTATTTTACAGTATGGAAAGCTGAGTGATGTACCGAGTGAGTACTAGGAGCAGAGGTAAGAAGTCTGTGTGGAAAGCTGAGTGATGTACCTACTGAATAGTAGGAGCAGAGGTAAGAAGTCTGTGTGGAAAGCTGAGTGATGTACCGAGTGAATACTAGGAGCAGAGGTAAGAAGTCTGTGTGGAAAGCTGAGTGATGTACCGAGTGAATACTAGGAGCAGAGGTAAGAAGTCTGTGTGGAAAGCTGAGTGATGTACCGAGTGAATACTAGGAGCAGAGGTAAGAAGTCTGTGTGGAAAGCTGAGTGACGTACCGAGTGAGTACTAGGAGCAGAGGTAAGAAGTCTGTGTGGAAAGCTGAGTGATGTACCTACTGAATACTAGGAGCAGAGGTAAGAAGTCTGTGAGGAAACCTGAGTGATGTACCGAGTGAATACTAGGAGCAGAGGTAAGAAGTCTGTGAGGAAAGCTGAGTGACGTACCGAGTGAATACTAGGAGCAGAGGTAAGAAGTCTGTATGGAAAGATGAGTGACGTACCGAGTGAATACTAGGAGCAGAGGTAAGAAGTCTGTGTGGAAAGCTGAATGACGTACCGAGTGAGTACTAGGGGCAAAGGTAAGAAGTCTGTGAGGAAACCTGAGTGATGTACCGAGTGAATACTAGGAGCAGAGGTAAGAAGTCTGTGTGGAAAGCTGAGTGACGTACCGAGTGAATACTAGGAGCAGAGGTAAGAAGTCTGTGTGGAAAGCTGAATGACGTACCGAGTGAATACTAGGAGCAGAGGTAAGAAGTCTGTATGGAAACCTGAGTGATGTACCGAGTGAATACTAGGAGCAGAGGTAAGAAGTCTGTATGGAAACCTGAGTGATGTACCGAGTGAATACTAGGAGCAGAGGTAAGAAGTCTGTATGGAAAGCTGAGTGATGTACCGAGTGAATACTAGGAGCAGAGGTAAGAAGTCTGTATGGAAAGCTGAGTGATGTACCGAGTGAGTACTAGGAGCAGAGGTAAGAAGTCTGTGAGGAAACCTGAGTGATGTACCGAGTGAATACTAGGGGCAAAGGTAAGAAGTCTGTGTGGAAAGCTGAGTGATGTACCGAGTGAGTACTAGGAGCAGAGGTAAGAAGTCTGTGAGGAAACCTGAGTGATGTACCGAGTGAGTACTAGGGGCAAAGGTAAGAAGTCTGTGTGGAAAGCTGAGTGATGTACCGAGTGAATACTAGGAGCAGAGGTAAGAAGTCTGTGAGGAAACCTGAGTGATGTACCGAGTGAATACTAGGAGCAGAGGTAAGAAGTCTGTGAGGAAACCTGAGTGACGTACCGAGTGAATACTAGGAGCAGAGGTAAGAAGTCTGTGTGGAAACCTGAGTGATGTACCGAGTGAGTACTAGGGGCAAAGGTAAGAAGTCTGTGTGGAAAGCTGAGTGATGTACCGAGTGAGTACTAGGAGCAGAGGTAAGAAGTCTGTGAGGAAACCTGAGTGATGTACCGAGTGAGTACTAGGGGCAAAGGTAAGAAGTCTGTGTGGAAAGCTGAGTGATGTACCGAGTGAGTACTAGGAGCAGAGGTAAGAAGTCTGTGAGGAAACCTGAGTGATGTACCGAGTGAATACTAGGAGCAGAGGTAAGAAGTCTGTGTGGAAACCTGAGTGATGTACCGAGTGAATACTAGGAGCAGAGGTAAGAAGTCTGTGTGGAAAGCTGAGTGATGTACCGAGTGAGTACTAGGAGCAGAGGTAAGAAGTCTGTGAGGAAACCTGAGTGATGTACCGAGTGAATACTAGGAGCAGAGGTAAGAAGTCTGTGTGGAAAGCTGAGTGACGTACCGAGTGAATACTAGGAGCAGAGATAAGAAGTCTGTGTGGAAAGCTGAGTGATGCACCAAGTAAATACTAGGGGCAAAGGTAAGAAGTCTGTGTGGAAAGCTGAGTGATGTACCGAGTGAATACTAGAAGCAGAGGTAAGAAGTCTGTGTGGAAAGCTGAGTGATGTACTGAGTGAATACTAGGAGCAAAGGTAAGAAGTCTGTGTGGAAAGCTGAGTGACGTACCGAGTGAATACTAGGAGCAGAGGTAAGAAGTCTGTGTGGAAAGCTGAGTGATGCACCAAGTAAATACTAGGAGCAAAGGTAAGAAGTCTGTGTGGAAAGCTGAGTGATGCACCAAGTAAATACTAGGAGCAGAGGTAAGAAGTCTGTGTGGAAAGCTGAGTGATGTACCGAGTGAATACTAGAAGCAGAGGTAAGAAGTCTGTATGGAAAGCTGAGTGATGTACTGAGTGAATACTAGGAGCAAAGGTAAGAAGTCTGTGTGGAAAGCTGAGTGATGTACTGAGTGAATACTAGGAGCAAAGGTAAGAAGTCTGTGTGGAAAGCTGAGTGACGTACCGAGTGAATACTAGGAGCAGAGGTAAGAAGTCTGTGTGGAAAGCTGAGTGACGTACCGAGTGAATACTAGGAGCAGAGGTAAGAAGTCTGTGTGGAAAGCTGAGTGATGCACCAAGTAAATACTAGGGGCAAAGGTAAGAAGTCTGTGTGGAAAGATGAGTGATGTACCGAGTGAATACTAGGAGCAGAGGTAAGAAGTCTGTGTGGAAAGCTGAGTGACGTACCGAGTGAATACTAGGAGCAGAGGTAAGAAGTCTGTGTGGAAAGCTGAGTGACGTACCGAGTGAATACTAGGAGCAGAGGTAAGAAGTCTGTATGGAAACCTGAGTGATGCACCAAGTAAATACTAGGGGCAAAGGTAAGAAGTCTGTGTGGAAAGCTGAGTGATGTACCGAGTGAATACTAGGAGCAGAGGTAAGAAATCTGTGTGGAAAGCTGAGTGACGTACCGAGTGAATACTAGGAGCAGAGGTAAAAAGTCTGTGTGGAAAGCTGAGTGATGCACCAAGTAAATACTAGGGGCAAAGGTAAGAAGTCTGTGTGGAAAGCTGAGTGATGTACCGAGTGAATACTAGGAGCAGAGGTAAGAAATCTGTGTGGAAAGCTGAGTGACGTACCGAGTGAATACTAGGAGCAGAGGTAAGAAGTCTATGTGGAAAGCTGAGTGACGTACCGAGTGAATACTAGGAGCAGAGGTAAGAAATCTGTGTGGAAAGCTGAGTGATGTACCAAGTGAATACTAGGAGCAGAGGTAAGAAGTCTATGTGGAAAGCTGAGTGACGTACCGAGTGAATACTAGGAGCAGAGGTAAGAAGTCTGTGTGGAAAACTGAGTGATGTACCGAGTGAATACTAGGAGCAGAGGTAAGAAGTCTGTATAGAAAGCTGAGTGACGTACCGAGTGAATACTAAGACCAGAGGTAAGAAGTCTGTGTGGAAAGCTGAGTGACGTACCGAGTGAATACTAGGAGCAGAGGTAAGAAGTCTATGTGGAAAGCTGAGTGACGTACCGAGTGAATACTAGGAGCAGAGGTAAGAAATCTGTGTGGAAAGCTGAGTGATGTACCAAGTGAATACTAGGAGCAGAGGTAAGAAGTCTATGTGGAAAGCTGAGTGATGTACCGAGTGAATACTAGGAGCAGAGGTAAGAAGTCTGTGTGGAAAACTGAGTGATGTACCGAGTGAATACTAGGAGCAGAGGTAAGAAGTCTGTATAGAAAGCTGAGTGACGTACCGAGTGAATACTAAGACCAGAGGTAAGAAGTCTGTGTGGAAAGCTGAGTGACGTACCGAGTGAATACTAAGACCAGGGGTAAGAAGTCTGTGTGGAAAGCTGAGTGACGTACCGAGTGAATACTAAGACCAGAGGTAAGAAGTCTGTGTGGAAAGCTGAGTGACGTACCGAGTGAATACTAGGAGCAGAGGTAAGAAGTCTGTGTGGAAAGCTGAGTGATGTACCTAGTGAATACTAGGAGCAGAGGTAAGAAGTCTGTGTGGAAAGCTGAGTGATGTACCTAGTGAATACTAGGAGCAGAGGTAAGAAGTCTGTGTGGAAAGCTGAGTGATGTACCTAGTGAATACTAGGAGCAGAGGTAAGAAGTCTGTGTGGAAAGCTGAGTGACGTTTTTTTTTTTTTTTTCTCCCTTTCTCAGTTTGATGGCCTTGTCCAGCGTTAGTTATTTACCCTGCATAGTAATGCCTGCTCTGGCCTTGTGCTAATTGGTTAATTACTGTTTGTGGCCTTTTGGTGGCTGAAGCTAACAGACATTTCATTTCATATATATTTAGCTCTGGCTGGGATAGCACGCGTGCGGGCTTACGCGTGCAACAGATTAAGTGCAACAGGATAAAGTGTTTTGCAGTTAGACAATGCAGTTGGGCAGGAGACAGGTAAGGTGCATAAGTTTTTCACGCACGCTTGCTTCTTGGTCAGTCGTACTACGTATGCATTGATCATATTAACCTGCTGCTTATTTGTCTTCACTTCTGCTTTTTAACAACTCGCCTGCCCTTTTACACATTCTGTGCACTCTCTGCATATCCACCCCTCCCTTTTCCCCTCTCCCATGTTTAACTCTGAGGCTCTATTGACATTTCTTACCCACACCAAACCATCCAAAACCTCCATGCAGCACTCAAAACGTTCATACAAATCATCCCACCACCTGCTTTTTCTGTTTTTTCTCCTTTTAATAGTTGCAGGTGACATCTCCCCCAACCCTGGGCCTCCCTCCACCAGCATACATTACTCTCCTCCAGCTGCATATAGAAACCCTGCTAATCTTATTAACATTCAGTGCATGCCTTCTCCTCTCACTTTCCAATGTGCTCTCTGGAATGCACGGTCTGTGTGTAACAAACTGACTTACATTCACGATCTTTTTCTCTCTAATTCCCTTAACCTTCTGGCTATTACAGAAACCTGGATCCAGCATTCAGACACCACCACTGCTGCCTCTCTCTCGTTTGGTGGGCTGAAATTTTCACATACCCCCAGACCTGAGAACAGACAGGATGGAGGTGTTGGTTTGCTCCTTTCATCACAATGTGCTTTCCAGGTCATCCCCCCGGTTCCATCACTTACATTTCCTTCCTTTGAAGTCCACGCCATCAGACTCTTTAAGCCCTTCTCCTTACGAGTGGCGGTCGTTTATCGCCCTCCAGGCTCCTCCCGCCAGTTTCTAGACCACTTCGCCACCTGGCTTACTCACTTTCTGTCCTGTGACATCCCCACCCTCATCATGGGAGACTTTAACATCCCCATCAATGATCCGCTCTCCCAGTCTGCCTCTCATCTTCTTTCTCTAACTTCTTCATTCGGCCTCTCACAGTTTACTTATTCTCCTACACATGAGGACGGGAATACTTTGGACCTGGTTTTCTCCCGCCCCGGCTCGCTGCACGACTTTACTAATTCACCTCTCCCGCTCTCGGACCACAACCTTCTTTCCTTCTCTGTCAAGAATTGTCTCCTCACCCGGGACACCCCCACTTACCACACTTATCGGAATACACGTACCATTAATACCCAACAGCTTAGGGACAATCTCCACACATCTTTAGCCCCCATCTCCACCCTCTCCTGTCCAGACTTAGCATTGTCACACTTCAATAATACACTGAAGAATGCCCTAGATGAAGCAGCACCTTCTATACGCAGAAAGACCCGACACAGACAACGGCAGCCCTGGCACACAACGCAAACACGCTCTCTTCAGCGCTGCTCGAGGTGTGCAGAGCGGCAGTGGAGAAAATCTCTCTTAGCAGAAGACTTCATCCACTATAAGTTCATGCTCAAAACCTATAACTCTGCCCTTCATCTGGCCAAACAATCCTACTTCACCACCCTCCTCACCTCTCTATCCAACAACCCAAGACGACTTTTTGAAACCTTAAACTCCCTCCTGAAACCTAAAGTACAGGCCCCCATCACCAACCTCAGCGGTGAGGATCTGGCCACTTATTTCCTAGAAAAAATCAACCACATCCATCAGGATATCTCAGCCCTATCTCCTCAGTGCCTGGATCCCCTTCCCTGCCGCACCTCAAGCTCACTAGACATCTTTGAGCCTGTTTCAGAAGAAGAAGTTTCCAAGCTCCTCGCTTCTGCTCGGCCTACAACCTGCAACAGTGACCCTATTCCTTCACAGCTCCTGCAGTCTCTCTCACCAGTGGTCACCACTCACCTGACTAAAATATTTAACCTCTCTCTTTCTTCAGGTATATTTCCCTCCTCATTTAAACATGCCATCATAACCCCTTTACTTAAAAAGCCATCCCTGGTCCAGAACTGCACTGCTAACTACAGACCTGTCTCTAACCTTCCCTTCATCTCTAAACTCCTGGAACGCCTGGTCCACTCCCGTCTAATCCGCTATCTCTCAGATAACTCTCTTCTCGACCCCTTACAATCTGGTTTCCGCTCTTTACACTCTACTGAAACTGCCCTCACTAAAGTCTCTAATGATTTAATAACAGCTAAATCGAAAGGTCATTGCTCCATGCTGATTCTCCTGGATCTCTCTGCCGCATTTGACACTGTGGATCACCAGCTCCTCCTCACTATGCTCCGCTCTATAGGCCTCAAGGACACAGCCCTCTCCTGGTTCTCCTCCTACCTCTCTGACCGCTCCTTCACTGTATCTTTTTCCGGCTCCTCTTCCTCTTTTCGTCCCCTTACTATCGGGGTCCCGCAGGGCTCAGTCCTAGGCCCCCTCCTCTTCTCTTTATACACTGCCCCTATTGGACAAACAATCAGCAGATTTGGGTTCCAGTATCATCTCTATGCTGATGACACCCAATTATACACTTCTTCCCCTGACATCACCCCTACCCTAATTCAAAATACCAAGGATTGTCTGTCTGCTGTCTCTAGCATCATGTCCTCCCTCTATCTGAAACTAAATCTCTCTAAAACTGAACTTCTTGTGTTTCTCCCCTCTACTAACCTCACTCTACCTAACATCGAAATAACCCTGGAGGGTTCAACCATAACTCCCGAGCAGCATGCCCGCTGTCTTGGGGTCATATTCGACACTGAACTTTCCTTTACTCCGTACATCCGATCACTCAGTCGCTCTTGTCACCTGCATCTTAAAAACATCTCCAGAATCCGACCTTTTCTCACCTTTGAAACTGCTAAGACTCTTACTGTCGCTCTTATTCATTCTCGTCTGGACTACTGCAACTCTCTTCTGATCGGTCTCCCTCTTACCAAACTTTCTCCTCTCCAATCCATCTTGAATGCGGCAGCCAGGGTCATATTTCTGTCCAGCCGCTTCACCGATGCCTCCATCTTATGCCAGTCATTACACTGGCTACCTATTCGCTACAGGGTCCAGTATAAACTCATCTCTCTCACCCATAAAGCTCTCCACTGTTCTGCACCGCCTTATATCTCCTCTCTCATCTCTGTCTATCGCCCTACACGTGCCCTCCGTTCTACAAATGACCTAAGACTAACATCCCCCGTAATCCGAACCTCGCACCTCCGTCTCCAAGACTTCTCTTGTGCTGCTCCAGCTCTCTGGAATGCACTTCCCCAGACGATCAGACTGATACCTAGCCCTGACCTATTCAAGCGCGCTTTGAAAACCCATCTCTTCAAACAAGCCTACCACATCAACTACTCAGCAAGCTAACTTTGCCCTGTTCCCTCCTTCCAAATATTATTCTGAATCTGCACCCTACTATTCATCTGTCTCCACACCCTTCATGCACATAACTGCACTTGATACTTGTCTATTGCACTTAAACACACGGGCTGATGACCGGATCATGCAGCTTTATATGAAAATCCCTATTATAATTGCCAGACCTGAATTAACAAGCATTTCTCACCTACTGTGTCCCCCCATTTCCTTGTAGATTGTAAGCTTGCGAGCAGGGACCTCACTCCTAATGTCATTGTTTGAATTGTCTTAACTTGTATTGAATTTATTGTCTGTACATGTCCCCGCTTAATTGTAAAGTGCTGCGGAATATGTTGGCGCTATATAAATAAAAATTATTATTATTAGTACTAGGAGCAGAGGTAAGAAGTCTGTATGGAAACCTGAGTGATGTACCGAGTGAATACTAGGAGCAGAGGTAAGAAATCTGTGTGGAAAGCTGAGTGATGTACCGAGTGAATACTAGGAGCAGAGGTAAGAAGTCTGTATGGAAAGATGAGTGATGTACCGAGTGAATACTAGGAGCAGAGGTAAGAAGTCTGTGTGGAAAGCTGAGTGATGTACCGAGTGAATACTAGGAGCAGAGGTAAGAAGTCTGTGTGGAAAGCTTAGTGATGTACCGAGTGAATACTAGGAGCAGAGGTAAGAAGTCTGTGTGGAAAGCTGAGTGATTTACCGAGTGAATACTAGGAGCAGAGGTAAGAAGTCTGTGTGGAAAGCTGAGTGACGTACCGAGTGAATACTAAGACCAGAGGTAAGAAGTCTGTATGGAAAGATGAGTGACGTACCGAGTGAATACTAGGAGCAGAGGTAAGAAGTCTGTGTGGAAAGCTGAGTGACGTACCGAGTGAATACTAAGACCAGAGGTAAGAAGTCTGTATGGAAAGCTGAGTGATGTACCGAGTGAATACTAGGAGCAGAGGTAAGAAGTCTGTGTCGAAAGCTGAGTGACGTACCGAGTGAATACTAGGAGCAGAGGTAAGAAGTCTGTGTGGAAAGCTGAATGACGTACCGAGTGAATACTAAGACCAGAGGTAAGAAGTCTGTATGGAAAGCTGAGTGATGTACCGAGTGAATACTAGGGGCAAAGGTAAGAAGTCTGTGTGGAAAGCTGAGTGAGGTACCGAGTGAATACTAGGAGCAGAGGTAAGAAGTCTGTGTGGAAAGCTGAGTGACGTACCGAGTGAATACTAGGAGCAGAGGTAAGAAGTCTGTGTGGAAAGCTGAGTGATGTACCGAGTGAATACTAGGAGCAGAGGTAAGAAGTCTGTGTGGAAAGCTGAGTGACGTACCGAGTGAATACTAGGAGCAGAGGTAAGAAGTCTGTATGGAAAGCTGAGTGATGTACCGAGTGAATACTAGGGGCAAAGGTAAGAAGTCTGTGTGGAAAGCTGAGTGACGTACCGAGTGAATACTAAGACCAGAGGTAAGAAGTCTGTGTGGAAACCTGAGTGATGTACCGAGTGAGTACTAGGAGCAGAGGTAAGAAGTCTGTGTGGAAAGCTGAGTGATGTATCGAGTGAATACTAGGAGCAGAGGTAAGAAGTCTGTGTGGAAAGCTGAGTGACGTACCGAGTGAATACTAAGACCAGAGGTAAGAAGTCTGTGTGGAAAGCTGAGTGACGTACCGAGTGAATACTAAGACCAGAGGTAAGAAGTCTGTATGGAAAGCTGAGTGATGTACCGAGTGAATACTAGGGGCAAAGGTAAGAAGTCTGTGTGGAAAGCTGAGTGATGTATCGAGTGAATACTAGGAGCAGAGGTAAGAAGTCTGTGTGGAAAGCTGAGTGACGTACCGAGTGAATACTAAGACCAGAGGTAAGAAGTCTGTGTGGAAAGCTGAGTGATGTACCGAGTGAATACTAGGAGCAGAGGTAAGAAGTCTGTGTGGAAAGCTGAGTGACGTACCGAGAGAATACTAGGAGCAGAGGTAAGAAGTCTGTGTGGAAAGCTGAGTGACGTACCGAGTGAATACTAAGACCAGAGGTAAGAAGTCTGTGTGGAAAGCTGAGTGATGTACCGAGTGAATACTAGGAGCAGAGGTAAGAAGTCTGTGTGGAAAGCTGAGTGATGTACCGAGTGAATACTAGGAGCAGAGGTAAGAAGTCTGTGTGGAAAGCTGAGTGATGTACCGAGTGAATACTAGGAGCAGAGGTAAGAAGTCTGTGTGGAAAGCTGAGTGACGTACCGAGTGAATACTAAGACCAGAGGTAAGAAGTCTGTGTGGAAAGCTGAGTGATGTACCGAGTGAATACTAGGAGCAGAGGTAAGAAGTCTGTGTGGAAAGCTGAGTGACGTACCGAGTGAATACTAGGAGCAGAGGTAAGAAGTCTGTGTGGAAAGCTGAGTGATGTACCGAGTGAATACTAGGAGCAGAGGTAAGAAGTCTGTGTGGAAAGCTGAGTGACGTACCGAGTGAATACTAGGAGCAGAGGTAAGAAGTCTGTGTGGAAAGCTGAGTGATGTACCGAGTGAATACTAGGAGCAGAGGTAAGAAGTCTGTGTGGAAAGCTGAGTGATGTACCGAGTGAATACTAGGAGCAGAGGTAAGAAGTCTGTGTGGAAAGCTGAGTGATGTACCGAGTGAATACTAGGAGCAGAGGTAAGAAGTCTGTGTGGAAAGCTGAGTGATGTACCGAGTGAATACTAAGACCAGAGGTAAGAAGTCTGTGTGGAAAGCTGAGTGATATACCGAGTGAATACTAAGACCAGAGGTAAGAAGTCTGTGTGGAAAGATGAGTGATGTACCGAGTGAATACTAGGAGCAGAGGAAAGAAGTCTGTGTGGAAAGCTGAGTGATGTACCGAGTGAATACTAAGACCAGAGGTAAGAAGTCTGTGTGGAAAGCTGAGTGATGTACCGAGTGAATACTAAGACCAGAGGTAAGAAGTCTGTGTGGAAAGATGAGTGATGTACCGAGTGAATACTAGGAGCAGAGGAAAGAAGTCTGTGTGGAAAGCTGAGTGATGTACCGAGTGAATACTAGGAGCAGAGGTAAGAAGTCTGTGTGGAAAGCTGAGTGATGTACCGAGTGAGTACTAGGAGCAAAGGTAAGAAGTCTGTGTGGAAAGCTGAGTGATGTACCGAGTGAATACTAGGAGCAAAGGTAAGAAGTCTGTGTGGAAAGCTGAGTGACGTACCGAGTGAATACTAGGAGCAGAGGTAAGAAGTCTGTGTGGAAAGCTGAGTGATGCACTAAGTAAATACTAGGGGCAAAGGTAAGAAGTCTGTGTGGAAATCTGAGTGATGTACCGAGTGAATACTAGGAGCAGAGGTAAGAAGTCTGTGTGGAAAGCTGAGTGATGTACCGAGTGAATACTAGGAGGAGAGGTAAAAAGTCTGTGTGGAAAGATGAGTGATGCACCAAGTAAATACTAGGGGCAAAGGTAAGAAGTCTGTGTGGAAAGCTGAGTGACGTACCGAGTGAATACTAGGAGCAGAGGTAAGAAATCTGTGTGGAAAGCTGAGTGACGTACCGAGTGAATACTAGGAGCAGAGGTAAGAAGTCTGTGTGGAAAGCTGAGTGATGTACCGAGTGAATACTAGGAGCAAAGGTAAGAAGTCTGTATGGAAAGCTGAGTGATATATCTAGTGAATACTAGGAGCAGAGGTAAGAAATCTGTTTGGAAAGCTGAGTGATTTACCTAGTGAATACTAGGAGCAGAGGTAAGAAATCTGTGTGGAAAGCTGAGTGATGTTCCGAGTGAATACTAGGGGCAAAGGTAAGAAATCTGTGTGGAAAGCTGAGTGATGTTCCGAGTGAATACTAGGAGCAAAGGTAAGAAGTCTGTTTGGAAAGCTGAGTGATTTACCTAGTGAATACTAGGAGCAGAGGTAAGAAATCTGTGTGGAAAGCTGAGTGATGTTCCGAGTGAATACTAGGGGCAAAGGTAAGAAGTCTGTGTGGAAAGCTGAGTGATGTACCGAGTGATTACTAGGGGCAAAGGTAAGAAGTCTGTTTGGAAAGCTGAGTGATTTACCTAGTGAATACTAGGAGCAGAGGTAAGAAATCTGTGTGGAAAGCTGAGTGATGTACCGAGTGAATACTAGGAGCAGAGGTAAGAAGTCTGTGTGGAAAGCTGAGTGATGTACCGAGTGATTACTAGGGGCAAAGGTAAGAAGTCTGTGTGGAAAGCTGAGTGATGTACCGAGTGAATACTAAGACCAGAGGTAAGAAGTCTGTGTGGAAAGCTGAGTGATGTACCGAGTGAATACTAGGAGCAGAGGTAAGAAGTCTGTGTGGAAAGCTGAGTGATGTACCGAGTGAATACTAGGGGCAAAGGTAAGAAGTCTGTGTGGAAAGCTGAGTGATGTACCGAGTGAATACTAGGGGCAAAGGTAAGAAGTCTGTGTGGAAAGCTGAGTGATGTACCGAGTGAATACTAGGGGCAAAGGTAAGAAGTCTGTGTGGAAAGCTGAGTGATGTACCGAGTGAGTACTAAGACCAGAGGTAAGAAGTCTGTGTGGAAAGCTAAGTGATGTACCGAGTGAATACTAAGACCAGAGGTAAGAAGTCTGTGTGGAAAGCTGAGTGATGTACCGAGTGAATACTAATACCAGAGGTAAGAAGTCTGTGTGGAAAGCTGAGTGACGTACTGAGTGAATACTAAGACCAGAGGTAAGAAGTCTGTGTGGAAAGCTGAGTGATGTACCGAGTGAATACTAGGAGCAGAGGTATGAAGTCTGTGTGGAAAGCTGAGTGACGTACCGAGTGAATACTAAGACCAGAGGTAAGAAGTCTGTGTGGAAAGCTGAGTGATGTACCGAGTGAATACTAGGAGCAGAGGTAAGAAGTCTGTGTGGAAAGCTGAGTGATGTACCGAGTGAATACTAGGAGCAGAGGTAAGAAGTCTTTGTGGAAAGCTGAGTGATATACCGAGTGAATACTTGGAGCAGAGGTAAGAAGTCTGTGTGGAAAGCTGAGTGACGTACTGAGTGAATACTAAGACCAGAGGTAAGAAGTCTGTGTGGAAAGCTGAGTGATGTACCGAGTGAATACTAGGAGCAGAGGTATGAAGTCTGTGTGGAAAGCTGAGTGACGTACCGAGTGAATACTAGGGGCAAAGGTAAGAAGTCTGTGTGGAAAGCTGAGTGACGTACTGAGTGAATACTAAGACCAGAGGTAAGAAGTCTGTGTGGAAAGCTGAGTGATGTACCGAGTGAATACTAGGAGCAGAGGTATGAAGTCTGTGTGGAAAGCTGAGTGACGTACCGAGTGAATACTAAGACCAGAGGTAAGAAGTCTGTGTGGAAAGCTGAGTGATGTACCGAGTGAATACTAGGAGCAGAGGTAAGAAGTCTGTGTGGAAAGCTGAGTGATGTACCGAGTGAATACTAGGAGCAGAGGTAAGAAGTCTTTGTGGAAAGCTGAGTGATATACCGAGTGAATACTAGGAGCAGAGGTAAGAAGTCTGTATGGAAAGCTGAGTGATGTACCGAGTGAATACTAGGAGCAGAGGTAAGAAGTCTGTATGGAAAGCTGAGTGATATACCGAGTGAATACTTGGAGCAGAGGTAAGAAGTCTGTATGGAAAGCTGAGTGACGTACCGAGTGAATACTAGGAGCAGAGGTAAGAAGTCTGTATGGAAAGCTGAGTGATGTACCGAGTGAATACTAGGAGCAGAGGTAAGAAGTCTGTATGGAAAGCTGAGTGATGTACCGAGTGAATACTAGGAGCAGAGGTAAGAAGTCTGTATGGAAAGCTGAGTGACGTACCGAGTGAATACTAGGAGCAGAGGTAAGAAGTCTGTATGGAAAGCTGAGTGATGTACCGAGTGAGTACTAGGGGCAAAGGTAAGAAGTCTGTGTGGAAAGCTGAGTGACGTACCGAGTGAATACTAGGAGCAGAGGTAAGAAGTCTGTATGGAAAGCTGAGTGATGTACCGAGTGAATACTAGGAGCAGAGGTAAGAAGTCTGTATGGAAAGCTGAGTGATGTACCGAGTGAGTACTAGGGGCAAAGGTAAGAAGTCTGTGTGGAAAGCTGAGTGATGTACCGAGTGAATACTAGGGGCAAAGGTAAGAAGTCTGTGTGGAAACCTGAGTGATGTACCGAGTGAATACTAGGAGCAGAGGTAAGAAGTCTGTGTGGAAAGCTGAGTGATGTACCGAGTGAATACTAGGAGCAGAGGTAAGAAGTCTGTATGGAAAGCTGAGTGACGTACCGAGTGAATACTAGGAGCAGAGGTAAGAAGTCTGTGTGGAAAGCTGAGTGATGTACCGAGTGAATACTAGGAGCAGAGGTAAGAAGTCTGTGTGGAAAGCTGAGTGATGTACCGAGTGAATACTAGGAACAGAGGTAAGAAGTCTGTGTGGAAAGCTGAGTGACGTACCGAGCGAATACTAGGAGCAGAGGTAAGAAGTCAGTGTGGAAAGCTGAGTGACGTACCGAGTGAATACTAGGAGCAGAGGTAAGAAGTCTGTATGGAAAGCTGAGTGACGTACCGAGTGAATACTAGGAGCAGAGGTAAGAAGTCTGTATGGAAAGCTGAGTGACGTACCGAGTGAATACTAGGAGCAGAGGTAAGAAGTCTGTATGGAAAGCTGAGTGACGTACCGAGTGAATACTAGGAGCAGAGGTAAGAAGTCTGTATGGAAAGCTGAGTGACGTACCGAGTGAATACTAGGAGCAGAGGTAAGAAGTCTGTGTGGAAAGCTGAGTGACGTACCGAGTGAATACTAGGAGCAGAGGTAAGAAGTCTGTATGGAAAGCTGAGTGACGTACCGAGTGAATACTAGGAGCAGAGGTAAGAAGTCTGTGTGGAAAGCTGAGTGACGTACCGAGTGAATACTAGGAGCAGAGGTAAGAAGTCTGTATGGAAAGCTGAGTGACGTACCGAGTGAATACTAGGAGCAGAGGTAAGAAGTCTGTGTGGAAAGCTGAGTGACGTACCGAGTGAATACTAGGAGCAGAGGTAAGAAGTCTGTGTGGAAAGCTGAGTGATGTACCGAGTGAATACTAGGAGCAGAGGTAAGAAGTCTGTATGGAAAGCTGAGTGATGTACCGAGTGAATACTAGGAGCAGAGGTAAGAAGTCTGTGTGGAAAGCTGAGTGATGTACCGAGTGAATACTAGGAGCAGAGGTAAGAAGTCTGTGTGGAAAGCTGAGTGACGTACCGAGTGAATACTAGGAGCAGAGGTAAGAAGTCTGTGTGGAAAGCTGAGTGATGTACCGAGTGAATACTAGGAGCAGAGGTAAGAAGTCTATGTGGAAACCTGAGTGATGTACCGAGTGAATACTAGGAGCAGAGGTAAGAAGTCTGTATGGAAAGCTGAGTGATGTACCGAGTGAATACTAGGAGCAGAGGTAAGAAGTCTGTATGGAAATCTGAGTGATGTACCGAGTGAATACTAGGAGCAGAGGTAAGAAGTCTGTGTGGAAAGCTGAGTGACGTACCGAGTGAATACTAGGAGCAGAGGTAAGAAGTCTGTATGGAAAGCTGAGTGATGTACCGAGTGAATACTAGGAGCAGAGGTAAGAAGTCTGTGTGGAAAGCTGAGTGACGTACCGAGTGAATACTAGGAGCAGAGGTAAGAAGTCTGTGTGGAAAGCTGAGTGACGTACCGAGTGAATACTAGGAGCAGAGGTAAGAAGTCTGTGTGGAAAGCTGAGTGACGTACCGAGTGAATACTAGGAGCAGAGGCAAGAAGTCTGTGTGGAAAGCTGAGTGATGTACCGAGTGAATACTAGGAGCAGAGGTAAGAAGTCTGTGTGGAAAGCTGAGTGACGTACCGAGTGAATACTAGGAGCAGAGGTAAGAAGTCTGTGTGGAAAGCTGAGTGACGTACCGAGTGAATACTAGGAGCAGAGGTAAGAAGTCTGTATGGAAAGCTGAGTGATGTACCGAGTGAATACTAGGAGCAGAGGTAAGAAGTCTATGTGGAAAGCTGAGTGATGTACCGAGTGAATACTAGGAGCAGAGGTAAGAAGTCTGTGTGGAAAGTTGAGTGACGTACCGAGTGAATACTAGGAGCAGAGGTAAGAAGTCTGTGTGGAAAGCTGAGTGATGTACCGAGTGAATACTAGGAGCAGAGGTAAGAAGTCTGTGTGGAAAGCTGAGTGATGTACCGAGTGAATACTAGGAGCAGAGGTAAGAAGTCTGTATGGAAAGCTGAGTGATGTACCGAGTGAATACTAGGAGAAGAGGTAAGAAGTCTGTGTGGAAAGCTGAGTGATGTACCGAGTGAATACTAGGAGCAGAGGTAAGAAGTCTGTGTGGAAAGCTGAGTGATGTACCGAGTGAATACTAGGAGAAGAGGTAAGAAGTCTGTGTGGAAAGCTGAGTGATGTACCGAGTGAATACTAGGAGCAGAGGTAAGAAGTCTGTGTGGAAAGCTGAGTGATGTACCGAGTGAATACTAGGAGCAGAGGTAAGAAGTCTGTGTGGAAAGTTGAGTGACGTACCGAGTGAATACTAGGAGCAGAGGTAAGAAGTCTGTGTGGAAAGCTGAGTGATGTACCGAGTGAATACTAGGAGCAGAGGTAAGAAGTCTGTGTGGAAACCTGAGTGATGTACCGAGTGAATACTAGGAGCAGAGGTAAGAAGTCTGTGTGGAAAGCTGAGTGACGTACCGAGTGAATACTAGGAGCAGAGGTAAGAAGTCTGTGTGGAAAGCTGAGTGACGTACCGAGTGAATACTAGGAGCAGAGGTAAGAAGTCTGTGTGGAAAGCTGAGTGACGTACCGAGTGAATACTAGGAGCAGAGGTAAGAAGTCTGTATGGAAACCTGAGTGATGTACCGAGTGAATACTAGGAGCAGAGGTAAGAAGTCTGTGTGGAAAGCTGAGTGACGTACCGAGTGAATACTAGGAGCAGAGGTAAGAAGTCTGTGTGGAAAGCTGAGTGACGTACCGAGTGAATACTAGGAGCAGAGGTAAGAAGTCTGTGTGGAAAGCTGAGTGACGTACCGAGTGAATACTAGGAGCAGAGGTAAGAAGTCTGTGTGGAAAGCTGAGTGACGTACCGAGTGAATACTAGGAGCAGAGGTAAGAAGTCTGTGTGGAAAGCTGAGTGACGTACCGAGTGAATACTAGGAGCAGAGGTAAGAAGTCTGTATGGAAACCTGAGTGATGTACCGAGTGAATACTAGGAGCAGAGGTAAGAAGTCTGTGTGGAAAGCTGAGTGACGTACCGAGTGAATACTAGGAGCAGAGGTAAGAAGTCTGTGTGGAAAGCTGAGTGACGTACCGAGTGAATACTAGGAGCAGAGGTAAGAAGTCTATGTGGAAAGCTGAGTGACGTACCGAGTGAATACTAGGAGCAGAGGTAAGAAGTCTGTGTGGAAAGCTGAGTGACGTACCGAGTGAATACTAGGAGCAGAGGTAAGAAGTCTGTGTGGAAAGCTGAGTGACGTACCGAGTGAATACTAGGAGCAGAGGTAAGAAGTCTGTGTGGAAAGCTGAGTGACGTACCGAGTGAATACTAGGAGCAGAGGTAAGAAGTCTGTGTGGAAAGCTGAGTGACGTACCGAGTGAATACTAGGAGCAGAGGTAAGAAGTCTGTGTGGAAAGCTGAGTGACGTACCGAGTGAATACTAGGAGCAGAGGTAAGAAGTCTATGTGGAAAGCTGAGTGACGTACCGAGTGAATACTAGGAGCAGAGGTAAGAAGTCTGTGTGGAAAGCTGAGTGACGTACCGAGTGAATACTAGGAGCAGAGGTAAGAAGTCTGTGTGGAAAGCTGAGTGACGTACCGAGTGAATACTAGGAGCAGAGGTAAGAAGTCTGTGTGGAAAGCTGAGTGACGTACCGAGTGAATACTAGGAGCAGAGGTAAGAAGTCTGTATGGAAACCTGAGTGATGTACCGAGTGAATACTAGGAGCAGAGGTAAGAAGTCTGTGTGGAAAGCTGAGTGATGTACCGAGTGACTACTAGGAGCAGAGGTAAGAAGTCTGTATGGAAAGCTGAGTGACGTACCGAGTGAATACTAGGAGCAGAGGTAAGAAGTCTGTGTGGAAAGCTGAGTGATGTACCGAGTGAATACTAGGAGCAGAGGTAAGAAGTCTGTGTGGAAAGCTGAGTGATGTACCGAGTGAATACTAGGAGCAGAGGTAAGAAGTCTGTGTGGAAAGCTGAGTGACGTACCGAGCGAATACTAGGAGCAGAGGTAAGAAGTCAGTGTGGAAAGCTGAGTGACGTACCGAGTGAATACTAGGAGCAGAGGTAAGAAGTCTGTATGGAAAGCTGAGTGACGTACCGAGTGAATACTAGGAGCAGAGGTAAGAAGTCTGTATGGAAAGCTGAGTGACGTACCGAGTGAATACTAGGAGCAGAGGTAAGAAGTCTGTGTGGAAAGCTGAGTGACGTACCGAGTGAATACTAGGAGCAGAGGTAAGAAGTCTGTATGGAAAGCTGAGTGACGTACCGAGTGAATACTAGGAGCAGAGGTAAGAAGTCTGTGTGGAAAGCTGAGTGACGTACCGAGTGAATACTAGGAGCAGAGGCAAGAAGTCTGTATGGAAAGCTGAGTGACGTACCGAGTGAATACTAGGAGCAGAGGTAAGAAGTCTGTGTGGAAAGCTGAGTGACGTACCGAGTGAATACTAGGAGCAGAGGTAAGAAGTCTGTGTGGAAAGCTGAGTGATGTACCGAGTGAATACTAGGAGCAGAGGTAAGAAGTCTGTATGGAAAGCTGAGTGATGTACCGAGTGAATACTAGGAGCAGAGGTAAGAAGTCTATGTGGAAAGCTGAGTGATGTACCGAGTGAATACTAGGAGCAGAGGTAAGAAGTCTGTGTGGAAAGTTGAGTGACGTACCGAGTGAATACTAGGAGCAGAGGTAAGAAGTCTGTGTGGAAAGCTGAGTGATGTACCGAGTGAATACTAGGAGCAGAGGTAAGAAGTCTATGTGGAAACCTGAGTGATGTACCGAGTGAATACTAGGAGCAGAGGTAAGAAGTCTATGTGGAAACCTGAGTGACGTACCGAGTGAATACTAGGAGCAGAGGTAAGAAGTCTGTATGGAAAGCTGAGTGATGTACCGAGTGAATACTAGGAGCAGAGGTAAGAAGTCTGTATGGAAAGCTGAGTGACGTACCGAGTGAATACTAGGAGCAGAGGTAAGAAGTCTGTGTGGAAAGCTGAGTGACGTACCGAGTGAATACTAGGAGCAGAGGTAAGAAGTCTGTATGGAAAGCTGAGTGACGTACCGAGTGAATACTAGGAGCAGAGGTAAGAAGTCTGTGTGGAAAGCTGAGTGACGTACCGAGTGAATACTAGGAGCAGAGGTAAGAAGTCTGTGTGGAAAGCTGAGTGACGTACCGAGTGAATACTAGGAGCAGAGGTAAGAAGTCTGTATGGAAAGCTGAGTGATGTACCGAGTGAATACTAGGAGCAGAGGTAAGAAGTCTATGTGGAAAGCTGAGTGATGTACCGAGTGAATACTAGGAGCAGAGGTAAGAAGTCTGTGTGGAAAGTTGAGTGACGTACCGAGTGAATACTAGGAGCAGAGGTAAGAAGTCTGTGTGGAAAGCTGAGTGATGTACCGAGTGAATACTAGGAGCAGAGGTAAGAAGTCTGTGTGGAAAGATGAGTGATGTACCGAGTGAATACTAGGAGCAGAGGTAAGAAGTCTGTATGGAAAGATGAGTGATGTACCGAGTGAATACTAGGAGAAGAGGTAAGAAGTCTGTGTGGAAAGCTGAGTGATGTACCGAGTGAATACTAGGAGCAGAGGTAAGAAGTCTGTGTGGAAAGATGAGTGATGTACCGAGTGAATACTAGGAGAAGAGGTAAGAAGTCTGTGTGGAAAGCTGAGTGATGTACCGACTGAATACTAGGAGCAGAGGTAAGAAGTCTGTGTGGAAAGCTGAGTGATGTACCGAGTGAATACTAGGAGCAGAGGTAAGAAGTCTGTGTGGAAAGTTGAGTGACGTACCGAGTGAATACTAGGAGCAGAGGTAAGAAGTCTGTGTGGAAAGCTGAGTGATGTACCGAGTGAATACTAGGAGCAGAGGTAAGAAGTCTGTGTGGAAACCTGAGTGATGTACCGAGTGAATACTAGGAGCAGAGGTAAGAAGTCTGTGTGGAAAGCTGAGTGACGTACCGAGTGAATACTAGGAGCAGAGGTAAGAAGTCTGTGTGGAAAGCTGAGTGACGTACCGAGTGAATACTAGGAGCAGAGGTAAGAAGTCTATGTGGAAAGCTGAGTGACGTACCGAGTGAATACTAGGAGCAGAGGTAAGAAGTCTGTATGGAAACCTGAGTGATGTACCGAGTGAATACTAGGAGCAGAGGTAAGAAGTCTGTGTGGAAAGCTGAGTGACGTACCGAGTGAATACTAGGAGCAGAGGTAAGAAGTCTGTGTGGAAAGCTGAGTGACGTACCGAGTGAATACTAGGAGCAGAGGTAAGAAGTCTGTGTGGAAAGCTGAGTGACGTACCGAGTGAATACTAGGAGCAGAGGTAAGAAGTCTGTGTGGAAAGCTGAGTGACGTACCGAGTGAATACTAGGAGCAGAGGTAAGAAGTCTGTGTGGAAAGCTGAGTGACGTACCGAGTGAATACTAGGAGCAGAGGTAAGAAGTCTGTATGGAAACCTGAGTGATATACCGAGTGAATACTAGGAGCAGAGGTAAGAAGTCTATGTGGAAAGCTGAGTGACGTACCGAGTGAATACTAGGAGCAGAGGTAAGAAGTCTGTGTGGAAAGCTGAGTGACGTACCGAGTGAATACTAGGAGCAGAGGTAAGAAGTCTATGTGGAAAGCTGAGTGACGTACCGAGTGAATACTAGGAGCAGAGGTAAGAAGTCTGTGTGGAAAGCTGAGTGACGTACCGAGTGAATACTAGGAGCAGAGGTAAGAAGTCTGTGTGGAAAGCTGAGTGACGTACCGAGTGAATACTAGGAGCAGAGGTAAGAAGTCTGTGTGGAAAGCTGAGTGACGTACCGAGTGAATACTAGGAGCAGAGGTAAGAAGTCTATGTGGAAAGCTGAGTGACGTACCGAGTGAATACTAGGAGCAGAGGTAAGAAGTCTGTGTGGAAAGCTGAGTGACGTACCGAGTGAATACTAGGAGCAGAGGTAAGAAGTCTATGTGGAAAGCTGAGTGACGTACCGAGTGAATACTAGGAGCAGAGGTAAGAAGTCTGTGTGGAAAGCTGAGTGACGTACCGAGTGAATACTAGGAGCAGAGGTAAGAAGTCTGTGTGGAAAGCTGAGTGACGTACCGAGTGAATACTAGGAGCAGAGGTAAGAAGTCTGTGTGGAAAGCTGAGTGACGTACCGAGTGAATACTAGGAGCAGAGGTAAGAAGTCTGTATGGAAACCTGAGTGATATACCGAGTGAATACTAGGAGCAGAGGTAAGAAGTCTGTGTGGAAAGCTGAGTGACGTACCGAGTGAATACTAGGAGCAGAGGTAAGAAGTCTGTATGGAAAGCTGAGTGATGTACCGAGTGAATACTAGGAGCAGAGGTAAGAAGTCTGTGTGGAAAGCTGAGTGACGTACCGAGTGAATACTAGGAGCAGAGGTAAGAAGTCTGTGTGGAAAGCTGAGTGACGTACCGAGTGAATACTAGGAGCAGAGGTAAGAAGTCTGTGTGGAAACCTGAGTGAGGTACCGAGTGAATACTAGGAGCAGAGGTAAGAAGTCTGTGTGGAAAGCTGAGTGACGTACCGAGTGAATACTAGGAGCAGAGGTAAGAAGTCTGTGTGGAAACCTGAGTGAGGTACCGAGTGAATACTAGGAGCAGAGGTAAGAAGTCTGTATGGAAAGCTGAGTGACGTACCGAGTGAATACTAGGAGCAGAGGTAAGAAGTCTGTGTGGAAAGCTGAGTGACGTACCGAGTGAATACTAGGAGCAGAGGTAAGAAGTCTGTATGGAAAGCTGAGTGATGTACCGAGTGAATACTAGGAGCAGAGGTAAGAAGTCTGTGTGTAAAGCTGAGTGACGTACCGAGTGAATACTAGGAGAAGAGGTAAGAAGTCTGTGTGGAAAGCTGAGTGACGTACCGAGTGAGTACTAGGAGCAGAGGTAAGAAGTCTGTGTGGAAAGATGAGTGATGTACCGAGTGAATACTAGGAGCAGAGGTAAGAAGTCTGTATGGAAAGCTGAGTGATGTACCGAGTGAATACTAGGAGCAGAGGTGAGAAGTCTGTATGGAAAGCTGAGTGATGTACCGAGTGAATACTAGGAGCAGAGGTAAGAAGTCTGTATGGAAACCTGAGTGATGTACCGAGTGAATACTAGGAGCAGAGGTAAGAAGTCTGTATGGAAAGCTGAGTGATGTACCGAGTGAATACTAGGAGCAGAGGTAAGAAGTCTGTATGGAAAGCTGAGTGATGTACCGAGTGAATACTAGGAGCAGAGGTAAGAAGTCTGTATGGAAAGCTGAGTGATGTACCGAGTGAATACTAGGAGCAGAGGTAAGAAGTCTGTGTGGAAAGCTGAGTGACGTACCGAGTGAATACTAGGAGCAGAGGTAAGAAGTCTGTGTGGAAATCTGAGTGACGTACCGAGTGAATACTAGGAGCAGAGGTAAGAAGTCTGTGTGGAAAGCTGAGTGACGTACCGAGTGAATACTAGGAGCAGAGGTAAGAAGTCTGTGTGGAAAGCTGAGTGACGTACCGAGTGAATACTAGGAGCAGAGGTAAGAAGTCTGTGTGGAAAGCTGAGTGATGTACCGAGTGAATACTAGGAGTAGAGGTAAGAAGTCTGTGTGGAAAGCTGAGTGACGTACCGAGTGAATACTAGGAGCAGAGGTAAGAAGTCTGTGTGGAAAGCTGAGTGACGTACCGAGTGAATACTAGGAGCAGAGGTAAGAAGTCTGTGTGGAAAGCTGAGTGATGTACCGAGTGAATACTAGGAGCAGAGGTAAGAAGTCTGTGTGGAAAGCTGAGTGACGTACCGAGTGAATACTAGGAGAAGAGGTAAGAAGTCTGTGTGGAAAGCTGAGTGATGTACCGAGTGAATACTAGGAGCAGAGGTAAGAAGTCTGTGTGGAAAGCTGAGTGACGTACCGAGTGAATACTAGGAGCAGAGGTAAGAAGTCTGTGTGGAAAGCTGAGTGACGTACCGAGTGAATACTAGGAGCAGAGGTAAGAAGTCTGTGTGGAAAGCTGAGTGATGTACCGAGTGAATACTAGGAGAAGAGGTAAGAAGTCTGTGTGGAAATCTGAGTGATGTACCGAGTGAATACTAGGAGCAGAGGTAAGAAGTCTGTATGGAAACCTGAGTGATGTACCGAGTGAATACTAGGAGCAGAGGTAAGAAGTCTGTGTGGAAATCTGAGTGACGTACCGAGTGAATACTAGGAGCAGAGGTAAGAAGTCTGTGTGGAAAGCTGAGTGATGTACCGAGTGAATACTAGGAGAAGAGGTAAGAAGTCTGTGTGGAAATCTGAGTGACGTACCGAGTGAATACTAGGAGTAGAGGTAAGAAGTCTGTATGGAAAGCTGAGTGATGTACCGAGTGAATACTAGGAGAAGAGGTAAGAAGTCTGTGTGGAAATCTGAGTGATGTACCGAGTGAATACTAGGAGCAGAGGTAAGAAGTCTGTGTGGAAAGCTGAGTGATGTACCGAGTGAATACTAGGAGAAGAGGTAAGAAGTCTGTGTGGAAATCTGAGTGATGTACCGAGTGAATACTAGGAGCAGAGGTAAGAAGTCTGTGTGGAAAGCTGAGTGATGTACCGAGTGAATACTAGGAGAAGAGGTAAGAAGTCTGTGTGGAAATCTGAGTGATGTACCGAGTGAATACTAGGAGCAGAGGTAAGAAGTCTGTATGGAAAGCTGAGTGATGTACCGAGTGAATACTAGGAGAAGAGGTAAGAAGTCTGTGTGGAAATCTGAGTGACGTACCGAGTGAATACTAGGAGCAGAGGTAAGAAGTCTGTATGGAAAGATGAGTGATGTACCGAGTGAATACTAGGAGAAGAGGTAAGAAGTCTGTGTGGAAATCTGAGTGATGTACCGAGTGAATACTAGGAGCAGAGGTAAGAAGTCTGTGTGGAAAGCTGAGTGATGTACCGAGTGAATACTAGGAGAAGAGGTAAGAAGTCTGTGTGGAAATCTGAGTGATGTACCGAGTGAATACTAGGAGCAGAGGTAAGAAGTCTGTGTGGAAAGCTGAGTGATGTACCGAGTGAATACTAGGAGAAGAGGTAAGAAGTCTGTGTGGAAATCTGAGTGATGTACCGAGTGAATACTAGGAGCAGAGGTAAGAAGTCTGTGTGGAAAGATGAGTGATGTACCGAGTGAATACTAGGAGAAGAGGTAAGAAGTCTGTGTGGAAATCTGAGTGATGTACCGAGTGAATACTAGGAGCAGAGGTAAGAAGTCTGTGTGGAAAGCTGAGTGATGTACCGAGTGAATACTAGGAGAAGAGGTAAGAAGTCTGTGTGGAAATCTGAGTGATGTACCGAGTGAATACTAGGAGCAGAGGTAAGAAGTCTGTATGGAAAGCTGAGTGATGTACCGAGTGAATACTAGGAGAAGAGGTAAGAAGTCTGTGTGGAAATCTGAGTGACGTACCGAGTGAATACTAGGAGCAGAGGTAAGAAGTCTGTGTGGAAAGCTGAGTGATGTACCGAGTGAATACTAGGAGAAGAGGTAAGAAGTCTGTGTGGAAATCTGAGTGATGTACCGAGTGAATACTAGGAGCAGAGGTAAGAAGTCTGTATGGAAAGCTGAGTGATGTACCGAGTGAATACTAGGAGAAGAGGTAAGAAGTCTGTGTGGAAAGCTGAGTGACGTACCGAGTGAGTACTAGGAGCAGAGGTAAGAAGTCTGTGTGGAAAGCTGAGTGATGTACCGAGTGAATACTAGGACAAGAGGTAAGAAGTCTGTGTGGAAATCTGAGTGATGTACCGAGTGAATACTAGGAGCAGAGGTAAGAAGTCTGTGTGGAAAGCTGAGTGATGTACCGAGTGAATACTAGGAGAAGAGGTAAGAAGTCTGTGTGGAAATCTGAGTGATGTACCGAGTGAATACTAGGAGCAGAGGTAAGAAGTCTGTATGGAAAGCTGAGTGATGTACCGAGTGAATACTAGGAGAAGAGGTAAGAAGTCTGTGTGGAAATCTGAGTGACGTACCGAGTGAATACTAGGAGCAGAGGTAAGAAGTCTGTATGGAAAGCTGAGTGATGTACCGAGTGAATACTAGGAGCAGAGGTAAGAAGTCTGTGTGGAAAGCTGAGTGATGTACCGAGTGAATACTAGGAGAAGAGGTAAGAAGTCTGTGTGGAAACCTGAGTGACGTACCGAGTGAATACTAGGAGCAGAGGTAAGAAGTCTGTGTGGAAATCTGAGTGATGTACCGAGTGAATACTAGGAGCAGAGGTAAGAAGTCTGTATGGAAAGCTGAGTGATGTACCGAGTGAGTACTAGGAGCAGAGGTAAGAAGTCTGTATGGAAAGCTGAGTGATGTACCGAGTGAATACTAGGAGAAGAGGTAAGAAGTCTGTGTGGAAATCTGAGTGACGTACCGAGTGAATACTAGGAGCAGAGGTAAGAAGTCTGTATGGAAAGCTGAGTGATGTACCGAGTGAATACTAGGAGCAGAGGTAAGAAGTCTGTGTGGAAAGCTGAGTGATGTACCGAGTGAATACTAGGAGAAGAGGTAAGAAGTCTGTGTGGAAACCTGAGTGACGTACCGAGTGAATACTAGGAGAAGAGGTAAGAAGTCTGTGTGGAAATCTGAGTGATGTACCGAGTGAATACTAGGAGCAGAGGTAAGAAGTCTGTATGGAAAGCTGAGTGATGTACCGAGTGAGTACTAGGAGCAGAGGTAAGAAGTCTGTGTGGAAATCTGAGTGACGTACCGAGTGAATACTAGGAGCAGAGGTAAGAAGTCTGTATGGAAAGCTGAGTGATGTACCGAGTGAGTACTAGGAGCAGAGGTAAGAAGTCTGTGTGGAAAGCTGAGTGACGTACCGAGTGAATACTAGGAGCAGAGGTAAGAAGTCTGTGTGGAAAGCTGAGTGACGTACCGAGTGAATACTAGGAGCAGAGGTAAGAAGTCTGTGTGGAAAGCTGAGTGACGTACCGAGTGAATACTAGGAGAAGAGGTAAGAAGTCTGTGTGGAAAGCTGAGTGATGTACCGAGTGAATACTAGGAGCAGAGGTAAGAAGTCTGTATGGAAAGCTGAGTGACGTACCGAGTGAATACTAGGAGCAGAGGTAAGAAGTCTGTATGGAAAGCTGAGTGACGTACCGAGTGAATACTAGGAGAAGAGGTAAGAAGTCTGTGTGGAAAGCTGAGTGATGTACCGAGTGAATACTAGGAGCAGAGGTAAGAAGTCTGTGTGGAAAGCTGAGTGACGTACCGAGTGAATACTAGGAGAAGAGGTAAGAAGTCTGTGTGGAAAGCTGAGTGACGTACCGAGTGAATACTAGGAGAAGAGGTAAGAAGTCTGTGTGGAAAGCTGAGTGATGTACCGAGTGAATACTAGGAGCAGAGGTAAGAAGTCTGTGTGGAAAGCTGAGTGACGTACCGAGTGAATACTAGGAGCAGAGGTAAGAAGTCTGTATGGAAAGCTGAGTGATGTACCGAGTGAATACTAGGAGCAGAGGTAAGAAGTCTGTATGGAAAGCTGAGTGATGTACCGAGTGAATACTAGGAGCAGAGGTAAGAAGTCTGTATGGAAAGCTGAGTGATGTACCGAGTGAATACTAGGAGCAGAGGTAAGAAGTCTGTGTGGAAAGCTGAGTGACGTACCGAGTGAATACTAGGAGCAGAGGTAAGAAGTCTGTATGGAAAGATGAGTGACGTACCGAGTGAATACTAGGAGCAGAGGTAAGAAGTCTGTATGGAAAGCTGAGTGATGTACCGAGTGAATACTAGGAGCAGAGGTAAGAAGTCTGTATGGAAAGCTGAGTGACGTACCGAGTGAATACTAGGAGCAGAGGTAAGAAGTCTGTATGGAAAGATGAGTGACGTACCGAGTGAATACTAGGAGCAGAGGTAAGAAGTCTGTGTGGAAATCTGAGTGACGTACCGAGTGAATACTAGGAGCAGAGGTAAGAAGTCTGTGTGGAAAGCTGAGTGACGTACCGAGTGAATACTAGGAGCAGAGGTAAGAAGTCTGTGTGGAAAGCTGAGTGACGTACAGAGTGAATACTAGGAGCAGAGGTAAGAAGTCTGTGTGGAAATCTGAGTGACGTACCGAGTGAATACTAGGAGCAGAGGTAAGAAGTCTGTATGGAAAGCTGAGTGATGTACCGAGTGAGTACTAGGAGCAGAGGTAAGAAGTCTGTGTGGAAAGCTGAGTGACGTACCGAGTGAATACTAGGAGCAGAGGTAAGAAGTCTGTGTGGAAAGCTGAGTGACGTACCGAGTGAATACTAGGAGCAGAGGTAAGAAGTCTGTGTGGAAAGCTGAGTGACGTACCGAGTGAATACTAGGAGCAGAGGTAAGAAGTCTATGTGGAAAGCTGAGTGACGTACCGAGTGAATACTAGGAGCAGAGGTAAGAAGTCTGTGTGGAAAGCTGAGTGACGTACCGAGTGAATACTAGGAGCAGAGGTAAGAAGTCTGTGTGGAAAGCTGAGTGACGTACCGAGTGAATACTAGGAGCAGAGGTAAGAAGTCTGTATGGAAACCTGAGTGATATACCGAGTTAATACTAGGGGCAGAGGTAAGAAGTCTATGTGGAAAGCTGAGTGACGTACCGAGTGAGTACTAGGAGCAGAGGTAAGAAGTCTGTGTGGAAAGCTGAGTGACGTACCGAGTGAATACTAGGAGCAGAGGTAAGAAGTCTGTGTGGAAAGCTGAGTGACGTACCGAGTGAATACTAGGAGCAGAGGTAAGAAGTCTGTGTGGAAAGCTGAGTGACGTACCGAGTGAATACTAGGAGCAGAGGTAAGAAGTCTGTATGGAAACCTGAGTGATATACCGAGTGAATACTAGGAGCAGAGGTAAGAAGTCTGTGTGGAAAGCTGAGTGATGTACCGAGTGAATACTAGGAGCAGAGGTAAGAAGTCTGTGTGGAAAGCTGAGTGACGTACCGAGTGAATACTAGGAGCAGAGGTAAGAAGTCTGTGTGGAAAGCTGAGTGACGTACCGAGTGAATACTAGGAGCAGAGGTAAGAAGTCTGTATGGAAACCTGAGTGACGTACCGAGTGAATACTAGGAGCAGAGGTAAGAAGTCTGTATGGAAAGATGAGTGACGTACCGAGTGAATACTAGGAGCAGAGGTAAGAAGTCTGTATGGAAAGCTGAGTGACGTACCGAGTGAGTACTAGGAGCAGAGGTAAGAAGTCTGTATGGAAAGCTGAGTGATGTACTGAGTGAATACTAGGAGCAGAGGTAAGAAGTCTGTATGGAAAGATGAGTGATGTACCGAGTGAATACTAGGAGCAGAGGTAAGAAGTCTGTATGGAAAGATGAGTGACGTACCGAGTGAATACTAGGAGCAGAGGTAAGAAGTCTGTATGGAAAGCTGAGTGACGTACCGAGTGAGTACTAGGAGCAGAGGTAAGAAGTCTGTATGGAAAGCTGAGTGATGTACCGAGTGAATACTAGGAGCAGAGGTAAGAAGTCTGTATGGAAAGATGAGTGACGTACCGAGTGAATACTAGGAGCAGAGGTAAGAAGTCTGTGTGGAAAGCTGAGTGATGTACCTAGTGAATACTAGGAGCAGAGGTAAGAAGTCTGTTTGGAAAGCTGAGTGACGTACCTAGTCAATACTAGGAGCAGAGGTAAGAAGTCTGTGTGGAAAGCTGAGTGATGTACCGAGTGAATACTAGGAGCAGAGGTAAGAAGTCTGTATGGAAAGCTGAGTGATGTACCGAGTGAATACTAGGAGCAGAGGTAAGAAGTCTGTGTGGAAAGATGAGTGATGTACCGAGTGAGTACTAGGAGCAGAGGTAAGAAGTCTGTGTGGAAAGATGAGTGATGTACCGAGTGAATACTAGGAGCAGAGGTAAGAAGTCTGTATGGAAAGCTGAGTGATGTACCGAGTGAATACTAGGAGCAGAGGTAAGAAGTCTGTTTGGAAAGCTGAGTGACGTACCGAGTGAATACTAGGAGCAGAGGTAAGAAGTCTGTATGGAAACCTGAGTGATGTACCGAGTGAATACTAGGAGCAGAGGTAAGAAGTCTGTATGGAAAGCTGAGTGATGTACCGAGTGAATACTAGGAGCAGAGGTAAGAAGTCTGTTTGGAAAGCTGAGTGACGTACCGAGTGAGTACTAGGAGCAGAGGTAAGAAGTCTGTATGGAAAGCTGAGTGACGTACCGAGTGAATACTAGGAGCAGAGGTAAGAAGTCTGTATGGAAAGCTGAGTGATGTACCGAGTGAGTACTAGGAGCAGAGGTAAGAAGTCTGTATGGAAAGCTGAGTGATGTACCGAGTGAGTACTAGGAGCAGAGGTAAGAAGTCTGTTTGGAAAGCTGAGTGACGTACCGAGTGAATACTAGGAGCAGAGGTAAGAAGTCTGTATGGAAAGCTGAGTGATGTACCGAGTGAGTACTAGGAGCAGAGGTAAGAAGTCTGTATGGAAAGCTGAGTGATGTACCGAGTGAATACTAGGAGCAGAGGTAAGAAGTCTGTTTGGAAAGCTGAGTGACGTACCGAGTGAGTACTAGGAGCAGAGGTAAGAAGTCTGTATGGAAAGCTGAGTGATGTACCGAGTGAATACTAGGAGCAGAGGTAAGAAGTCTGTGTGGAAAGCTGAGTGACGTACCGAGTGAATACTAGGAGCAGAGGTAAGAAGTCTGTATGGAAAGCTGAGTGATGTACCGAGTGAATACTAGGAGTAGAGGTAAGAAGTCTGTGTGGAAAGCTGAGTGACGTACCGAGTGAGTACTAGGAGCAGAGGTAAGAAGTCTGTATGGAAAGCTGAGTGATGTACCGAGTGAATACTAGGAGCAGAGGTAAGAAGTCTGTTTGGAAAGCTGAGTGACGTACCGAGTGAATACTAGGAGCAGAGGTAAGAAGTCTGTATGGAAAGCTGAGTGATGTACCGAGTGAATACTAGGAGCAGAGGTAAGAAGTCTGTGTGGAAACCTGAGTGATGTACCGAGTGAATACTAGGAGCAGAGATAAGAAGTCTGTTTGGAAAGCTGAGTGACGTACCGAGTGAGTGCTAGGAGCAGAGGTAAGAAGTCTGTGTGGAAAGCTGAGTGACGTACCGAGTGAATACTAGGAGCAGAGGTAAGAAGTCTGTGTGGAAAGCTGAGTGATGTACTGAGTGAGTACTAGGAGCAGAGGTAAGAAGTCTGTGTGGAAAGCTGAGTGATGTACCGAGTGAATACTAGGAGCAGAGGTAAGAAGTCTGTGTGGAAACCTGAGTGATGTACTGAGTGAGTACTAGGAGCAGAGGTAAGAAGTCTGTGTGGAAAGCTGAGTGATGTACCGAGTGAATACTAGGAGCAGAGGTAAGAAGTCTGTGTGGAAACCTGAGTGATGTACCGAGTGAATACTAGGAGCAGAGGTAAGAAGTCTGTGTGGAAAGCTGAGTGATGTACCGAGTGAGTACTAGGAGCAGAGGTAAGAAGTCTGTATGGAAACCTGAGTGATGTACCGAGTGAATACTAGGAGCAGAGGTAAGAAGTCTGTGTGGAAAGCTGAGTGATGTACTGAGTGAGTACTAGGAGCAGAGGTAAGAAGTCTGTGTGGAAAGCTGAGTGATGTACTGAGTGAATACTAGGAGCAGAGGTAAGAAGTCTGTGTGGAAAGCTGAGTGATGTACTGAGTGAATACTAGGAGCAGAGGTAAGAAGTCTGTGTGGAAAGCTGAGTGATGTACCGAGTGAGTACTAGGAGCAGAGGTAAGAAGTCTGTATGGAAAGCTGAGTGATGTACCGAGTGAATACTAGGAGCAGAGGTAAGAAGTCTGTGTGGAAAGCTGAGTGATGTACTGAGTGAGTACTAGGAGCAGAGGTAAGAAGTCTGTGTGGAAAGCTGAGTGATGTACTGAGTGAATACTAGGAGCAGAGGTAAGAAGTCTGTGTGGAAAGCTGAGTGATGTACTGAGTGAATACTAGGAGCAGAGGTAAGAAGTCTGTGTGGAAAGCTGAGTGATGTACCGAGTGAGTACTAGGAGCAGAGGTAAGAAGTCTGTATGGAAACCTGAGTGATGTACCGAGTGAATACTAGGAGCAGAGGTAAGAAGTCTGTGTGGAAAGCTGAGTGATGTACTGAGTGAGTACTAGGAGCAGAGGTAAGAAGTCTGTGTGGAAACCTGAGTGATGTACCGAGTGAATACTAGGAGCAGAGGTAAGAAGTCTGTGTGGAAACCTGAGTGATGTACCGAGTGAATACTAGGAGCAGAGGTAAGAAGTCTGTGTGGAAAGCTGAGTGATGTACTGAGTGAGTACTAGGAGCAGAGGTAAGAAGTCTGTGTGGAAACCTGAGTGATGTACCGAGTGAATACTAGGAGCAGAGGTAAGAAGTCTGTGTGGAAACCTGAGTGATGTACTGAGTGAGTACTAGGAGCAGAGGTAAGAAGTCTGTGTGGAAAGCTGAGTGATGTACCGAGTGAATACTAGGAGCAGAGGTAAGAAGTCTGTATGGAAAGCTGAGTGATGTACCGAGTGAATACTAGGAGCAGAGGTAAGAAGTCTGTATGGAAACCTGAGTGATGTACAGAGTGAGTACTAGGAGCAGAGGTAAGAAGTCTGTATGGAAAGATGAGTGACGTACCGAGTGAATACTAGGAGCAGAGGTAAGAAGTCTGTGTGGAAAGCTGAGTGATGTACAGAGTGAATACTAGGAGCAGAGGTAAGAAGTCTGTATGGAAAGATGAGTGACGTACCGAGTGAATACTAGGAGCAGAGGTAAGAAGTCTGTGTGGAAAGCTGAGTGATGTACAGAGTGAATACTAGGAGCAGAGGTAAGAAGTCTGTATGGAAAGCTGAGTGATGTACTGAGTGAATACTAGGAGCAGAGGTAAGAAGTCTGTATGGAAAGCTGAGTGATGTACCGAGTGAATACTAGGAGCAGAGGTAAGAAGTCTGTATGGAAACCTGAGTGATGTACAGAGTGAGTACTAGGAGCAGAGGTAAGAAGTCTGTATGGAAAGCTGAGTGATGTACTGAGTGAATACTAGGAGCAGAGGTAAGAAGTCTGTATGGAAAGCTGAGTGACGTACCGAGTGAATACTAGGAGCAGAGGTAAGAAGTCTGTATGGAAACCTGAGTGATGTACAGAGTGAATACTAGGAGCAGAGGTAAGAAGTCTGTATGGAAAGCTGAGTGATGTACTGAGTGAATACTAGGAGCAGAGGTAAGAAGTCTGTATGGAAAGCTGAGTGATGTACCGAGTGAATACTAGGAGCAGAGGTAAGAAGTCTGTATGGAAACCTGAGTGATGTACAGAGTGAGTACTAGGAGCAGAGGTAAGAAATCTGTATGGAAAGCTGAGTGATGTACCGAGTGAATACTAGGAGCAGAGGTAAGAAGTCTGTATGGAAAGCTGAGTGATGTACTGAGTGAATACTAGGAGCAGAGGTAAGAAGTCTGTATGGAAAGCTGAGTGACGTACCGAGTGAATACTAGGAGCAGAGGTAAGAAGTCTGTATGGAAACCTGAGTGATGTACAGAGTGAGTACTAGGAGCAGAGGTAAGAAGTCTGTATGGAAAGCTGAGTGATGTACTGAGTGAATACTAGGAGCAGAGGTAAGAAGTCTGTATGGAAAGCTGAGTGATGTACCGAGTGAATACTAGGAGCAGAGGTAAGAAGTCTGTGTGAAAAGCTGAGTGATGTACTGAGTGAATACTAGGAGCAGAGGTAAGAAGTCTGTATGGAAAGCTGAGTGATGTACTGAGTGAATACTAGGAGCAGAGGTAAGAAGTCTGTATGGAAAGCTGAGTGATGTACTGAGTGAATACTAGGAGCAGAGGTAAGAAGTCTGTATGGAAACCTGAGTGATGTACAGAGTGAGTACTAGGAGCAGAGGTAAGAAGTCTGTATGGAAAGCTGAGTGATGTACTGAGTGAATACTAGGAGCAGAGGTAAGAAGTCTGTATGGAAAGCTGAGTGATGTACCGAGTGAATACTAGGAGCAGAGGTAAGAAGTCTGTATGGAAAGCTGAGTGATGTACCGAGTGAATACTAGGAGCAGAGGTAAGAAGTCTGTGTGGAAAGCTGAGTGATGTACCGAGTGAATACTAGGAGCAGAGGTAAGAAGTCTGTATGGAAAGCTGAGTGATGTACCGAGTGAATACTAGGAGCAGAGGTAAGAAGTCTGTGTGAAAAGCTGAGTGATGTACCGAGTGAATACTAGGAGCAGAGGTAAGAAGTCTGTGTGGAAAGCTGAGTGACGTACCGAGTGAATACTAGGAGCAGAGGTAAGAAGTCTGTGTGGAAACCTGAGTGATGTACCGAGTGAATACTAGGAGCAGAGGTAAGAAGTCTGTGTGAAAAGCTGAGTGATGTACCGAGTGAATACTAGGAGCAGAGGTAAGAAGTCTGTGTGGAAAGCTGAGTGACGTACCGAGTGAATACTAGGAGAAGAGGTAAGAAGTCTGTGTGCAAAGCTGAGTGACGTACCGAGTGAATACTAGGAGCAGAGGTAAGAAGTCTGTGTGGAAAGCTGAGTGATCTACCGAGTGAATACTAGGGGCAAAGGTAAGAAGTCTGTATGGAAAGCTGAGTGATGTACCGAGTGAATACTAGGAGCAGAGGTAAGAAGTCTATGTGGAAAGCTGGGTGATGTACCGAGTGAATACTAGGAGCAGAGGTAAGAAGTCTGTATGGAAAGCTGAGTGATGTACCGAGTGAATACTAGGAGCAGAGGTAAGAAGTCTGTGTGAAAAGCTGAGTGATGTACCGAGTGAATACTAGGAGCAGAGGTAAGAAGTCTGTGCGGAAAGCTGAGTGACGTACCGAGTGAATACTAGGAGCAGAGGTAAGAAGTCTGTGTGGAAAGCTGAGTGATGTACCGAGTGAATACTAGGAGCAGAGGTAAGAAGTCTGTGTGGAAAGCTGAGTGACGTACCGAGTGAATACTAGGAGAAGAGGTAAGAAGTCTGTGTGCAAAGCTGAGTGACGTACCGAGTGAATACTAGGAGCAGAGGTAAGAAGTCTGTGTGGAAAGCTGAGTGATGTACCGAGTGAATACTAGGAGCAGAGGTAAGAAGTCTGTATGGAAAGCTGAGTGATGTACCGAGTGAATACTAGGAGCAGAGGTAAGAAGTCTATGTGGAAAGCTGGGTGATGTACCGAGTGAATACTAGGAGCAGAGGTAAGAAGTCTGTATGGATAGCTGAGTGACGTACCGAGTGAATACTAGGAGCAGAGGTAAGAAGTCTGTGTGAAAAGCTGAGTGATGTACCGAGTGAATACTAGGAGCAGAGGTAAGAAGTCTGTGTGGAAAGCTGAGTGACGTACCGAGTGAATACTAGGAGAAGAGGTAAGAAGTCTGTGTGCAAAGCTGAGTGACGTACCGAGTGAATACTAGGAGCAGAGGTAAGAAGTCTGTGTGGAAAGCTGAGTGATGTACCGAGTGAATACTAGGAGCAGAGGTAAGAAGTCTGTATGGAAAGCTGAGTGATGTACCGAGTGAATACTAGGAGCAGAGGTAAGAAGTCTATGTGGAAAGCTGGGTGATGTACCGAGTGAATACTAGGAGCAGAGGTAAGAAGTCTGTATGGATAGCTGAGTGACGTACCGAGTGAATACTAGGAGAAGAGGTAAGAAGTCTGTGTGGAAAGCTGAGTGATGTACCGAGTGAGTACTAGGAGCAGAGGTAAGAAGTCTGTATGGAAAGCTGAGTGACGTACCGAGTGAATACTAGGAGCAGAGGTAAGAAGTCTGTGTGGAAAGCTGAGTGATGTACCGAGTGAGTACTAGGAGCAGAGGTAAGAAGTCTGTATGGAAAGCTGAGTGACGTACCGAGTGAATACTAGGAGAAGAGGTAAGAAGTCTGTGTGGAAAGCTGAGTGATGTACCGAGTGAGTACTAGGAGCAGAGGTAAGAAGTCTGTATGGAAAGCTGAGTGACGTACCGAGTGAATACTAGGAGAAGAGGTAAGAAGTCTGTGTGGAAAGCTGAGTGATGTACCGAGTGAGTACTAGGAGCAGAGGTAAGAAGTCTGTGTGGAAAGATGAGTGATGTACCGAGTGAATACTAGGAGCAGAGGTAAGAAGTCTGTGTGGAAAGCTGAGTGACGTACCGAGTGAATACTAGGAGCAGAGGTAAGAAGTCTGTGTGGAAAGCTGGGTGATGTACCTGTAGGGAGAATAGACTTGCTGGTTAGATGGTGGCAGGGCACAGTCTGTGTGCGTCATTGTGGATTATTTCTTTTCGCACACTTGTAGGATACACGCTGCAGACAGTGAATACAGGAGTGTCTCTGCCAGTGAGATCTAGGTGAAATCTATATATCCCTCTTTCCTTCGCAGTGAGGGAGCTGCCGCTCGCGCGTGGTGGACACCGTGGGCTCCTTACATCGGTCGCCCGATTGTCTCGGTCCTATAGAAACTCTGCCGGTTGCGGTTTTCTGCTCTCCGTTCGTGAATCACCTGCGCAGGATGAAGATGACGGGACGTGGCGGTGAGGACACAGAAAGCTCTTTATGTCCCGGGAAGGCGGCTTCAGGCTCCTAATGGCTTGTGTGACAATCTCCTTCAGCTTTCACGGGTGATGTACGATCCCCGGCGAGGCGGAGGGTTAGCAGCACATTACTGCCGGTCACCTCTTCCACCCTCTCTCTTGCCCGAGGCCATCGCTACGTGATGTGTTCCTGCACAATCTGCCACCTGGGAGCGCTCCACACTCCGCCGCGCTGCCGAACAAGCGAAGGGCATTGCTTCCATTTCACCTCTGCACAAGTGGGAGCGTCGTCTCATTACTTCCCCCCGCGCACATCTGTCACACACACGAGCCCGGGCGCAGCCGCCACATCTCCGCGCGCTGCCATCATTAATGGTTTATAGATGTCAGACTCTTCACTGACCCCCAGACATCGCTGCACCCCCGGGTTAGCCCCCCAGAGAGAAGGTAAGAAGGACATTCGTTAGATCTTTGTTAGATCCGGTTTGATCAACCAAAGCGAACGTTAGATCACCCCTACAAAATGAGATAGTGACGATCTTTTCCGGGGGGGGCTAATCCGCAGCTAGCCCCCCACTATGAAATATATCTGATATTCGGTAGATCCGGTTTGATCAGCAAAAATTAACGTTAGATTTCCTTTGGTTCCCGAGATATTGGGGGGGTCAGCTGGGGGGTCAGCTGGGGGGTCAGCTGGGGGGGTCAGCTGTGGGGTCAGCTGGGGGGTCAGCTGGGGGGTCAGCTGGGGGGTCAGCTGGGGGGTCAGCTGGGGGGTCAGCTGGGGGGGTCAGCTGGGGGGGTCAGCTGGGGGGTCAGCTGTGGGGTCAGCTGGGGGGTCAGCTGTGGGGGTCAGCTGGGGGGTCAGCTGGGGGGTCAGCTGGGGGGTCAGCTGGGGGGTCAGCTGGGGGGTCAGCTGGGGGGTCAGCTGGGGGGTCAGCTGTGGGGTCAGCTGGGGGGTCAGCTGGGGGGTCAGCTGGGGGGTCAGCTGGGGGGGGTCAGCTGGGGGGTCAGCTGTGGGGTCAGCTGGGGGGTCAGCTGTGGGGTCAGCTGGGGGGTCAGCTGTGGGGGTCAGCTGGGGGGTCAGCTGGGGGGGTCAGCTGGGGGGTCAGCTGTGGGGTCAGCTGTGGGGTCAGCTGGGGGGTCAGCTGTGGGGTCAGCTGGGGGGTCAGCTGGGGGGTCAGCTGGGGGGTCAGCTGGGGGGTCAGCTGGGGGGGTCAGCTGTGGGGTCAGCTGGGGGGTCAGCTGTGGGGTCAGCTGGGGGGGTCAGCTGGGGGGGTCAGCTGGGGGGTCAGCTGGGGGGTCAGCTGGGGGGGGTCAGCTGGGGGGGGGTCAGCTGGGGGGGGTCAGCTGGGGGGGTGTCAGCTGGGGGTGTCAGCTGGGGGTGTCAGCTGTGGGGTCAGCTGTGGGGTCAGCTGTGGGGGTCAGCTGTGGGGTCAGCTGTGGGGGTCAGCTGGGGGGGTCAGCTGGGGGGGGTCAGCTGGGGGGGGTCAGCTGGGGGGTCAGCTGGGGGGTCAGCTGGGGGGGTCAGCTGTGGGGTCAGCTGGGGGGTCAGCTGGGGGGGGTCAGCTGGGGGGTCAGCTGGGGGGTCAGCTGTGGGGGTCAGCTGGGGGGGTCAGGTGGAGGGTCAGCTGGGGGGTCAGCTGGGGGGTCAGCTGGGGGGTTAGCCCACCTACTTTGAGATTTGCCGTTTTTTGGATGGATTGTGATAGATATTGGTTAGATCGGTTTCAGCAGCGGTCCTGAGGTGTAGATGGAGAAGACGGGGGGGTCCAAGGACAGAACATTGGGGGAAACCAACAGAGGGAGAGTGAGGTGGTCTGATAGTTCGGTCAGCGAGTCATTCTCATCCCTGTGATGCCTACAGGCCGCCTCTTCGCAATCACTGGTGCAACCTGCCCCCCTCCCTCGCCGCGACACATCGCCAGTGACGTCCTGCCCACAACTGCCCCCGCTGAAGACGCCGCTGCTCAAACAGATCTAACCAATATCTATCAGAATCCATAAAAAAAGGCAAATTTCAGCGTACGGGGGGCTCGTTTTTTGTTGTATTTTCCTTGGCACCACTTTGGAGGGCATATAATGCTTTGTATAACTTTTATTTATTTTTTAGGAGAGGGAAAATTAAAAAAAAAATTAATTCCGCTAATGATTTTTGAGTTTTATCGTTAATTTCCCGTGCAGTAAAACTAGCAGAGTAGCTTTATTCTCCGGGTCAGGTCGGACACACTGATACCAAATTTATGTAATTTTTTTTTTTTTTACTACTTTGAAAAAGTAAAACAGTTTTTTTTTCAATAATGAGAGAGGATTTGTTGTCGCCGCGTGCGCAGCCCCGTAGAGCTTTTATTTGTCTGTGGGATGCCTCATTTTTTGCGGGAAGAGTTGTAGTTTTTATCCGGACCATTTTGGGATATATCCAATTTTTTGATCGCGTTTTATGCCTTTTTTGTGACTCAAACAGTGAAAAAAAATAGAAATGGCTTTTTTTAAAATTTTTTATGGCGTTTACCGTGTGGAATAAATATTAAAATATTTCATTTTTGGGGGTTGTGATCCCAGCTGACGGTAGGACAGCAGGGATCCCGCGATTGCCGACAGGGCTAGCTGGGGCTGCCATTCCCCACCCGACGTGAAAACTCTATGGCGGAGGAATAAAACCCGGCTAGCCCCGTCAATGGGCGGTCGTCAAGGGGTTAAAAAAGCCTGTACATAGACTGAACAAAAACTCCTCATGTGGTCTCAATTTTAATCAATTTAATTATCAAAAAAATAAATCTTACTTATTAGCACAGTGAAAAACAGAAGTAAAAGTCATACCGTCCAGAGACAGATACTTACAGTGGAAACTGGAAAGTTTAGGACTGGAAATCCCTGTGCTAGAAAGAGAACTCACACGTTTAACGTCTAGACGGCGTTCCTGAGTGATCGGTGTTTGACTTACACAAACAATCACTAATGTGACTCGATATAAATGTATTCAGATGTGTAATCCCCTAGAATACCAATGATAATCTACAATAGATATCCAGGAAAGCTGTGTCTGAAGAATAGAAGGACTGGACATCCCCAGGAGTGCCAAGTAACGCAAAGGAAAGAAGATCGGTGACAGCCCAACACCGGGGTGTCAGGCCGTGTTCACACACAGCGGGTTTTTCGCGGTTTTCCCACGGATTTACCACGGATTTACCAAAAAATCTGCTCAAACGCTTAAAAGAAGCTTCATTTTAATGCATTTTGCACTTTTTGTGCCTATTGATGCGTATTTTACCAGAAACAAAACGCTTCGCAGTAAAAAAGGCAGCACGGTCAATAATTTCTGGCTATTTTCTGTGTGTCTGGGGACGCGCTGCAAAAATGCATGGAAAAAATAAAAAACCGCGGGTTTTCTGGGAAGGAGTCCTGCTTCTATGCAGCAATGTTCTGCACACACCGATCTTCTTTCCTTTGCGTTACTTGGCACTCCTGGGGATGTCCAGTCCTTCTATTCTTCAGACACAGCTTTCCTGGATATTTATTGTAGATTATTATTGGTATTCTAGGAGATTAACATATTGGAATAAATTTATCTCTATTTCTCTTATAGTTTTTCTCCACTCATACAAAAACCCTACTCAGGAATGGAGGAACCGTCTTTGGCTGGGAAGAAGTGCGTGGCGGTCAGAGCGCTCCCCCGAGGCTGGTGTAGCTCCTAGCAGACGCTGCGCCATACGTAGGACATCAATACCGACCGTCACATGTAGTGAACACACTTGTACGAGGATGTGTCTCTCTGCCTGCTCTTAGGACGGAAGGGAAAATGAACATCCAAAGAAAAGGTCACACACAAGGTCAAACAGAGGGCGCGATCAAAATCACTCAGAAGTGGAGACATGGTGCTGATAAAACTACATGCAAAAGTACAAGGCGCTAAGCGGGTTTTCAAGCCATTGCTCACCTGGTTTTCCACATGTGGTTTTCTATGGCGGCATGCAGTGCTTAGGGAGCTGACGAGCATGTGATCGGCTCCATCATGCTGCGCTCCTCTGTTCCGCCGCTATCCCACCTGTTGCGTTTCCTGCCCTGTATTTACCTTTCAGGTAACTTTTGATAAGTCATAGAGGCGTATCAACGTTTATCTGCTGACGTAGGCTGAGTTCACACTGCTTAAATAGGACACCTGTTTTGTCTGAGCCGGCATTAAACTCTGAATGTGGTACTGCAGGGGTTCCTTGGTGTCTCCTGCTGGCGGGGTGACGTCGCTCCTCCAGTGTCCTATGCCGGGGAAACGCCAGGGAACCACAGACGAGCCCTGCAGTACAAGACCCACAGGTAGCCGACAGCAAGGGAGGCCATGAGTACCGGTGCCGCTGCAGCGAAGCGGGAGGACGATGTGCAGGGGAGCACTGCTCACCGGCATCCCTGTGTTGTGACACTGTAAGGATTCCCTGAGCTTTCCTGCTGGCGGGGTGACGTCGCTCCTCCAGTGTCCTATGCCGGGGAAACGCCAGGGAACCACAGACGAGCCCTGCAGTACAAGACCCACAGGTAGCCAACAGCAAGGGAGGCCATGAGTACCGGTGCCGCTGCAGCAAAGCGGGAGGACGATGTGCAGGGGAGCACTGCTCACCGGCATCCCTGTGTTGTGGCACTGTGTGACATCGGCGGCCGTGCCCGCCGATGCCCCTTCAGCGGCGGTGCCCGCCGCAGCTTCCTCTCACCTGCGTCCCCCTGTCCGCGCGCTCTTCCACGCTGCTCGCCGCTCTACTACGGGTGGCCGCGCCGGCCTTAGGCCGCGCCGCGCGCGTTCCCCCGGCCTCTTCTGTTAGTAGGGGGCGTCGCTAGGGGAGGGTCTGTAGGGCGACTTCCGGTCTCCGCATATATCAGGCGTCCTCTCTATTCTGAGGGCGCCTGGTGATTGTTTGTGACTTGCAGCACTCATCGGCCATACCCTTTTCCAGTTTACCCTGCCTGTCCTTGCCGTTTCCATTGTCTGCCCTGTTCCTGTTCCATTTCTGTCTGTCTGTCTTCTCCCCGTGGTCTCTGCTGAGCCTTTCCTGTGGTCTCCTGGCCATTGCCTTCCGCCTTTCCGCCCTGCTATTCCTGCTCTGTCTGCCTGTCCTCCGAGTCGTCCCTGCTGGCTCCGGCTGTCGCGGTTCCGCCCCCTGCGGTCCTGCCCCTAACGATCCCTGTACAGGGGTCGGTCTTCACCAGGTGCGCTCGGCCCAGGGGCTCCGGATCCGCGATCCAGAGGGTCCACTCTTGGACGTATTAGCCAGAGGCGTCACAGTATCACCAGGCCATGGATCCCGCCGGTGCCGCAGCCGCCACACAAAAGGAATTGCTTTTTCTTCGTGAAAATCAGACCCGGATTATGTCCTTTATGAAGTCTATGGACACCCGGTTGTCCGCCCTGCAGACCTCTGACCCCGGGCACGCTCCCCTCTTAGTCAGCCTCCAGCAGGAGCTCGCGCAGCAGCGCGACGCTCAATCCCACATCTTAGGCTACATGGCATCCGTGGATGATCGATTGCTTGCTCTACAATCCTCTGCTGCCGCTGCAACTTCCTCCCCGGCCGTAGTCTCTACTCCGGCTCCCCGTCTGGGTAAACCCCCCAGGTACAGCGGAGATCCCAAGTTATGCCGGGGTTTTCTAAATCAATGCAGGCTACATTTTGAGCTTGCTCCCCTTCAGTACCCCACTGACCGCGCCAAGGTGGCGTTCGTTGTGTCCCATCTCGAGGGTGAGGCCCTGTCCTGGGTGAACCCCTTGTGGGAGAGAGATGACCCCGTAGTGTTAAGTATACAGACCTTCTTGGAAACCTTTCGCAAGGTATTCGATGAACCGGGTCGCTTAGCATCCTCCACGGAGGCCCTTTTTAACCTCCGCCAGGGTTCCCTCACAGTGGGGCAATATGCCATCCGCTTCCGGACCCTCTCTTCTGAGTTGGGGTGGAACAATGAGGCTCTTGTGGGAGCCTTTTGGAGAGGCCTCTCCAGTAAGATCAAGGATGAGCTTGCCGGGCGAGACACCCCCACCACTCTGGAGGACCTTATTTCGCTGGCCACTCGCATCGATCTACGCTTTCAGGAGCGCGCTCGAGAGGCAGTTGGAGAGAGAAGGTCCTTTAGGCTGTATCAGGCTCCTGTCCCCCGTTCCCCTACATCTCCTGTTAGTACTGCTCCTGAGCCTATGCAGATTGATCGTGTCAGACTGTCCGAGCAACGCCGCAGGGAGAGGATGACCAAGGGTCTCTGCCTGTACTGTGGAGGTGCCAACCATTTTGTGCGTTCTTGTCCGGAGAAGCCAGAGAGGTCGGGAAATGCCTCCACCTAGGTCAGGTAGGAGAGGACCCCCTAGGTGATCAAAATCCCTCTCTTCCCCTTACCCTTTCAGCTTTGCTAATTACAGGTCGGGAGCGTGGATCTGTGGAGGCGTATGTGGACTCGGGTGCTGCCGGTAATTTCATCCGCCAGGAGGAGGTTGACAAACTCCAGATTCCGGTGTTGGTATTGAAGAACCCTCGCGCTATTTCCTCCGTTGATGGTAAACCTTTGCCCGGACTCATCACCATGGTTACCGTCGAAGTAGACCTTCAAATCGGAGCTCTCCACCTCGAAAAGATAGCCTTTTATGTCCTGCCACAACTAGCCCATGCTGTTCTTCTAGGGCTACCCTGGCTCAGACGGCACGAGCCGGTGATTGACTGGCGCTCTGGGGAAATTCTCCGTTGGGGGCACTCCTGCCAGGAGCACTGCCTACGGGCTCTCACTCGTTCCCGTCCATGCTCGAAGCCTGCCGACCTTCCGGGCCTACCCGCACCCTATCACACGTTTGCCGATGTGTTCAGCAAAAAGGAGGCGGACTCCTTACCCCCTCATCGCTCCTATGACTGCCCTATCGACCTAGTTCCCGGAGCCACTCCTCCCAGAGGGAGAACTTATCCTTTGTCCCCAGCAGAGACCTCGGCTATGTCGGAATATATACAGGAGAATCTGGCCAAGGGGTTCATCCGGAAGTCCTCGTCCCCTGCGGGCGCAGGTTTCTTCTTCGTCCGGAAGAAAGATGGGTCCCTGCGACCCTGTATTGATTACCGGGGCCTGAACAACATCACTGTTAAAAACCGGTACCCGCTCCCGCTGATTCCTGAACTCTTCGACCGGCTGAGGGGGGCCAGAATCTTCACGAAGTTGGATCTGCGGGGAGCTTACAACTTAATCCGAATCCGAAAGGGGGACGAGTGGAAGACGGCCTTCAATACCCGGGACGGCCATTATGAATACTTGGTCATGCCGTTCGGTCTCTGCAATGCTCCAGCGGTGTTTCAGGAATTTGTAAATGAGGTGTTCCGAGACCTACTCTATTCCTGCGTGGTGGTGTATTTGGATGATATCCTCGTTTTCTCGACCGACCTCTCCTCCCATCGGAGAAGTGTACGCATGGTCCTGCAGCGCCTTCGAGAAAATCGTCTTTACGCCAAGATCGAGAAGTGCCTCTTCGAGCAAACAGCGTTACCCTTCTTGGGGTATATCATCACGGATTCCGGTCTTAAGATGGATCCGGAGAAACTGTCCGCGGTACTCCAGTGGCCTCGTCCAGTTGGCATAAAAGCCATCCAGCGTTTCCTCGGCTTCACTAACTATTACCGACAGTTTGTACCCCACTTCTCTACAGTCACCAAGCCCATCACGGTCCTGACCCGTAAGGGGACGAAGTCTAACGTCTGGTCTTCCGAAACCGAGGACGCCTTTCTTGCCCTGAAACGCTCGTTTGCCTCTGCTCCGATCTTACACCGTCCAATGGCTAGTAGGCCCTTCATCCTGGAAGTTGATGCCTCCTCCACTGGAGCTGGGGCGGTTCTCTCCCAACAAGCTCCATCTGGACGTCTAGTCCCCTGCGGGTTCTTCTCCAAATCCTTTTCTCCGGCGGAGTGCAACTACTCCATTGGGGACCGGGAATTATTGGCCATTAAGATGGCGCTGGAGGAATGGCGATATCTGCTCGAGGGGGCAGTGCATCCCTTTACTATCTTCACGGACCACAAAAACCTGGCCTACCTGCAATCTGCCCAGAGACTCAACTCCAGACAAGCCAGGTGGGCTCTGTATTTTTCCCGTTTTGAGTTTAAGCTCCACTTCCGGCCCGGCAGTAAGAACATCAAAGCTGATGCGCTTTCCAGGTCTTTGCAGCCACCGGAGAAGGAGGAGGATCCATCATATATTATCGAGCCGGCTAAAGTTATCTCCGTGGCCCCCGTGAGATTCTCTACCCTTCCGCCTGGCAAGACCTTCGTCCCTTCAAACAAACGTCTGGAAGTACTGCGCTGGGGACATTCTTCCAAGGTTGCTGGGCACGTTGGGATTAAGAAGACTCTTTTGCTTCTTTCCCGCTATTACTGGTGGCCCTCTCTCCACCAGGATGCTAAGGACTTTGTAGCCTCCTGCAGGACTTGTGCTCAGAACAAGGTTCCTAGGACTCTGCCCTCCGGCCTCCTTCATCCGTTGCCTGTGCCAGAGGCTCCTTGGCAGCAAATCGCCATGGATTTCGTGACTGATCTGCCTCGCTCTGCTGGATGTACTACCATCTTAGTCGTCGCAGACCGCTTTTCCAAGATGGCCCACTTTATTCCCTTGGTCGGACTGCCATCTGCTCCAAAGTTGGCCGAGATCTTTATCCACCACGTGTTCAGGCTACATGGTCTTCCTCTGCGAATCGTGACCGATCGAGGGGTTCAGTTTACTTCCCGATTCTGGAGGGCCCTCTGTCGGCTCCTGGGCACGGCTCTCGACTTCTCCTCAGCGTATCATCCTCAAACCAACGGCCAAGTGGAACGGATTAACCAAATTCTGACCACCTACTTACGCCACTTTTCTAACGCCCATCAGGATAATTGGGTCTCTCTTCTACCTTGGGCGGAATTCGCTCATAATAATCATTCCAGCGAATCAACGTCCAAGACACCGTTCTTTGTGGTAACTGGGCTAAATCCTGGGGTTCCATTGCCCTTTTCTGCATCGTCTGGAGTTCCTGCAGCAGACACTCTCGCCAAGGAGTTTTCGCAAATTTGGAAGGAGACCAGAGAGGCGCTCGAGCTAGCCAACATCCGAATTAAGAAACACGCGGACAAAAGACGAAGGGATCTACCCCCGTACCATCCCGGGGACAAAGTCTGGCTTTCTACCAAACATATCCGCCTGAAAGTCCCTGCTTACAAACTAAGTCCTCGGTACATCGGGCCTTTTGAAGTTCTTGGGCGCATTAACAAAGTAGCCTACAAATTGAGGTTGCCGGCATCACTCCGGGTCCCTAACGCCTTCCATATCTCGCTCCTTAAACCTGTGGTCTTGAATCGGTTCCAACCAACCTCCATGTCCCCTCCCTCGCCAGTTTGTTCTAACAATGTCTTTGAAGTAAAGGACATTCTGGCTATGAAAAGGGTCAAGGGTAAGACTCTTTTTCTTATCGACTGGAAGGGTTTTGGCCCAGAGGAGAGGTCCTGGGAGCCCCGAGAGAATGTCGATGCCCCCCTTATCATGAAAAGATTCCTAACCAACCTCAGAAGGAGAGGACATATGGGAGGGGGTACTGTGACATCGGCGGCCGTGCCCGCCGATGCCCCTTCAGCGGCGGTGCCCGCCGCAGCTTCCTCTCACCTGCGTCCCCCTGTCCGCGCGCTCTTCCACGCTGCTCGCCGCTCTACTACGGGTGGCCGCGCCGGCCTTAGGCCGCGCGCGCGCGTTCCCCCGGCCTCTTCTGTTAGTAGGGGGCGTCGCTAGGGGAGGGTCTGTAGGGCGCACTTCCGGTCTCCGCATATATCAGGCGTCCTCTCTATTCTGAGGGCGCCTGGTGATTGTTTGTGACTTGCAGCACTCATCGGCCATACCCTTTTCCAGTTTACCCTGCCTGTCCTTGCCGTTTCCATTGTCTGCCCTGTTCCTGTTCCATTTCTGTCTGTCTGTCTTCTCCCCGTGGTCTCTGCTGAGCCTTTCCTGTGGTCTCCTGGCCATTGCCTTCCGCCTTTCCGCCCTGCTATTCCTGCTCTGTCTGCCTGTCCTCCGAGTCGTCCCTGCTGGCTCCGGCTGTCGCGGTTCCGCCCCCTGCGGTCCTGCCCCTAACGATCCCTGTACAGGGGTCGGTCTTCACCAGGTGCGCTCGGCCCAGGGGCTCCGGATCCGCGATCCAGAGGGTCCACTCTTGGACGTATTAGCCAGAGGCGTCACACACTGTAAGGATTCCCTGAGCTTTCCTGCTGGCGGGGTGACGTCGCCCCTCCAGTGTCCTATGCCAGGGAAACGCCAGGGAACCACAGACGAGCCCTGCAGTACAAGACCCACAGGTAGCCGACAGCAAGGGAGGCCATGAGTACCGGTGCTGCTGCAGCGAAGCGGGAGGACGATGTGCAGGGGAGCACTGCTCACCGGCATCCCTGTGTTGTGGCACTGTAAGGATTCCCTGAGCTTTCCTGCTGGCGGAGTGACGTCGCCCCTCCAGTGTCCTATGCCGGGGAAACACCAGGGAACCACAGACGAGCCCTGCAATACAAGACCCACAGGTAGCCGACAGCAAGGGAGGCCATGAGTACCGGTGCTGCTGCAGCGAAGCGGGAGGACGATGTGCAGGGGAGCACTGCTCACCGGCATCCCTGTGTTGTGGCACTGTAAGGATTCCCTGAGCTTTCCTGCTGGCGGAGTGACGTCGCCCCTCCAGTGTCCTATGCCGGGGAAACACCAGGGAACCACAGACGAGCCCTGCAATACAAGACCCACAGGTAGCCGACAGCAAGGGAGGCCATGAGTACCGGTGCCGCTGCAGCGAAGCGGGAGGACGATGTGCAGGGGAGCACTGCTCACTGGCATCCCTGTGTTGTGGCACTGTAAGGATTCCCTGAGCTTTCCTGCTGGCGGAGTGACGTCGCCCCTCCAGTGTCCTATGCCAGGGAAACGCCAGGGAACCACAGACGAGCCCTGCAGTACAAGACCCACAGGACAGCAAGGGAGGCCATGAGTACCGGTGCCGCTGCAGCGAAGCGGGAGGACGATGTGCAGGGGAGCACTGCTCACCGGCATCCCTGTGTTGTGGCACTGTAAGGATTCCCTGAGCTTTCCTGCTGGCGGAGTGACGTCGCCCCTCCAGTGTCCTATGCCAGGGAAATGCCAGGAACCACAGACGAGCCCTGCAATACAAGACCCACAGGACAGCAAGGGAGGCCATGAATACCGGTGCCGCTGCAGCGAAGCGGGAGGACGATGTGCAGGGGAGCACTGCTCACCGGCATCCCTGTGTTGTGGCACTGTAAGGATTCCCTGAGCTTTCCTGCTGGCGGAGTGACGTCGCCCCTCCAGTGTCCTATGCCAGGGAAACGCCAGGAACCACAGACGAGCCCTGCAGTACAAGACCCACAGGACAGCAAGGGAGGCCATGAATACCGGTGCCGCTGCAGCGAAGCGGGAGGACGTTGTGCAGGGCAGCACTGCTCACCGGCATCCCTCTGTTGTGGCACTGTAAGGATTCCCTGAGCTTTCTCGCTGGCAGGGTGACGGCACCCCACCAGCGTTCTGCAGCCTGAGGAAATCCCAGGGAACCCCTTCAGCACCACACATCACATGCTCACATTGGATGACAGATCAGGTACTACCAGGGGTCAAGTTCTGGGAAAAAAATGTGGGAACTCACCAAGATTTCCTACTTGCCCCCACTCTGATGAGAGTTACTCCAACGTAGTAATGAAACAATACTGCCATACTGTGACTGAATAAACACCATGCAAAGACCAATATTACTCCTATACAGGGACCACAGATAGGCAGAAACCAGCTACACGGGCGCTCCGCAGGCCGCACTAGCGGCTATGTTACCTTTAGGCCACTTTCACACGATCATATGCGGATTGCAGCGTTGTCACTGCGTATTTCCCGTCGTATTTCCCGCAGCCCAGTGATTTGTATTAATGGGCTAATCATATGATATGCTACAAAATAGAACATCCTGTAACTGCTATTTTATTTACACGCATTTGCGTATGCGTGTAAATAACGCATAAGAGAAAAAACGCATCGGTTTCAATGGGTAGATTTCATCGCGAAATACACATGTGACGTGAAAGAGGCTGTCACGGTCACGTGTGTCTGGACGCAGCAAGTACCGCAAGGCGAACCCATGTGACGCACGTGACCCTGGATACACTGCCTCCAGTGGGGCGAATTTAAATAATAGGACGTGCAGCTGGATACACCGCCTCCAACTGGCGAATTTAGACATTACACGTATTTACAAGTCTGGAAACCCTGCCTCCAGTAAGGCGAATTTAAACAATAAGGGAAACCTGGGAAACATTAACAATGGTGGGCCCTGCAATAGGGAATAGGGAAGTGGAGACCTCCTGAGCTCCCCTGAGACAGTGTCCCTGCACTCCTAACGTTCCCTATGCCAGTTCCGCACCGGGCGCGCAACAGGAACCTAAAAACCCTGACTCGCCCTGACCTAAACCCTCACTAGGGAATTGGTCAGTGCGGAAACTAATCCCACCACTGCACTAAACACACATGAGGAAACATGACAATACAAGGGAAACACCACTTAGCTTTGCTTTGTTGCGTACGCTCCTAGCAACAGAGCCCACCACCTGTGTGCATCTTCTCCTCCACCCGGATCCATCACCATAACTGGATCCTTCACCATAGTGCAGCCTTGGAGCAGAGTCCACCACCTGCGTGCATCTTCTCCTCCACCCGAATCCATCACCATAACTGGATCCTTCACCATAGTGCAGCCTTGGAGCAGAGTCCACCACCAATTGCAGCAGTCCAGTAACAGAGTCCCAAAGATGAGTTCAGCTTCTGCCCTAAAAGTCAAGCATGCTTGAGTCCAGCACTCAGCAGCCAAGTCCCGCATGCTGAGTGCAACTCTCTCCATAGTCGTCACTCCACCAAGCCATGCAAACACCTCCTGCCGACACCATAAACTGTGACTCCACCACGCCATGCCAGCCCTTCTAGCAGACCACCTAGTTGCCACTCGTCCCCTATGGCTGGGCTGTGCAGGACTCATGTTCAGCTCCTTCATTCACCCAGGCATCCTTGTGAATGACTAACACACAATATCTCCAACAGTGATTGAACACCCCTGGCTCCCTTTTATAGAGCCTAACACCTGATTTGTAATTGCATGCACATTAAACCTAAAACTAAGGTGCGATACCACTCACCACCACTGGGACAACTCAGAATGAACGACACCACATGTAATAATTCTAATGGCCACTGGGGGCAATCAACCCCACTTTGGCACCTAGCCAAAGGAAAAAAAAGTTCACTTTTCCATTTAATCTGTCAGATCCACACTGGATCATGACAGAGGCCTTATATCCAATGGTCACATGTGACGTGAAAGAGGCCTTATATCCAATGATTACATGTGAAGCGAAAGAGGCCTTATATCCAAGGGTCACATGTGACGTGAAAGAGGCCTTATATCCAATGATTACATGTGAAGCGAAAGAGGCCTTATATCCAATGGTTACATGTGACGCGAAAGAGGCCTTATATCCAATGGTTACATGTGACGTGAAAGAGGCCTTATATCCAATGGTTACATGTGACGTGAAAGAGGCCTTATATCCAATGGTTACATGTGACGTGAAAGAGGCCTTATATCCAAAGGTCACATGTGACGCGAAAGAGGCCTTATATCCAATGGTTACATGTGACGTGAAAGAGGCCTTATATCCAATGGTTACATGTGACGTGAAAGAGGCCTTATATCCAAGGGTCACATGTGACGTGAAAGAGGCCTTATATCCAATGGTTACATGTGACGTGAAAGAGGCCTTATATCCAATGGTTACATGTGACGCGAAAGAGGCCTTATATCCAATGGTCACATGTGACGCGAAAGAGGCCTTATATCCAATGGTTACATGTGACGCGAAAGAGGCCTTATATCCAAGGGTCACATGTGATGCGAAAGAGGCCTTATATCCAAGGGTCACATGTGACGTGAAAGAGGCCTTATATCCAATGGTTACATGTGACGCGAAAGAGGCCTTATATCCAATGGTTACATGTGATGCGAAAGAGGCCTTATATCCAATGGTCACATGTGATGCGAAAGAGGCCTTATATCCAATGGTCACATGTGATGAGAAAGAAGCCTTATATCCAATGGTTACATGTGATGAGAAAGAGGCCTTATATCCAATGGTCACATGTGATGAGAAAGAAGCCTTATATCCAATGGTCACATGTGATGAGAAAGAGGCCTTATATCCAATGGTCACATGTGATGCGAAAGAGGCCTTATATCCAATGGTCACATGTGATGAGAAAGAGGCCTTATATCCAATGGTCACATGTGATGAGAAAGAGGCCTTATATCCAATGGTCACATGTGATGTGAAAGAGGCCTTATATCCAATGGTCACATGTGATGAGAAAGAGGCTTTATATCCAATGGTCACATGTGATGAGAAAGAGGCCTTATATCCAATGGTCACATGTGATGCGAAAGATGCCTTATATCCAATGGTCACATGTGATGAGAAAGAAGCCTTATATCCAATGGTTACATGTGATGCGAAAGAAGCCTTATATCCAATGGTCACATGTGATGAGAAAGAGGCCTTATATCCATTGGTCACATGTGATGAGAAAGAGGCCTTATATCCAATGGTTACATGTGATGCGAAAGAGGCCTTATATCCAATGGTCACATGTGATGAGAAAGAGGCCTTATATCCAATGGTTACATGTGATGCGAAAGAGGCCTTATATCCAATGGTCACATGTGATGAGAAAGAAGCCTTATATCCAATGGTCACATGTGATGAGAAAGAGGCCTTATATCCAATGGTCACATGTGACGTGAAAGAGGCCTTATATCCAATGGTCACATGTGATGAGAAAGAGGCTTTATATCCAATGGTCACATGTGATGAGAAAGAGGCCTTATATCCAATGGTCACATGTGATGCGAAAGATGCCTTATATCCAATGGTCACATGTGATGAGAAAGAAGCCTTATATCCAATGGTTACATGTGATGCGAAAGAAGCCTTATATCCAATGGTCACATGTGATGAGAAAGAGGCCTTATATCCATTGGTCACATGTGATGAGAAAGAGGCCTTATATCCAATGGTTACATGTGATGCGAAAGAGGCCTTATATCCAATGGTCACATGTGATGAGAAAGAGGCCTTATATCCAATGGTTACATGTGATGCGAAAGAGGCCTTATATCCAATGGTCACATGTGATGCGAAAGAAGCCTTATATCCAATGGTTACATGTGATGCGAAAGAGGCCTTATATCCAATGGTCACATGTGATGAGAAAGAGGCCTTATATCCAATGGTTACATGTGATGCGAAAGAAGCCTTATATCCAATGGTTACATGTGATGCGAAAGAGGCCTTATATCCAATGGTCACATGTGATGAGAAAGAGGCCTTATATCCATTGGTCACATGTGATGCGAAAGAAGCCTTATATCCAATGGTTACATGTGATGCGAAAGAGGCCTTATATCCAATGGTCACATGTGATGAGAAAGAGGCCTTATATCCAATGGTTACATGTGATGCGAAAGAAGCCTTATATCCAATGGTTACATGTGATGCGAAAGAGGCCTTATATCCAATGGTCACATGTGATGAGAAAGAGGCCTTATATCCATTGGTCACATGTGATGCGAAAGAGGCCTTATATCCAATGGTCACATGTGATGAGAAAGAGGCCTTATATCCAATGGTTACATGTGATGCGAAAGAAGCCTTATATCCAATGGTTACATGTGATGCGAAAGAGGCCTTATATCCAATGGTCACATGTGATGAGAAAGAGGCCTTATATCCAATGGTCACATGTGATGAGAAAGAGGCCTTATATCCATTGGTCACATGTGATGCGAAAGAAGCCTTATATCCAATGGTTACATGTGATGCGAAAGATGCCTTATATCCAATGGTCACATGTGATGAGAAAGAGGCCTTATATCCATTGGTCACATGTGATGCGAAAGATGCCTTATATCCAATGGTCACATGTGATGCGAAAGAGGCCTTATATCCATTGGTCACATGTGATGAGAAAGAGGCCTTATATCCATTGGTCACATGTGATGAGAAAGAGGCCTTATATCCATTGGTCACATGTGATGAGAAAGAAGCCTTATATCCATTGGTCACATGTGATGCGAAAGAGGCCTTATATCCATTGGTCACATGTGATGCGAAAGAAGCCTTATATCCAATGGTTACATGTGATGCGAAAGAGGCCTTATATCCAATGGTCACATGTGATGAGAAAGAAGCCTTATATCCATTGGTCACATGTGATGCGAAAGAGGCCTTATATCCATTGGTCACATGTGATGCGAAAGAGGCCTTATATCCAATGGTTACATGTGATGCGAAAGATGCCTTATATCCAATGGTTACATGTGATGCGAAAGAAGCCTTATATCCAATGGTTACATGTGATGCGAAAGAAGCCTTATATCCAATGGTTACATGTGATGTGAAAGAGGCCTTATATCCAATGGTCACATGTGATGCGAAAGAAGCCTTATATCCAATGGTTACATGTGATGTGAAAGAGGCCTTATATCCAATGGTCACATGTGATGCGAAAGAAGCCTTATATCCAATGGTCACATGTGATGAGAAAGAGGCCTTATATCCAATGGTTACATGTGATGCGAAAGATGCCTTATATCCAATGGTTACATGTGATGCGAAAGAAGCCTTATATCCAATGGTTACATGTGATGCGAAAGAAGCCTTATATCCAATGGTTACATGTGATGTGAAAGAGGCCTTATATCCAATGGTCACATGTGATGAGAAAGAAGCCTTATATCCAATGGTTACATGTGATGCGAAAGAAGCCTTATATCCAATGGTTACATGTGATGCGAAAGATGCCTTATATCCAATGGTTACATGTGATGCGAAAGAAGCCTTATATCCAATGGTTACATGTGATGCGAAAGAAGCCTTATATCCAATGGTTACATGTGATGCGAAAGATGCCTTATATCCAATGGTTACATGTGATGCGAAAGATGCCTTATATCCAATGGTTACATGTGATGCGAAAGAAGCCTTATATCCAATGGTTACATGTGATGCGAAAGAAGCCTTATATCCAATGGTCACATGTGATGCGAAAGAAGCCTTATATCCAATGGTTACATGTGATGTGAAAGAGGCCTTATATCCAATGGTCACATGTGATGCGAAAGAAGCCTTATATCCAATGGTCACATGTGATGAGAAAGAGGCCTTATATCCAATGGTTACATGTGATGCGAAAGATGCCTTATATCCAATGGTTACATGTGATGCGAAAGAAGCCTTATATCCAATGGTTACATGTGATGCGAAAGAAGCCTTATATCCAATGGTTACATGTGATGTGAAAGAGGCCTTATATCCAATGGTCACATGTGATGAGAAAGAAGCCTTATATCCAATGGTTACATGTGATGCGAAAGAAGCCTTATATCCAATGGTTACATGTGATGCGAAAGATGCCTTATATCCAATGGTTACATGTGATGCGAAAGAAGCCTTATATCCAATGGTTACATGTGATGCGAAAGAAGCCTTATATCCAATGGTTACATGTGATGCGAAAGATGCCTTATATCCAATGGTTACATGTGATGCGAAAGATGCCTTATATCCAATGGTTACATGTGATGCGAAAGAAGCCTTATATCCAATGGTTACATGTGATGCGAAAGAAGCCTTATATCCAATGGTTACATGTGATGCGAAAGAGGCCTTATATCCAATGGTTACATGTGATGCGAAAGAAGCCTTATATCCAATGGTTACATGTGATGCGAAAGAAGCCTTATATCCAATGGTTACATGTGATGCGAAAGATGCCTTATATCCAATGGTTACATGTGATGCGAAAGAAGCCTTATATCCAATGGTTACATGTGATGCGAAAGAAGCCTTATATCCAATGGTTACATGTGATGCGAAAGATGCCTTATATCCAATGGTTACATGTGATGCGAAAGATGCCTTATATCCAATGGTTACATGTGATGCGAAAGAAGCCTTATATCCAATGGTTACATGTGATGTGAAAGAGGCCTTATATCCAATGGTTACATGTGATGCGAAAGAGGCCTTATATCCAATGGTTACATGTGATGCGAAAGAAGCCTTATATCCAATGGTTACATGTGATGCGAAAGAAGCCTTATATCCAATGGTCACATGTGATGAGAAAGAAGCCTTATATCCATTGGTCACATGTGATGCGAAAGAGGCCTTATATCCAATGGTTACATGTGATGCGAAAGAGGCCTTATATCCAATGGTTACATGTGATGCGAAAGATGCCTTATATCCAATGGTTACATGTGATGCGAAAGAGGCCTTATATCCATTGGTCACATGTGATGCGAAAGAAGCCTTATATCCAATGGTTACATGTGATGCGAAAGAGGCCTTATATCCAATGGTTACATGTGATGCGAAAGATGCCTTATATCCAATGGTTACATGTGATGAGAAAGAAGCCTTATATCCAATGGTTACATGTGATGAGAAAGAGGCCTTATATCCATTGGTCACATGTGATGCGAAAGAAGCCTTATATCCAATGGTTACATGTGATGCGAAAGAGGCCTTATATCCAATGGTTACATGTGATGCGAAAGATGCCTTATATCCAATGGTCACATGTGATGAGAAAGAAGCCTTATATCCAATGGTTACATGTGATGCGAAAGAGGCCTTATATCCAATGGTTACATGTGATGCGAAAGATGCCTTATATCCATTGGTCACATGTGATGCGAAAGAAGCCTTATATCCAATGGTTACATGTGATGCGAAAGAGGCCTTATATCCAATGGTCACATGTGATGAGAAAGAGGCCTTATATCCAATGGTTACATGTGATGCGAAAGATGCCTTATATCCAATGGTTACATGTGATGAGAAAGAGGCCTTATATCCAATGGTCACATGTGATGAGAAAGAGGCCTTATATCCAATGGTTACATGTGATGCGAAAGAGGCCTTATATCCATTGGTCACATGTGATGAGAAAGAGGCCTTATATCCATTGGTCACATGTGATGAGAAAGAGGCCTTATATCCAATGGTCACATGTGATGAGAAAGAGGCCTTATATCCAATGGTTACATGTGATGCGAAAGAGGCCTTATATCCAATGGTCACATGTGATGAGAAAGAGGCCTTATATCCAATGGTCACATGTGATGAGAAAGAGGCCTTATATCCATTGGTCACATGTGATGAGAAAGAGGCCTTATATCCAATGGTCACATGTGATGAGAAAGAGGCCTTATATCCAATGGTTACATGTGATGCGAAAGATGCCTTATATCCAATGGTCACATGTGATGAGAAAGAGGCCTTATATCCAATGGTTACATGTGATGCGAAAGATGCCTTATATCCAATGGTCACATGTGATGAGAAAGAGGCCTTATATCCATTGGTCACATGTGATGAGAAAGAGGCCTTATATCCAATGGTCACATGTGATGAGAAAGAGGCCTTATATCCAATGGTCACATGTGATGAGAAAGAGGCCTTATATCCAATGGTCACATGTGATGAGAAAGAGGCCTTATATCCAATGGTTACATGTGATGCGAAAGATGCCTTATATCCAATGGTCACATGTGATGAGAAAGAGGCCTTATATCCAATGGTCACATGTGATGCGAAAGAGGCCTTATATCCAATGGTCACATGTGATGAGAAAGAGGCCTTATATCCAATGGTTACATGTGATGCGAAAGATGCCTTATATCCAATGGTCACATGTGATGAGAAAGAGGCCTTATATCCAATGGTTACATGTGATGCGAAAGAGGCCTTATATCCAATGGTTACATGTGATGCGAAAGAAGCCTTATATCCAATGGTTACATGTGATGCGAAAGAGGCCTTATATCCAATGGTTACATGTGATGCGAAAGAAGCCTTATATCCAATGGTTACATGTGATGCGAAAGAGGCCTTATATCCAATGGTCACATGTGATGAGAAAGAAGCCTTATATCCAATGGTTACATGTGATGCGAAAGAGGCCTTATATCCAATGGTTACATGTGATGCGAAAGATGCCTTATATCCATTGGTCACATGTGATGCGAAAGAAGCCTTATATCCAATGGTTACATGTGATGCGAAAGAGGCCTTATATCCAATGGTCACATGTGATGAGAAAGAGGCCTTATATCCAATGGTTACATGTGATGCGAAAGATGCCTTATATCCAATGGTCACATGTGATGAGAAAGAGGCCTTATATCCATTGGTCACATGTGATGAGAAAGAGGCCTTATATCCAATGGTCACATGTGATGCGAAAGAGGCCTTATATCCAATGGTCACATGTGATGAGAAAGAGGCCTTATATCCAATGGTTACATGTGATGCGAAAGAGGCCTTATATCCAATGGTCACATGTGATGAGAAAGAGGCCTTATATCCAATGGTTACATGTGATGCGAAAGATGCCTTATATCCAATGGTCACATGTGATGAGAAAGAGGCCTTATATCCAATGGTTACATGTGATGAGAAAGAGGCCTTATATCCAATGGTCACATGTGATGAGAAAGAGGCCTTATATCCAATGGTCACATGTGATGAGAAAGAGGCCTTATATCCAATGGTCACATGTGATGAGAAAGAGGCCTTATATCCAATGGTTACATGTGATGCGAAAGAGGCCTTATATCCAATGGTTACATGTGATGCGAAAGAGGCCTTATATCCAATGGTTACATGTGATGCGAAAGATGCCTTATATCCAATGGTCACATGTGATGAGAAAGAAGCCTTATATCCATTGGTCACATGTGATGCGAAAGAGGCCTTATATCCATTGGTCACATGTGATGCGAAAGAAGCCTTATATCCAATGGTTACATGTGATGCGAAAGAGGCCTTATATCCAATGGTCACATGTGATGAGAAAGAAGCCTTATATCCATTGGTCACATGTGATGAGAAAGAGGCCTTATATCCAATGGTCACATGTGATGAGAAAGAGGCCTTATATCCATTGGTCACATGTGATGAGAAAGAGGCCTTATATCCAATGGTTACATGTGATGCGAAAGATGCCTTATATCCAATGGTCACATGTGATGAGAAAGAGGCCTTATATCCATTGGTCACATGTGATGCGAAAGAGGCCTTATATCCAATGGTTACATGTGATGAGAAAGAGGCCTTATATCCATTGGTCACATGTGATGAGAAAGAGGCCTTATATCCAATGGTTACATGTGATGCGAAAGATGCCTTATATCCAATGGTTACATGTGATGCGAAAGAGGCCTTATATCCATTGGTCACATGTGATGCGAAAGAGGCCTTATATCCAATGGTTACATGTGATGAGAAAGAGGCCTTATATCCATTGGTCACATGTGATGAGAAAGAGGCCTTATATCCAATGGTTACATGTGATGAGAAAGAGGCCTTATATCCAATGGTCACATGTGATGAGAAAGAGGCCTTATATCCAATGGTTACATGTGATGCGAAAGAGGCCTTATATCCATTGGTCACATGTGATGCGAAAGAGGCCTTATATCCAATGGTTACATGTGATGAGAAAGAGGCCTTATATCCAATGGTCACATGTGATGAGAAAGAGGCCTTATATCCAATGGTTACATGTGATGCGAAAGAGGCCTTATATCCATTGGTCACATGTGATGAGAAAGAGGCCTTATATCCAATGGTTACATGTGATGAGAAAGAGGCCTTATATCCAATGGTCACATGTGATGAGAAAGAGGCCTTATATCCAATGGTTACATGTGATGCGAAAGAGGCCTTATATCCAATGGTCACATGTGATGAGAAAGAGGCCTTATATCCAATGGTTACATGTGATGCGAAAGAGGCCTTATATCCATTGGTCACATGTGATGCGAAAGAGGCCTTATATCCAATGGTTACATGTGATGCGAAAGATGCCTTATATCCAATGGTCACATGTGATGAGAAAGAGGCCTTATATCCAATGGTTACATGTGATGCGAAAGAGGCCTTATATCCAATGGTCACATGTGATGCGAAAGAGGCCTTATATCCAATGGTTACATGTGATGAGAAAGAGGCCTTATATCCATTGGTCACATGTGATGAGAAAGAGGCCTTATATCCAATGGTTACATGTGATGAGAAAGAGGCCTTATATCCAATGGTTACATGTGATGAGAAAGAGGCCTTATATCCAATGGTCACATGTGACGTGAAAGAGGCCTTATATCCAATGGTCACATGTGATGAGAAAGAGGCCTTATATCCAATGGTCACATGTGACGTGAAAGAGGCCTTATATCCAATGGTCACATGTGATGAGAAAGAGGCCTTATATCCAATGGTCACATGTGATGCGAAAGAAGCCTTATATCCAATGGTTACATGTGATGCGAAAGAGGCCTTATATCCAATGGTCACATGTGATGAGAAAGAAGCCTTATATACAATGGTCACATGTGATGAGAAAGAGGCCTTATATCCAATGGTTACATGTGATGAGAAAGAGGCCTTATATCCAATGGTCACATGTGACGTGAAAGAGGCCTTATATCCAATGGTCACATGTGATGCGAAAGAAGCCTTATATCCAATGGTTACATGTGATGCGAAAGAGGCCTTATATCCAATGGTCACATGTGATGAGAAAGAGGCCTTATATCCATTGGTCACATGTGATGAGAAAGAGGCCTTATATCCAATGGTTACATGTGATGAGAAAGAGGCCTTATATCCAATGGTCACATGTGATGAGAAAGAGGCCTTATATCCAATGGTTACATGTGATGCGAAAGAGGCCTTATATCCAATGGTCACATGTGATGAGAAAGAGGCCTTATATCCATTGGTCACATGTGATGAGAAAGAGGCCTTATATCCAATGGTTACATGTGATGAGAAAGAGGCCTTATATCCAATGGTCACATGTGATGCGAAAGAAGCCTTATATCCAATGGTTACATGTGATGCGAAAGAAGCCTTATATCCAATGGTTACATGTGATGCGAAAGAGGCCTTATATCCATTGGTCACATGTGATGAGAAAGAGGCCTTATATCCAATGGTTACATGTGATGAGAAAGAGGCCTTATATCCAATGGTTACATGTGATGCGAAAGAAGCCTTATATCCAATGGTTACATGTGATGAGAAAGAGGCCTTATATCCAATGGTTACATGTGATGAGAAAGATGCCTTATATCCAATGGTTACATGTGATGAGAAAGAGGCCTTATATCCAATGGTCACATGTGATGCGAAAGAAGCCTTATATCCAATGGTTACATGTGATGAGAAAGAGGCCTTATATCCAATGGTTACATGTGATGCGAAAGAAGCCTTATATCCAATGGTTACATGTGATGCGAAAGAAGCCTTATATCCAATGGTTACATGTGATGAGAAAGAGGCCTTATATCCAATGGTTACATGTGATGCGAAAGAAGCCTTATATCCAATGGTTACATGTGATGCGAAAGAGGCCTTATATCCAATGGTTACATGTGATGAGAAAGATGCCTTATATCCAATGGTTACATGTGATGAGAAAGAGGCCTTATATCCAATGGTCACATGTGATGCGAAAGAAGCCTTATATCCAATGGTTACATGTGATGAGAAAGAGGCCTTATATCCAATGGTTACATGTGATGAGAAAGAGGCCTTATATCCAATGGTCACATGTGATGAGAAAGAAGCCTTATATCCAATGGTTACATGTGATGCGAAAGAGGCCTTATATCCAATGGTTACATGTGATGCGAAAGAGGCCTTATATCCAATGGTCACATGTGATGAGAAAGAAGCCTTATATCCAATGGTTACATGTGATGCGAAAGAGGCCTTATATCCATTGGTCACATGTGATGAGAAAGAGGCCTTATATCCATTGGTCACATGTGATGAGAAAGAGGCCTTATATCCAATGGTCACATGTGACGTGAAAGAAGCCTTATATCCAATGGTCACATGTGATGAGAAAGAAGCCTTATATCCAATGGTTACATGTGATGCGAAAGAGGCCTTATATCCAATGGTTACATGTGATGAGAAAGATGCCTTATATCCAATGGTCACATGTGATGAGAAAGAGGCCTTATATCCATTGGTCACATGTGATGAGAAAGAGGCCTTATATCCATTGGTCACATGTGATGCGAAAGAAGCCTTATATCCAATGGTCACATGTGATGAGAAAGAGGCCTTATATCCATTGGTCACATGTGATGAGAAAGAGGCCTTATATCCATTGGTCACATGTGATGCGAAAGAAGCCTTATATCCAATGGTTACATGTGATGCGAAAGAGGCCTTATATCCAATGGTTACATGTGACGTGAAAGAAGCCTTATATCCAATGGTCACATGTGATGAGAAAGAAGCCTTATATCCAATGGTTACATGTGATGCGAAAGAGGCCTTATATCCAATGGTTACATGTGATGCGAAAGATGCCTTATATCCAATGGTCACATGTGATGAGAAAGAAGCCTTATATCCAATGGTTACATGTGATGCGAAAGAGGCCTTATATCCAATGGTTACATGTGACGTGAAAGAGGCCTTATATCCAATGGTCACATGTGATGAGAAAGAAGCCTTATATCCAATGGTCACATGTGATGCGAAAGAGGCCTTATATCCAATGGTTACATGTGATGCGAAAGAGGCCTTATATCCAATGGTCACATGTGATGAGAAAGAAGCCTTATATCCAATGGTTACATGTGATGCGAAAGAGGCCTTATATCCAATGGTTACATGTGATGCGAAAGAGGCCTTATATCCAATGGTTACATGTGATGCGAAAGATGCCTTATATCCATTGGTCACATGTGATGAGAAAGATGCCTTATATCCAATGGTCACATGTGATGAGAAAGAGGCCTTATATCCAATGGTCACATGTGATGTGAAAGATGCCTTATATCCATTGGTCACATGTGATGCGAAAGAGGCCTTATATCCAATGGTCACATGTGATGAGAAAGAAGCCTTATATCCAATGGTTACATGTGATGCGAAAGATGCCTTATATCCAATGGTCACATGTGATGAGAAAGAAGCCTTATATCCAATGGTTACATGTGATGCGAAAGAGGCCTTATATCCAATGGTTACATGTGACGTGAAAGAGGCCTTATATCCAATGGTCACATGTGATGAGAAAGAAGCCTTATATCCAATGGTCACATGTGATGTGAAAGAGGCCTTATATCCAATGGTTACATGTGACGTGAAAGAGGCCTTATATCCAATGGTCACATGTGATGAGAAAGAAGCCTTATATCCAATGGTTACATGTGATGCGAAAGAGGCCTTATATCCAATGGTCACATGTGATGAGAAAGAAGCCTTATATCCAATGGTCACATGTGATGCGAAAGAGGCCTTATATCCAATGGTTACATGTGATGCGAAAGAGGCCTTATATCCAATGGTTACATGTGATGCGAAAGAGGCCTTATATCCAATGGTCACATGTGATGAGAAAGAAGCCTTATATCCAATGGTTACATGTGATGCGAAAGAGGCCTTATATCCAATGGTTACATGTGATGCGAAAGAGGCCTTATATCCAATGGTTACATGTGATGGGAAAGAGGCCTTATATCCAATGGTTACATGTGATGAGAAAGAAGCCTTATATCCAATGGTTACATGTGATGCGAAAGAGGCCTTATATCCAATGGTTACATGTGATGCGAAAGAGGCCTTATATCCAATGGTTACATGTGATGCGAAAGAGGCCTTATATCCAATGGTTACATGTGATGAGAAAGAAGCCTTATATCCAATGGTTACATGTGATGAGAAAGAGGCCTTATATCCAATGGTCACATGTGATGAGAAAGAAGCCTTATATCCAATGGTTACATGTGATGCGAAAGAGGCCTTATATCCAATGGTTACATGTGATGCGAAAGAGGCCTTATATCCAATGGTTACATGTGATGCGAAAGAGGCCTTATATCCAATGGTTACATGTGATGGGAAAGATGCCTTATATCCAATGGTTACATGTGATGGGAAAGAGGCCTTATATCCATTGGTCACATGTGATGAGAAAGATGCCTTATATCCAATGGTTACATGTGATGAGAAAGAAGCCTTATATCCAATGGTTACATGTGATGCGAAAGAGGCCTTATATCCATTGGTCACATGTGATGAGAAAGATGCCTTATATCCAATGGTTACATGTGATGGGAAAGAGGCCTTATATCCATTGGTCACATGTGATGAGAAAGAAGCCTTATATCCAATGGTTACATGTGATGAGAAAGAGGCCTTATATCCAATGGTTACATGTGATGCGAAAGAGGCCTTATATCCATTGGTCACATGTGATGAGAAAGATGCCTTATATCCAATGGTTACATGTGATGGGAAAGAGGCCTTATATCCATTGGTCACATGTGATGAGAAAGAAGCCTTATATCCAATGGTTACATGTGATGAGAAAGAAGCCTTATATCCAATGGTTACATGTGATGAGAAAGATGCCTTATATCCATTGGTCACATGTGATGAGAAAGAAGCCTTATATCCATTGGTCACATGTGATGAGAAAGAAGCCTTATATCCAATGGTTACATGTGATGCGAAAGAGGCCTTATATCCAATGGTTACATGTGATGCGAAAGAGGCCTTATATCCAATGGTTACATGTGATGCGAAAGAGGCCTTATATCCATTGGTCACATGTGATGAGAAAGAAGCCTTATATCCATTGGTCACATGTGATGAGAAAGAAGCCTTATATCCAATGGTTACATGTGATGAGAAAGATGCCTTATATCCATTGGTCACATGTGATGAGAAAGAAGCCTTATATCCAATGGTTACATGTGATGCGAAAGAGGCCTTATATCCAATGGTTACATGTGATGCGAAAGAGGCCTTATATCCAATGGTTACATGTGATGCGAAAGAGGCCTTATATCCATTGGTCACATGTGATGAGAAAGAGGCCTTATATCCAATGGTCACATGTGATGAGAAAGAGGCCTTATATCCATTGGTCACATGTGATGAGAAAGAGGCCTTATATCCAATGGTTACATGTGATGCGAAAGAGGCCTTATATCCAATGGTCACATGTGATGAGAAAGAAGCCTTATATCCAATGGTTACATGTGATGCGAAAGAGGCCTTATATCCAATGGTTACATGTGATGCGAAAGAAGCCTTATATCCAATGGTTACATGTGATGCGAAAGAGGCCTTATATCCATTGGTCACATGTGATGAGAAAGATGCCTTATATCCAATGGTTACATGTGATGCGAAAGAGGCCTTATATCCAATGGTTACATGTGATGAGAAAGAAGCCTTATATCCAATGGTTACATGTGATGCGAAAGAGGCCTTATATCCATTGGTCACATGTGATGAGAAAGAGGCCTTATATCCAATGGTCACATGTGATGAGAAAGAAGCCTTATATCCAATGGTTACATGTGATGCGAAAGAGGCCTTATATCCAATGGTTACATGTGATGCGAAAGAGGCCTTATATCCAATGGTCACATGTGATGAGAAAGAGGCCTTATATCCAATGGTTACATGTGATGCGAAAGAGGCCTTATATCCAATGGTTACATGTGATGCGAAAGAGGCCTTATATCCAATGGTCACATGTGATGAGAAAGAGGCCTTATATCCAATGGTCACATGTGATGAGAAAGAGGCCTTATATCCATTGGTCACATGTGATGCGAAAGAGGCCTTATATCCAATGGTTACATGTGATGTGAAAGAGGCCTTATATCCATTGGTCACATGTGATGAGAAAGAGGCCTTATATCCAATGGTTACATGTGATGCGAAAGAAGCCTTATATCCAATGGTTACATGTGATGGGAAAGAGGCCTTATATCCATTGGTCACATGTGATGCGAAAGAAGCCTTATATCCAATGGTTACATGTGATGGGAAAGAGGCGTTATATCCAATGGTCACATGTGATGCGAAAGAAGCCTTATATCCATTGGTCACATGTGATGAGAAAGATGCCTTATATCCAATGGTCACATGTGATGAGAAAGAGGCCTTATATCCATTGGTCACATGTGATGCGAAAGAGGCCTTATATCCAATGGTTACATGTGATGTGAAAGAGGCCTTATATCCATTGGTCACATGTGATGAGAAAGAGGCCTTATATCCAATGGTTACATGTGATGCGAAAGAAGCCTTATATCCAATGGTTACATGTGATGCGAAAGAAGCCTTATATCCAATGGTCACATGTGATGAGAAAGAGGCCTTATATCCATTGGTCACATGTGATGCGAAAGAGGCCTTATATCCAATGGTTACATGTGATGCGAAAGAAGCCTTATATCCAATGGTCACATGTGATGAGAAAGAGGCCTTATATCCATTGGTCACATGTGATGCGAAAGAGGCCTTATATCCAATGGTCACATGTGATGTGAAAGAGGCCTTATATCCATTGGTCACATGTGATGAGAAAGAGGCCTTATATCCATTGGTCACATGTGATGCGAAAGAGGCCTTATATCCAATGGTCACATGTGATGCGAAAGAAGCCTTATATCCAATGGTCACATGTGATGAGAAAGAGGCCTTATATCCATTGGTCACATGTGATGCGAAAGAGGCCTTATATCCAATGGTTACATGTGATGTGAAAGAGGCCTTATATCCATTGGTCACATGTGATGAGAAAGAGGCCTTATATCCAATGGTTACATGTGATGCGAAAGAAGCCTTATATCCAATGGTTACATGTGATGGGAAAGAGGCCTTATATCCAATGGTCACATGTGATGAGAAAGAGGCCTTATATCCATTGGTCACATGTGATGCGAAAGAGGCCTTATATCCAATGGTTACATGTGATGTGAAAGATGCCTTATATCCAATGGTCACATGTGATGAGAAAGAGGCCTTATATCCATTGGTCACATGTGATGAGAAAGAGGCCTTATATCCAATGGTTACATGTGATGCGAAAGAAGCCTTATATCCAATGGTTACATGTGATGGGAAAGAGGCCTTATATCCATTGGTCACATGTGATGCGAAAGAAGCCTTATATCCAATGGTTACATGTGATGGGAAAGAGGCCTTATATCCAATGGTCACATGTGATGCGAAAGAAGCCTTATATCCATTGGTCACATGTGATGCGAAAGAAGCCTTATATCCAATGGTTACATGTGATGGGAAAGAGGCCTTATATCCATTGGTCACATGTGATGAGAAAGATGCCTTATATCCAATGGTCACATGTGATGAGAAAGAGGCCTTATATCCAATGGTCACATGTGATGAGAAAGAGGCCTTATATCCAATGGTCACATGTGATGCGAAAGAAGCCTTATATCCAATGGTCACATGTGATGCGAAAGAGGCCTTATATCCAATGGTCACATGTGATGAGAAAGAGGCCTTATATCCAATGGTCACATGTGATGCGAAAGAAGCCTTATATCCATTGGTCACATGTGATGCGAAAGAAGCCTTATATCCAATGGTTACATGTGATGGGAAAGAGGCCTTATATCCATTGGTCACATGTGATGAGAAAGATGCCTTATATCCAATGGTCACATGTGATGAGAAAGAGGCCTTATATCCATTGGTCACATGTGATGCGAAAGAAGCCTTATATCCATTGGTCACATGTGATGCGAAAGAAGCCTTATATCCAATGGTTACATGTGATGAGAAAGAGGCCTTATATCCATTGGTCACATGTGATGCGAAAGAAGCCTTATATCCATTGGTCACATGTGATGCGAAAGAAGCCTTATATCCAATGGTTACATGTGATGGGAAAGAGGCCTTATATCCATTGGTCACATGTGATGAGAAAGATGCCTTATATCCATTGGTCACATGTGATGAGAAAGAGGCCTTATATCCATTGGTCACATGTGATGCGAAAGAAGCCTTATATCCAATGGTTACATGTGATGTGAAAGATGCCTTATATCCATTGGTCACATGTGATGAGAAAGATGCCTTATATCCAATGGTCACATGTGATGAGAAAGAGGCCTTATATCCATTGGTCACATGTGATGAGAAAGAGGCCTTATATCCAATGGTCACATGTGATGCGAAAGAAGCCTTATATCCATTGGTCACATGTGATGCGAAAGAAGCCTTATATCCAATGGTTACATGTGATGGGAAAGAGGCCTTATATCCATTGGTCACATGTGATGAGAAAGATGCCTTATATCCAATGGTCACATGTGATGAGAAAGAGGCCTTATATCCATTGGTCACATGTGATGCGAAAGAAGCCTTATATCCATTGGTCACATGTGATGCGAAAGAAGCCTTATATCCAATGGTTACATGTGATGAGAAAGAGGCCTTATATCCATTGGTCACATGTGATGCGAAAGAAGCCTTATATCCAATGGTTACATGTGATGGGAAAGAGGCCTTATATCCATTGGTCACATGTGATGAGAAAGAGGCCTTATATCCATTGGTCACATGTGATGAGAAAGAGGCCTTATATCCATTGGTCACATGTGATGAGAAAGAGGCCTTATATCCATTGGTCACATGTGATGAGAAAGAGGCCTTATATCCATTGGTCACATGTGATGCGAAAGAAGCCTTATATCCATTGGTCACATGTGATGCGAAAGAAGCCTTATATCCAATGGTTACATGTGATGAGAAAGAGGCCTTATATCCATTGGTCACATGTGATGCGAAAGAAGCCTTATATCCAATGGTTACATGTGATGGGAAAGAGGCCTTATATCCATTGGTCACATGTGATGAGAAAGAGGCCTTATATCCATTGGTCACATGTGATGAGAAAGAGGCCTTATATCCATTGGTCACATGTGATGGGAAAGAGGCCTTATATCCATTGGTCACATGTGATGAGAAAGAGGCCTTATATCCATTGGTCACATGTGATGAGAAAGAGGCCTTATATCCAATGGTCACATGTGATGAGAAAGAGGCCTTATATCCATTGGTCACATGTGATGCGAAAGAAGCCTTATATCCATTGGTCACATGTGATGAGAAAGATGCCTTATATCCAATGGTCACATGTGATGAGAAAGATGCCTTATATCCAATGGTCACACGTGATGAGAAAGATGCCTTATATCCATTGGTCACATGTGATGAGAAAGAGGCCTTATATCCATTGGTCACATGTGATGCGAAAGAAGCCTTATATCCAATGGTCACATGTGATGAGAAAGAGGCCTTATATCCATTGGTCACATGTGATGGGAAAGAGGCCTTATATCCAATGGTCACATGTGATGAGAAAGAGGCCTTATATCCATTGGTCACATGTGATGCGAAAGAAGCCTTATATCCAATGGTTACATGTGATGAGAAAGAAGCCTTATATCCAATGGTTACATGTGATGAGAAAGAGGCCTTATATCCAATGGTTACATGTGATGGGAAAGAGGCCTTATATCCATTGGTCACATGTGATGCGAAAGAAGCCTTATATCCAATGGTTACATGTGATGGGAAAGAGGCCTTATATCCAATGGTCACATGTGATGAGAAAGAGGCCTTATATCCATTGGTCACATGTGATGAGAAAGAGGCCTTATATCCATTGGTCACATGTGATGCGAAAGAAGCCTTATATCCAATGGTTACATGTGATGGGAAAGAGGCCTTATATCCATTGGTCACATGTGATGAGAAAGAGGCCTTATATCCATTGGTCACATGTGATGCGAAAGAAGCCTTATATCCAATGGTTACATGTGATGGGAAAGAGGCCTTATATCCATTGGTCACATGTGATGAGAAAGAGGCCTTATATCCAATGGTCACATGTGATGAGAAAGAGGCCTTATATCCATTGGTCACATGTGATGCGAAAGAAGCCTTATATCCAATGGTCACATGTGATGAGAAAGAGGCCTTATATCCATTGGTCACATGTGATGGGAAAGAGGCCTTATATCCAATGGTCACATGTGATGAGAAAGAGGCCTTATATCCATTGGTCACATGTGATGCGAAAGAAGCCTTATATCCAATGGTTACATGTGATGGGAAAGAGGCCTTATATCCATTGGTCACATGTGATGCGAAAGAAGCCTTATATCCATTGGTCACATGTGATGAGAAAGAGGCCTTATATCCAATGGTTACATGTGATGGGAAAGAGGCCTTATATCCAATGGTCACATGTGATGAGAAAGAGGCCTTATATCCATTGGTCACATGTGATGAGAAAGAGGCCTTATATCCATTGGTCACATGTGATGCGAAAGAGGCCTTATATCCATTGGTCACATGTGATGAGAAAGAGGCCTTATATCCAATGGTTACATGTGATGGGAAAGAGGCCTTATATCCATTGGTCACATGTGATGAGAAAGAGGCCTTATATCCATTGGTCACATGTGATGCGAAAGAAGCCTTATATCCAATGGTTACATGTGATGGGAAAGAGGCCTTATATCCATTGGTCACATGTGATGAGAAAGAGGCCTTATATCCAATGGTCACATGTGATGAGAAAGAGGCCTTATATCCATTGGTCACATGTGATGCGAAAGAAGCCTTATATCCAATGGTCACATGTGATGAGAAAGAGGCCTTATATCCAATGGTCACATGTGATGAGAAAGAGGCCTTATATCCAATGGTTACATGTGATGAGAAAGAGGCCTTATATCCAATGGTCACATGTGATGAGAAAGATGCCTTATATCCAATGGTCACATGTGATGAGAAAGAGGCCTTATATCCAATGGTCACATGTGATGAGAAAGAGGCCTTATATCCATTGGTCACATGTGATGCGAAAGATGCCTTATATCCAATGGTCACATGTGATGCGAAAGAAGCCTTATATCCAATGGTTACATGTGATGAGAAAGAGGCCTTATATCCAATGGTCACATGTGATGCGAAAGAAGCCTTATATCCAATGGTTACATGTGATGAGAAAGAGGCCTTATATCCAATGGTTACATGTGATGAGAAAGAGGCCTTATATCCAATGGTCACATGTGATGCGAAAGATGCCTTATATCCAATGGTCACATGTGATGCGAAAGAAGCCTTATATCCATTGGTCACATGTGATGAGAAAGAGGCCTTATATCCAATGGTCACATGTGATGCGAAAGAAGCCTTATATCCAATGGTTACATGTGATGAGAAAGAGGCCTTATATCCAATGGTTACATGTGATGAGAAAGAGGCCTTATATCCAATGGTTACATGTGATGAGAAAGAGGCCTTATATCCATTGGTCACATGTGATGCGAAAGAAGCCTTATATCCAATGGTCACATGTGATGAGAAAGAGGCCTTATATCCAATGGTCACATGTGATGAGAAAGAGGCCTTATATCCAATGGTTACAAGTGATGAGAAAGAGGCCTTATATCCAATGGTTACATGTGATGCGAAAGAAGCCTTATATCCAATGGTCACATGTGATGAGAAAGAGGCCTTATATCCATTGGTCACATGTGATGCGAAAGAAGCCTTATATCCAATGGTCACATGTGATGAGAAAGAGGCCTTATATCCAATGGTCACATGTGATGAGAAAGAGGCCTTATATCCAATGGTTACATGTGATGAGAAAGAGGCCTTATATCCATTGGTCACATGTGATGAGAAAGAGGCCTTATATCCATTGGTCACATGTGATGCGAAAGAAGCCTTATATCCAATGGTCACATGTGATGAGAAAGAGGCCTTATATCCAATGGTCACATGTGATGAGAAAGAGGCCTTATATCCAATGGTTACATGTGATGAGAAAGAGGCCTTATATCCATTGGTCACATGTGATGCGAAAGAAGCCTTATATCCAATGGTCACATGTGATGAGAAAGAGGCCTTATATCCAATGGTCACATGTGATGAGAAAGAGGCCTTATATCCAATGGTTACATGTGATGAGAAAGAGGCCTTATATCCAATGGTTACATGTGATGAGAAAGAGGCCTTATATCCATTGGTCACATGTGATGCGAAAGAAGCCTTATATCCAATGGTCACATGTGATGAGAAAGAGGCCTTATATCCAATGGTCACATGTGATGAGAAAGAGGCCTTATATCCAATGGTCACATGTGATGAGAAAGAGGCCTTATATCCAATGGTTACATGTGATGCGAAAGAAGCCTTATATCCAATGGTCACATGTGATGAGAAAGAGGCCTTATATCCAATGGTCACATGTGATGAGAAAGAGGCCTTATATCCAATGGTTACATGTGATGAGAAAGAGGCCTTATATCCAATGGTCACATGTGATGAGAAAGAGGCCTTATATCCATTGGTCACATGTGATGCGAAAGAAGCCTTATATCCAATGGTCACATGTGATGAGAAAGAGGCCTTATATCCAATGGTCACATGTGATGAGAAAGAGGCCTTATATCCAATGGTTACATGTGATGAGAAAGAGGCCTTATATCCATTGGTCACATGTGATGCGAAAGAAGCCTTATATCCAATGATCACATGTGATGAGAAAGAGGCCTTATATCCAATGGTCACATGTGATGAGAAAGAGGCCTTATATCCAATGGTTACATGTGATGAGAAAGAGGCCTTATATCCAATGGTTACATGTGATGAGAAAGAGGCCTTATATCCATTGGTCACATGTGATGCGAAAGAAGCCTTATATCCAATGGTCACATGTGATGAGAAAGAGGCCTTATATCCAATGGTCACATGTGATGAGAAAGAGGCCTTATATCCAATGGTCACATGTGATGAGAAAGAGGCCTTATATCCAATGGTTACATGTGATGAGAAAGAGGCCTTATATCCATTGGTCACATGTGATGCGAAAGATGCCTTATATCCAATGGTCACATGTGATGCGAAAGAGGCCTTATATCCAATGGTTACATGTGATGCGAAAGAAGCCTTATATCCAATGGTCACATGTGATGAGAAAGAGGCCTTATATCCAATGGTCACATGTGATGAGAAAGAGGCCTTATATCCAATGGTTACATGTGATGAGAAAGAGGCCTTATATCCAATGGTCACATGTGATGAGAAAGAGGCCTTATATCCATTGGTCACATGTGATGCGAAAGAAGCCTTATATCCAATGGTCACATGTGATGAGAAAGAGGCCTTATATCCAATGGTCACATGTGATGAGAAAGAGGCCTTATATCCAATGGTTACATGTGATGAGAAAGAGGCCTTATATCCATTGGTCACATGTGATGCGAAAGAAGCCTTATATCCAATGGTCACATGTGATGAGAAAGAGGCCTTATATCCAATGGTTACATGTGATGAGAAAGAGGCCTTATATCCAATGGTTACATGTGATGAGAAAGAGGCCTTATATCCATTGGTCACATGTGATGAGAAAGAGGCCTTATATCCAATGGTTACATGTGATGAGAAAGAGGCCTTATATCCATTGGTCACATGTGATGCGAAAGAAGCCTTATATCCAATGGTCACATGTGATGAGAAAGAGGCCTTATATCCAATGGTTACATGTGATGAGAAAGAGGCCTTATATCCATTGGTCACATGTGATGCGAAAGAGGCCTTATATCCAATGGTCACATGTGATGAGAAAGAGGCCTTATATCCAATGGTTACATGTGATGTGAAAGAGGCCTTATATCCAATGGTTACATGTGATGAGAAAGAGGCCTTATATCCAATGGTCACATGTGATGAGAAAGAGGCCTTATATCCAATGGTTACATGTGATGAGAAAGAGGCCTTATATCCAATGGTTACATGTGATGAGAAAGAGGCCTTATATCCATTGGTCACATGTGATGCGAAAGAAGCCTTATATCCAATGGTCACATGTGATGAGAAAGAGGCCTTATATCCAATGGTCACATGTGATGAGAAAGAGGCCTTATATCCAATGGTTACATGTGATGAGAAAGAGGCCTTATATCCAATGGTTACATGTGATGAGAAAGAGGCCTTATATCCAATGGTTACATGTGATGAGAAAGAGGCCTTATATCCAATGGTTACATGTGATGAGAAAGAGGCCTTATATCCATTGGTCACATGTGATGCGAAAGAAGCCTTATATCCAATGGTTACATGTGATGTGAAAGAGGCCTTATATCCAATGGTTACATGTGATGTGAAAGAGGCCTTATATCCAATGGTTACATGTGATGAGAAAGAGGCCTTATATCCAATGGTCACATGTGATGAGAAAGAGGCCTTATATCCAATGGTTACATGTGATGAGAAAGAGGCCTTATATCCAATGGTTACATGTGATGAGAAAGAGGCCTTATATCCATTGGTCACATGTGATGCGAAAGAAGCCTTATATCCAATGGTCACATGTGATGAGAAAGAGGCCTTATATCCAATGGTCACATGTGATGAGAAAGAGGCCTTATATCCAATGGTTACATGTGATGAGAAAGAGGCCTTATATCCAATGGTCACATGTGATGAGAAAGAGGCCTTATATCCAATGGTTACATGTGATGAGAAAGAGGCCTTATATCCAATGGTTACATGTGATGAGAAAGAGGCCTTATATCCATTGGTCACATGTGATGCGAAAGAAGCCTTATATCCAATGGTCACATGTGATGAGAAAGAGGCCTTATATCCAATGGTCACATGTGATGAGAAAGAGGCCTTATATCCAATGGTTACATGTGATGAGAAAGAGGCCTTATATCCATTGGTCACATGTGATGCGAAAGATGCCTTATATCCAATGGTCACATGTGATGCGAAAGAGGCCTTATATCGAATGGTTACATGTGATGAGAAAGAGGCCTTATATCCAATGGTCACATGTGATGAGAAAGAGGCCTTATATCCAATGGTCACATGTGATGAGAAAGAGGCCTTATATCCAATGGTTACATGTGATGAGAAAGAGGCCTTATATCCATTGGTCACATGTGATGAGAAAGAGGCCTTATATCCATTGGTCACATGTGATGCGAAAGATGCCTTATATCCAATGGTCACATGTGATGCGAAAGAGGCCTTATATCCAATGGTCACATGTGATGAGAAAGAGGCCTTATATCCAATGGTCACATGTGATGAGAAAGAGGCCTTATATCCATTGGTCACATGTGATGCGAAAGATGCCTTATATCCAATGGTCACATGTGATGCGAAAGAGGCCTTATATCCAATGGTTACATGTGATGAGAAAGAGGCCTTATATCCAATGGTTACATGTGATGAGAAAGAGGCCTTATATCCATTGGTCACATGTGATGCGAAAGATGCCTTATATCCAATGGTTACATGTGATGCGAAAGAGGCCTTATATCCAATGGTTACATGTGATGAGAAAGAGGCCATATATCCAATGGTCACATGTGATGAGAAAGAGGCCTTATATCCAATGGTTACATGTGATGCGAAAGAGGCCTTATATCCAATGGTTACATGTGATGAGAAAGAGGCCATATATCCAATGGTCACATGTGATGAGAAAGAGGCCTTATATCCAATGGTTACATGTGATGAGAAAGAGGCCTTATATCCAATGGTCACATGTGATGCGAAAGAAGCCTTATATCCAATGGTTACATGTGATGCGAAAGAGGCCTTATATCCAATGGTTACATGTGATGAGAAAGAGGCCTTATATCCAATGGTCACATGTGATGAGAAAGAAGCCTTATATCCAATGGTTACATGTGATGCGAAAGAGGCCTTATATCCAATGGTTACATGTGATGAGAAAGAGGCCATATATCCAATGGTCACATGTGATGAGAAAGAGGCCTTATATCCAATGGTTACATGTGATGAGAAAGAGGCCTTATATCCAATGGTTACATGTGATGAGAAAGATGCCTTATATCCAATGGTCACATGTGATGCGAAAGAGGCCTTATATCCAATGGTCACATGTGATGAGAAAGAAGCCTTATATCCAATGGTCACATGTGATGATAAAGAGGCCTTATATCCATTGGTCACATGTGATGCGAAAGAGGCCTTATATCCAATGGTTACATGTGATGCGAAAGAGGCCTTATATCCAATGGTCACATGTGATGCGAAAGAGGCCTTATATCCAATGGTTACATGTGATGAGAAAGAGGCCTTATATCCAATGGTCACATGTGATGCGAAAGAGGCCTTATATCCAATGGTCACATGTGATGAGAAAGAAGCCTTATATCCAATGGTCACATGTGATGAGAAAGAGGCCTTATATCCATTGGTCACATGTGATGCGAAAGAGGCCTTATATCCAATGGTTACATGTGATGCGAAAGAGGCCTTATATCCAATGGTCACATGTGATGCGAAAGAGGCCTTATATCCAATGGTTACATGTGATGAGAAAGAGGCCTTATATCCAATGGTCACATGTGATGCGAAAGAGGCCTTATATCCAATGGTTACATGTGATGAGAAAGAGGCCTTATATCCAATGGTCACATGTGATGCGAAAGAGGCCTTATATCCAATGGTCACATGTGATGAGAAAGATGCCTTATATCCAATGGTCACATGTGATGGGAAAGAGGCCTTATATCCAATGGTCACATGTGATGCGAAAGATGCCTTATATCCATTGGTCACATGTGATGCGAAAGAGGCCTTATATCCAATGGTCACATGTGATGAGAAAGAAGCCTTATATCCAATGGTCACATGTGATGAGAAAGAGGCCTTATATCCAATGGTCACATGTGATGAGAAAGAGGCCTTACATCCAATGGTCACATGTGATGCGAAAGAGGCCTTATATCCAATGGTCACATGTGATGAGAAAGATGCCTTATATCCAATGGTCACATGTGATGGGAAAGAGGCCTTATATCCATTGGTCACATGTGATGCGAAAGAGGCCTTATATCCATTGGTCACATGTGATGCGAAAGAGGCCTTATATCCAATGGTCACATGTGATGAGAAAGATGCCTTATATCCAATGGTCACATGTGATGCGAAAGATGCCTTATATCCATTGGTCACATGTGATGCGAAAGAGGCCTTATATCCAATGGTCACATGTGATGAGAAAGAAGCCTTATATCCAATGGTCACATGTGATGAGAAAGAGGCCTTATATCCAATGGTCACATGTGATGAGAAAGAGGCCTTATATCCAATGGTTACATGTGATGCGAAAGAGGCCTTATATCCATTGGTCACATGTGATGCGAAAGAGGCCTTATATCCAATGGTCACATGTGATGAGAAAGAAGCCTTATATCCAATGGTCACATGTGATGAGAAAGAGGCCTTATATCCAATGGTCACATGTGATGAGAAAGAAGCCTTATATCCATTGGTCACATGTGATGCGAAAGAAGCCTTATATCCAATGGTCACATGTGATGAGAAAGAAGCCTTATATCCAATGGTCACATGTGATGCGAAAGATGCCTTATATCCAATGGTCACATGTGATGAGAAAGAAGCCTTATATCCAATGGTCACATGTGATGCGAAAGATGCCTTATATCCAATGGTCACATGTGATGAGAAAGAGGCCTTATATCCAATGGTCACATGTTATGAGAAAGAAGCCTTATATCCAATGGTCACATGTGATGAGAAAGAAGCCTTATATCCAATGGTCACATGTGATGAGAAAGAAGCCTTATATCCATTGGTCACATGTGATGCGAAAGATGCCTTATATCCAATGGTCACATGTGATGAGAAAGAAGCCTTATATCCAATGGTTACATGTGATGAGAAAGAGGCCTTATATCCAATGGTTACATGTGATGTGAAAGATGCCTTATATCCAATGGTTACATGTGATGAGAAAGATGCCTTATATGCAATGGTTACATGTGATGCGAAAGAGGCCTTATATCCAATGGTCACATGTGATGAGAAAGAAGCCTTATATCCAATGGTCACATGTGATGAGAAAGAGGCCTTATATCCAATGGTCACATGTGATGAGAAAGAGGCCTTATATCCAATGGTCACATGTGATGAGAAAGAGGCCTTATATCCAATGGTCACATGTGATGAGAAAGAAGCCTTATATCCAATGGTTACATGTGATGCGAAAGAGGCCTTATATCCAATGGTCACATGTGATGAGAAAGAGGCCTTATATCCAATGGTCACATGTGATGAGAAAGAGGCCTTATATCCAATGGTCACATGTGATGGGAAAGAAGCCTTATATCCAATGGTCACATGTGATGAGAAAGAAGCCTTATATCCAATGGTTACATGTGATGAGAAAGATGCCTTATATCCAATGGTTACATGTGATGCGAAAGAGGCCTTATATGCAATGGTTACATGTGATGAGAAAGATGCCTTATATGCAATGGTTACATGTGATGCGAAAGAGGCCTTATATCCAATGGTTACATGTGATGTGAAAGATGCCTTATATCCAATGGTTACATGTGATGAGAAAGATGCCTTATATGCAATGGTTACATGTGATGCGAAAGAGGCCTTATATCCAATGGTTACATGTGATGTGAAAGATGCCTTATATCCAATGGTTACATGTGATGAGAAAGATGCCTTATATGCAATGGTTACATGTGATGCGAAAGAGGCCTTATATCCAATGGTCACATGTGATGAGAAAGAAGCCTTATATCCAATGGTCACATGTGATGAGAAAGAGGCCTTATATCCAATGGTCACATGTGATGAGAAAGAGGCCTTATATCCAATGGTCACATGTGATGAGAAAGAGGCCTTATATCCAATGGTCACATGTGATGAGAAAGAAGCCTTATATCCAATGGTTACATGTGATGCGAAAGAGGCCTTATATCCAATGGTCACATGTGATGAGAAAGAAGCCTTATATCCAATGGTTACATGTGATGCGAAAGAGGCCTTATATCCAATGGTTACATGTGATGCGAAAGAGGCCTTATATCCAATGGTTACATGTGATGAGAAAGAGGCCTTATATGCAATGGTTACATGTGATGCGAAAGAGGCCTTATATCCAATGGTCACATGTGATGAGAAAGAGGCTTTATATCCAATGGTCACATGTGATGAGAAAGAGGCCTTATATCCAATGGTCACATGTGATGAGAAAGAGGCCTTATATCCAATGGTCACATGTGATGAGAAAGAAGCCTTATATCCAATGGTTACATGTGATGCGAAAGAGGCCTTATATCCAATGGTCACATGTGATGAGAAAGAAGCCTTATATCCAATGGTCACATGTGATGAGAAAGAGGCCTTATATCCAATGGTCACATGTGATGAGAAAGAGGCCTTATATCCAATGGTCACATGTGATGAGAAAGAGGCCTTATATCCAATGGTCACATGTGATGAGAAAGAGGCCTTATATCCATTGGTCACATGTGATGCGAAAGAGGCCTTATATCCAATGGTCACATGTGATGAGAAAGAGGCCTTATATCCAATGGTTACATGTGATGCGAAAGAGGCCTTATATCCAATGGTCACATGTGATGAGAAAGAAGCCTTATATCCAATGGTTACATGTGATGCGAAAGAGGCCTTATATCCAATGGTCACATGTGATGAGAAAGAAGCCTTATATCCAATGGTCACATGTGATGAGAAAGAGGCCTTATATCCAATGGTCACATGTGATGAGAAAGAGGCCTTATATCCAATGGTCACATGTGATGAGAAAGAGGCCTTATATCCAATGGTCACATGTGATGAGAAAGAGGCCTTATATCCATTGGTCACATGTGATGCGAAAGATGCCTTATATCCAATGGTCACATGTGATGAGAAAGAAGCCTTATATCCAATGGTTACATGTGATGAGAAAGATGCCTTATATCCAATGGTTACATGTGATGCGAAAGAGGCCTTATATCCAATGGTTACATGTGATGTGAAAGATGCCTTATATCCAATGGTTACATGTGATGTGAAAGAGGCCTTATATCCAATGGTCACATGTGATGCGAAAGAGGCCTTATATCCAATGGTTACATGTGATGCGAAAGAGGCCTTATATCCAATGGTCACATGTGATGCGAAAGAGGCCTTATATCCAATGGTTACATGTGATGTGAAAGATGCCTTATATCCAATGGTTACATGTGATGAGAAAGAGGCCTTATATCTAATGGTCACATGTGATGAGAAAGATGCCTTATATCCAATGGTTACATGTGATGAGAAAGAAGCCTTATATCCAATGGTTACATGTGATGCGAAAGAGGCCTTATATCCAATGGTCACATGTGATGCGAAAGAGGCCTTATATCCAATGGTTACATGTGATGTGAAAGATGCCTTATATCCAATGGTTACATGTGATGAGAAAGAGGCGTTATATCCAATGGTCACATGTGATGTGAAAGATGCCTTATATCCAATGGTCACATGTGATGCGAAAGAGGCCTTATATCCAATGGTTACATGTGATGCGAAAGAGGCCTTATATCCAATGGTTACATGTGATGCGAAAGAGGCCTTATATCCAATGGTCACATGTGATGTGAAAGATGCCTTATATCCAATGGTCACATGTGATGCGAAAGAGGCCTTATATCCAATGGTTACATGTGATGCGAAAGAGGCCGTATATCCATTGGTCACATGTGATGAGAAAGAGGCCTTATATCCAATGGTTACATGTGATGCGAAAGAGGCCGTATATCCATTGGTCACATGTGATGAGAAAGATGCCTTATATCCAATGGTTACATGTGATGTGAAAGAGGCCTTATATCCAATGGTTACATGTGATGTGAAAGATGCCTTATATCCAATGGTTACATGTGATGAGAAAGATGCCTTATATCCAATGGTTACATGTGATGAGAAAGATGCCTTATATCCAATGGTTACATGTGATGCGAAAGAGGCCTTATATCCAATGGTTACATGTGATGTGAAAGATGCCTTATATCCAATGGTTACATGTGATGTGAAAGATGCCTTATATCCAATGGTTACATGTGATGAGAAAGATGCCTTATATCCAATGGTTACATGTGATGCGAAAGAGGCCTTATATCCAATGGTTACATGTGATGTGAAAGATGCCTTATATCCAATGGTCACATGTGATGCGAAAGAGGCCTTATATCCAATGGTCACATGTGATGCGAAAGAGGCCTTATATCCAATGGTTACATGTGATGTGAAAGATGCCTTATATCCAATGGTTACATGTGATGCGAAAGAGGCCTTATATCCAATGGTCACATGTGATGCGAAAGAGGCCTTATATCCAATGGTTACATGTGATGTGAAAGAGGCCTTATATCCAATGGTTACATGTGATGAGAAAGAGGCCTTATATCCAATGGTTACATGTGATGCGAAAGAGGCCTTATATCCAATGGTCACATGTGATGTGAAAGATGCCTTATATCCAATGGTCACATGTGATGCGAAAGAGGCCTTATATCCAATGGTTACATGTGATGTGAAAGAGGCCGTATATCCATTGGTCACATGTGATGAGAAAGAGGCCTTATATCCAATGGTCACATGTGATGCGAAAGAGGCCTTATATCCAATGGTTACATGTGATGTGAAAGAGGCCTTATATCCAATGGTTACATGTGATGAGAAAGAGGCCTTATATCCAATGGTTACATGTGATGAGAAAGAGGCCTTATATCCAATGGTCACATGTGATGAGAAAGAGGCCTTATATCCAATGGTCACATGTGATGAGAAAGATGCCTTATATCCAATGGTTACATGTGATGAGAAAGAGGCCTTATATCCAATGGTCACATGTGATGCGAAAGAGGCCTTATATCCAATGGTTACATGTGATGTGAAAGATGCCTTATATCCAATGGTTACATGTGATGAGAAAGAGGCCTTATATCCAATGGTTACATGTGATGAGAAAGAGGCCTTATATCCAATGGTTACATGTGATGAGAAAGAGGCCTTATATCCAATGGTCACATGTGATGAGAAAGATGCCTTATATCCAATGGTTACATGTGATGAGAAAGAGGCCTTATATCCAATGGTCACATGTGATGAGAAAGAGGCCTTATATCCAATGGTCACATGTGATGAGAAAGAGGCCTTATATCCAATGGTTACATGTGATGAGAAAGATGCCTTATATCCAATGGTTACATGTGATGAGAAAGAGGCCTTATATCCAATGGTCACATGTGATGAGAAAGATGCCTTATATCCAATGGTTACATGTGATGAGAAAGAGGCCTTATATCCAATGGTCACATGTGATGCGAAAGAGGCCTTATATCCAATGGTTACATGTGATGTGAAAGATGCCTTATATCCAATGGTTACATGTGATGAGAAAGATGCCTTATATCCAATGGTTACATGTGATGAGAAAGATGCCTTATATCCAATGGTTACATGTGATGAGAAAGAGGCCTTATATCCAATGGTCACATGTGATGAGAAAGATGCCTTATATCCAATGGTTACATGTGATGAGAAAGAGGCCTTATATCCAATGGTCACATGTGATGCGAAAGAGGCCTTATATCCAATGGTTACATGTGATGCGAAAGAGGCCTTATATCCAATGGTTACATGTGATGAGAAAGATGCCTTATATCCAATGGTTACATGTGATGAGAAAGAGGCCTTATATCCAATGGTCACATGTGATGAGAAAGATGCCTTATATCCAATGGTTACATGTGATGAGAAAGAGGCCTTATATCCAATGGTCACATGTGATGCGAAAGAGGCCTTATATCCAATGGTTACATGTGATGCGAAAGAGGCCTTATATCCAATGGTCACATGTGATGTGAAAGAGGCCTTATATCCAATGGTTACATGTGATGAGAAAGAGGCCTTATATCCAATGGTTACATGTGATGAGAAAGAGGCCTTATATCCAATGGTTACATGTGATGAGAAAGAGGCCTTATATCCAATGGTCACATGTGATGAGAAAGAGGCCTTATATCCAATGGTCACATGTGATGCGAAAGAGGCCTTATATCCAATGGTTACATGTGATGTGAAAGATGCCTTATATCCAATGGTTACATGTGATGAGAAAGAGGCCTTATATCCAATGGTTACATGTGATGCGAAAGAGGCCTTATATCCAATGGTCACATGTGATGAGAAAGAGGCCTTATATCCAATGGTCACATGTGATGAGAAAGATGCCTTATATCCAATGGTTACATGTGATGAGAAAGAGGCCTTATATCCAATGGTCACATGTGATGAGAAAGAGGCCTTATATCCAATGGTTACATGTGATGAGAAAGAGGCCTTATATCCAATGGTCACATGTGATGCGAAAGAGGCCTTATATCCAATGGTTACATGTGATGTGAAAGATGCCTTATATCCAATGGTTACATGTGATGAGAAAGAGGCCTTATATCCAATGGTTACATGTGATGCGAAAGAGGCCTTATATCCAATGGTCACATGTGATGTGAAAGAGGCCTTATATCCAATGGTTACATGTGATGAGAAAGAGGCCTTATATCCAATGGTTACATGTGATGAGAAAGAGGCCTTATATCCAATGGTTACATGTGATGAGAAAGAGGCCTTATATCCAATGGTCACATGTGATGAGAAAGAGGCCTTATATCCAATGGTCACATGTGATGAGAAAGATGCCTTATATCCAATGGTTACATGTGATGTGAAAGATGCCTTATATCCAATGGTCACATGTGATGAGAAAGAGGCCTTATATCCAATGGTCACATGTGATGCGAAAGAGGCCTTATATCCAATGGTTACATGTGATGTGAAAGATGCCTTATATCCAATGGTTACATGTGATGAGAAAGAGGCCTTATATCCAATGGTTACATGTGATGCGAAAGAGGCCTTATATCCAATGGTCACATGTGATGTGAAAGAGGCCTTATATCCAATGGTCACATGTGATGCGAAAGAGGCCTTATATCCAATGGTTACATGTGATGCGAAAGAGGCCTTATATCCAATGGTTACATGTGATGTGAAAGAGGCCGTATATCCATTGGTCACATGTGATGCGAAAGAGGCCTTATATCCAATGGTCACATGTGATGAGAAAGAGGCCGTATATCCATTGGTCACATGTGATGTGAAAGAGGCCGTATATCCATTGGTCACATGTGATGCGAAAGAGGCCTTATATCCAATGGTCACATGTGATGTGAAAGAGGCCGTATATCCATTGGTCACATGTGATGCGAAAGAGGCCTTATATCCAATGGTCACATGTGATGAGAAAGAGGCCGTATATCCATTGGTCACATGTGATGAGAAAGAGGCCTTATATCCAATGGTCACAGGTGATGTGAAAGAGGCCGTATATCCATTGGTCACATGTGATGCGAAAGAGGCCTTATATCCAATGGTCACATGTGATGTGAAAGAGGCCGTATATCCATTGGTCACATGTGATGCGAAAGAGGCCTTATATCCAATGGTCACATGTGATGAGAAAGAGGCCTTATATCCATTGGTCACATGTGATGAGAAAGAGGCCGTATATCCATTGGTCACATGTGATGAGAAAGAGGCCGTATATCCATTGGTCACATGTGATGCGAAAGAGGCCTTATATCCAATGGTCACATGTGATGAGAAAGAGGCCTTATATCCATTGGTCACATGTGATGAGAAAGATGCCTTATATCCATTGGTCACATGTGATGCGAAAGAGGCCGTATATCCATTGGTCACATGTGATGCGAAAGAGGCCTTATATCCATTGGTCACATGTGATGAGAAAGAGGCCTTATATCCAATGGTCACATGTGATGAGAAAGAGGCCTTATATCCAATGGTCACATGTGATGTGAAAGAGGCCTTATATCCAATGGTCACATGTGATGAGAAAGAGGCCTTATATCCAATGGTCACATGTGATGCGAAAGAGGCCTTATATCCAATGGTCACATGTGATGAGAAAGAGGCCTTATATCCAATGGTCACATGTGATGTGAAAGAGGCCTTATATCCAATGGTCACATGTGACGTGAAAGAGGCCTTATATCCAATGGTCACATGTGACGTGAAAGATGCCTTATATCCAATGGTCACATGTGATGCGAAAGAGGCCTTATATCCAATGGTCACATGTGATGAGAAAGAGGCCTTATATCCAATGGTCACATGTGACGTGAAAGAGGCCTTATATCCAATGGTCACATGTGATGAGAAAGAGGCTTTATATCCAATGGTCACATGTGATGAGAAAGAAGCCTTATATCCAATGGTCACATGTGACGTGAAAGAGGCCTTATATCCAATGGTCACATGTGATGCGAAAGAGGCCTTATATCCAATGGTTACATGTGATGCGAAAGAAGCCTTATATCCAATGGTTACATGTGATGAGAAAGAGGCCTTATATCCAATGGTTACATGTGATGAGAAAGAGGCCTTATATCCAATGGTCACATGTGATGAGAAAGAGGCCTTATATCCAATGGTCACATGTGATGTGAAAGAGGCCTTATATCCAATGGTCACATGTGACGTGAAAGAGGCCTTATATCCAATGGTCACATGTGATGCGAAAGAGGCCTTATATCCAATGGTCACATGTGATGAGAAAGAGGCCTTATATCCAATGGTCACATGTGACGTAAAAGAGGCCTTATATCCAATGGTCACATGTGATGAGAAAGAGGCTTTATATCCAATGGTCACATGTGATGAGAAAGAAGCCTTATATCCAATGGTCACATGTGACGTGAAAGAGGCCTTATATCCAATGGTCACATGTGATGCGAAAGTGGCCTTATATCCAATGGTTACATGTGATGCGAAAGAAGCCTTATATCCAATGGTTACATGTGATGAGAAAGAGGCCTTATATCCAATGGTTACATGTGATGTGAAAGATGCCTTATATGCAATGGTTACATGTGATGTGAAAGATGCCTTATATGCAATGGTTACATGTGATGAGAAAGATGCCTTATATCCAATGGTTACACGTGATGCGAAAGAGGCCTTATATCCAATGGTTACATGTGATGAGAAAGAGGCCTTATATCCAATGGTCACATGTGATGCGAAAGAGGCCTTATATCCAATGGTCACATGTGATGCGAAAGAGGCCTTATATCCAATGGTTACATGTGATGCGAAAGAGGCCTTATATACAATGGTTACATGTGATGTGAAAGATGCCTTATATGCAATGGTTACATGTGATGAGAAAGATGCCTTATATCCAATGGTTACACGTGATGCGAAAGAGGCCTTATATCCAATGGTCACATGTGATGCGAAAGAGGCCTTATATCCAATGGTTACATGTGATGAGAAAGAGGCCTTATATCCAATGGTTACATGTGATGAGAAAGAGGCCTTATATCCAATGGTCACATGTGATGCGAAAGAGGCCTTATATCCAATGGTCACATGTGATGCGAAAGAGGCCTTATATCCAATGGTTACATGTGATGAGAAAGAGGCCTTATATCCAATGGTCACATGTGATGCGAAAGAGGTCTTATATCCAATGGTCACATGTGATGCGAAAGAGGCCTTATATCCAATGGTCACATGTGATGCGAAAGAGGTCTTATATCCAATGGTTACATGTGATGAGAAAGAGGCCTTATATCCAATGGTTACATGTGATGTGAAAGATGCCTTATATGCAATGGTTACATGTGATGAGAAAGATGCCTTATATCCAATGGTTACATGTGATGCGAAAGAGGCCTTATATCCAATGGTCACATGTGATGTGAAAGAGGCCTTATATCCAATGGTCACATGTGATGCGAAAGAGGCCTTATATCCAATGGTCACATGTGATGCGAAAGAGGCCTTATATCCAATGGTTACATGTGATGCGAAAGAGGCCTTATATCCAATGGTTACATGTGATGTGAAAGAGGCCGTATATCCATTGGTCACATGTGATGCGAAAGAGGCCGTATATCCATTGGTCACATGTGATGTGAAAGAGGCCTTATATCCAATGGTTACATGTGATGCGAAAGAGGCCTTATATCCAATGGTCACATGTGATGAGAAAGAGGCCGTATATCCATTGGTCACATGTGATGTGAAAGAGGCCGTATATCCATTGGTCACATGTGATGCGAAAGAGGCCTTATATCCAATGGTCACATGTGATGTGAAAGAGGCCGTATATCCATTGGTCACATGTGATGCGAAAGAGGCCTTATATCCAATGGTTACATGTGATGCGAAAGAGGCCTTATATCCAATGGTTACATGTGATGTGAAAGAGGCCGTATATCCATTGGTCACATGTGATGCGAAAGAGGCCGTATATCCAATGGTCACATGTGATGCGAAAGAGGCCTTATATCCAATGGTTACATGTGATGCGAAAGAGGCCTTATATCCAATGGTCACATGTGATGAGAAAGAGGCCGTATATCCATTGGTCACATGTGATGTGAAAGAGGCCGTATATCCATTGGTCACATGTGATGCGAAAGAGGCCTTATATCCAATGGTCACATGTGATGTGAAAGAGGCCGTATATCCATTGGTCACATGTGATGCGAAAGAGGCCTTATATCCAATGGTCACATGTGATGAGAAAGAGGCCGTATATCCATTGGTCACATGTGATGAGAAAGAGGCCTTATATCCAATGGTCACAGGTGATGTGAAAGAGGCCGTATATCCATTGGTCACATGTGATGCGAAAGAGGCCTTATATCCAATGGTCACATGTGATGTGAAAGAGGCCGTATATCCATTGGTCACATGTGATGCGAAAGAGGCCTTATATCCAATGGTCACATGTGATGTGAAAGAGGCCGTATATCCATTGGTCACATGTGATGCGAAAGAGGCCTTATATCCATTGGTCACATGTGATGAGAAAGAGGCCGTATATCCATTGGTCACATGTGATGAGAAAGAGGCCTTATATCCATTGGTCACATGTGATGCGAAAGAGGCCGTATATCCATTGGTCACATGTGATGAGAAAGAGGCCGTATATCCATTGGTCACATGTGATGAGAAAGAGGCCTTATATCCATTGGTCACATGTGATGCGAAAGATGCCTTATATCCAATGGTCACATGTGATGAGAAAGAGGCCTTATATCCAATGGTCACATGTGATGTGAAAGAGGCCTTATATCCAATGGTCACATGTGATGAGAAAGAGGCCTTATATCCAATGGTCACATGTGATGCGAAAGAGGCCTTATATCCAATGGTCACATGTGATGAGAAAGAGGCCTTATATCCATTGGTCACATGTGATGAGAAAGAGGCCTTATATCCAATGGTCACATGTGATGAGAAAGAGGCCTTATATCCAATGGTCACATGTGATGTGAAAGAGGCCTTATATCCAATGGTCACATGTGATGAGAAAGAGGCCTTATATCCAATGGTCACATGTGATGCGAAAGAGGCCTTATATCCAATGGTCACATGTGATGAGAAAGAGGCCTTATATCCAATGGTCACATGTGATGTGAAAGAGGCCTTATATCCAATGGTCACATGTGACGTGAAAGAGGCCTTATATCCAATGGTCACATGTGATGCGAAAGAGGCCTTATATCCAATGGTCACATGTGATGAGAAAGAGGCCTTATATCCAATGGTCACATGTGATGTGAAAGAGGCCTTATATCCAATGGTCACATGTGACGTGAAAGAGGCCGTATATCCAATGGTCACATGTGATGAGAAAGAGGCTTTATATCCAATGGTCACATGTGATGAGAAAGAGGCCTTATATCCAATGGTCACATGTGACGTGAAAGAGGCCTTATATCCAATGGTCACATGTGATGCGAAAGAGGCCTTATATCCAATGGTTACATGTGATGCGAAAGAAGCCTTATATCCAATGGTTACATGTGATGCGAAAGAAGCCTTATATCCAATGGTCACATGTGATGAGAAAGAAGCCTTATATCCAATGGTTACATGTGATGCGAAAGAGGCCTTATATCCATTGCTCAAATGTGATGCGAAAGAGGCCTTATATCCAATGGTTACATTTGATGCGAAAGAAGCCTTATATCCAATGGTTACATGTGATGCGAAAGAGGCCTTATATCCAATGGTCACATGTGATGAGAAAGAGGCCTTATATCCAATGGTTACATGTGATGCGAAAGAGGCCTTATATCGAATGGTCACATGTGATGCGAAAGAGGCCTTATATCCAATGGTTACATGTGACGTGAAAGAGGCCTCATATCGAATGGTCACATGTGATGCGAAAGAGGCCTTATATCCAATGGTTACATGTGACGTGAAAGAGGCCTTATATCCAATGGTCACATGTGATGAGAAAGATGCCTTATATCCAATGGTTACATGTGATGCGAAAGAGGCCTTATATCGAATGGTCACATGTGATGCGAAAGAGGCCTTATATCCAATGGTTACATGTGACGTGAAAGAGGCCTCATATCGAATGGTCACATGTGATGCGAAAGAGGCCTTATATCCAATGGTCACATGTGATGAGAAAGAGGCCTTATATCCAATGGTCACATGTGATGAGAAAGATGCCTTATATCCAATGGTTACATGTGATGCGAAAGATGCCTTATATCCAATGGTCACATGTGATGAGAAAGAGGCCTTATATCCAATGGTTACATGTGACGTGAAAGAGGCCTTATATCCAATGGTCACATGTGATGAGAAAGAGGCCTTATATCGAATGGTCACATGTGATGTGAAAGAGGCCTTATATCCAATGGTCACATGTGATGCGAAAGAGGCCTTATATCCAATGGTCACATGTGATGCGAAAGAGGCCTTATATCCAATGGTCACATGTGATGCGAAAGAGGCCTTATATCCAATGGTTACATGTGACGTGAAAGAGGCCTTATATCCAATGGTCACATGTGATGAGAAAGAAGCCTTATATCCAATGGTTACATGAGATGCGAAAGAGGCCTTATATCCAATGGTCACATGTGATGAGAAAGAGGCCTTATATCCAATGGTCACATGTGATGCGAAAGAGGCCTTATATCCAATGGTCACATGTGATGCGAAAGAGGCCTTATATCCAATGGTTACATGTGACGTGAAAGAGGCCTTATATCCAATGGTCACATGTGATGAGAAAGAAGCCTTATATCCAATGGTTACATGAGATGCGAAAGAGGCCTTATATCCAATGGTCACATGTGATGAGAAAGAGGCCTTATATCCAATGGTTACATGTGATGCGAAAGAGGCCTTATATCCAATGGTTACATGTGACGTGAAAGAGGCCTTATATCGAATGGTCACATGTGATGCGAAAGAGGCCTTATATCCAATGGTTACATGTGACGTGAAAGAGGCCTTATATCGAATGGTCACATGTGATGCGAAAGAGGCCTTATATCCAATGGTTACATGTGACGTGAAAGAGGCCTTATATCGAATGGTCACATGTGATGCGAAAGAGGCCTTATATCCAATGGTTACATGTGACGTGAAAGAGGCCTTATATCGAATGGTCACATGTGATGCGAAAGAGGCCTTATATCCAATGGTCACATGTGACGTGAAAGAGGCCTTATATCGAATGGTCACATGTGATGCGAAAGAGGCCTTATATCCAATGGTTACATGTGACGTGAAAGAGGCCTTATATCCAATGGTCAAATGTGATGAGAAAGAGGCCTTATATCGAATGGTCACATGTGATGTGAAAGAGGCCTTATATCCAATGGTCACATGTGATGCGAAAGAGGCCTTATATCCAATGGTCACATGTGATGCGAAAGAGGCCTTATATCCAATGGTCACATGTGATGCGAAAGAGGCCTTATATCCAATGGTCACATGTGATGCGAAAGAGGCCTTATATCCAATGGTTACATGTGATGCGAAAGAGGCCTTATATCCAATGGTCACATGTGATGAGAAAGAGGCCTTATATCCAATGGTTACATGTGACGTGAAAGAGGCCTTATATCCAATGGTCACATGTGATGAGAAAGAGGCCTTATATCGAATGGTCACATGTGATGCGAAAGAGGCCTTATATCCAATGGTCACATGTGATGCGAAAGAGGCCTTATATCCAATGGTCACATGTGATGCGAAAGAGGCCTTATATCCAATGGTCACATGTGATGCGAAAGAGGCCTTATATCCAATGGTCACATGTGATGCGAAAGAGGCCTTATATCCAATGGTCACATGTGATGCGAAAGAGGCCTTATATCCAATGGTTACATGTGATGCGAAAGAGGCCTTATATCCAATGGTCACATGTGATGAGAAAGAGGCCTTATATCCAATGGTCACATGTGATGCGAAAGAGGCCTTATATCCAATGGTCACATGTGATGCGAAAGAGGCCTTATATCCAATGGTTACATGTGACGTGAAAGAGGCCTTATATCCAATGGTCACATGTGATGAGAAAGAGGCCTTATATCGAATGGTCACATGTGATGTGAAAGAGGCCTTATATCCAATGGTCACATGTGATGCGAAAGAGGCCTTATATCCAATGGTCACATGTGATGAGAAAGAGGCCTTATATCCAATGGTTACATGTGACGTGAAAGAGGCCTTATATCCAATGGTCACATGTGATGAGAAAGAGGCCTTATATCGAATGGTCACATGTGATGTGAAAGAGGCCTTATATCCAATGGTCACATGTGATGCGAAAGAGGCCTTATATCCAATGGTCACATGTGATGCGAAAGAGGCCTTATATCCAATGGTTACATGTGATGCGAAAGAGGCCTTATATCCAATGGTCACATGTGATGAGAAAGAGGCCTTATATCCAATGGTCACATGTGATGCGAAAGAGGCCTTATATCCAATGGTCACATGTGATGAGAAAGAGGCCTTATATCCAATGGTCACATGTGATGAGAAAGAGGCCTTATATCCAATGGTCACATGTGATGAGAAAGAGGCCTTATATCCAATGGTTACATGTGATGCGAAAGAAGCCTTATATCCAATGGTCACATGTGATGAGAAAGAGGCCTTATATCCAATGGTCACATGTGATGTGAAAGAGGCCTTATATCCAATGGTCACATGTGATGTGAAAGAGGCCTTATATCCAATGGTCACATGTGATGAGAAAGAGGCCTTATATCCAATGGTCACATGTGATGTGAAAGAGGCCTTATATCCATTGGTCACATGTGATGTGAAAGAGGCCTTATATCCAATGGTCACATGTGATGCGAAAGAGGCCTTATATCCAATGGTCACATGTGATGCGAAAGAGGCCTTATATCCAATGGTCACATGTGATGAGAAAGAGGCCTTATATCCAATGGTCACATGTGATGAGAAAGAGGCCTTATATCCAATGGTCACATGTGATGAGAAAGAGGCCTTATATCCAATGGTCACATGTGATGAGAAAGAGGCCTTATATCCAATGGTCACATGTGATGAGAAAGAGGCCTTATATCCAATGGTCACATGTGATGAGAAAGAGGCCTTATATCCAATGGTCACATGTGATGAGAAAGAGGCCTTATATCCAATGGTCACATGTGATGAGAAAGAGGCCTTATATCCAATGGTCACATGTGATGAGAAAGAGGCCTTATATCCAATGGTCACATGTGATGAGAAAGAGGCCTTATATCCAATGGTCACATGTGATGAGAAAGAGGCCTTATATCCAATGGTTACATGTGATGCGAAAGAGGCCTTATATCCAATGGTCACATGTGATGCGAAAGAGGCCTTATATCCAATGGTCACATGTGATGAGAAAGAGGCCTTATATCCAATGGTCACATGTGATGAGAAAGAGGCCTTATATCCAATGGTCACATGTGATGAGAAAGAGGCCTTATATCCAATGGTCACATGTGATGAGAAAGAGGCCTTATATCGAATGGTTACATGTGATGCGAAAGAGGCCTTATATCCAATGGTCACATGTGATGCGAAAGAGGCCTTATATCCAATGGTCACATGTGATGAGAAAGAGGCCTTATATCCAATGGTCACATGTGATGAGAAAGAGGCCTTATATCCAATGGTCACATGTGATGAGAAAGAGGCCTTATATCCATTGGTCACATGTGATGTGAAAGAGGCCTTATATCCAATGGTCACATGTGATGCGAAAGAGGCCTTATATCCAATGGTCACATGTGATGCGAAAGAAGCTTTATATCCTATGGTCACATGTGATGAGAAAGAGGCCTTATATCGAATGGTTACATGTGATGCGAAAGAGGCCTTATATCCAATGGTCACATGTGATGAGAAAGAGGCCTTATATCCAATGGTTACATGTGATGCGAAAGAGGCCTTATATCCAATGGTCACATGTGATGAGAAAGAGGCCTTATATCCAATGGTCACATGTGATGAGAAAGAGGCCTTATATCCAATGGTCACATGTGATGCGAAAGAGGCCTTATATCCAATGGTCACATGTGATGAGAAAGAGGCCTTATATCCAATGGTTACATGTGATGCGAAAGAGGCCTTATATCCAATGGTCACATGTGATGAGAAAGAGGCCTTATATCCAATGGTCACATGTGATGCGAAAGAGGCCTTATATCCAATGGTCACATGTGATGAGAAAGAGGCCTTATATCCAATGGTCACATGTGATGAGAAAGAGGCCTTATATCCAATGGTCACATGTGATGAGAAAGAGGCCTTATATCCAATGGTCACATGTGATGAGAAAGAGGCCTTATATCGAATGGTTACATGTGATGCGAAAGAGGCCTTATATCCAATGGTCACATGTGATGCGAAAGAGGCCTTATATCCAATGGTCACATGTGATGAGAAAGAGGCCTAATATCCAATGGTCACATGTGATGTGAAAGAGGCCTTATATCCAATGGTTACATGTGATGCGAAAGAGGCCTTATATCCAATGGTCACATGTGATGTGAAAGAGGCCTTATATCGAATGGTTACATGTGATGCGAAAGAGGCCTTATATCCAATGGTCACATGTGATGTGAAAGAGGCCGTATATCCATTGGTCACATGTGATGCGAAAGATGCCTTATATCCAATGGTCACATGTGATGTGAAAGAGGCCTTATATCCAATGGTCACATGTGATGAGAAAGAGGCCTTATATCCAATGGTCACATGTGATGAGAAAGAGGCCTTATATCCAATGGTCACATGTGATGTGAAAGAGGCCTTATATCCAATGGTCACATGTGATGAGAAAGAGGCCTTATATCCAATGGTCACATGTGATGTGAAAGAGGCCTTATATCCAATGGTCACATGTGACGTGAAAGAGGCCTTATATCCAATGGTCACATGTGACGTGAAAGAGGCCTTATATCCAATGGTCACATGTGATGTGAAAGAGGCCTTATATCCAATGGTCACATGTGACGTGAAAGAGGCCTTATATCCAATGGTCACATGTGATGTGAAAGAGGCCTTATATCCAATGGTCACATGTGACGTGAAAGAGGCCTTATATCCAATGGTCACATGTGACGTGAAAGAGACCTTATATCCAATGGTCACATGTGATGTGAAAGAGGCCTTATATCCAATGGTCACATGTGACGTGAAAGAGGCCTTATATCCAATGGTCACATGTGATGTGAAAGAGGCCTTATATCCAATGGTCACATGTGACGTGAAAGAGGCCTTATATCCAATGGTTACATGTGATGCGAAAGAGGCCTTATATCCAATGGTCACATGTGATGAGAAAGAGGCCTTATATCCAATGGTCACATGTGATGTGAAAGAGGCCTTATATCCAATGGTCACATGTGATGAGAAAGAGGCCTTATATCCAATGGTCACATGTGATGTGAAAGAGGCCTTATATCCAATGGTCACATGTGATGAGAAAGATGCCTTATATCCAATGGTCACATGTGACGTGAAAGAGGCCTTATATCCAAGGGTCACATGTGATGTGAAAGATGCCTTATATCCAATGGTCACATGTGATGTGAAAGAGGCCTTATATCCAATGGTCACATGTGACGTGAAAGAGGCCTTATATCCAATGGTCACATGTGATGTGAAAGAGGCCTTATATCCAATGGTCACATGTGATGTGAAAGAGGCCTTATATCCAATGGTCACATGTGACGTGAAAGAGGCCTTATATCCAATGGTCACATGTGATGTGAAAGAGGCCTTATATCCAATGGTCACATGTGACGTGAAAGAGGCCTTATATCCAATGGTTACATGTGATGCGAAAGAGGCCTTATATCCAATGGTCACATGTGATGAGAAAGAGGCCTTATATCCAATGGTCACATGTGATGTGAAAGAGGCCTTATATCCAATGGTCACATGTGATGAGAAAGAGGCCTTATATCCAATGGTCACATGTGATGTGAAAGAGGCCTTATATCCAATGGTCACATGTGATGAGAAAGAGGCCTTATATCCAATGGTCACATGTGACGTGAAAGAGGCCTTATATCCAAGGGTCACATGTGATGAGAAAGAGGCCTTATATCCAATGGTCACATGTGATGTGAAAGAGGCCTTATATCCAATGGTCACATGTGATGAGAAAGATGCCTTATATCCAATGGTCACATGTGACGTGAAAGAGGCCTTATATCCAAGGGTCACATGTGATGTGAAAGATGCCTTATATCCAATGGTCACATGTGATGTGAAAGAGGCCTTATATCCAATGGTCACATGTGACGTGAAAGAGGCCTTATATCCAATGGTCACATGTGACGTGAAAGAGGCCTTATATCCAATGGTTACATGTGATGTGAAAGAGGCCTTATATCCAATGGTCACATGTGATGAGAAAGAGGCCTTATATCCAATGGTCACATGTGATGCGAAAGAGGCCTTATATCCAATGGTTACATGTGATGCGAAAGACGCCTTATATCCAATGGTTACATGTGATGTGAAAGAGGCCTTATATCCAATGGTCACATGTGACGTGAAAGAAGCCTTATATCCAATGGTTACATGTGATGTGAAAGAGGCCTTATATCCAATGGTCACATGTGATGAGAAAGAGGCCTTATATCCAATGGTCACATGTGATGCGAAAGAGGCCTTATATCCAATGGTTACATGTGATGCGAAAGAGGCCTTATATCCAATGGTTACATGTGATGCGAAAGAGGCGTTATATCCAATGGTCACATGTGATGAGAAAGAGGCCTTATATCCAATGGTTACATGTGATGCGAAAGAGGCCTTATATTCAATGGTCACATGTGATGCGAAAGAGGCCTTATATCCAATGGTTACATGTGATGTGAAAGAGGCCTTATATCCAATGGTCACATGTGATGCGAAAGAGGCCTTATATCCAATGGTTACATGTGATGCGAAAGAGGCCTTATATCCAATGGTCACATGTGATGAGAAAGAGGCCTTATATCCAATGGTCACATGTGATGTGAAAGAGGCCTTATATCCAATGGTCACATGTGATGAGAAAGATGCCTTATATCCAATGGTCACATGTGACGTGAAAGAGGCCTTATATCCAATGGTTACATGTGAGGAGAAAGAGGCCTTATATCCAATGGTCACATGTGATGTGAAAGAGGCCGTATATCCAATGGTCACATGTGATGTGAAAGAGGCCTTATATCCAATGGTCACATGTGATGAGAAAGAGGCCTTATATCCAATGGTCACATGTGATGTGAAAGAGGCCTTATATCCAATGGTCACATGTGATGAGAAAGAGGCCTTATATCCAATGGTCACATGTGACGTGAAAGAGGCCTTATATCCAATGGTCACATGTGATGTGAAAGAGGCCTTATATCCAATGGTTACATGTGATGTGAAAGAGGCCTTATATCCAATGGTCACATGTGATGAGAAAGAGGCCTTATATCCAATGGTCACATGTGATGCGAAAGAGGCCTTATATCCAATGGTTCCATGTGATGCGAAAGAGGCCTTATATCCAATGGTCACATGTGATGAGAAAGAGGCCTTATATCCAATGGTTACATGTGATGCGAAAGAGGCCTTATATCCAATGGTTACATGTGATGCGAAAGAGGCCTTATATCCAATGGTCACATGTGATGAGAAAGAAGCCTTATATACAATGGTTACATGTGATGCGAAAGAGGCCTTATATCCAATGGTTACATGTCATGAGAAAGATGCCTTATATCCAATGGTCACATGTGATGCGAAAGAGGCCTTATATCCAATGGTTACATGTGATGCGAAAGAGGCCTTATATCCAATGGTCACATGTGATGAGAAAGAAGCCTTATATACAATGGTTACATGTGATGCGAAAGAGGCCTTATATCCAATGGTTACATGTGATGCGAAAGAAGCCTTATATACAATGGTTACATGTGATGCGAAAGAGGCCTTATATCCAATGGTCACATGTGATGAGAAAGATGCCTTATATCCAATGGTCACATGTGATGCGAAAGAGGCCTTATATCCAATGGTTACATGTGATGCGAAAGAGGCCTTATATCCAATGGTCACATGTGATGAGAAAGAAGCCTTATATACAATGGTTACATGTGATGCGAAAGAGGCCTTATATCCAATGGTTACATGTGATGCGAAAGAAGCCTTATATCCAATGGTTACATGTGATGCGAAAGAGGCCTTATATCCAATGGTCACATGTGATGAGAAAGAGGCCTTATATCCAATGGTTACATGTGATGCGAAAGAAGCCTTATATCCAATGGTTACATGTGATGGGAAAGAGGCCTTATATCCATTGGTCACATGTGATGAGAAAGAGGCCTTATATCCAATGGTCACATGTGATGAGAAAGAGGCCTTATATCCATTGGTCACATGTGATGCGAAAGAAGCCTTATATCCATTGGTCACATGTGATGCGAAAGAAGCCTTATATCCAATGGTTACATGTGATGGGAAAGAGGCCTTATATCCATTGGTCACATGTGATGAGAAAGATGCCTTATATCCAATGGTCACATGTGATGAGAAAGAGGCCTTATATCCATTGGTCACATGTGATGCGAAAGATGCCTTATATCCATTGGTCACATGTGATGTGAAAGATGCCTTATATCCATTGGTCACATGTGATGAGAAAGAGGCCTTATATCCATTGGTCACATGTGATGCGAAAGAAGCCTTATATCCAATGGTTACATGTGATGGGAAAGAGGCCTTATATCCAATGGTCACATGTGATGAGAAAGAGGCCTTATATCCATTGGTCACATGTGATGCGAAAGAAGCCTTATATCCAATGGTTACATGTGATGGGAAAGAGGCCTTATATCCATTGGTCACATGTGATGCGAAAGAAGCCTTATATCCAATGGTTACATGTGATGAGAAAGAGGCCTTATATCCATTGGTCACATGTGATGCGAAAGAAGCCTTATATCCAATGGTTACATGTGATGGGAAAGAGGCCTTATATCCATTGGTCACATGTGATGAGAAAGATGCCTTATATCCAATGGTCACATGTGATGAGAAAGAGGCCTTATATCCATTGGTCACATGTGATGCGAAAGAAGCCTTATATCCATTGGTCACATGTGATGAGAAAGATGCCTTATATCCAATGGTCACATGTGATGAGAAAGATGCCTTATATCCAATGGTCACATGTGATGAGAAAGAGGCCTTATATCCATTGGTCACATGTGATGAGAAAGAGGCCTTATATCCAATGGTTACATGTGATGCGAAAGAAGCCTTATATCCAATGGTTACATGTGATGGGAAAGAGGCCTTATATCCATTGGTCACATGTGATGAGAAAGAGGCCTTATATCCAATGGTCACATGTGATGCGAAAGAGGCCTTATATCCATTGGTCACATGTGATGAGAAAGAGGCCTTATATCCAATGGTTACATGTGATGCGAAAGAAGCCTTATATCCAATGGTTACATGTGATGGGAAAGAGGCCTTATATCCATTGGTCACATGTGATGAGAAAGAGGCCTTATATCCAATGGTCACATGTGATGAGAAAGAGGCCTTATATCCATTGGTCACATGTGATGCGAAAGAAGCCTTATATCCATTGGTCACATGTGATGCGAAAGAAGCCTTATATCCAATGGTTACATGTGATGGGAAAGAGGCCTTATATCCATTGGTCACATGTGATGAGAAAGATGCCTTATATCCAATGGTCACATGTGATGAGAAAGAGGCCTTATATCCAATGGTCACATGTGATGAGAAAGAGGCCTTATATCCATTGGTCACATGTGATGAGAAAGAGGCCTTATATCCATTGGTCACATGTGATGCGAAAGAAGCCTTATATCCAATGGTTACATGTGATGGGAAAGAGGCCTTATATCCAATGGTCACATGTGATGAGAAAGAGGCCTTATATCCATTGGTCACATGTGATGCGAAAGAAGCCTTATATCCAATGGTTACATGTGATGAGAAAGAGGCCTTATATCCATTGGTCACATGTGATGCGAAAGAAGCCTTATATCCAATGGTTACATGTGATGAGAAAGAGGCCTTATATCCATTGGTCACATGTGATGCGAAAGAAGCCTTATATCCATTGGTCACATGTGATGCGAAAGAAGCCTTATATCCAATGGTTACATGTGATGGGAAAGAGGCCTTATATCCATTGGTCACATGTGATGAGAAAGATGCCTTATATCCAATGGTCACATGTGATGAGAAAGAGGCCTTATATCCATTGGTCACATGTGATGCGAAAGAAGCCTTATATCCATTGGTCACATGTGATGAGAAAGATGCCTTATATCCAATGGTCACATGTGATGAGAAAGATGCCTTATATCCAATGGTCACATGTGATGAGAAAGAGGCCTTATATCCATTGGTCACATGTGATGAGAAAGAGGCCTTTTATCCATTGGTCACATGTGATGCGAAAGAAGCCTTATATCCAATGGTTACATGTGATGGGAAAGAGGCCTTATATCCAATGGTCACATGTGATGAGAAAGAGGCCTTATATCCATTGGTCACATGTGATGCGAAAGAAGCCTTATATCCAATGGTTACATGTGATGGGAAAGAGGCCTTATATCCATTGGTCACATGTGATGCGAAAGAAGCCTTATATCCAATGGTTACATGTGATGAGAAAGAGGCCTTATATCCATTGGTCACATGTGATGCGAAAGAAGCCTTATATCCATTGGTCACATGTGATGAGAAAGATGCCTTATATCCATTGGTCACATGTGATGCGAAAGAAGCCTTATATCCATTGGTCACATGTGATGAGAAAGATGCCTTATATCCATTGGTCACATGTGATGCGAAAGAAGCCTTATATCCAATGGTCACATGTGATGAGAAAGAGGCCTTATATCCATTGGTCACATGTGATGCGAAAGAAGCCTTATATCCATTGGTCACATGTGATGAGAAAGATGCCTTATATCCAATGGTCACATGTGATGAGAAAGAGGCCTTATATCCATTGGTCACATGTGATGAGAAAGAGGCCTTATATCCATTGGTCACATGTGATGCGAAAGAAGCCTTATATCCAATGGTTACATGTGATGGGAAAGAGGCCTTATATCCAATGGTCACATGTGATGCGAAAGAAGCCTTATATCCAATGGTTACATGTGATGGGAAAGAGGCCTTATATCCATTGGTCACATGTGATGCGAAAGAAGCCTTATATCCAATGGTTACATGTGATGGGAAAGAGGCCTTATATCCATTGGTCACATGTGATGCGAAAGAAGCCTTATATCCAATGGTTACATGTGATGGGAAAGAGGCCTTATATCCAATGGTCACATGTGATGAGAAAGAGGCCTTATATCCATTGGTCACATGTGATGAGAAAGAGGCCTTATATCCATTGGTCACATGTGATGCGAAAGAAGCCTTATATCCAATGGTTACATGTGATGGGAAAGAGGCCTTATATCCATTGGTCACATGTGATGCGAAAGAGGCCTTATATCCAATGGTCACATGTGATGAGAAAGAGGCCTTATATCCAATGGTCACATGTGATGCGAAAGAGGCCTTATATCCATTGGTCACATGTGATGAGAAAGAGGCCTTATATCCATTGGTCACATGTGATGCGAAAGAAGCCTTATATCCAATGGTCACATGTGATGAGAAAGAGGCCTTATATCCAATGGTCACATGTGATGAGAAAGAGGCCTTATATCCAATGGTTACATGTGATGAGAAAGAGGCCTTATATCCAATGGTCACATGTGATGAGAAAGATGCCTTATATCCAATGGTCACATGTGATGAGAAAGAGGCCTTATATCCATTGGTCACATGTGATGCGAAAGATGCCTTATATCCAATGGTCACATGTGATGCGAAAGAAGCCTTATATCCAATGGTCACATGTGATGAGAAAGAGGCCTTATATCCAATGGTCACATGTGATGCGAAAGAAGCCTTATATCCAATGGTTACATGTGATGAGAAAGAGGCCTTATATCCAATGGTCACATGTGATGAGAAAGAGGCCTTATATCCAATGGTTACATGTGATGCGAAAGAAGCCTTATATCCAATGGTTACATGTGATGAGAAAGAGGCCTTATATCCAATGGTTACATGTGATGAGAAAGAGGCCTTATATCCAATGGTCACATGTGATGCGAAAGAAGCCTTATATCCAATGGTTACATGTGATGAGAAAGAGGCCTTATATCCAATGGTCACATGTGATGAGAAAGAGGCCTTATATCCAATGGTCACATGTGATGCGAAAGAAGCCTTATATCCAATGGTTACATGTGATGAGAAAGAGGCCTTATATCCAATGGTTACATGTGATGAGAAAGAGGCCTTATATCCAATGGTCACATGTGATGCGAAAGAAGCCTTATATCCAATGGTCACATGTGATGAGAAAGAGGCCTTATATCCAATGGTCACATGTGATGCGAAAGAAGCCTTATATCCAATGGTTACATGTGATGAGAAAGAGGCCTTATATCCAATGGTTACATGTGATGAGAAAGAGGCCTTATATCCAATGGTTACATGTGATGAGAAAGAGGCCTTATATCCAATGGTTACATGTGATGAGAAAGAGGCCTTATATCCATTGGTCACATGTGATGCGAAAGAAGCCTTATATCCAATGGTCACATGTGATGAGAAAGAGGCCTTATATCCAATGGTCACATGTGATGAGAAAGAGGCCTTATATCCAATGGTTACATGTGATGAGAAAGAGGCCTTATATCCATTGGTCACATGTGATGAGAAAGAGGCCTTATATCCATTGGTCACATGTGATGCGAAAGATGCCTTATATCCAATGGTCACATGTGATGAGAAAGAGGCCTTATATCCAATGGTCACATGTGATGAGAAAGAGGCCTTATATCCATTGGTCACATGTGATGCGAAAGATGCCTTATATCCAATGGTCACATGTGATGCGAAAGAGGCCTTATATCCAATGGTTACATGTGATGAGAAAGAGGCCTTATATCCAATGGTTACATGTGATGAGAAAGAGGCCTTATATCCATTGGTCACATGTGATGCGAAAGATGCCTTATATCCAATGGTCACATGTGATGAGAAAGAGGCCTTATATCCAATGGTTACATGTGATGAGAAAGAGGCCTTATATCCAATGGTTACATGTGATGCGAAAGAGGCCTTATATCCAATGGTTACATGTGATGAGAAAGAGGCCTTATATCCAATGGTTACATGTGATGAGAAAGAGGCCTTATATCCAATGGTTACATGTGATGAGAAAGAGGCCTTATATCCAATGGTTACATGTGATGAGAAAGAGGCCTTATATCCAATGGTCACATGTGATGAGAAAGAGGCCTTATATCCAATGGTTACATGTGATGAGAAAGAGGCCTTATATCCAATGGTCACATGTGATGCGAAAGAAGCCTTATATCCAATGGTTACATGTGATGCGAAAGAGGCCTTATATCCAATGGTTACATGTGATGAGAAAGAGGCCTTATATCCAATGGTCACATGTGATGAGAAAGAGGCCTTATATCCATTGGTCACATGTGATGCGAAAGAGGCCTTATATCCAATGGTTACATGTGATGAGAAAGAGGCCTTATATCCAATGGTCACATGTGATGCGAAAGAGGCCTTATATCCAATGGTTTCATGTGATGAGAAAGAGGCCTTATATCCAATGGTCACATGTGATGGGAAAGAAGCCTTATATCCATTGGTCACATGTGATGCGAAAGAGGCCTTATATCCAATGGTTACATGTGATGAGAAAGAGGCCTTATATCCAATGGTCACATGTGATGCGAAAGAGGCCTTATATCCAATGGTTACACGTGATGAGAAAGATGCCTTATATCCAATGGTTACATGTGATGGGAAAGAAGCCTTATATCCATTGGTCACATGTGATGCGAAAGAGGCCTTATATCCAATGGTCACATGTGATGAGAAAGAAGCCTTATATCCAATGGTCACATGTGATGAGAAAGAGGCCTTATATCCATTGGTCACATGTGATGAGAAAGATGCCTTATATCCAATGGTTACATGTGATGGGAAAGAAGCCTTATATCCATTGGTCACATGTGATGCGAAAGAGGCCTTATATCCAATGGTCACATGTGATGAGAAAGAAGCCTTATATCCAATGGTCACATGTGATGAGAAAGAGGCCTTATATCCATTGGTCACATGTGATGAGAAAGATGCCTTATATCCAATGGTCACATGTGATGAGAAAGAGGCCTTATATCCATTGGTCACATGTGATGCGAAAGAAGCCTTATATCCAATGGTCACATGTGATGAGAAAGAGGCCTTATATCCAATCGTCACATGTGATGAGAAAGAGGCCTTATATCCATTGGTCACATGTGATGCGAAAGATGCCTTATATCCAATGGTCACATGTGATGCGAAAGAGGCCTTATATCCAATGGTTACATGTGATGAGAAAGAGGCCTTATATCCAATGGTCACATGTGATGCGAAAGAAGCCTTATATCCAATGGTTACATGTGATGCGAAAGAGGCCTTATATCCATTGGTCACATGTGATGCGAAAGATGCCTTATATCCAATGGTCACATGTGATGAGAAAGAGGCCTTATATCCAATGGTCACATGTGATGCGAAAGATGCCTTATATCCAATGGTTACATGTGATGAGAAAGAGGCCTTATATCCATTGGTCACATGTGATGCGAAAGATGCCTTATATCCAATGGTTACATGTGATGAGAAAGAGGCCTTATATCCAATGGTCACATGTGATGCGAAAGAAGCCTTATATCCAATGGTTACATGTGATGCGAAAGAGGCCTTATATCCAATGGTTACATGTGATGAGAAAGAGGCCTTATATCCAATGGTCACATGTGATGAGAAAGAAGCCTTATATCCAATGGTCACATGTGATGCGAAAGATGCCTTATATCCAATGGTTACATGTGATGAGAAAGAAGCCTTATATCCAATGGTCACATGTGATGCGAAAGAAGCCTTATATCCAATGGTTACATGTGATGCGAAAGAAGCCTTATATCCAATGGTCACATGTGATGAGAAAGAGGCCTTATATCCAATGGTCACATGTGATGAGAAAGAAGCCTTATATCCAATGGTCACATGTGATGAGAAAGAGGCCTTATATCCAATGGTTACATGTGATGCGAAAGAAGCCTTATATCCAATGGTCACATGTGATGCGAAAGAAGCCTTATATCCAATGGTTACATGTGATGCGAAAGAAGCCTTATATCCAATGGTCACATGTGATGAGAAAGAGGCCTTATATCCAATGGTTACATGTGATGCGAAAGAAGCCTTATATCCAATGGTCACATGTGATGAGAAAGAGGCCTTATATCCATTGGTCACATGTGATGCGAAAGAGGCCTTATATCCAATGGTTACATGTGATGAGAAAGAGGCCTTATATCCAATGGTCACATGTGATGCGAAAGAGGCCTTATATCCAATGGTCACATGTGATGAGAAAGATGCCTTATATCCAATGGTCACATGTGATGGGAAAGAAGCCTTATATCCATTGGTCACATGTGATGCGAAAGAGGCCTTATATCCAATGGTCACATGTGATGAGAAAGAAGCCTTATATCCAATGGTCACATGTGATGAGAAAGAGGCCTTATATCCAATGGTCACATGTGATGAGAAAGAGGCCTTACATCCAATGGTCACATGTGATGCGAAAGAGGCCTTATATCCAATGGTTACATGTGATGCGAAAGAGGCCTTATATCCATTGGTCACATGTGATGCGAAAGAAGCCTTATATCCAATGGTCACATGTGATGAGAAAGAAGCCTTATATCCAATGGTCACATGTGATGCGAAAGAAGCCTTATATCCAATGGTTACATGTGATGCGAAAGAGGCCTTATATCCAATGGTTACATGTGATGAGAAAGAGGCCTTATATCCAATGGTCACATGTGATGAGAAAGAAGCCTTATATCCATTGGTCACATGTGATGCGAAAGAAGCCTTATATCCAATGGTCACATGTGATGAGAAAGAAGCCTTATATCCAATGGTCACATGTGATGCGAAAGATGCCTTATATCCAATGGTCACATGTGATGAGAAAGAAGCCTTATATCCAATGGTCACATGTGATGCGAAAGAGGCCTTATATCCAATGGTCACATGTGATGAGAAAGAAGCCTTATATCCAATGGTCACATGTGATGAGAAAGAAGCCTTATATCCAATGGTCACATGTGATGAGAAAGAAGCCTTATATCCATTGGTCACATGTGATGCGAAAGATGCCTTATATCCAATGGTCACATGTGATGAGAAAGAAGCCTTATATCCAATGGTTACATGTGATGAGAAAGAGGCCTTATATCCAATGGTCACATGTGATGAGAAAGAAGCCTTATATCCAATGGTCACATGTGATGCGAAAGAGGCCTTATATCCAATGGTCACATGTGATGCGAAAGAGGCCTTATATCCAATGGTTACATGTGATGTGAAAGATGCCTTATATCCAATGGTTACATGTGATGAGAAAGATGCCTTATATCCAATGGTCACATGTGATGTGAAAGATGCCTTATATCCAATGGTTTGTGCACTAGGTTTCATATTGCAGGTGTTTTTTCACTAGGTTTCATATTGCAGGTGTTTTTGCACTAGCTTTCATATTGCAGTTGTTTTTGTGCTAGTTTTCACATTGCAGGTGTTTTTGCACTAGGTTTCACTTTGCCTCAGTTTTTGTGCTAGGTTTCAGATTGTGCGTGTTTTTGCACTAGGTTTCACATTGTGGGTGTTTTTGCACTAGGTTTCATATTGCAGGTGTTTTTGTGCTAGGTTTCATATTGCAGGTGTTTTTGCACTAGTTTTCATATTGCAAGTGTTTTTGTGCTAGGTTTCATATTGCTGGTGTTTTTGCACTAGGTTTCACATTGTGGGTGTTTTTGCACTAGGTTTCATATTGCAGGTGTTTTTGTGCTAGGTTTCATATTGCAGGTGTTTTTGTGCTAGTTTTCATATTGCAAGTGTTTTTGTGCTAGGTTTCACATTGCGGATGTTTTTGCGATGGGTTTTACATTGCAGCTGTTTTTGGCAGTAGGTTTCATATTGTGCTTGGTTTTATGGTCGGTTTCATATTGGAGGTGTTTTTGCGCTAGGTTTCACATTGCGGGTGTTTTTTTGTGCTAGCTTTCATATTGGAGGTGTTTTTGCACTAGGTTTCACATTGCTGGTGTTTTTGCACTAGGTTTCATATTGCAGTTGTTTTTGTGCTAGGTTTCACATTTCAGGTGTTTTTTGCGCTAGCTTTCATATTGCAGGTGTTTTTGCACTAGGTTTCACTTTGCCTGAGTTTTTGTGCTAGTTTTCAGATTGCGCGTGTTTTTGCACTAGGTTTCACATTGTGTGTGTTTGTGCACTAGGTTTCATATTGCATGTGTTTTTGCACTTGGATTCAAATTGCAGGTGTTTTTGCACTAGGTTTCACTTTGCCTGTGTTTTTGTGCTAGGTTTCAGATTGCGCGTGTTTTTGTACTAGGTTTCACATTGTGGGTGTTATTGCGCTAGGTTTCACATTGTGTGTGTTTTTGCACTAGGTTTCATATTGCAGGTGTTTTTGCGCAAGGTTACACATTGCAGGTGTTTTTGCGCTAGCTTTCATATTGCTGGTGTTTTCGCGATGGGTTTCATGTTGCAGGTCTTTTTGCGCTAGGTTTCACATTGCAGGTTTTTTTGGCGGTAGCTTTCACATTGCAGGTGTTTTTGAGCTAGGCTGCACATTGCAGGTGTTTTTGGCGGCAGGTTTCATATTGCGCTTGGTTTTATGGTAGGTTTCACATTGTGGGTGTTTTTGCACTAGGTTTCATATTGCTGGTGTTTTTGCACTAGGTTTCATATTGCAGGTGTTTTTGCACTAGGTTTCATATTGCGGGTGTTTTTGTGCTAGGTTTCATATTGCGGGTGTTTTTGCGCTTGTTTCACACTGCAGGTGTTTTTGGTGGTAGGTTTCATATTGCGCATGGTTTTATGGTAGGTTTCACATTGTATGTGTTTTTGTGGTAGGTTTCACATTGTGGGTGTTATTGCGCTAGCTTTCATATTGGTGGTGTTTTTGCACTAGGTTTAATATTGCGGGTGTTTTTGCGCTAGGTTTCACATTGCACTTGGTTTTATGGTAGGTTTCACATTGTGGGTGTTATTGCGCTAGCTTTCATATTGCAGGTGTTTTTGCACTAGGTTTCATATTGCAGGAGTTTTTGCGCTAGGTTTCACATTGCGGGTGTTTTTGGTGGTAGGTTTCATATTGCGCTTGGTTTTATGGTAGGTTTCACATTGCGGGGGCTTTTGCACAAGTTTTCATATTGCAGGTGTTTTTGCACTAGGTTTCACTTTGCATGTGTCTTTGCGCTAGGTTTCACATTGCAGATGTTATTGGCGGTAGCTTTCATATTGCACATGTTTTTGTGCTAGGCTGCACATTGCGGATGTTTTTGCGCTAGCTTTCATATTGCTGGTGATTTTGCACTAGGTTTCATATTGCTGGTGACTTTGCTCTAGGTTTCACTTTGCGGGTGTTTTTGGCGGTAGGTTTCATATTGCGCTTGGTTTTATGGTAGGTTTCACATTGTGGGTGTTTTTGCGCTAGGTTTCACATTGCAGCTGTTTTTGGCAGTAGGTTTCATATTGTGCTTGGTTTTATGGTCGGTTTCATATTGGAGGTGTTTTTGCGCTAGGTTTCACATTGCGGGTGTTTTTTTGCGCTAGCTTTCATATTGGAGGTGTTTTTGCACTAGGTTTCATATTGCAGGTGTTTTTGCACTAGGTTTCATATTACAGTTGTTTTTGTGCTAGGTTTCACATTGCAGGTGTTTTTGCACTAGGTTTCACATTGCGGGTGTTTTTTTGCGCTAGCTTTCATATTGGAGGTGTTTTTGCACTAGGTTTCATATTGCAGGTGTTTTTGCACTAGGTTTCATATTGCAGTTGTTTTTGTGCTAGGTTTCATATTGCAGGTGTTTTTGCACTAGGTTTCATATTGCAGTTGTTTTTGTGCTAGGTTTCATATTGCAGGTGTTTTTGCACTAGGTTTCACTTTGCCTGAGTTTTTGTGCTAGGTTTCAGATTGCGCGTGTTTTTGCACTAGGTTTCATATTGTGTGTGTTTGTACACTAGGTTTCATATTGCAGGTGTTTTTGCACTAGGTTTCAAATTGCAGGTGTTTTTGCACTAGGTTTAACTTTGCCTGTGTTTTTGTGCTAGGTTTCAGATTGCGCGTGTTTTTGCACTAGGTTTCACATTGTGGGTGTTATTGCGCTAGGTTTCTTATTGCAGGTGTTTTTGCGCTAGGTTTCATATTGCTGGTGTTTTTGCACTAGGTTTCATATTGCAGGTGTTTTTGCGCAAGGTTACACATTGCAGGTGATTTTGCGCTAGCTTTCATATTGCTGGTGTTTTTGCACTAGGTTTCACATTGCTGGTATTTTCGCGATGGGTTTCATGTTGCAGGTGTTTTTGCGCTACGTTTCACATTGCAGGTGTTTTTGGCGGTAGCTTTCACATTGCAGGTGTTTTTGAGCTAGGCTGCACATTGCAGGTATTTTTGGCGGTACGTTTCATATTGCGCTTGGTTTTATGGTAGGTTTCACATTGCGGGTGTTTTTGCACTAGGTTTCATATTGCAGGTGTTTTTGCACTAGGTTTCATATTGCGGGTGTTTTTGAGCTAGGCTGCACATTGCAGGTGTTTTTGGTGATACGTTTCATATTGCGCTTGGTTTTATGGTAGGTTTCACATTGCGGGTGTTTTTGTGGCAAGTTTCACATTGTGGGTGTTATTGCGCTCGCTTTCATATTGGTGGTGTCTTTGCACTAGGTTTCATATTGCAGGTGTTTTTGCGCTAGGTTTCACATTGCACTTGGTTTTATGGTAGGTTTCAAATTGTGGGTGTTATTGCGCTAGCTTTCATATTGCTGGTGTTTTTGCACTAGGTCTCATATTGCAGGTGTGTTTGCGCTAGGTTTCACGTTGCAGGTGTTTTTGGTGGTAGGTTTCATATTGCGCTTGGTTTTTTGGTAGGTTTCACATTGTAGGTGTTTTTGTGGTAGGTTTCAAATTGTGGGTGTTATTGCGCTAGCTTTCATATTGCTGGTGTTTTTGCACTAGGTCTCATATTGCAGGTGTTTTTGCGCTAGGTTTCACATTGCTGGTGTTTTTGGTGGTAGATTTCATATTGCGCTTGGTTTTATGGCAGGTTTCACATTGCGGGGGCTTTTGCACAAGTTTTCATATTGCAGGTGTTTTTGCACTAGGTTTCACTTTGCAGGTGTCTTTGCACTAGGTTTCACATTGCAGGTGTTATTGGCGGTAGCTTTTATATTGCAGAAGTTTTTGTGCTAGGCTGCACATTGCAGGTGTTTTTGTCGGTAGGTTTCACATTGCGGATGTTTATGCACTAGGTTTCATATTGCTGGTGTTTTTGCACTAGGTTTCATATTGCAGGTGTTTTTGCACTAGATTTCATATTGCGGGTGTTTTTGCACTAGATTTCATATTGCGGGTGTTTTTGTGCTAGGTTTCATATTGCGGGTGTTTTTGCGCTTGGTTTCACACTGCAGGTGTTTTTGGTTGTAGGTTTCATATTGCGCTTGGTTTTATGGTAGGTTTCACATTGCAGGTGTTTTTGTGGCAGGTTTCACATTGTGGTGTTATTGTGCTAGTTTTCATATTGGTGGTGTTTTTGCACTAGGTTTCATATTGCGGGTGTTTTTGCACTAGGTTTCATATTGCAGGTGTTTTTGCGCTAGGTTTCGCACTGCAGGTGTTTTTGGTGGTAGGTTTCAAATTGCGCTTGGTTTTATGGTAGGTTTCACATTGCGGGTGTTATTGCGCTAGCTTTCATATTGCTGGTGTTTTTGCACTAGGTTTCATATTGCTGGTGTTTTTGCACTCGGTTTCATATTGCAGGTGTTTTTGCGCTAGGTTTCGCACTGCAGGTGTTTTTGGTGGTAGGTTTCAAATTGCGCTTGGTTTTATGGTCGGCTTCACATTGCTGGTGTTTTTGTGGCAAGTTTCACATTGTCGGTGTTTTTGCGCTAGCTTTCATATTGGTGGTGTTTTTGCACTAGGTTTCATATTGCAGGTGTTTTTGCACTAGGTTTCATATTGCGGGTGTTTTTAGTGGTAGGTTTCATATTGCGCTTGGTTTTATGGTAGGTTTCACATTGCACTTTGTTTTATGGTAGGTTTCACATTGCAGCTGTTTTTGCGCTAGATGTCATATTGCTGGTGTTTTTGCACTAGGTTTCACATTGCTGGTGTTTTTGCACTAGCTTTCACATTGCTGGTGTTTTTGCACTAGCTTTCACATTGCAGGTGTTTTTGTGCTAGGTTTCACATTGCGGATGTTTTCGCGATGGGTTTCATATTGCAGGTGTTTCTGCGCTAGGTTTTACATTGCGGGTGTTTTTGCGCTAGGTTTCACATTGCTGTTGTTTTTGCACTAAATTTCACATTGTGGGTGTTTTTGGTGTTATGTTTCATATTGCGCTTGGTTTTTTGGTAGGTTTCACGTTGTGGATGTTTTTGCACTTGGTTTCACATTGTGGATGTTTTTGCTCTAAGCTTCACATTGCTGGAGTTTTTGCACTAGGTTTCACATTGCAGATGTTTTTGCCCTAGGTTTCACATTGCGGGTGTTTTTGCACTAGGTTTCTCATTGCTGGTGTTTTTGCGCTAGGATTCACATTGCGGGTGTTTTTGCACTAGGTTTCACATTGCTGGTGTTTTTGCACTAGGTTTCACATTGCTGGTGTTTTTGCACTAGGTATCACATTGCTGGTGTTTTTGCTCTAGGTTTCACATTGCGGGTGTTTTTGCCCTAGGTTTCACATTGCATGTGTTTTTGCGCTAGGTTTCACATTGCGGGTGTTTGTGCACTAGGTTTCAAATTGCAGGTGTTTTTGAGCTAGGTTTCACAATGCGGGTGTTTTTGCACTAGGTTTCACATTGCTGTTGTTTTTGCACTAGGTTTCAAATTGCTGGGGTTTTTGCACTAGGTTTCACATTGCTGGTATTTTTGCACTAGATTTCACATTGCTTGTGTTTTTGCTCTAGGTTTCACATTGCGGGTGTTTTGGCGCTAGGTTTCACATTGCAGCTGTTTTTGCGCTAGATTTTTTATTGCTGGTGTTTTTGCGCTAGATTTCACATTGCTGGTGTTTTTGCTCTAGGTTTCACATTGCTGGTGTTTTTGCTCTAGGTTTCACATTGCTGGTGTTTTTGCACTAGGTTTCACATTGCTGGTGTTTTTGCGCTAGGTTTCACATTGCAGCTGTTTTTGTGCTAGATTTTATATTGCTGGTGTTTTTGCGCTAGATTTCACATTGCTGGTGTTTTTGCTCTAGGTTTCACATTGCTGGTGTTTTTGCTCTAGGTTTCACATTGCTGGTGTTTTTGCACTAGATTTCACATTGCTGGTGTTTTTGCTCTAGGTTTCACATTGCTGGTGTTTTTGCTCTTGGTTTCACATTGCTGGTGTTTTTGTACTAGGTTTCACATTGCGGGTGTTTGTGCACTAGGTTTCACGTTGCTGGTGTTTTTGCACTAGGTTTCACATTGCAGGTGTTTTTGCGCTAGGTTTCACATTGCAGGTGTTTTTGCGCTAGATTTCACATTGCTGGTGTTTTTGCACTAGGTTTCACATTGATGGTGATTTTGCACTAGGTTTCACATTGCAGGTGTTTTTGCGCTAGGTTTCACATTGCTGGTGTTTTTGCACCAAATTTCACATTGTGGGTGTTTTTACACTAGTTTCACATTGCTGGTGTTTTTGCACTAGGTTTCAAATTGCTGGTGATTTTGCACTAGGTTTCATATTGCAGGTGTTTTTGTGCTAGGTTTCACATTGCAGGTGCTTTTGTGGTAGGTTCCACATTGTGGGTGTTAGGCTAGTTTCACATTAGCGTTTTTTTGCGCAGCGCATCGGGCGCATAAAAAACGCAAAGAAAAACGCAAAACAAACGCGCGTTTTTTTAACGTCATGCGCACGCTGATGTGTAAAAAAACCGCAGCGTTGTTTGCGTTTTACATGCGTTTTTTGCATGCGTTGGCGTTTTTTATGCGCATGCGTTTTTAAGTGTGACGTTTTTTCCATTGTCTAGAGAACATTCTAGACTTGTTTCACTCAAAAACGCATGCGTAAAAAAACGCAACCGTGCGCAAGACCATGCGTACGCATGCGTTACCATAGACTTCAATGTGTTGTTTTTGCGCATTCAGTGCGCAAGCGTGCGCATGCGTTTTTTTGCCGAGACAGGGCGCACCAAAAAATCCAACATGTTGCGTCTGGCGCACCTGGCGCAAAAGACAAAAAAACGCATGCGCACGAAAACGCAAGTGTGCGCAAAAACATGCGCACGTCATGTTAAACATAGGTGCGCAGTGCGCATGCGCACGGGTGCGCACGATGCGCTGCGCACAAAAGCGCAAATGTGAAACCAGCCTTATTGCGGTAACTTTCATATTGCTGGTGTTTTTGCACTAGGTTTCATATTGCTGGTGTTTTTGCACTAGGTTTCATATTGCAGGTGTTTTTGCACTAGATTTCATATTGCAGGTGTTTTTGCACTAGGTTTCATATTGCTGGTGTTTTTGTGCTAGGTTTCATATTGCGGGTGTTTTTGTGCTAGGTTTCATATTGCAGGTGTTTTTGCGCTTGGTTTCATATAGCGGGTGTTTTTGCACTAGGTTTCATATTGCAGGTGTTTTTGCACTAGGTTTCATATTGCAGGTGTTTTTGCACTAGGTTTCATATTGCAGGTGTTTTTGCACTAGGTTTCATATTGCTGGTGTTTTTGTGCTAGGTTTCATATTGCGGGTGTTTTTGTGCTAGGTTTCATATTGCAGGTGTTTTTGCGCTTGGTTTCATATTGCGGGTGTTTTTGCACTAGGTTTCATATTGCAGGTGTTTTTGCACTAGGTTTCATATTGCAGGTGTTTTTGCACTAGGTTTCATATTGCTGGTGTTTTTGTGCTAGGTTTCATATTGCGGGTGTTTTTGTGCTAGGTTTCATATTGCAGGTGTTTTTGCACTAGGTTTCATATTGCTGGTGTTTTTGCACTAGGTTTCATATTGCAGGTGTTTTTGCACTAGGTTTCATATTGCAGGTGTTTTTGCACTAGGTTTCATATTGCTGGTGTTTTTGTGCTAGGTTTCATATTGCGGGTGTTTTTGTGCTAGGTTTCATATTGCAGGTGTTTTTGCGCTTGGTTTCATATTGCGGGTGTTTTTGCGCTAGGTTTCACACTGCAGGTGTTTTTGGTTGTAGGTTTCATATTGCGCTTGGTTTTATGGTAGGTTTCACATTGCAGGTGTTTTTGTGGCAGGTTTCACATTGTGGGTGTTATTGTGCTAGTTTTCATATTGGTGGTGTTTTTGCACTAGGTTTCATATTGCGGGTGTTTTTGAGCTAGGTTTCACATGGCACTTGGTTTTATGGTAGGTTTCACATTGTGGGTGTTAATGCGCTAGCTTTCATATTGCTGGTGTTTTTGCTCTAGGTTTCATATTGCAGGTGTTTTTACGCTAGGTTTCGCACTGCAGGTGTTTTTGGTTTTAGGTTTCAAATTGCGCTTGGTTTTATGGTCAGCTTCACATTGCAGGTGTTTTTGTGGCAAGTTTCACATTGTTGGTGTTATTGCGCTAGCTTTCATATTGGTGGTGTTTTTGCACTAGGTTTCATATTGCAGGTGTTTTTGCGCTAGGTTTCATATTGCGGGTGTTTTTAGTGGTAGGTTTCATATTGCGCTTGGTTTTATGGTAGGTTTCACATTGCAGCTGTTATTGCGCTAGATGTCATATTGCTGGTGTTTTTGCACTAGGTTTCACATTGCAGGTGTTTTTGTGCTAGGTTTCACATTGCGGGTGTTTTCGCGATGGGTTTCATATTGCAGGTGTTTCTGCGCTAGGTTTTACATTGCGTGTGTTTTTGCGCTAGATTTCACATTACAGGTGTTTTTGTGCTAGGTTTCACATTGCGGGTGTTTTCGCGATGGGTTTCATATTGCAGGTGTTTCTGCGCTAGGTTTTACATTGCGGGTGTTTTTGCGCTAGATTTCACATTACAGGTGTTTCTGCGCTAGGTTTTACATTGCGGGTGTTTTTGCGCTAGGTTTCACATTGCTGTTGTTTTTGCACTAAATTTCACATTGTGGGTGTTTTTGGTGTTATGTTTCATATTGCATTTGTTTTTTTGGTAGGTTTCACTTGTTGATGTTTTTGCACTTGGTTTCACATTGCAGATGTTTTTGCCCTAGGTTTCACATTGCTGGTGTTTTTGCGCTAGGATTCACATTGCTGGTGTTTTTGCACTAGGTTTCTCATTGCTGGTGTTTTTGCGCTAGGATTCACATTGCTGGTGTTTTTGCGCTAGGATTCACATTGCTGGTGTTTTTGCACTAGGTTTCTCATTGCTGGTGTTTTTGCACTAGGTTTCACATTGCATGTGTTTTTGCGCTAGGTTTCACATTGCGGGTGTTTGTGCACTAGGTTTCAAATTGCAGGTGTTTTTGCGCTAGGTTTCACAATGCGGGTGTTTTTGCGCTAGGTTTCACATTGCTGGTGTTTTTGCACTAGGTTTCAAATTGCTGGTGTTTTTGCGCTAGGTTTCACATTGCTGGTGTTTTTGCTCTAGGTTTCACATTGCTGGTGTTTTTGCACTAGGTTTCACATTGCATGTGTTTTTGCGCTAGGTTTCACATTGCGGGTGTTTGTGCACTAGGTTTCACATTGCTGGTGTTTTTGCACTAAGTTTCACATTGCAGGTGTTTTTGCGCTAGGTTTCACATTGCAGGTGTTTTTGCGCTAGATTTCACATTGCTGGTGTTTTTGCACTAGGTTTCACATTGATGGTGTTTTTGCACTAGGTTTCACATTGCAGGTGTTTTTGCACTAGGTTTCACATTGCTGGTGTTTTTGCACTAGGTTTCACATTGCTGGTGTTTTTGCACCAAATTTCACATTGTGGATGTTTTTGATGTTAGGTTTCATATTGCGCTTGGTTTTTTGTTAGGTTTCACATTGTGGGTGTTTTTGCGCTTGGTTTCACATTGTGGGTGATTTTGCGCTAGATTTCATATTGCTGGTGTTTTTGCACTAGGTTTCACATTGCTGGTGTTTTTGCACTAGGTTTCATATTACTGGTGTTTTTGCACTAGGTTTCACATTGCTGGTGTTTTTGCACTAGGTTTCACATTGCAGGTGTTTTTCGTGTTAGGTTTCATATTGTGCGTTGTTTTTTCGTAGGTTTCACATTGTGGGTGTTTTTGCCCTAGATTTCATATTGCTGGTGTTTTTGCACTAGGTTTCACATTGCTGGTGTTTTTGCACTAGGTTTCACATTGCTTGTGTTTTTGCGCTAGATGTCACATTGCTGGTGATTTTGCACTAGGTTTCACATTGCTGGTGTTTTTGCACTAGATTTCACATTGCAGGTGTTTTTGGTGTTAGGTTTCATATTGTGCGTTGTTTTTTCGTAGGTTTCACATTGTGGGTGTTTTTGCCCTAGATTTCATATTGCTGGTGTTTTTGCACTAGGTTTCACATTGCAGGTGTTTTTGCGCTAGGTTTCACATTACAGGTGTTTTTGTGCTAGGTTTCAGATTGTGGGTGTTTTCGCGATGGGTTTCATATTGCAGGTGTTTCTGCGCTAGGTTTTACATTGCGGGTGTTTTTGCGCTAGGTTTCACATTGCAGGTGTTTTTGCGCTAGGTTTCACATTGCAGGTGTTTTTGCGCTAGGTTTCACATTGCAGCTGTTTTTGTGCTAGATTTCATATTGCTGGTGTTTTTGCACCAGGTTTCACATTGCTGGTGTTTTTGCACTAGATTTCACATTGCGGGTGTTTTTGCACTAGGTTTCACATTGCTGGTGTTTTTGCACTAGGTTTCATATTGCGGGTGTTTTTGCAATAGGTTTCACATTGCTGGTGTTTTTGCACTAGGTTTCACATTGCTGGTGTTTTTGCACTAGGTTTCACATTGCTGGTGTTTTTGCTCTAGATGTCATATTGCTGGTGATTTTGCTCTAGGTTTCACATTGCTGGTGTTTTTGCACTAGATTTCACATTGCAGGTGTTTTTGGTGTTAGGTTTCATATTGTGCGTGGTTTTTTCGTAGGTTTCACATTGTGGGTGTTTTTGCCATAGATTTCATATTTCTGGTGTTTTTGCACTAGGTTTCACATTGCTGGTGTTTTTTCACTAGGTTTCACATTGCTGGTGTTTTTGCACTAGATTTCACATTGCAGGTGTTTTTGGTGTTAGGTTGCATATTGTGCATGGTTTTTTCGTAGGTTTCACATTGTGGGTGTTTTTGCCCTAGATTTAATATTGCTGGGTTTTTTGCACTAGGTTTCACATTGTGGGTGTTTTTGCACTAGATTTCACATTGCTGGTGTTTTTGCACTAGGTTTCACGTTGCTGGTGTTTTTGCACTAGGTTTCACATTGCGGGTGTTTTTGCACTAGGTTTCACATTACTGGTGTTTTTGCACTAGGTTTCACATTGCTGGTGTTTTTGCACTAGGTTTCACATTGCAGGTGTTTTTGCACTAGGTTTCACATTGCGGATGTTTTTGCACTAGGTTTCACATTACTGGTGTTTTTGCACTATGTTTCACATTGCTGGTGTTTTTGCACTAGGTTTCACATTGCTGGTGTTTTTGCACTAGGTTTCACATTGCTGGTGTTTTTGCACTAGGTTTCACATTGCAGGTGTTTTTGCGCTAGGTTTCAAATTGCTGGTGTTTTTGCACTAGGTTTCACATTGCAGATGTTTTTGCCTTAGGTTTCACATTGCGGGTGTTTTTGCACTAGGTTTCACATTGCATGTGTTTTTGCCCTAGGTTTCACATTGCTGGTGTTTTTGCACTAGATTTCACATTGCAGGTGTTTTTGCACTAGGTTTCACATTGCGGGTGTTTTTGCACTAGGTTTCACATTGCAGGTGTTTTTGCGCTAGGATTCACATTGCGGGTGTTTTTGCGCTAGGTTTCACATTGTGTGTTTGTGCACTACGTTTCATATTGTGTGTGTTTGTGCACTAGGTTTCACATTGCTGGTGTTTTTGCACTAGGTTTCACATTGTGGGTGTTTTTGCGCTAGGTTTCACATTGCTGGTGTTTTTGCACTAGATTTCACATTGCTGGTGTTTTTGCTCTAGGTTTCACATTGCTGGTGTTTTTGCTCTAGGTTTCACATTGCTGGTGTTTTTGCACTAGGTTTCACATTGCGGGTGTTTGTGCACTAGGTTTCACATTGCTGGTGTTTTTGCACTAGGTTTCACATTGCAGGTGTTTTTGCGCTAGGTTTCACATTGCAGGTGTTTTTGCGCTAGATTTCACATTGCTGGTGTTTTTGCCCTAGGTTTCACATTGATGGTGTTTTTGCACTAGGTTTCACATTGCAGGTGTTTTTGCGCTAGGTTTCACATTGCTGGTGTTTTTGCACCAAATTTCACATTGTGGGTGTTTTTACACCAGGTTTCACATTGCTGGTGTTTTTGCACTAGGTTTCACATTGCTGGTGTTTTTGCACTAGATTTCACATTGTGGGTGTTTTTACACCAGGTTTCACATTGCTGGTGTTTTTGCACTAGGTTTCAAATTGCTGGTGTTTTTGCACTAGGTTTCACATTGCTGGTGTTTTTCGTGTTAGGTTTCATATTGTGCGTTGTTTTTTCGTAGGTTTCACATTGTGGGTGTTTTTGCGCTAGATGTCATATTGCTGGTGATTTTGCACTAGGTTTCACATTGCTGGTGTTTTTGCACTAGATTTCACATTGCAGGTGTTTTTGGTGTTACGTTTCATATTGTCCGTGGTTTTTTCGTAGGTTTCACATTGCTGGTGTTTTTGCACTAGGTTTCACATTGCAGGTGTTTTTGCGCTAGGTTTCACATTACAGGTGTTTTTGTGCTAGGTTTCAGATTGCGGGTGTTTTCGCGATGGGTTTCATATTGCAGGTGTTTCTGCGCTAGGTTTTACATTGCGGGTGTTTTTGCGCTAGGTTTCACATTGCAGGTGTTTTTGTGCTAGGTTTCACATTGCAGCTGTTTTTGCACTAAATTTCACATTGTGGGTGTTTTTGGTGTTAGGTTTCATATTGCGCTTGGTTTTTTGGTAGGTTTCACATTGTGGGTGTTTTTGCGCTAGGTTTCACATTGCTGGTGTTTTTGCGCTAGGTTTCACATTGCAGCTGTTTTTGTGCTAGATTTCATATTGCTGGTGTTTTTGCACTAGATTTCACATTGCGGGTGTTTTTGCACTAGGTTTCACATTGCTGGTGTTTTTGCACTAGATTTCAAATTGCGGGTGTTTTTGCAATAGGTTTCACATTGCTGGTGTTTTTGCACTAGGTTTCACATTGCTGGTGTTTTTGCACTATGTTTCACATTGCTGGTGTTTTTGCTCTAGATGTCATATTGCTGGTGTTTTTGCACTAGGTTTCACATTGCTGGTGTTTTTGCACTAGGTTTCACATTGCAGGTGTTTTTCGTGTTAGGTTTCATATTGTCCGTGGTTTTTTCGTAGGTTTCACATTGTGGGTGTTTTTTCCCTAGATTTCGTATTGCTGGTGTTTTTGCACTAGGTTTCACATTGCAGGTGTTTTTGCGCTAGGTTTCACATTACAGGTGTTTTTGTGCTAGGTTTCACATTGCAGCTGTTTTTGTGCTAGGTTTCACATAGCTGTTGTTTTTGCACTAAATTTCACATTGCAGGTGTTTTTGGTGTTAGGTTTCATATTGCGCTTGGTTTTTTGGTAGGTTTCACATTGTGGGTGTTTTTGCGCTAGGTTTCACATTGCTGGTGTTTTTGCACTAGGTTTCACATTGCTGGTGTTTTTGCACTAGATTTCACATTGCGGGTGTTTTTGCACTAGGTTTCACATTGCTGGTGTTTTTGCACTAGGTTTCATATTGCGGGTGTTTTTGCTATAGGTTTCACATTGCTGGTGTTTTTGCATTAGGTTTCACATTGCTGGTGTTTTTGCACTAGGTTTCACATTGCTGGTGTTTTTGCGCTAGGTTTCACATTGCTGGTGATTTTACACTAGGTTTCACATTGCTGGTGTTTTTGCACTAGATTTCACATTGCTGGTGTTTTTGCACTAGATTTCACATTGTGGGTGTTTTTACACTAGGTTTCACATTGCTGGTGTTTTTGCACTAGGTTTCACATTGCTTGTGTTTTTGCACTAGGTTTCACATTGCTGGTGTTTTTGCACTAGATTTCACATTGCAGGTGTTTTTGCACTAGGTTTCACATTGCTGGTGTTTTTGCACTAGGTTTCACATTGCTGGTGATTTTACACTAGGTTTCACATTGCTGGTGTTTTTGCACTAGATTTCACATTGCTGGTGTTTTTGCACTAGATTTCAAATTGTGGGTGTTTTTACACTAGGTTTCACATTGCTGGTGTTTTTGCACTAGATTTCACATTGCTGGTGTTTTTGCACTAGATTTCACATTGTGCGTGTTTTTACACTAGGTTTCACATTGCTGGTGTTTTTGCACTAGGTTTCACATTGCTGGTGTTTTTGCCCTAGGTTTCACATTGCTGGTGTTTTTGCACTAGATTTCACATTGCAGGTGTTTTTGCACTAGGTTTCACATTGCTGGTGTTTTTGCACTAGGTTTCACATTGCAGGTGTTTTTGCGCTAGGTTTCACATTGTGGGTGTTTTTGCGCTAGATTTCACATTGCTGGTGTTTTTGCACTAGGTTTCACATTGATGGTGTTTTTGCACTAGGTTTCACATTGCTGGTGTTTTTGCACCAAATTTCACATTGTGGATGTTTTTGATGTTAGGTTTCATATTGCGCTTGGTTTTTTGTTAGGTTTCACATTGTGGGTGTTTTTGCGCTAGATTTCATATTGCTGGTGTTTTTGCACTAGGTTTCACATTGCAGGTGTTTTTGCGCTAGATTTCATATTGCTGGTGTTTTTGCACTAGGTTTCACATTGCAGGTGTTTTTGCGGTAGGTTTCACATTGTGGGTGTTTTTGCGCTAGATTTCACATTGCTGGTGTTTTTGCACTAGGTTTCACATTGATGGTGTTTTTGCACTAGGTTTCACATTGCTGGTGTTTTTGCACCAAATTTCACATTGTGGATGTTTTTGATGTTAGGTTTCATATTGCGCTTGGTTTTTTGTTAGGTTTCACATTGTGGGTGTTTTTGCGCTAGATTTCATATTGCTGGTGTTTTTGCACTAGGTTTCACATTGCTGGTGTTTTTGCACTACATTTCACATTGTGGGTGTTTTTGCACTAGGTTTCACATTGCTGGTGTTTTTGCGCTAGGTTTCACATTGCTGGTGATTTTACACTAGGTTTCACATTGCTGGTGTTTTTGCACTAGATTTCACATTGCTGGTGTTTTTGCACTAGATTTCACATTGTGGGTGTTTTTACACTAGGTTTCACATTGCTGGTGTTTTTGCACTAGGTTTCACATTGCTTGTGTTTTTGCACTAGGTTTCACATTGCTGGTGTTTTTGCCCTAGGTTTCACATTGCTGGTGTTTTTGCACTAGATTTCACATTGCAGGTGTTTTTGCACTAGGTTTCACATTGCTGGTGTTTTTGCACTAGGTTTCACATTGCAGGTGTTTTTGCGCTAGGTTTCACATTGCGGGTGTTTTTGCGCTAGATTTCACATTGCTGGTGTTTTTGCACTAGGTTTCACATTGATGGTGTTTTTGCACTAGGTTTCACATTGCTGGTGTTTTTGCACCAAATTTCACATTGTGGATGTTTTTGATGTTAGGTTTCATATTGCGCTTGGTTTTTTGTTAGGTTTCACATTGTGGGTGTTTTTGCGCTAGATTTCATATTGCTGGTGTTTTTGCACTAGGTTTCACATTGCTGGTGTTTTTGCACTAGGTTTCACATTGCTGGTGATTTTGCACTAGATTTCACATTGTGGGTGTTTTTACACCAGGTTTCACATTGCTGGTGTTTTTGCACTAGGTTTCACATTGCAGGTGTTTTTGGTGTTACGTTTCATATTGTGCGTTGTTTTTTCGTAAGTTTCACATTGTGGGTGTTTTTGCCCTAGATTTCATATTGCTGGTGTTTTTGCACTAGGTTTCACATTGCTGGTGTTTTTGAACTAGGTTTCACATTGCTGGTGTTTTTGCGCTAGATGTCATATTGCTGGTGATTTTGCACTAGGTTTCACATTGCTGGTGTTTTTGCACTAGATTTCACATTGCAGGTGTTTTTGGTGTTACGTTTCATATTGTCCGTGGTTTTTTCGTAGGTTTCACATTGTGGGTGTTTTTTCCCTAGATTTCGTATTGCTGGTGTTTTTGCACTAGGTTTCACATTGCAGGTGTTTTTGCGCTAGGTTTCACATTACAGGTGTTTTTGTGCTAGGTTTCAGATTGCGGGTGTTTTCGCGATGGGTTTCATATTGCAGGTGTTTCTGCGCTAGGTTTTACATTGCGGGTGTTTTTGCGCTAGGTTTCACATTGCAGTGGTTTTGTGCTAGGTTTCACATTGCAGCTGTTTTTGTGCTAGGTTTCACATTGCTGTTGTTTTTGCACTAAATTTCACATTGTGGGTGTTTTTGGTGTTAGGTTTCATATTGCGCTTGGTTTTTTGGTAGGTTTCACATTGTGGGTGTTTTTGCGCTAGGTTTCACATTGCTGGTGTTTTTGCGCTAGGTTTCACATTGCAGCTGTTTTTGTGCTAGATTTCATATTGCTGGTGTTTTTGCACTAGGTTTCACATTGCTGGTGTTTTTGCACTAGATTTCACATTGCGGGTGTTTTTGCACTAGGTTACACATTGCTGGTGTTTTTGCACTAGTTTTCACATTGCAGGTGTTTTTGCACTAGGTTTCACATTACTGGTGTTTTTGCACTATGTTTCACATTGCTGGTGTTTTTTCACTAGGTTTCACATTACTGGTGTTTTTGCACTATGTTTCACATTGCTGGTGTTTTTGCACTAGGTTTCACATTGCAGGTGTTTTTGCGCTAGGTTCACATTGCTGGTGTTTTTGCACTAGGTTTCACAATGCTGGTGTTTTTGCACTAGGTTTCACATTGCATATGTTTTTGCCCTAGGTTTCACATTGCGGGTGTTTTTGCAATAGGTTTCACATTGCATGTGTTTTTGCACTAGGTTTCACAATGCATATGTTTTTGCTCTAGGTTTCACATTGCTGGTGTTTTTGCACTAGATTTCACATTGCAGGTGTTTTTGCACTAGGTTTCATATTGCAGGTGTTTTTGAACTAGGTTTCATATTGCAGGTGTTTTTGCACTAGCTTTCATATTGCAGTTGTTTTTGTGCTAGTTTTCACATTGCAGGTGTTTTTGCACTAGGTTTCACTTTGCCTCAGTTTTTGTGCTAGGTTTCAGATTGTGCGTGTTTTTGCACTAGGTTTCACATTGTGGGTGTTTGTGCACTAGGTTTCAGATTGCGCTTGTTTTTGCACTAGGTTTCATATTGCAGCTGTTTTTGCGCTAGGTTTCATATTGCAGGTGTTTTTGCACTAGGTTTCACATTGTGGGTGTTTGTGCACTAGGTTTCATATTGCAGGTGTTTTTTCACTAGGTTTCATATTGCAGGTGTTTTTGCACTAGCTTTCATATTGCAGTTGTTTTTGTGCTAGTTTTCACATTGCAGGTGTTTTTGCACTAGGTTTCACTTTGCCTCAGTTTTTGTGCTAGGTTTCAGATTGTGCTTGTTTTTGCACTAGGTTTCACATTGTGGGTGTTTGTGCACTAGGTTTCAGATTGCACTTGTTTTTGTGCTAGGTTTCATATTGCTGGTGTTTTTGCACTAGGTTTCACATTACAGGTGTTTTTGTGCTAGGTTTCACATTGCGGATGTTTTTGCGATGGGTTTCACATTACAGGTGTTTTTGTGCTAGGTTTTACATTGCGGGTGTTTTTGCGCTAGGTTTCACATTGCAGCTGTTTTTGCACTAGGTTTCACATTGCTGTTGTTTTTGCACTAAATTTCACATTGTGGGTGTTTTTTGTGTTAGGTTTCATATTGCGCTTGGTTTTTTGGTAGGTTTCACATTGTGGATGTTTTTGCACTTGGTTTCACATTGCAGCTGTTTTTGTGCTAGATTTCATATTGCTGGTGTTTTTGCACTAGGTTTCACATTGCTGGTGTTTTTGCACTAGGTTTCACATTGTGGGTGTTTTTGCACTAGGTTTCACATTGCAGGTGTTTTTGCGATAGGTTTCACATTGCTGGTGTTTTTGCACTAGGTTTCATATTGCAGGTGTTTTTGCACTTGGTTTCACATTGCAGCTGTTTTTGTGCTAGATTTCATATTGCTGGTGTTTTTGCACTAGGTTTCACATTGCTGGTGTTTTTGCACTAGATTTCACATTGCAGGTGTTTTTGCACTAGGTTTCAGATTGCGCGTGTTTTTGCACTAGGTTTCACATTGTGGGTGTTTGTGCACTAGGTTTCATATTGCAGGTGTTTTTGCACTAGGTTTCATATTGCAGGTGTTTTTGCACTAGGTTTCATATTGCAGGTGTTTTTGAACTAGGTTTCACTTTGCCTGTGTTTTGCTAGGTTTCAGATTGCGCGTGTTTTTGCACTAGGTTTCACATTGTGGGTGTTTGTGCACTAGGTTTCATATTGCAGGTGTTTTTTCACTAGGTTTCATATTGCAGTTGTTTTTGCACTAGCTTTCATATTGCAGTTGTTTTTGTGCTAGTTTTCACATTGCAGGTGTTTTTGCACTAGGTTTCACTTTGCCTCAGTTTTTGTGCTAGGTTTCAGATTGCAGGTGTTTTTGCGATAGGTTTCACATTGCAGGTGTTTTTGCACTAGGTTTCATATTGCAGGTGTTTTTGCACTTGGTTTCACATTGCAGCTGTTTTTGTGCTAGATTTCATATTGCTGGTGTTTTTGCACTAGGTTTCACATTGCTGGTGTTTTTGCACTAGATTTCACATTGCAGGTGTTTTTGCACTAGGTTTCAGATTGCGCGTGTTTTTGCACTAGGTTTCACATTGTGGGTGTTTGTGCACTAGGTTTCATATTGCAGGTGTTTTTGCACTAGGTTTCATATTGCAGGTGTTTTTGCACTAGGTTTCATATTGCAGGTGTTTTTGAACTAGGTTTCACTTTGCCTGTGTTTTGCTAGGTTTCAGATTGCGCGTGTTTTTGCACTAGGTTTCACATTGTGGGTGTTTGTGCACTAGGTTTCATATTGCAGGTGTTTTTTCACTAGGTTTCATATTGCAGGTGTTTTTGCACTAGCTTTCATATTGCAGTTGTTTTTGTGCTAGTTTTCACATTGCAGGTGTTTTTGCACTAGGTTTCACTTTGCCTCAGTTTTTGTGCTACGTTTCAGATTGTGCGTGTTTTTGCACTAGGTTTCACATTGTGGGTGTTTGTGCACTAGGTTTCAGATTGCGCTTGTTTTTGCACTAGGTTTCACATTGTGGGTGTTTTTGCACTAGGTTTCATATTGCAGGTGTTTTTGCGCTAGGTTTCATATTGCAGGTGTTTTTGCACTAGGTTTCACATTGTGGGTGTTTTTGCACTAGGTTTCATATTGCAGGTGTTTTTGTGCTAGGTTTCATATTGCAGGTGTTTTTGCACTAGTTTTCATATTGCAAGTGTTTTTGCACTAGGTTTCACATTACAGGTGTTTTTGTGCTAGGTTTCACATTGCGGATGTTTTTGCGATGGGTTTCACATTACAGGTGTTTTTGTGCTAGGTTTTACATTGCGGGTGTTTTTGCGCTAGGTTTCACATTGCAGCTGTTTTTGCACTAGGTTTCACATTGCTGTTGTTTTTGCACTAAATTTCACATTGTGGGTGTTTTTTGGTAGGTTTCACATTGTGGATGTTTTTGCACTTGGTTTCACATTGCAGCTGTTTTTGTGCTAGATTTCATATTGCTGGTGTTTTTGCACTTGGTTTCACATTGCTGGTGTTTTTGCACTAGGTTTCACATTGCTGGTGTTTTTGCACTAGATTTCACATTGCAGGTGTTTTTGCACTAGGTTTCATATTGCAGGTGTTTTTACACTTGGTTTCACATTGCAGCTGTTTTTGTGCTAGATTTCATATTGCTGGTGTTTTTGCACTAGGTTTCACATTGCTGGTGTTTTTGCACTAGATTTCACATTGCAGGTGTTTTTGCACTAGGTTTCATATTGCAGGTGTTTTTGAACTAGGTTTCAGATTGCGCGTGTTTTTGCACTAGGTTTCACATTGTGGGTGTTTGTGCACTAGGTTTCATATTGCAGGTGTTTTTGCACTAGGTTTCATATTGCAGGTGTTTTTGCACTAGGTTTCATATTGCAGGTGTTTTTGAACTAGGTTTCACTTTGCCTGTGTTTTGCTAGGTTTCAGATTGCGCGTGTTTTTGCACTAGGTTTCACATTGTGGGTGTTTGTGCACTAGGTTTCATATTGCAGGTGTTTTTTCACTAGGTTTCATATTGCAGGTGTTTTTGCACTAGCTTTCATATTGCAGTTGTTTTTGTGCTAGTTTTCACATTGCAGGTGTTTTTGCACTAGGTTTCACTTTGCCTCAGTTTTTGTGCTAGGTTTCAGATTGCGCTTGTTTTTGCACTAGGTTTCACATTGTGGGTGTTTTTGCACTAGGTTTCATATTGCAGGTGTTTTTGTGCTAGGTTTCATATTGCAGGTGTTTTTGCACTAGTTTTCATATTGCAAGTGTTTTTGTGCTAGGTTTCATATTGCTGGTGTTTTTGCACTAGTTTTCATATTGCAAGTGTTTTTGTGCTAGGTTTCACATTACAGGTGTTTTTGTGCTAGGTTTCACATTGCGGATGTTTTTGCGATGGGTTTCACATTACAGGTGTTTTTGTGCTAGGTTTTACATTGCGGGTGTTTTTGCGCTAGGTTTCACATTGCAGCTGTTTTTGCACTAGGTTTCACATTGCTGTTGTTTTTGCACTAAATTTCACATTGTGGGTGTTTTTTGTGTTAGGTTTCATATTGCGCTTGGTTTTTTGGTAGGTTTCACATTGTGGATGTTTTTGCACTTGGTTTCACATTGCAGCTGTTTTTGTGCTAGATTTCATATTGCTGGTGTTTTTGCACTAGGTTTCACATTGCTGGTGTTTTTGCACTAGGTTTCATATTGTGGGTGTTTTTGCACTAGGTTTCACATTGCAGGTGTTTTTGCGATAGGTTTCACATTGCAGCTGTTTTTGCGCTAGATTTCATATTGCTGGTGTTTTTGCACTAGGTTTCACATTGCTGCTGTTTTTGCTCTAGATGTCATATTGCTGGTCATTTTGCACTAGATTTCACATTGCAGGTGTTTTTGGTGTTAGGTTTCATATTGTGCGTGGTTTTTTCGTAGGTTTCACATTGTGGGTGTTTTTGCCCTATATTTCATATTGCTGGTGTTTTTGCACTAGGTTTCACATTACAGGTGTTTTTGTGCTAGGTTTCACATTGCGGGTGTTTTCGTGATGGGTTTCATATTGCAGGTGTTTCTGCGCTAGGTTTTACATTGCGGGTGTTTTTGCGCTAGGTTTCACATTGCAGGAGTTTTTGTGCTAGGTTTCACATTGCAGCTGTTTTTGTGCTAGGTTTCACATTGCACTTGGTTTTTAGGTAGGTTTCACATTGTAGGTGTTTTTGCACTAGATTTCATATTGCTGGTGTTTTTGCTCTAGGTTTCACATTGTGGGTGTTTTTGCGCTAGGTTTCACATTGCGGGTGTTTTTGTGCTAGGTTTCACATTGCGGGTGTTTTCGCGATGGGTTTCATATTGCAGGTGTTTCTGCGCTAGGTTTTACATTGCGGGTGTTTTTGCGCTAGGTTTCACATTGCAGGTGTTTTTGTGCTAGGTTTCACATTGCAGCTGTTTTTGGTGTTAGGTTTCATATTGCGCTTGGTTTTTTGGTAGGTTTCACATTGTAGGTGTTTTTGCACTAGATTTCATATTGCTGGTGTTTTTGCTCTAGGTTTCACATTGTGGGTGTTTTTGCGCTAGGTTTCACATTGCGGGTGTTTTTGCACTAGGTTTCACATTGCTGGTGTTTTTGCACTAGGTTTCACATTGCTGGTGTTTTTGCACCAAATTTCACATTGTGGATGTTTTTGGTGTTAGGTTTCATATTGAGCTTGGTTTTTTGTTAGGTTTCACATTGTGGGTGTTTTTGCGCTAGGTTTCACATTGTGGGTGTTTTTGTGCTAGATTTCATATTGCTGGTGTTTTTGCACTAGGTTTCACATTGCTGGTGTTTTTGCACTAGATTTCACATTGCGGATGTTTTTGCACTAGGCTTCACATTGCTGGTGTTTTTGCACTAGGTTTCACATTGCTGGTGTTTTTGCACCAAATTTCACATTGTGGATGTTTTTGGTGTTAGGTTTCATATTGAGCTTGGTTTTTTGTTAGGTTTCACACTGTGGGTGTTTTTGCGCTAGGTTTCACATTGTGGGTGTTTTTGCGCTAGATTTCATATTGCTGGTGTTTATGCACTAGGTTTCACATTGCTGGTGTTTTTGCACTAGATTTCACATTGTGGGTGTTTTTGCACTAGGTTTCACATTGCTGGTGTTTTTGCACAAGGTTTCAAATTGCTGGTGTTTTTGCACTAGGTTTCACATTGCTGGTGTTTTTGCACTAGCTTTCACATTGCGGATGTTTTTGCGCTAGGTTTCACATTGCAGCTGTTTTTGCGCTAGATTTCATATTGCTGGTGTTTTTGCACTAGGTTTCACATTGCTGGTGTTTTTGCACTAGGTTTCACATTGTGGGTGTTTTTGCACTAGGTTTCACATTGCAGCTGTTTTTGTGCTAGATTTCATATTGCTGGTGTTTTTGCACTAGGTTTCACATTGTGGGTGTTTTTGCACTAGGTTTCACATTGCTGGTGTTTTTGCACTAGGTTTCACATTGCTGCTGTTTTTGCACTAGGTTTCACATTGCAGGTGTTTTTGCGATAGGTTTCACATTGCAGCTGTTTTTGCGCTAGATTTCATATTGCTGGTGTTTTTGCACTAGGTTTCACATTGCAGGTGTTTTTGGGCTAGATGTCATATTGCTGGTCATTTTGCACTAGATTTCACATTGCAGGTGTTTTTGGTGTTAGGTTTCATATTGTGCGTGGTTTTTTCGTAGGTTTCACATTGTGGGTGTTTTTGCCCTATATTTCATATTGCTGGTGTTTTTGCACTAGGTTTCACGTTACAGGTGTTTTTGTGCTAGGTTTCACATTGCGGATGTTTTCGCGATGGGTTTCACGTTACAGGTGTTTCTGCGCTAGGTTTTACATTGCGGGTGTTTTTGCGCTAGGTTTCACATTGCAGGAGTTTTTGTGCTAGGTTTCACATTGCTGTTGTTTTTGCACTAAATTTCACATTGTGGGTGTTTTTGGTGTTAGGTTTCATATTGCGCTTGGTTTTTAGGTAGGTTTCACATTGTAGGTGTTTTTGTGCTAGATTTCATATTGCTGGTGTTTTTGCACTAGGTTTCACATTGCTGGTGTTTTTAACAAATTTCACATTGTGGATGTTTTTGGTGTTAGGTTTCATATTGAGCTTGGTTTTTTGTTAGGTTTCACATTGTGGGTGTTTTTGCGCTAGGTTTCACATTGGGGGTGTTTTTGCACTAGATTTCACATTGTGGGTGTTTTTGCACTAGGTTTCACATTGCTGGTGTTTTTGCACTAGATTTCACATTGTGGGTGTTTTTGCACTAGGTTTCAAATTGCTGGTGTTTTTGCACTAGATTTCACATTGTGGGTGTTTTTGCACTAGGTTTCACATTGCTGGTGTTTTTGCACTAGGTTTCAAATTGCTGGTGTTTTTGCACTAGGTTTCACATTGCTGGTGTTTTTGCACTAGCTTTCACATTGCAGATGTTTTTGCGCTAGGTTTCACATTGCAGCTGTTTTTGCGCTAGATTTCATATTGCTGGTGTTTTTGCACTTGGTTTCACATTGTGGGTGTTTTTGCGCTAGGTTTCACATTGCAGCTGTTTTTGCGCTAGATTTCACATTGCAGGTGTTTTTGGTGTTAGGTTTCATATTGTGCGTGTTTTTTTCACAGGTTTCACATTACAGTTGTTTTTGTGCTAGGTTTCACATTGCGGGTATTTTCGCGATGGGTTTCATATTGCAGGTGTTTCTGTGCTAGGTTTTACATTGCGGGTGTTTTTGCGCTAGGTTTCACATTGCGGGTGTTTTCGCAATGGGTTTCATATTGCAGGTGTTTCTGCGCTAGGTTTTACATTGTGGGTGTTTTTGCGCTAGGTTTCACATTACAGGTGTTTTTGTGCTAGGTTTCACATTGCGGGTGTTTTCGCGATGGGTTTCATATTGCAGGTGTTTCTGTGCTAGGTTTCACATTGCGGTTGTTTTCGAGATGGGTTTCATATTGCAGGTGTTTCTGCGCTAGGTTTCACATTGCAGGTGTTTTTGCGCTAGATGTCATATTGCTGGTGTTTTTGCACTAGGTTTCACATTGCGGGTATTTTCGCGATGGGTTTCATATTGCAGGTGTTTCTGTGCTAGGTTTTACATTGCGGGTGTTTTTGCGCTAGGTTTCACATTACAGGTGTTTTTGTGCTAGGTTTCACATTGCGGGTGTTTTCGCGATGGGTTTCATATTGCAGGTGTTTCTGTGCTAGGTTACACATTGCGGTTGTTTTCGAGATGGGTTTCATATTGCTGGTGTTTCTGCGCTAGGTTTCACATTGCAGGTGTTTTTGCGATAGGTTTCACATTGCAGCTGTTTTTGCGCTAGATTTCATATTGCTGGTGTTTTTGCACTAGGTTTCACATTGCAGGTGTTTTTGCGCTAGGTTTCACATTGCAGCTGTTTTTGCGCTAGATGTCATATTGCTGGTCATTTTGCACTAGATTTCACATTGCAGGTGTTTTTGGTGTTAGGTTTCATATTGTGCGTGGTTTTTTCGTAGGTTTCACATTGTGGGTGTTTTTGCTCTATATTTCATATTGCTGGTGTTTTTGCACTAGGTTTCACATTGCAGGTGTTTTTGCGATAGGTTTCACATTGCAGCTGTTTTTGCGCTAGGTTTCATATTGCTGGTGTTTTTGCACTAGGTTTCACATTGCAGGTGTTTTTGCGCTAGGTTTCACATTGCAGCTGTTTTTGCGCTAGATGTCATATTGCTGGTCATTTTGCACTAGATTTCACATTGCAGGTGTTTTTGGTGTTAGGTTTCATATTGTGCGTGGTTTTTTCGTAGGTTTCACATTGTGGGTGTTTTTGCTCTATATTTCATATTGCTGGTGTTTTTGCGCTAAATTTCACATTGTTGGTGTTTTTGGTGTTAGGTTTCATATTGTGCTTTGTATTTTGGTAGGTTTCACATTGTGGGTGTTTTTGCACTAGGTTTCACATTGTGGGTGTTTTTGCGCTAGGTTTCACATTGCAGCTGTTTTTCTGCTAGATTTCATTTTGCTAGTGTTTTTGCACTAGGTTTCACATTGCTGGTGTTTTTGCACTAGGTTTCAAATTGCTGGTGTTTTTGCACTAGATTTCACATTGTGGGTGTTTTTGCACTAGGTTTCACATTCCTGGTGTTTTTGCACTAGGTTTCAAATTGCTGGTGTTTTTGCACTCGCTTTCACATTGCGGATGTTTTTGAGCTAGGTTTCACATTGCAGCTGTTTTTGCGCTAGATTTCATATTGCTGGTGTTTTTGCACTTGGTTTCACATTGCTGGTGTTTTTGCACTAGCTTTCACATTGTGGGTGTTTTTGCGCTAGGTTTCACATTGCAGCTGTTTTTGCGCTAGATGTCATATTGCTGGTGTTTTTGCACTAGATTTCACATTGCAGGTGTTTTTGGTGTTAGGTTTCATATTGTGCGTGTTTTTTTCGCAGGTTTCACATTGTGGGTGTTTTTGCCCTAGATTTCATATTGCTGGTGTTTTTGCACTAGGTTTCACATTGCAGGTGTTTTTGCGCTAGGTTTCACATTACAGTTGTTTTTGTGCTAGGTTTCACATTGCGGGTGTTTTCGCGATGGGTTTCATATTGCAGGTGTTTCTGTGCTAGGTTTTACATTGCGGGTGTTTTTGTGCTAGGTTTCACATTGCGGGTGTTTTCGCGATGGGTTTCATATTGCAGGTGTTTCTGCGCTAGGTTTCACATTGCTGGTGTTTTTGCACAAGTTTTCACATTGCTGGTGTTTTTGCACTAGGTTTCACATTGCAGGTGTTTTTGCGATAGGTTTCGCATTGCAGCTGTTTTTGCGCTAGATTTCATATTGTTGGTGTTTTTGCACTAGGTTTCACATTGCAGGTGTTTTTGCGCTAGGTTTCACATTGCAGCTGTTTTTGCGCTAGATGTCATATTGCTGGTCATTTTGCACTAGGTTTCACATTGCAGGTGTTTTTGGTGTTAGGTTTCATATTGTGCGTGGTTTTTTCGTAGGTTTCACATTGTGGGTGTTTTTGCTCTATATTTCATATTGCTGGTGTTTTTGCACTAGGTTTCACATTACAGGTGTTTTTGTACTAGGTTTCACATTGCGGGTGTTTTCGCGATGGGTTTCATATTGCAGGTGTTTCTGCGCTAGGTTTTACATTGCGGGTGTTTTTGCGCTAGGTTTCACATTGCAGGAGTTTTTGTGCTAGGTTTTACATTGCAGCTGTTTTTGTGCTAGGTTTCACATTGCTGTTGTTTTTGCACTAAATTTCACATTGTTGGTGTTTTTGGTGTTAGGTTTCATATTGTGCTTGGTTTTTTGGTTTCACATTGGGTTTCATATTGCAGGTGTTTCTGCGCTAGGTTTCACATTGTGGGTGTTTTTGCACTAGATTTCATATTGCTGGTGTTTTTGCACTAGGTTTCACATTGTGGGTGTTTTTGCGCTAGATTTCATATTGCTGGTGTTTTTGCACTAGGTTTCACATTGCTGGTGTTTTTGCACTAGATTTCACATTGCGGGTGTTTTTGCACTAGGTTTCACATTGCTGGTGTTTTTGCACTAGGTTTCACATTGCTGGTGTTATTGCACCAAATTTCACATTGTGGATGTTTTTGGTGTTAGGTTTCATATTGCGCTTGGTTTTTTGTTAGGTTTCACATTGTGGGTGTTTTTGCGCTTGGTTTCACATTGTGGGTGTTTTTGCGCTAGATTTCATATTGCTGGTGTTTATGCACTAGGTTTCACATTGCTGGTGTTTTTGCACTATCTTTCACATTGCAGGTGTTTTTGCGCTAGGTTTCACATTGCAGCTGTTTTTGCGCTAGATGTCACATTGCTGGTGTTTTTGCACTAGATTTCACATTGCAGGTGTTTTTGCGCTAGGTTTCACATTGCAGGTGTTTTTGGCGGTAGCTTTCATATTGCAGGTGTTTTTGTGGTAGGTTGCACATTGCAGGTGTTTTTGGTGGTAGGTTTCATATTGCGCTTGGTTTTATGGTAGGTTTCACACTGCGGGTGCTTTTGCACTAGGTTTCATATTGCTGGTGTTTTTGCGCTAGGTTTCACTTTGCAGGTGTTTTTGCACTAGGTTTCACATTGCAGGTGCTTTTAGCGGTAGGTTTCATATTGCGTTTGGTTTTATGGTAGGTTTCATATTGCAGGTGTTATTGTGCTAGGTTTCACATTGCTGGTGTTTTTGCACTAGGTTTCATATTGCTGGTGTTTTTGCGCTAGGTTTCATATTGCTGGTATTTTTGCACTAGGTTTCATATTGCAGGTGTTTTTGCGCTAACTTTCATATTACTGATGTTTTTGCACTAGGTTTCACTTTGCGGGTGTTTTTGTGCTAGGCTTCACTTTGCACTTGTTTTTGCGGTAGGCTTCACATTGTGGGCATTTTTGCACTAGGTTTCACATTGCTGGTGTTTTCGCGATGGGTTTCATATTGCGGGTCTTATTGCGCTAGATTTCACATTGCAGGTGTTTTTGGCGGTAGCTTTCATATTGCAGGTGTTTTTGTGCTAGGTTGCACATTGCTGGTGTTTTTGGCGGTAGGTTTCATATTGCGCTTGGTTTTAAGGTAGGTTTCACATTGCGGGTGTTTTTGCGCTAGGTTTCATATTGCGCTTGGTTTTAAGGTAGCTTTCATATTGCTGGTGTTTTTGCACTAGGTTTCATATTGCCGGTGTTTTTGCGCTAGGTTTCATATTGCATGTGTTTTTGCGCTTGGTTTCATATTGCGGGTGTTTTTGTGCTAGGTTTCACATTGCAGGTGTTTTTGGTGGTAGGTTTCATATTGCGCTTGGTTTTATGGTAGGTTTCACACTGCGGGTGCTTTTGCACTAGGTTTCATATACCAGGTGTTTTTGTGGTTGGTTTCACATTGCTGGTGTTTTTGCACTAGGTTTCATATTGCTGGTGTTTTTGCGCTAGGTTTCATATTGCTGGTGTTTTTGCACTAGGTTTCATATTGCAGGTGTTTTTGCGCAAGGTTACACATTGCAGGTGTTTTTGCGCTAACTTTCATATTGCTGATGTTTTTGCACTAGGTTTCACTTTGCGGGTGTTTTTGTACAAGGCTTCACATTGCTGGTGTTTTCGCGATGGGATTCATATTGCAGGTCTTATTGCGCCAGGTTTCACATTACAGGTGTTTTTGGCGGTAGCTTTCATATTGCAGGTGTTTTTGTGCTAGGTTGCACATTGCTGGTGTTTTTGGCGGTAGGTTTCATATTGTGCTTGGTTTTATGGTAGGTTTCACATTGCGGGTGTTTTTACGCTAGCTTTCATATTGCTGGTGTTTTTGCACTAGGTTCCATATTGCAGGTGTTTTTGCGCTAGGTTTCATATTGCGGTGGTTTTTGCGCTAGGTTTCACATTGCAGGTGTTTTTGGTGGTAGGTTTCATATTGCGCTTGGTTTTATGGTAGGTTTCATATTGCGCTTGGTTTTATGGTAGGTTTCACATTGCTGGTGTTTTTGTGGTAGGTTTCACATTGTGGGTGTTATTGCGCTAGCTTTCATATTGCTGGTGTTTTTGCACTAGGTTTCATATTGCGGGTGTTTTTGCGCTAGGTTTCATATTGCAGGTGTTTTTGCGCTAGGTTTCACATTGCAGGTGTTTTTGGTGGTAGGTTTCATATTGCGCTTGGTTTTATGGTAGATTTCATTTTGCGCTTGGTTTTATGGTAGGTTTCACATTGCTGGTGTTATTGCGCTAGCTTTCATATTGCTGGTGTTTTTGCACTAGGTTTCATATTGCGGGTGTTTTTGCGCTATGTTTCATATTGCAGATGTTTTTGCGCTAGGTTTCACATTGCAGGTGTTTTTGGTGGTAGGTTTCATATTGCGCTTGGTTTTATGGTAGATTTCATTTTGCGCTTGGTTTTATGGTAGGTTTCACATTGCTGGTGTTTTTGTGGTAGGTTTCACATTGTGGGTGTTATTGCGCTAGCTTTCATATTGCTGGTGTTTTTGCACTAGGTTTCATATTGCAGGTGTTTTTGCGCTAGATTTCATATTGCAGATGTTTTTGCGCTAGGTTTCACATTGCAGATGTTTTTGGTGGTAGGTTTCATATTGCGCTTGATTTTATGGTAGGCTTCACATTGTATGTGTTTTTGTGGTATGTTTCACATTGTGGGTGTTTTTGCGCTAGCTGTCATATTGCAGGTGTTTTTGCGCTAGGTTTCATATTGCTGGTGTTTTTGGTGGTAGGTTTCATATTGCGCTTGGTTTTATGGTAGGCTTCACATTTCGGGTGCTTTTGCACTAGGTTTCACTTTGCGGGTGTTTTTGCGCTAGGTTTCACATTGCGGGTATTTTTGTGCTAGGCTTCACATTGCAGGTGTTTTTGTGGTAGGTTTCACATTGTGGGTGTTATCGCCCTAGCTTTCATATTGCTGGTGTTTTTGCACTATGTTTCACTTTGCGGGTGTTTTTGCGCTAGATTTCACTTTGCAGGTGTTTTTGTGCTAGGATTCACATTGTGGGTGTTATTGCGCTAGCTTTAATATTGCAGGTGTTTTTGCGCTAGGTTTCATATTGCAGGTGTTTTTGGTGGTAGGTTTCACATTGTGGGTGTTATTGCGCTAGCTTTCATATTGCTGGTGTTTTTGCACTAGGTTTCAAATTGCAGGTCTTTTTGCACTAGGGTTCACTTTGTGGGTGTTTTTGCGAAGGGTTTCATATTGCAGGTGCCTTTGCACTAGGTTTCACTTTGTGGGTTTTTTTGTGCTAGGTTTCACATTGCATTTGTTTTTGCACAAGTTTTCACATTGCCTGCGTTTTTGTGCTAGGTTTCAGATTACGCCTGTTTTCGTGATGGGTTTCATATTTCATGTGTTTTTGCGCTAGGTTTCACATTGCGTCGGTTTTTGCACTAGGTTTCACATTGTTGGTGTTTTCGTGATGGGTTTCACATTGCGGGTGTTTTCGCGATGGGTTTCATATTGCGGGTGTTTTTGCACTAGGTTTCATATTGCAGATGTTTTTGCGCTAGGATTCACTTTGCGGGTATTTTTGTGATGGTTTTCTTATTGCGGGTGTTTTTGCGCTAGTTGACACATTGTGGGTGTTTTTGCACTAGGTTTCACATTGCAGGTGTTTTTGCGCTTGGTTTCACTTTGCGGGTGTTTTTGTGCTAGGTTTCACATTGCAGCTGTTTTTGCGCTAGATTTCATATTGCAGGTGTTTTTGCACTAGGTTTCACATTGCAGGTGTTTTTGGTGTTAGGTTTCACATTGCTGGTGTTTTTGCGCTAGGTTTCACATTGCAGCTGTTTTTGCGCTAGATTTCATATTGCTGGTGTTTTTGCACTAGGTTTCACATTGCAGGTGTTTCTTTACTAGATTTCACATTGCAGTTATTTTTGCGCTAGATTTCATATTGTGGGTATTTTTGGTGTTAGGTTTCATATTGCTCTGGGTTTTTTGGTAGGTTTCACATTGCGGGTGTTTTTGCGCTTGGTTTCACATTGCAGGTGTTTTGCGCTAGATTTCATATTGCTGGTGTTTTTGCACTAGGTTTCACATTGCAGGTGTTTTTGCGCTAGGTTTCACATTACAGGTGTTTTTGCACTAGGTTTCACATTGCAGGTGTTTTTGCGCTAGGTTTCACATTGCAGGTGTTTTTGTGCTAGCTTTCACTTTGCAACTGTTTTTGTGCTAGATTTCAAATTGCTGGTGTTTTTGCACTAGATTTCACATTGCTGGTGTTTTTGCACCAAATTTCACATTGTGGATGTTTTTGGTGTTAGGTTTCATATTGCGCTTGGGTTTTTGTTTGGTTTCACATTGTGGGTGTTTTTGCGCTAGATTTCATATTGCTGGTGTTTTTGCAATAGGTTTCAAATTGCTGGTGTTTTTGCACTAGATTTCACATTGCAGGTGTTTTTGGTGTTAGGTTGCATATTGTGCGTGGTTTTTTCGTAGGTTTCACATTGTGGGTGTTTTCGCCCTAGATTTCATATTGTTGATGTTTTTGCACTAGGTTTCACATTACAGGTGTTTTTGTGCTAGGTTTCACAATGCAGGTGTTTTCGCGATGGGTTTCATATTGCAGGTGTTTCTGCGCTAGGTTTTACATTGCGGGTGTTTTTTCGTAGGTTTCACATTGCGGGTGTTTTCGCGATGGGTTTCATATTGCAGGTGTTTTTACGCTAGGTTTCACATTGCGGGTGTTTTTGCGCTAGGTTTCACAATGCAGGTGTTTTTGCGCTAGGTTTCACATTGCAGTTGTTTTTGCGCTAGGTTTCACATTGCTGTTGTTTTTGCACTAATTTTCACATTGTGGGTGTTATTGATGTTAGGTTTCATATTGCGCTTGGTGTTTTCGTAGGTTTCACATTGCTGGTGTTTTTGCACTAGGTTTCACATTGCAGGTGTTTTTGCGCTAGGTTTCACATTGCGTGTGTTTTTGCACTAGGTTTCACATTGCTGGTGTTTTTGCACTAGATTTCACATTGCTGGTGTTTTTGCACTAGGTTTCACATTGCAGGTGTTTTTGCCCTAGGTTTCACATTGCAGGTGTTTTTGCCCTAGGTTTCACATTGCGGGTGTTTTTGCACTAGGTTTCAAATTTTGGGTGTTTTTGCTCTAGGTTTCACATTGCAGCTGTTTTTGTGCTAGATTTCATATTTCTGGTGTTTTTGCGCTAGGATTCATATTGCTGGTGTTTTTGCGCTAGTTTTCATATTGCAGGTGTTTTTGCGCTAGGTTTCACATTGCGGGTGTTTTTGCTCTAGGTTTCACATTGCGGGTGTTTTTGCACTAGGTTTCACATTGCTGGTGTTTTTGCACTAGTTTTCACATTGCATTTGTTTTTGCGCTTGGTTTCACATTGCAGGTGTTTTTGCACTAGGTTTCACATTGCTGGTGTTTTTGCACTAGGTTTTACATTGCTGGTGTTTTTGCACTACGTTTCACATTGCAGGTGTTTTTGTGCTAGGTTTCACATTGCAGCTGTTTTTGCGTTGATTTCATATTGCAGGTGTTTTTGCACTAGGTTTCACATTGCAGATGTTTTTGGTGTTAGGTTTCATATTGCGCTTGGTTTTTTGGTAGGTTTCATATTGCTGGTGTTTTTGCACTAGGTTTCACATTGCAGGTGTTTTTGCTCTAGGTTTCACATTGCAGGTGTTTTTGGTGTTAGGTTTCATATTGCGCTTGGTTTTTTGATAGGTTTCACATTGTGGATGTTTTTGCCCTAGATTTCATATTGCTGGTGTTTTTGCACTAGGTTTCACATTGCTGGTGTTTTTGCACTAGATTTCAAATTGTGGGTGTTTTTGGTGTTAGGTTTCATATTGCGCTTGGTTTTTTGATAGGTTTCACATTGTGGATGTTTTTGCGGTAGGTTTCACATTGCAGCTGTTTTTTCGCTAGATTTTATATTGCTGGTGTTTTTGCACTAGGTTTCACATTGCTGGTGTTTTTGTACTAGGTTTCACATTGCTGGTGTTTTTGTACTAGGTTTCACATTACAGGTGTTTTTGCGATGGGTTTCACATTGTGGGTGTTTTTGGTGTTAGGTTTCATATTATGCTTGTTTTTTTGGTAGGTTTCACATTGCAGCTGTTTTTGCGCTAGATTTCATATTGCTGGTGTTTTTGCACTAGGTTTCACATTGCAGGTGTTTTTGCGCTAGGTTTCACATTGCTGGTGTTTTTGCGCTAGATTTCATATTGCTGGTGTTTTTGCACTAGGTTTCACATTACAGGTGTTTTTGTGCTAGGTTTCACATTGCAGGTGTTTTCGCGATGGGTTTCATTTTGCTGGTGTTTTTGCACTAGGTTTCACATTGCAGGTGTTTTTGCGCTAGGTTTCACATTACAGGTGTTTTTGTGCTAGGTTTCACATTGCAGGTGTTTTCGCGATGGGTTTCATTTTGCTGGTGTTTTTGCACTAGGTTTCACATTGCAGGTGTTTTTGCACCAAATTTCACATTGTGGATGTTTTTGGTGTTAGGTTTCATATTGCGCTTGTTTTTTGTTAGGTTTCACATTGTGGGTGTTTTTGCGCCAGATTTCACATTGCTGGTGTTTTTGCACTAGGTTTCACATTGCTGGTGTTTTTGCACTAGATTTCAAATTGCTGGTGTTTTTGCGCTAGGTTTCACATTGCAGCTGTTTTTGCGCTAGATTTCATATTGCTGGTGTTTTTGCACTAGGTTTCACATTGCAGGTGTTTTTGCACCAAATTTCACATTGTGGATGTTATTGGTGTTAGGTTTCATATTGCGCTTGGTTTTTTGTTAGGTTTCACATTGTGGGTGTTTTTGCGCTTGGTTTCACATTGCTGGTGTTTTTGCACTAGGTTTCACATTGTGGATGTTTTTGGTGTTAGGTTTCATATTGTGGGTGTTTTTGCACTAGCTTTCACATTGCAGGTGATTTTGCGCTAGGTTTCACATTGCAGGTGATTTTGCGCTAGGTTTCACATTGCAGCTGTGTTTGCGCTAGATTTCATATTGCTGGTGTTTTTGCACTAGGTTTCACATTGCAGGTGTTTTTGCCCTAGGTTTCACATTGCAGGTGTTTTTGCCCTAGGTTTCACATTGCGGGTGTTTTTGCACTAGGTTTCAAATTTTGGGTGTTTTTGCTCTAGGTTTCACATTGCAGCTGTTTTTGTGCTAGATTTCATATTTCTGGTGTTTTTGCGCTAGGATTCATATTGCTGGTGTTTTTGCGCTAGGTTTCACATTGCAGGTGTTTTTGCGCTAGGTTTCACATTGCGGGTGTTTTTGCTCTAGGTTTCACATTGCGGGTGTTTTTGCACTAGGTTTCACATTGCTGGTGTTTTTGCACTAGTTTTCACATTGCATTTGTTTTTGCGCTTGGTTTCACATTGCAGGTGTTTTTGCACTAGGTTTCACATTGCTGGTGTTTTTGCACTAGGTTTTACATTGCTGGTGTTTTTGCACTACGTTTCACATTGCAGGTGTTTTTGTGCTAGGTTTCACATTGCAGCTGTTTTTGCGTTGATTTCATATTGCAGGTGTTTTTGCACTAGGTTTAACATTGCAGATGTTTTTGGTGTTAGGTTTCATATTGCGCTTGGTTTTTTGGTAGGTTTCATATTGCTGGTGTTTTTGCACTAGGTTTCACATTGCAGGTGTTTTTGGTGTTAGGTTTCATATTGCGCTTGGTTTTTTGGTAGGTTTCACATTGCAGGTGTTTTTGCGCTAGGTTTCACAATGCAGCTGTTTTTGCACTAGATTTCAAATTGTGGGTGTTTTTGGTGTTAGGTTTCATATTGCGCTTGGTTTTTTGATAGGTTTCACATTGTGGATGTTTTTGCCCTAGATTTCATATTGCTGGTGTTTTTGCACTAGGTTTCACATTGCTGGTGTTTTTGCACTAGATTTCAAATTGTGGGTGTTTTTGGTGTTAGGTTTCATATTGCGCTTGGTTTTTTGATAGGTTTCACATTGTGGATGTTTTTGCGGTAGGTTTCACATTGCAGCTGTTTTTTCGCTAGATTTTATATTGCTGGTGTTTTTGCACTAGGTTTCACATTGCTGGTGTTTTTGTACTAGGTTTCACATTACAGGTGTTTTTGCGATGGGTTTCACATTGTGGGTGTTTTTGGTGTTAGGTTTCATATTATGCTTGTTTTTTTGGTAGGTTTCACATTGCAGCTGTTTTTGCGCTAGATTTCATATTGCTGGTGTTTTTGCACTAGGTTTCACATTGCAGGTGTTTTTGCGCTAGGTTTCACATTGCAGCTGTTTTTGCGCTAGATTTCATATTGCAGGTGTTTTTGCACTAGGTTTCATATTGCAGGTGTTTTTGCACTAGGTTTCACATTACAGGTGTTTTTGTGCTAGGTTTCACATTGCAGGTGTTTTCGCGATGGGTTTCATTTTGCTGGTGTTTTTGCACTAGGTTTCACATTGCAGGTGTTTTTGCGCTAGGTTTCACATTACAGGTGTTTTTGTGCTAGGTTTCACATTGCAGGTGTTTTCGCGATGGGTTTCATTTTGCTGGTGTTTTTGCGCTAGGTTTCACATTGCAGGTGTTTTTGCGCTAGGTTTCACATTACAGGTGTTTTTGTGCTAGGTTTCACATTGCAGGTGTTTTCGCGATGGGTTTCATTTTGCTGGTGTTTTTGCACTAGGTTTCACATTGCAGGTGTTTTTGCACCAAATTTCACATTGTGGATGTTTTTGGTGTTAGGTTTCATATTGCACTTGTTTTTTGTTAGGTTTCACATTGTGGGTGTTTTTGCGCCAGATTTCACATTGCTGGTGTTTTTGCGCTAGGTTTCACATTGCAGCTGTTTTTGCGCTAGATTTCATATTGCTGGTGTTTTTGCACTAGGTTTCACATTGCAGGTGTTTTTGCACCAAATTTCACATTGTGGATGTTATTGGTGTTAGGTTTCATATTGCGCTTGGTTTTTTGTTAGGTTTCACATTGTGGGTGTTTTTGCGCTTGGTTTCACATTGCTGGTGTTTTTGCACTAGGTTTCACATTGTGGATGTTTTTGGTGTTAGGTTTCATATTGTGGGTGTTTTTGCACTAGCTTTCACATTGCAGGTGATTTTGCGCTAGGTTTCACATTGCAGGTGATTTTGCGCTAGGTTTCACATTGCAGCTGTGTTTGCGCTAGATTTCATATTGCTGGTGTTTTTGCACTAGGTTTCAAATTGCAGGTGTTTTTGCACTAAATTTCACATTGTGGGTGTTTTTGGTAGGTTTCACATTGTAGATGTTTTTGCACTTGGTTTCACATTGTGGGTGTTTTTGCACTAGATTTATTATTGCTGGTGTTTTTGCACTAGGTTTCACATTGTGGGTGTTTTTGCGCTAGGTTTCACATTGCAACTGTTTTTGTGCTAGATTTCATATTGCTGGTGTTTTTGCCCTAGGTTTCACATTGCTGGTGTTTTTGCACTAGGTTTCACATTGCTGGTGTTTTTGCACTAGGTTTCACATTGCAGGTGTTTTTGGTGTTAGGTTTCATATTGCGCTTGGTTTTTTGGTAGTTTTCACATTGCAGGTGTTTTTGCGCTAGGTTTCAGACTGCAGCTGTTTTTGCGCTAGATTTCATATTGCGGGTGTTTTTTGCTCTAGGTTTCACATTGCAGGTGTTTTTGGTGTTAGGTTTCATATTGCGCTTGGTTTTTTGGTAGTTTTCACATTGCAGGTGTTTTTGCGCTAGGTTTCAGACTGCAGCTGTTTTTGCGCTAGATTTCATATTGCTGGTGTTTTTTCACTAGGTTTCACATTACAGGTGTTTTTTTACTAGATTTCACATTGCAGCTGTTTTTGCGCTAGATTTCATATTGCTGGTGTTTTTGCACTAGGTTTCACATTGCTGGTGTTTTTGCACTAGATTTCAAATTGTGGGTGTTTTTGGTGTTAGGTTTCATATTGAGCTTGGTTTTTTGGTAGGTTTCACATTGTGGATGTTTTTGCGGTAGGTTTCACATTGCAGCTGTTTTTGCGCTAGATTTTATATTGCTGGTGTTTTTTGCACTAGGTTTCACATTGCTGGTGTTTTTGTACTAGGTTTCACATTGCTGGTGTTTTTGCACTAGGTTTCACATTACAGGTGTTTTTGCGATGGGTTTCACATTGTGGGAGTTTTTGGTGTTAGGTTTCATATTGCGCTTGTTTTTTTGGTAGGTTTCACATTGTGGGTGTTTTTGCGCTAGGTTTCACATTGCAGCTGTTTTTGCGCTAGATTTCATATTGCAGGTCTTTTTGCGCTAGGTTTCACATTACAGGTGTTTTTGTGCTAGGTTTCACATTACAGGTGTTTTCGCGATGGGTTTCATTTTGCTGGTGTTTTTGCACTAGGTTTCACATTGCAGGTGTTTTTGCGCTAGGTTTCACATTACAGGTGTTTTTGTGCTAGGTTTCACATTGCAGGTGTTTTCGCGATGGGTTTCATTTTGCTGGTGTTTTTGCACTAGGTTTCACATTGCAGGTGTTTTTGCACCAAATTTCACATTGTGGATGTTTTTGGTGTTAGGTTTCATATTGCGCTTGTTTTTTTGTTAGGTTTCACATAGTGGGTGTTTTTGCGCCAGATTTCACATTGCTGGTGTTTTTGCACTAGATTTCAAATTGCTGGTGTCTTTGCACTAAGTTTCACATTGCTGGAGTTTTTGCACTAGCTTTCACATTGCAGGTGTTTTTGCGCTAGGTTTCACATTGCAGCTGTTTTTGCGCTAGATTTCATATTGCTGGTGTTTTTGCACTAGGTTTCACATTGCAGGTGTTTTTGCACCAAATTTCACATTGTGGGTGTTTTTGCACCAGCTTTCACATTGCAGGTGATTTTGCGCTAGGTTTCACATTGCAGGTGATTTTGCGCTAGGTTTCACATTGCAGCTGTGTTTGCGCTAGGTTTCAAATTGCAGGTGTTTTTGCACTAAATTTCACATTGTGGGTGTTTTTGGTAGGTTTCACATTGTGGATGTTTTTGCACTTGGTTTCACATTGTGGGTGTTATTGCACTAGATTTAATATTGCTGGTGTTTTTGCACTAGGTTTCACATTGTGGGTGTTTTTGCGCTAGTTTTCACATTGCAACTGTTTTTGTGCTAGATTTCATATTGCAGGTGTTTTTGCACTAGGTTTCACATTGCAGGTGTTTTTGCGCTAGGTTTCACATTGCTGCTGTTTTTGCGCTAGATGTCATATTGCTGGTCATTTTGCACTAGATTTCACATTGCAGGTGTTTTTGGTGTTAGGTTTCATATTGTACGTGGTTTTTTTGTAGCTTTCATATTGCTGGTGTTTTTGCACTAGGTTTGACATTGCAGGTGTTTTCGCGATGGGTTTCATATTGCAGGTGTTTCTGCGCTAGGTTTTACATTGCGGGTGTTTTTGCGCTATGTTTCACATTGCAGGTGTTTTTGTGCTAGGTTTCACATTGCAGCTGTTTTTGTGCTAGGTTTCACATTGCTGTTGTTTTTGCACTAAATTTCACATTGTGGGTGTTTTTGGTGTTAGGTTTCATATTGCGCTTGGTTTTTTGGTAGGTTTCACATTGTGGATGTTTTTGCACTTGGTTTCACAATGTGGGTGTTTTCGCGATGGGTTTCATATTGCAGGTGTTTTTGCACTAGGTTTTACATTGCAGGTGTTTTCGCGATGGGTTTCATATTGCAGGTGTTTTTGCACTAGGTTTTACATTGCGGATGTTTTTGCACCAAATTTCACATTGTGGATGTTTTTGGTGTTAGGTTTCATATTGCGCTTGCTTTTTTGTTAGGTTTCACATTGTGGTTGTTTTTGCGCTAGATTTCATATTGCTGGTGTGTTTGCACTAGGTTTCACATTGCAGGTGTTTTTGCACTAGGTTTCACATTGCTGGTGTTTTTGCAGTAGGTTTCACATTGCTGGTGTTTTTGCACTAGGTTTCACATTGCTGGTGTTTTTGCACTAGGTTTCACATTGCTGGTGTTTTTGCACTAGGTTTCAAATTGCTGGTGTTTTTGTACTAGGTTTCACATTGCAGGTGTTTTTTCGCTAGGTTTCAAATTGCTGGTGTTTTTGCACTAGGTTTCACATTGCTGGTGTTTTTGCACTAGGTTTCAAATTGCTGGTGTTTTTGCGCTAGGTTTCATATTGCTGGTGTTTTTGCAGTAGGTTTCAAATTGCTGGTGTTTTTGTACTAGGTTTCACATTGCAGGTGTTTTTTCGCTAGGTTTCAAATTGCTGGTGTTTTTGTACTAGGTTTCAAATTGCTGGTGTTTTTGCAGTAGGTTTCAAATTGCTGGTGTTTTTGTACTAGGTTTCACATTGCAGGTGTTTTTTCGCTAGGTTTCAAATTGCTGGTGTTTTTGCAGTAGGTTTCACATTGCTGGTGTTTTTGCACTAGGTTTCACATTGCTGGTGTTTTTGCACTAGGTTTCAAATTGCTGGTGTTTTTGCACTAGGTTTCAAATTGCTGGTGTTTTTGCAGTAGGTTTCAAATTGCTGGTGTTTTTGTACTAGGTTTCACATTGCAGGTGTTTTTTCGCTAGGTTTCAAATTGCTGGTGTTTTTGGTGTTAGGTTTCATATTGCGGGTGTTTTTTCGCTAGGTTTCACATTGCGGGTGTTTTTGCGCTAGATTTCATATTGCTGGCGTTTTTGCGCTAGATTTCATATTGCTGGCGTTTTTGCACTAGGTTTCACATTGCAGGTGTTTTTGCGCTAGGTTTCACATTGCAGGTGTTTTTGCGCTAGGTTTCACATTGCGTGTGTTTTTGCGCTAGGTTTCACATTGCAGCTGTTTTTGCACTAGATTTCATATTGCTGGCGTTTTTGCACTAGGTTTCACATTGCAGGTGTTTTTGCACTAGCTTTCACATTGCAGGTGTTTTTGCGCTAGGTTTCACATTGCGGGTGTTTTTGCGCTAGGTTTCACATTGCGGGTGTTTTTGCGCTAGGTTTCACATTGCTGGTGTTTTTGCACTAGGTTTCACATTGCTGGTGTTTTTGCACTAGGTTTCACATTGCTGGTGTTTTTGCACTAGGTTTCACATTGCTGGTGTTTTTGTAATAGGTTTCACATTGCGGGTGTTTTTGCGCTAGGTTTCACTTTGCAGGTGTTTTTGCGCTCGGTTTCACATTGCTGGTGTTTTTGCCCTAGGTTTCACTTTGCGGGTGTTTTTGTGCTAGGTTTTTGTCATGGTATCTGGAATTCTGGTCTGACAAGTGAAGGGTTAATGGTTAAAGCCTCTCTTTGGCCTCAGGGAGGGTATTTATGGCCACAGGCTAGCAACCTTCCCTTTCGTTTATACTTCATACTTGAGTGTGTCCGACCCTGCCTTTGCTAAGTGCCTCTCGCCTGTTTCCGTGTTTGTGGTGTGTATGATCTGGTCTGGTTTCTGGTTTTTGTCTCTTGGCTTTCTGATTTGGTGACGTCATGCTCGACCCGTGTTCTGACCTTTGGCTTCCCTCGACTACCCTCTCGCTTTCTGATTTTTGTACCGTGCAGCCCGGCCCGTGCCTCACCTCCTGCTTCCCTGACCTTTCTTGCTCTGCCCGATTCTGTACTGCAATGCTCCTCCGGTGTATGACTTCTGGATTGCCCGACCATCACTACTGTATAAACCCCTGGTTCTCTGAGCCCCCTGCCCATCACCTCAGCGTCCCGGCGATAATCTCCACCCCCTCTGACGTCACAGGTCACGTGGTGCTAGGTCCTGCAGCCTCTGAGTGTTTCTACCAGCGCTCCGCCCCTTCCACAGGTCCTGCGACCTCCCAAACTGTGTTCCTACACGGGCCCCTCTGACAGCCCCGCGGTCTGAAGTTCTACGCTGACGCCGGGACCGCTGACCGGTCACGCTACCCTCCTGCAGATAAGGGTAAGCGTGATAGTTTCACATTGCGGGTGTTTTCGTGATGGGTTTCATATTACAGGTGTTTTTGCACTAGGTTTCACATTGCGGGTGTTTTTGCACTAGGTTTCACTTTGCGGGTGTTTTTGCACTAGGTTTCACTTTGCGGGTGTTTTTGCACTAGGTTTCACATTGCAGGTTCTTTTGCACTAGGTTTCACATTGTGGGTGTTTTTGCACTAGGTTTCACATTGCTGATGTTTTTGCGATGGGTTTCATACTGCAGGTGTTTTTGCGCTAGGTTTCACATTGCTGGTGTTTTTGGCGGTAGGTTTCATAGAATCATAGAGTTGGAAGGGACCTCCTGGGCCATCTGGTCCAACCCCCTGCTCAAAGCAGGATTCGCTAAATCATCCCAGTCAGATGTCTGTCCAGCCTCTGTTTGAAGACTTCCATTGAAGGAGAACTCACCACTTCTCGTGGCAGCCTGTTCCACTCATTGATCACTCTAACTGTCAAAAAGTTTTTTCTAATATCTAATCTGTGTCTCCTCCCATTCAGTTTCATCCCATTGCTTCTAGTCTTTCCTTGTGCAAATGAGAATAAAGTTGATCCTTCTACAATGTGACAGCCCTTTAGATATTTGTAGACAGCTATTAAGTCTCCTCTCAGTCTTCTCTTTTGCAAACTAAACATTCCCAAATCCTGCAACCTTTCCTCATAAGACAGGGTTTGCAGACCGGTCACCATTCTGGTCGCTTTTTTCTGAACTTGCTCCAGTTTGTTGATGTCTTTTTTAAAATGTGGTGCCCAAAACTGGACACAATATTCCAGATGAGGTCTGACCAAAGAAGAGTAGAGGGCAATAATGACTTCACGTGATCTAGACTGTATGCTTCTGTTAATACATCCTAGAATTGCATTTGCCTTTTTTGCTCCTGCATCACACTGTTGACTCATATTCAGTCTGTGATCTATTAGTATATCCAATTCTTTTTCACATGTGCTGTTGCTTAGCCCTATTCCTCCCATTCTGCATATGCTTTTTTCATTTTTATTACCCAGATGTAGTACTTTGCATTTTTCCCTGTTAAAAACCATTCTGTTAGTTGCTGCCCTCTTCTCCAGTTTATTTAAATCTTTTTGAATCCTCTCTCTCTCTCTTCTATAGTATTAGCTATCCCTCCTAGCTTTGTGTCATCAGCAAATTTAATCAGTTTACCCTCAATTCCTTCATCTAAATCATTGATAAAGATGTTGAGCAATACAGGGCCCAGGACAGAGCCCTGTGGTACCCCACTTGAGACATTCTTCCAACTGGATGTGCAGCCATTTACGACCACTCTTTGGGTCCGATCACTAAGCCAGTTATGAATCCACCTAACAGTTGCCTTGTCCATTCCATACTTACTCATTTTTTCAATAAGGATGGTGTGAGATACTTTGTCAAATGCTTTGCTGAAGTCAAGATATACTATATCTACAGCATTTCCTTGATCCACTCAATCAGTGATTCCGTCATAGAAGGAAATTAAGTTAGTCTGACATGACTTATTAGTTACAAACCCATGCTGACTCTGTTTAATCACTTCATTCTTATCCAGGTACTGACATACATGTTGTTTAATAATTTGTTCAAAGATCTTTCCTGGTATAGAAGTCAGACTCACCGGCCTATAGTTGTCTGGGTCCACCTTCTTCCCGTTTTTGAAGATAGGAACAACATTTGCTCTTCTCCAGTCTTCTGGGACTTCTCCTGTTCTCCAAGAATTTTCAAAGATTATAGAGAGGGGTTCAAAAATTTCTTCTGCTATCTCCTTCAGTACTCTGGGGTGTAATTCATCTGGCCCTGGAGACTTGAATTCATTTAGGTTAGCTAAGTGTTTCCTCACTATCTTTCTGTTTATAGATATCCTGGATTCTTCTATTCCCTTAATAGGACAGTGAAGAACACTTGATGTTACATTTCCTTTCTGAGAGAAAACAGATGCAAAATAGGAATTTAAAAGTTCGGCTGTTATGAATGAGTCACCGAAGGAGGAAAAAACAAAAATACAAGCTAAGTCCAGAAAACCGGAGAGGTTGGTAGCTATCGGATTGCAGACCCCTGATCCTATCCACAACAACTAACAGTAGCCGTGGGGGGCTCCTACGATTCCCTAGACCCCTCGATCACAGCCGGAGAAATAAATAGGCCTAAAGAAAGAAAGGGGAAATCTAAACTGCCCCAGAGCAGACCCCAAAGCAAAAGGCAGCCCCCAACATATAATGACGGTGAAGCAAGATGAAAACACTAACACAGATAGAAAGATAGGTTGAGCAAACAATGGGGCCCAAGCTGACTAAAAAGGATAGGATAGAAAAGCTGCTGTCTGCAATCTGTAAAAAACCCTACCAAAAAATGTCCCAACCGTCTGATAGGATAAACAGGCCCTGAAGTCGCTAGGACTTCAAAAAGACTATATCAGCACTCAGGTAAATTCTGAAGACAAAGCAAAGAGACAAACTGATCAGAGACAAAAATGGAACTCAGCACACCCCCGACCGGGGATGGCTGAACTCCAAAAAACAAGGTAAACAAAACTAATAAGTTTTTGCTCTGCTATTGAACTTATCTTTGGGAAGCAGGAATCAGACTCCAAGAATCCAGCAGAGAAATCACCAGCGACTCAGAAGGGCGTTGGCTGCCTTATATCCAGTCAGAATTTCCTGTTACCCAGTCATCATCTACCAGATCAGGTGTTTGGTAATCAGCCTCACTACCTTCCTTCACCAGAAGAGGGAGTTCTTCAGACATCGATGGTGAAGGGGAAAATGAACTCACAACATTCGGCCTTCTCAACATCCTATCTTACCATTTCATCATTTTCATCCTGTAAAAATCCTATAGCATCTTTGACTTTTCTTTTACTTTTAACATATCCCCAAAATCCTTTATTATTGCTTTTGACATCTCTTTCAAGCCTCAATTCATTGTCAGCTTTAGTAATCTGATTTGTGCCCTGCAGGTTCTGCAGACAGCATTATATTCTTCTTTAGATATGCCTCGCTCTTTCCATTTTATAAACATTTTTTTCTTCCTTTCTAGCATGTGCTTTAGTTCTGTGTTCATTCATCCTGGTTTCCTTAAATGCTTCCTATTCTTCCCTCTTTTCAGAATTGTTAACAACTGTGCTTTGAGAATCTCATTTTTCAAGATTTCCCATCCTTCCTGGACATTTTTGTCTTTAAGGATATCCAGCCATTGGATCCCTCCAATTCTCTTTCTGAATCCCTTAAAATCTGCCTTTCTGAAATCTAACCTTGACGTCTGAGTCTTCACAGGTCTTCCTCCTCTAGTTATCCAAAATTCTAAAATAGCATGGTCGCTACCTCCTAGGGTCCCAGCCACTTTTACCTCCTCAACCATTTCCTCCCTGTTTATAAGGATTAGATCCAAGGTAGCAGTTCCCCTTGTTTTCTCCCCTACCTTTTGGAAGATAATGTTGTCAGCAAGAGAGGATAAGAATTTCCTTGACCTGTTAGTTTTGCCTGAGAGAGATTCCCAACAAATGTCTGGATAGTTGAAATCTCCCATGACAACTATCTCATATTCCGCTTGGTTTTATGGTAGGTTTCACTTTGTGGGTGTTTTTGCACTAGGTTTCACTTTGCGGGTGTTTTTGCACTAGGTTTCACTTTGCCGGTGTTTTTGCGCTAGGTTTCACATTGAGGGTGTTTTTGTGGTAGGTTTCACATTGTGTTTGTTTGTGCACTAGGTTTCATATTGCTGGTGTTTTTGCACTAGGTTTCACATTGTGTTTGTTTGTGCACTAGGTTTCACATTGCAGGTGTTTTTGCACTAGGTTTCACTTTGCGGGTGTTTTTGTGCTAGGTTTCACATTGCAGGTGTTTTTGCACTAGGTTTCACTTTGCGGGTGTTTTTGTGCTAGGTTTCACATTGTGCGTGTTTTTGCGCTAGGTTTCAAATTATGTGTCTGTTTGCACTAGGTTTCACATTGCTGGTGTTTTTGTGGTAGGTTTCATATTGCTGATGTTTTTGCACTAGGTTTCATATTGCAGGTGTTTTTGCGCTACGTTTCAAATTGCAGGTGTCTTTGTGGTAGGTTTCACATTGCGGGTGTTTTCCCGATGTGTTTCATATTGCGGGTGTTATTGCGCTAGGTTTCATATTGCAGGTGTTTTTGCGCTAGGTTTCACATTGCAGGTGTTTTTGGCGGTAGGTTTCATAATGTGCTTGGTTTTATGGTAGGTTTCACATTGCAGGTGTTTTTGCACTAAGTTTCACTTTGCGGGTGTTTTTGTGCTAGTTTTCACATTGCGGGTGTTTTCGCGATGGGTTTCACATTCCAGGTGTATTTGGACGTAGGTTTCATATTGCGCTTGGTTTTATGGTAGGTTTCACATTGCTGGTGTTTTTGCACTAGGTTTCACATTGCAGGTGTTTTTGCGCTAGCTTTCATATTGCGGGTGTTTTTGGCGGTAGGTTTCATAATGTGCTTGGTTTTCTGATAGGTTTCACATTGTGGGTGTTTTTGCACAAGGTTTCACTTTGCGGGTGTTTTTGCGCTAGGTTTCACATTGCTGGTGTTTTTGCGCTAGGTTTCACTTTGCGGGTGTTTTTGCGCTAGGTTTCACATTGCGGGTGTTTTTGCGCTAGGTTTCACATTGTGGGTGTTTTTGCACTAGGTTTCATATTGCGGGTTTTTTTGTGTTAGGCTTCACATTGCAGGTGTTTTTGCTCTAGATTTCACATTGTGGGTGTTTTTGCGTTAGGTTTCACATTGCAGGTGTTTTTGCACTAGGCTTCATATTGCAGGTGTTTTTGCCCTAGGTTTCACATTGCGGGTGTTTTTGCGCTAGGTTTCACATTGCAGGTGTTTTTGTGCTAGGTTTCACATTGTGGGTGTTTTTGCGCTAGGTTTCACATTGCGGGTGTTTTCGCGCTGGATTTCATATTGCGAGTGTTTTCGCGCTGGGTTTCAGGTGTTTGGTGCAGTTTTTACATAAGAATTTGACTCCTTGGAGTCGGACGCTGACACTTGAGGATGAGTTTGGCCATGAGCCGGGTTTATTATACATTCACATGACATGGGACGTCTCACCCAGAGAGCGACGCTGCCGTCTGTTCTCCACATGAGCTCTGCTACTTACATTCATGGACACCACAATGAGATTCACATGGTTTAATGCTGCCATATCTGTGGGTGTGGGCGGGCACCGCAGAGCGTCTATTATGTGGTGATTGGCACACATGACTCCAGCACCATTAGTTGGGTAACGTGTCCAGTCCCAGGGACGCCGCATGCTGTTTTGCACGCATCCGCAGGTTTTCAATACTTGTAGTTTTGCTGTTGAGACTTGGCACGGCCCCAGAGCTCTGCAGGACAGGTGAGGACCACACTTGCTGGGCGTGGGACAAGGACTGATAGTAAGACTGACAGTGTAGGGCGCTGAGTGGTGTCATGCCAACATTCATGCCAAGGTAGGGCACAGCGGGGGGACTGGTCATGTCAAACGATGAGTAGTGGACCAGGTTGTTGGTGGCCGCCATGTGCTGCCGAAACTGTTCTTGAAGGCGAAACAAACTGAGCGGAGAGGAGGAGTAGGAATGAGATGGTGGGAGGCAGGAGCTGGAGGTAGGCGCCATTGTGCTGCTGATCGGGGACTCTGCAACAGAAGCAGAAATTGTCAGCAGATAGCAGCAATCACACTATTACCGTACACAATCTCCATATTCACCATGGCCATACTATATAACCATGCATACTGTGTGTGCAGCACATTGGTAAGCTTCTACAGTTACCATGGTCTCTGATATACACTACAGTCCGCATACACATCCATATTGTCACACAGGGTAGCACTGGGAAATGTCTCAGGGATAGTATCCCCAGAAAGGCCCTTTTCAAACCAGAAACTGCGCTAATACCAGTCCTGCATTCTCTGAGCAGTTTCCAAGTAGTGAAGTGTTCAAGGACCTTTGCAAAAACATCATAGTCATGTGACCACAGGTCCTTACCATTGGAAGAACTGCAGAAGAGAAAGCCTTGTGTCCTTACGCTTTACATGTGAGTGTAACTACAGTGTAGATAATATGCATCCTGAGTGTGTGTATAACATGCAGTGTGTGTGCGCGCAGGTGAAACACAGTGGGTGTGTAATATGCAGCATGTATGTGTGCATGTGTAACACTGTGTGTAACCCTGTGGGTGTACCACATGCAGTGTGTGTGCATAATGCAGTATGTGAGAGACATTCAGTGTTTGTGTGTATAATATACAGTGTGTGTGTAACATACAGTGTGTAACGTGTAGTGTATGTGTGTGTGTAATCTGCAGTGTGTATGTAACATACTGTGTGTGTAACGTGTAGTGTATATGTGTGTAACGTGCAGTGTGTATGTGTGATCACTGGTGACGCTACACACAGGAGCTTTGTATATAGTGTCAGTGTACAGGTAGAGTGATCACCAGTGACATTATACACAGGAGCTCTGCATATAGTGTACAGGTAATACAGGGATCACTGGTGACATTATACACAGGAGCTCTGTATATAGGGTACAGGTAATAGTGTTCATCGGTGACATTATACACAAGAGCTCTGTATGTAGTGTCAGTGTACATGTAATAGAGTGATCATCACCATTGACATTATACACAGGAGCTCTGTATATAGTGTACAGGTAACACAGAGATCACCAGTGACATTATACACAGGAGCTCTGTACATAGTGTCAGTGTACAGGTAATACAGAGATCGCCAGTGACATTATACACGGGAGCTCTGTATATAGTGTCAGTGTACTGGTAATACAGTGATCACCAGTGACATTACACACAGTAACTCTGTATATAGTGTCAGTGTACAGGTAATACAGTGGTCATCGGTGACATTATACACAGGAGCTCTGTATATTGTGACAGTGTACAGGTAATACAGTGATCACCAGTGACATTATACACAGGAGCTCTGTATATAGTGTATAGTGCACAGGTAATACAGGGATCACTGGTGACATTATACACAGGAGCTCTGTATATAGTGTACAGGTAATACAATGATCACCAGTGACATTATACACAGGAGCTCTGTATATAGTGTATAGTGTACAGGTAATACAGGGCTCACCAGTGACATTATACACAGGAGCTCTGTATATAGTGTCAGTGTACAGATAATACAGTGATTACCAGCGGTGACATTATACACAGGAGCTCTGTATATAGTGTCAGTGTACAGGTAATACAGTGATCACCAGTGACATTATACACAGGAGCTCTGTATATAGTGTCAGTGTACAGGTAATACAGTGATCACCAGTGACTTTATACACAGGAGCTCTGTATATAGTGTCAGTGTACAGGTAATACAGTGATCACCAGTGACATTATACACAGGAGCTCTGTATATAGTGTACAGGTAATACAGTGATCACCAGTGACTTTATACACAGGAGCTCTGTATATAGTGTCAGTGTACAGGTAATACAGTGATCACCAGTGACATTATACACAGGAGCTCTCTATATAGTGTACAGGTAATACAGTGATCACCAGTGACATTATACACAGGAGCTCTGTATATAGTGTACAGGTAATACAGTGATTACCGGTGACATTATACACAGGAACTCTGTATATAGTGTCAGTGGCATTCTAGCACAATAGCTTAGTACCAGCAGGTAAGAAGAAGCAAAAAGTAATAGCCCCTCTCTGCTCACCGGGCCCCATACGTCAGTAAGGGCAGTAATGCATATAGATAACAGTCTATTCTACCTGGCATGCTAAAAATAAACGTCTGGTTAATTAAGATATAATGCTGTGTTGCCACACCATAAAAGCTAGTTATCCACATGCAGCACCCTTGTATTTCGGCCCTAAGTACACATTTATTTATAGACTGATTCGGTTTTGTTTTACGTGTGCCCAGGCACTTTTTGTTGTTGTTTTTCTATAAGTAAAATAAATTATTGATGTATAAAGTTTCTAGTGTTCACTATGCCCACTTAGACCCCCAGGGGAGGATTTTACCATGTGGCTCCTTTGATTTATATATAGCCCTGTGACACTCTATTGGTCTTGAACCACTTTCTTATTGATTTAATATCTCAAGAGCTGTACATCATAGCCCTGTGGTACAATATCGGGCCCGTTGGTCCTCAGGCAGCTGGTAGTGTCTGGTGGCCGTTTCAACCCCCCCGCAGAAATATGTCCAAGTCCCCATCCTTGTCCCTCACAGGAAAATGCTTGGGACGAGGTTTTAAGCTGTTGACTTTGCTGGACTCACTACTCGATGGGGAAGATTTCTGCATCTGGATTTGGGTCATCTTCAGCTCGTGGTATCTCTGAGCTTGTCGCTCTCGTGCTGCAGCCTATTGTTCTTGAAATTGCAGAATCCGCTTCAGTTGTCCCTCATGATCATCTCTGCCAATTTGCCACAAGGTCATCTGCAGGTGGGAGTCCACGCTAACTTGGCTGCTGCTGTGGTTTGATTTTATAGGTGGGACATCTGCAGCAGTGTCATCTACCCCTCGGCTAGCCTCCTGTTAAGAATTCTGGTTCTGTGCTCCCACCTGGGAATGGTTCGGGTGTGGTGCTATGCTGCTCCAGTCGCTAGTGACGCCATTGTCCTGACCCTGGAGTTAAAGCTACTACAGGCTCAGGGAAAACATCCCAATGTTATGGAGCATTGTGTTCTGAAGTAGTTGGATGTGTGGGGATGCGGGACACCATATCACCCACGGATTTCACTGCTCGGGGAATATGGAACGCTGCTGTGTCTTGTACCAGGCATTGGTGGGATTGTGTCCATTCTGCTGTCACGCTAGCTGGGAGTGGCTGTCTGGAGATGATTGGAAGGTAGTCCACCCCTGAACAGTTCCTTCAGCATCAGGCGGCTATCTAACCCTGCTCGCTGCTCAGACCTGTGCTGTTTATTGCAGTTCCTATGTGTTGTGGTGGTGAGTGTGCTGGCAATATTGGTTGCTCTCTTTCAGGGTTCGTCTTAGGGTTCATTTCCCTTCGTGCTACACTTCCAGGGTCTCTCGCAGAGGTAAACACCTGTTCTCACCTGTCTCCTGCCAGGTCACCAGACATCATCTGCCCGGTGATAGTGGGTGTGCTGGAAGGGCTCTGCTAATGTCCCCCTCCCATTTAATGGGAGCTGGGTGAAGCGTATTCCGGCCCTTTAAGGCTCACTTAACTGGCTGCAGTTTGGTTCAATTGCTTCTGTGGCTGCGCCTTTGCTGGTTTGGTGCCAGTCTTGCTGGGTCTCACTGCGTTTGCGCATAAAACCTCCCCTTCATTAAGGCTTGGGTGATGGATTTTCTCTGCGCACACTTGCAGCAGATCTCTAATCATTTTCTGCCCAGTTTTGCCAGTGGAGTCAATCTGTTTAACTGTACTGATGGCAGTAAGAACCTCCTTGGCCAGCGGTTTGCACCAGGCCCCCTCAACTGCAGCCATAAATGCCAAACAAAAGACAGGACAGAAAAACAAGACGGGGAGGGGTGTAACTGATACACAGTAATGTTCTAGGTAAAAAAAATAAAGCTGATCCTTAAAACTCTCCACAGAATCCTCACCAGAACCATGCAAGTTTTCTGTGACAAGGGTGATTAATCAAACCAGATCACAGTTGCTCTGTAAAATCCCACTGCTGCCACCAATTTGTCAAAGATCACACAGACGACTCTCCATTACTAACACCTGGGCTTGATGTCAGTGGCCATTAAATAGCTTACATCAAGCCCACATCGCACCATCGCACCAGGGCAAGCGGGAGGAGCTGCGCAAAGTGCCAGAATTGATGCATTTAATAGATACTCCTTTTCTGGGGTGTCTGCAGGCTGTTATTTTTAGGCTGAATGGCCAATATCTATGGCACCTTACCAGTCTGAGAATACCAGCCCCCAGCTATTTGCTTTAGGTTGGCTGGTTGTCAATTTTTTTTTTTTATTATTTATTTAAATAATTTAAAAAAAAAATGTCATGGAACCACTTTATTCTTGATAACCTGCCATGATAAAGTTGACAGCTGAAGGTTGCCAGAGCTGTTAGTTTTATCTGTGCTGGTTATTTAAATGGAAGAGACCCTAAGTAATTGTTTAATATTTATTTAAAGCACAGGGACTGGCTGATGAATACTCCCATCAGCGGCGCCTGCTCTCACTGTTATTAGCGACAGCAGGCATAGGCTGATGGGAGTAGTACTCATCAGCCGACGCAAGTGACCAGACGTAACCTTTTATGTGCTGTCTTCCTGGTGCAAAAATTAAAGATGTGTCTGACAGGATATCAGGACTCTTCAGACCTACAGATGACTACCCATTTCTGCTACTACATGTGGGGACAAATGACACCGCAAGAAATGACCTGGAAACCATCTGCAGAGGCTTTGAAGACTTAGGCAAGAAAGTGAAAGAACTGGGAGCGCAGGTGGTCTTCTCTTCCATCCTCCCAGTAGATGGCCATGGAACAAGGAGGTGGAATAAGATTCTGCAGGTGAACAACTGGCTACGCCGATGGTGCCGTCAGCAAGGATTTGGATTTATGGATCACGCAGTGAATTACCTTTACAATGGACTACTTGCTAGAGATGGGGTGCACCTTACGAAGACTGGAAAACATGTATTTGGAAGTCGCCTTGCTACACTTGTATGGAGAGCTTTAAACTAGAACAGCATGGGAAGGGAAGAAAAAGGCCATAAAAAGCCATACACCTGATAAATGCTATTGAGAACTCTGCTATTAGAAGTGGAAAGGAAGAACAAAGACAAAAGAATCTAATTAATAAAAATATTGGAGAAAGAGAAACCAATCACAAACTAAAGTGTTTCTATACTAATGCACAAAACATGGGCAACAAACAAGGAGAATTGGAACTACTAACACAGGAAAAGAAATATGATGTCATTGGAATCACTGAAACTTGGTGGGACGATACACATGATTGGAATACAAGGCTAGAAGCATACAACTTATTTGCAAGAAACAGACTTGATAAACGAGGAGGAGGTGTCGCATTGTATGTTAGAAACGCGTATATCTGCACAGAGATCCAAGCTTCAGAGACTGGGAGTTCTGTGGAAACTGTTTGGGTAAGAATACAAGGACAGAACAATGGAAAGGACACTATTGTAGGCATTTACTACAGGCCGCCTGTGCAAGCTGAAGATATGGATGAACTCTTTATGCATCAAATGGCCAACTTCTCCAAAAAATATGACATAGTTGTTATGGGAGATTTCAACTATCCAGACATTTGTTGGGAATCTCTCTCAGGCAAAACTAACAGGTCAAGGAAATTCTTATCCTCTCTTGCTGACAACTTTATCTTCCAAAAGGTAAGGGAGAAAACAAGGGGAACTGCTACCTTGGATCTAATCCTCATAAACAGGGAGGAAATGGTTGAGGAGGTAAAAGTGGCTGGGACCCTAGGAGGTAGCGACCATGCTATTTTAGAATTTTGGATAACTAGAGGCGGAAGACCTGTGAAGACTCAGACATCAAGGTTAGATTTCAGAAAGGCAGATTTTAAGGGCTTCAGAAAGAGAATTGGAGGGATCCAATGGCTGGATATCCTTAAAGACAAAAATGTCCAGGAAGGATGGGAAATCTTGAAAAATGAAATTCTCAAAGCACAGTTGTTAACAATTCCGAAAAGAGGGAAAAATAGGAAGCATTTAAGGAAACCAGGATGGATGAACACAGAACTTAAGCACATGCTAAAAAAGAAAAAAATGTTTATAAAATGGAAAGAGGGAGGCATATCTAAAGAAGAATATAATGCTGTCTGCAGAACCTGCAGGGCACAAATCAGATTATCTAAATCTGAAAATGAATTGAGGCTTGCAAGAGATGTCAAAAGGAATAATAAAGGATTTTGGGGATATGTCAAAAGTAAAAGAAAAGTCAAAGATGCTATAGGATTTTTACAGGATGAAAATGATGAAATGGTAAGACAGGAAGTTGAGAAGGCTGAACTTTTAAATTCCTATTTTGCATCTGTTTTCTCTCAGAAAGGAAATGTAACATCAAGTGTTCTTCACTGTCCTATTAAGGGAATAGAAGAATCCAGGATATCTATAAACAGAAAGATAGTGAGGAAACACTTAGCTAACCTAAATGAATTCAAGTCTCCAGGTCCAGATGAATTACACCCCAGAGTACTGAAGGAGATAGCAGAAGAAATTTTTGAACCCCTCTCCATAATCTTTGAAAATTCTTGGAGAACAGGAGAAGTGCCAGAAGACTGGAGAAGAGCAAATGTTGTTCCTATCTTCAAAAAGGGGAAGAAGGTGGACCCAGACAACTATAGGCCGGTGAGTCTGACTTCTATACCAGGAAAGATCTTTGAACAAATTATTAAACAACATGTATGTCAGTACCTGGATAAGAATGAAGTGATTAAACAGAGTCAGCATGGGTTTGTAACTAGTAAGTCATGTCAGACTAACTTAATTCCCTTCTATGACGGAATCACTGATTGGGTGGATCAAGGAAATGCTGTAGATATAGTATATCTTGACTTCAGTAAAGCATTTGACAAAGTCTCTCATACAATCCTTATTGAAAAAATGACTAAGTATGGAATGGACAAGGCAACTGTTAGGTGGATTCATAACTGGTTTAGTGATCGGACCCAAAGAGTGGTCGTAAATGGCTGCACATCCAGTTGAAAGAATGTCTCAAGTGGGGTACCACAGGGCTCTGTCCTGGTGCCTGTATTGTTCAACATCTTTATCAACGATTTAGATGAAGGAATTGAGGGTAAACTGATTAAATTTGCTGATGACACAAAGCTAGGAGGGATAGCTAATACTAGAGAAGAGAGAGAGAGAGGATTGAAAAAGATATAAATAAACTGGAGAAGTGGGCAGCAACTAACAGAATGGTTTTTAACAGGGAGAAATGCAAAGTACTACATCTGGGCAATAAAAATGAAAAAAGCATATACAGAATGGGAGGAATAGGGCTAAGCAACAGCACATGTGAAAAAGACTTGGGTATACTAATAGATCACAGACTGAATATGAGTCAACAGTGTGATGCAGCAGCAAAAAAGGCAAATGCAATTCTAGGATGTATTAACAGAAGCATACAGTCTAGATCACGTGAAGTCATTATTGCCCTCTACTCCTCTTTGGTCAGACCTCATCTGGAATATTGTGTCCAGTTTTGGGCGCCACATTTTAAAAAAGACATCAACAAACTGGAGCAAGTTCAGAAAAGAGCGACCAGAATGGTGACCGGTCTGCAAACCCTGTCTTATGAGGAAAGGTTGCAGGATTTGGGAATGTTTAGTTTGCAAAAGAGAAGACTGAGAGGAGACTTAATAGCTGTCTACAAATATCTAAAGGGTTGTCACATTGCAGAAGGATCATCTTTATTCTCATTTGCACAAGGAAAGACTAGAAGCAATGGGATGAAGCTGAATGGGAGGAGACACAGATTAGATATTAGAAAAAACTTTTTGACAGTTAGAGTGATCAATGAGTGGAACAGGCTGCCACAAGAAGTGGTGAGTTCTCCTTCAATAGAAGTCTTCACACAGAGCCTGGACAGACATCTGACTGGGATGATTTAGCGAATCCTGCTTTGAGCAGGGGGTTGGACCAGATGGCCCAGGAGGTCCCTTCCAACTCTACCATTCTATGATTCTATACCGCCGGTCACAGTTGCTGGCTCATGCTGTCATCTGACAGTGTGAGAATCGCAGCTCTCTGACTTACGTTAATGATCTTACCGCCAATCAGAGCCCGTGTTTGCCATGTTGTCGTGCAGTCGACAGCGTGGCAAACAACGGATGTTAGGGCCCCTCATTCATCTCAATGGAGTCTGGTAATCTAACCAAACTGTTTTTATATGTTCGGTCAAAGCTGGAGGACCCAAACATCCATGGGCTCACCTATTACTAGTTGGGTCATTGGATGTAACATAGTAACATAGTTATTAAGGTTGAAGGGAGACTTTAAGTCCATCTAGTTCAACCCATATCCTATCCTAACTTGCCCTAACATGTTGATCCAGAGGAAGGCAAAAAAACCCATGTGGCAAACAGTAAGCTTCACATTGGGGAAAAAAATTCCTTCCCGACTCCACATACGGCAATCAGACTAGCTCCCTGGATCAACGCAATATTAAGGAAACTAGTGTATATACCCTGTAATATTATACTTTTCAAGAAAGGCATCCAGTCCCTTCTTAAATTTTAGTAGGGAATCACTCATTACATCATCATATGGCAGAGAGTTCCATAGTCTCACTGCTCTTACAGTAAAGAATCCGCGTCTGTGCGTATGCTTAAACCTTCTTTCCTCCAGACGTAGAGGATGCCCCCTTGTCCCCGTCACAGGTCTAAGAGTAAAAAGATCATTAGAAAGGTCTTTGTACTGTCCCTGCATATATTTATACATTGTAATAAGATCACCCCTAAGCCTTCGATTCTCCAAACTAAATAACCCCAAGTGTAATAACCTGTCTTGGTATTGCAGACCCCCCAGTTCCCTAATAACCTTGGTCGCTCTTCTCTGCACCCGCTCCAGTTCAGCTATGTCTTTCTTATACACCGGAGACCAGAACTGTACACAAATGTTTGAGGAATCAACCCCAACTCCGCTTTTCTTCCTCTTCGTTCTTGCTATCATCCTTTTTGCTCATACCTACATTAAATTTTTCCAATGGTAAAAGGGAAAACATTTCGACGTACTCGTCTTTCCAATTTTTTTTCCCTTACCTCCTTCTTAACCCCTTAACGACCACTGATCCGCCTTTTAACGGTGGCAGTTAAGGGTACTTATTCCTCAGCGCCGGCGCTGAGAAATAAGGGTATAGCGCCCTCCAGTGTAGGAATTTATCCGGGGTCTTGGCTAGGGGGTACCTGAGACCCCACAGAAAATGATTTGGGTCGACCCCAGTGGTGCAATCGCTGTTATTAACGGAATGATGGCGACCGCAAAAAAAGTCTGATTTCCCATTGAACTTCTCTCTCCTCTGATGTGATCGCTGTGTGGGGGTGGGGGCGGCTCTGCTCCAGCCTTTCCTAGACCTCATACAGATCTGCATTCAAAAGTAGTGGTGAATTGGCAATCCTACTTAATGGGGAAACAATGGAGCACATACATACTATTAGATATGTAAAATTTCAGCGCATGGAGACAAATTAGGAAACCAGGAGATTCAGCTTAGACCTCAACGCGTTTCACCATAAGGATCATCAGGAGGTGAGGAGGTTGATAGCATGAAGTATCTGTGTGCTCCATGTGTGCGTGTGTAACATTCAGTGTGTGAACTGTCGCGCTTCCATATAAATTCACCAGCAATGCAGATGAGCACACATGTCAGCAGTCATCCAACAATTGTGTGAAATGTCCTACTTTTTGTTGTTGTGTAGGCCACACTCGGATCTGCCATGTTTTCCGCTTCCACCCTGTATAGTCCAGCACTGTTTATACCCTGGAGGCCATGATGGGAGTGGAGCATCTTATTGCTGTGCTCTTGGACCTACCTGTTTTGGGACTTGCTCTCTTGTAGCTCAGGACTTTGGCCTCTGTGAGTGGCGATTTTGCGGGCTTGGATCCTTCTTGTGGGGTTTTTGGCTCATCTTCTTTATCCGTTTGCTCTTCTGCCGCAGACTCGCTGGTGGACTGGTCAGATAGAGTGGAGTTTAGCTCCAGATTGGCCTCACTCACGGAGCTGTGTAGGGTCTTAGTGTCACGGCTGGGAGCTGCTGGCTCCGCAGGGGTGGGATCAAGCTTCACATCGCTGCTACCCAGTTCGGAATCTTTGTGTTTCTGGAGTTGCTCTTTCTGGAGACTTCTTTGCTTTTTGCGGAATTTAGCTCTTCGGTTCTTAAACCAGACCTACAATGTAAGGAGCACAAAAATGTGATCAGGGATCAGCTATTATATAAAACAATAATAAAACTGCTGATAATAATCAAGTCAGACTGATAACATTTAACAACCAATGGAAAACATGTACTAGTATAATTTGTGACCATTGGAATGCACTTCATACAAACCCTCTCTAATAGACCTTGTATCACGGCTAAAAGGTCTAAATATCTGTCTGACCTGCTTGTAAGGAGTCATTTCCCCCTAAAGAAAAGATATAAAGTGGTCTCCTGGGTGAAATTCAGGGATTTCTCCCTTGTAGGCATTGTAAGGCCTGCGCCAACACGATAAAAGCAAGGGACTTTCAATGTGCGGACCACACCAGGACTTTTCCATCAGGAGATGCCTCACATGCTCTTCTAAGGGTGTGATATATTACGCAAGTTGCCCCTGTAACAAAATATATATAGGGATGACCACGAGGGAGCTACGGATTAGGATACAGGAACATGGTCATGACATTGAGAAAACCAAAGAGGCCAAGGAGGGAGAACAACTAAAGACCCTTCCAAGGAATTTTAAGGTTTTCCACAATTCCGATGCAAGGGGTCTCCAGATCTGTGCTATAGATCAGTAGATCAGGTATCACTGGGTATGAGGGGTGGGGATTTATTTAGGGAGCCATCTCAAGTGGGGAGTCGCTGGACTTATAGGCGCAACACAATGGTTCCAGATGGGTTGAATGAAAACCATGGCTTTGGGTCCTTCTTATAAATTTATGGGTAACTTTTCATTTAGTTTTGGTTTTAGTGTATGTACATTTTTGTGATTTTTATTTATATAACTGCCTTGCAATGTTTTCATTTCCTGTTCTGTTCAGATGTCACCATATCACAGAATTCCAAGCGGAGGACCCAAGTGATGGGTGTCTCAATATGGAAACTGCTGCTGGTACCAACCTATTGCGCGGTACCACCAGCGGAACACCGTCGCACCACACACTCTATACGCCGTACCCAACGCACACACACACACACTCTCACACACTCACACACATTCATACTCACACTCATTCACACTCAGTCACACTCACACACTCACTCACACACTCTCACACTCACGAAGCCTTTTGCACGATACCACCATGAATTCTGCGCAGGCGCAGTGAATCATTCGGCTGATCCCGGCGGAAGATGCGCGACGTGTCTACAAGCAGAGGAAGCCGGTCACATTAAAGGGGTTTTCCCACGAACAAAAGTTCATTTTAAAAATTGTCTGTGTCTGACCGTGTACAGAACATACCACATCTCCTGGACAGGGGAGGAAGCAAAAGACAATACTGACATTACAGCAGGGGATCACAGAGGATTCATTGCTTCCTCCCCTGCCCAGGAGATGTGGTATGTTTTGTACATGGTCAGAACAAAGAGTGGACTGTCTCCATATGGAAGTTTTTTGTTTTTTCAAGATGAAATGCCATACAATTAATTACGGGATTATTTTTTGTTTTAGACTAAGTATATCACGTTATGTAATTTTCTATGCATTTTGAAAAAAATTAATTTGTCACATCCCCCCATTTTTTTTTTCTATTGGTATGTATGTCTTATTTCACGGTTGGAGTACTTTCCCAAATTGTGTGTTTATTCATATACATATTTAATAGTATGTCCAATTTACAACTGTTATTATTATTCATTTTTATAGCGCCATTTATTCCATGGCGCTTTATATGTGAAAAAGTACAATAGACATGAGGAAGACAAGGCACACACAAGAAGGAGAGAGGACCCTGCCCGCGAGGGCTCACACTCTACAGTTACACCTTATGATTGTGCCTAGGTACTTATCATTAGAGTTCCACTTTAGCACTAACATATAGTGTCATTTTTCACGCTGTCATGATCATAATTTTCACATTTTATAATAGCATCATTGCAGTCTCAATCCAATCATTTTTATCACATTAGCACTTACTCTTAGGCCGGGATCACACTTGCTAGTGCAATGCAGGTCTCTCGCGTCTCAATGCTTGGCACTGCCGCCGGCACTCGGACCGGAATGTGCGGCTGCATGTATTTCTATGGAGCAGCACACTCCGGTCTCGAGTGCTGGAGGCAGTGCTGGGTATTGAGGCAAGTTTCTTGCATTGCATTGTGTGACCCCGGCCTTAGTGTCCTTTTCACTTTAGTCAAGATTTCTGCCTTTAATAAATTTTTTTTGTAGATTTCATATCACTTTCCCGCAATTAAGGTGGGTTTATTAACTTTTGCTTTGACTATTTGTCAAGAACTCTAGGGTATAAGGGCTTTTATCTAGATGAGTCTTTATGCATTTTTTATCATCAATGATAGTGGTGTAACGCTCGCGCCCAGGCAGGGCCCCACTGTGCCACAAACCAGACTACCCTGGAAGAGGCATGACTAGCAGCTACCTAGGTGTTCACTGGAGCCTCTAGTGGTGAGGTCAGGCTTGATATCAGGAATCCCAGAATGCCAAGTCTCTCTCTGCCCAACGAGGTCAACTCACGTCCCCAAAGATACAACAATCTGAATCTCTTCCTCCAGGTTGGTGGAAACCAGAGACTTGAAAGCTTCCGTTTTGACATCTATATCAACCGGCCACCTGGAAACTGAAGGCACCCTCACTGGGTCCATCTTGTGCCCGTTATCCAGAGAAAGACATCCTAGAGACAAGGATGTTCCTGGAATCAGATCATTGGTACAATTGTTGGAGATGTGAGGAGAAATCGACACTGATCCATTTTCTTTGGTGACATCAGCACACCATGACTCAACGACTGGCAGACCAGGTGGAGAAGAAGACAAAACTACTGCTGAGCTTGATGTATGGGGACCAGACACCTCTTGTGACTTGGTTGTTCCAAACAAAGCACGACGCTGGGTCTCCAAACCAAACCAGACAGTAGAGTTCTCGGCTCTGATTGACCTATGGGCATACCAGACAGCAGACAGCTGTGGAAGACAAATCTCTCCATATGTAATGCTCCGACTTGGAGCTGCAGTTGTTCCTGAAAGACTAGAATGTTCTTAAATAGGGCTCGGCAATCATCAGACAACACGCTCACCGGATTCTGGAGCTGTTGAACAGGAACCACACACTGACTCCGTGTGGCTTGCAGCTTGCAGCTTTAATACATCTGCTGAACCGATGATCCCACAAGGCACAGAAACAGTCAGACTTTAGTGGAGAGGAAGTACTGTTGCCAAGGGAAGACTCTCCCACTGGCTCAAAGTTTTAGTGTTTAAGCTTCTCAGGGCAGAGATCGTCAGGATGTTCTACACAACCGCAGCGATAACAGGATTCAGGCTGCTGCTCTGCCAGCCCACTTATATCAGCCTTCTTGGGTTTTGCTCAGGTAGCTGCTTTTGTAAGTTGAAGAACAGATAGTTTTTGGAGGTCGTGGACTGACGTGACGGTTTACCCACAGGTGTCCCCCGTCTGGTCCGTTTCTGGAAGCTTGGAAGGGCAGTCTTTGCAGAAGAAGCGGAAATAAGCACATCAAAGACTTTACGGAAGACCACCAGGAAGGCCTCTAGGCCTGAGGTGATAGGATCCCCTACTTCCCAGAGGTGGTTAAGCCACTCCAAGGCATCTCCTCTTAATTAGGAATCCCACCTTGACTCGATCAGAGAAAAATGGGGAGAATACCATTCGAAGTACTGCTCCAGGAACACATGACACTGCTTTGGATCCCCGTTGTACCGTGGCAGATCCGCTGGAACAGATTTAACTCTGGGAGCGCAAGTCGCAAGTTGAGTAAATACATCTGCAGAGACTGTGATATGGGCTTGTGTAGCGAAAGTCAGAGATTCGGATGGGGTAAAAAATATATTCAGTTGCTTATACTGATAGAAAAAATGTTAATCTAGCTCCAAGAGCGAAGGGCCATGGGACTCAGCGGGAACCATGGCCTGAGCAAACTGTAATGCTCGCACCCAGACTGGATGGCACGAGCGTGGATTGTGGCCCCACTCTGCCACAAACCAGACTACTGTGGAAGGGGCATGACTAAGCAGCTACCTTGGTGTTCACTGGAGCCTCTAGTGGTGAAGTCAGGCTTATGCGGCAGGTAGCTGCCAGGTACCACTCCAGGGCGGTGTCTGGCTGCAGCAGCTGATCCCACTGGGGGACTAAACACTAGTGACAGGTGTGGGCAAGTATAGATGTATAGATGGGCACAACTGGAACTCTGGCAGGCAGGCCGGCATGACAGACACTCTGGCATGCAGGTGGGCACGGCTGGCACTCTGGCAGGCAGGTGGGCATGACTGGCACTCTGGCACGCAAGCAGGCACAGCTGGCACTCTGGCAGGCAGGCTGGCACGGCTGGCACTCTGACAGGCAGGCGGGCACGGCTGACACTAAGGCAGGCATGCGGGCACAGTTCAGACTGGAGGAACTGGAACTGTTACGGGTAGAGCAGGAACACAGGCAGGTATGAGTAGGATAAGGGAGCAGATAGGAACCAGTTCAGACTAGAAGGACAAAACTGCAGGGTGCGGGACGGGAGCAGAGCCGAACCCTAAGGTGCGGAACGGGAGCAGAGCAGAACTGCAAGATGCAGAGCGGAAAGCGGAGCAAAGCCGCAGGGTGCGGAGCAGAGAGCAGAGCAGAGCTGCAGGGCGCAGAGCAGAGAGAAGAGAAGAGGCGCAGGGAGCGTAGAGCAGAGCAGAAGGAGTATACACAAGGCTATACACAGCTGAGTATGGAAGGAAACAGGTAAGGATACGAACGGGTACAAGAAACAGACTTAGTACAGACAAGGACGGACACGGGAACAGGATCAGGATGAAGGATACTTGCCTGGGTATCCAGCCCGCAGGAAGGCAGAAACAAGACACTAAGAGTACACAAACGGCCCTGGGTATGGAGCCCCCAGGAAGGCAGAAACAGGACAGGACCTGGCAACTCAGTAGCAAAGTACAGACTGACAGAGTTTGTTGCTCAGACATCTCCCTATTGGTTGAAATGCCTTAAGTACCCCATACCTCTTGGCAATAGGCTGGGGACAAATTAAGAGTGTGCACACTGTCTCTATAAAACTCAGGAAGTGCCAGCACTGCCACCCTAAGCATAAAGCCAGGAAGTATGCAGAAAGCAAGGACATGAGGTTCACAGCAAGGAGCAGGCAGAGGACAGAACTCACAGCATGGCCCGGAGTGATGCGTAAGATGGGAAACCATGCAGTGATGATGGAAGGGATGTTATAACTGGTCATATGGATGTTATAGTCACTCCTGTTCATGACAAAAGTTTAGGTTTTGATCAAAATCACATTTAATATACACTTTTGTTAGGTTTGGGGTTGTGGCTAGGATTGTTATCTTCCAGCGCAGCCTGATGTATAAAATCCCCGAATGACTTTACTAGGTCCTGTGCGTGGGTCCTTTTCATTCCGAACGTCCTGGTGCATGAATTCCTCAAAGGATTCATCGGGCCTTGTGCACATGCCCGGGTCTGTTTCCACTCGGGTCTTCCCTATGCGCTCCATTTGCTCCGCAGGCGATTCCTGGCTGTCTAGCGGCGAATTCCTGCATGTGCTCTATGAGCGCAAGAGGAAGTTTCCTGCTACAGAGTGGTTCCACATCTGCGCATGCGCCGGCAGAGACCCGACATCACTTTTCACACAGCGTTTCCAATTGGACACCGATCTCTATTTATACTAACACCGAGGCTAGCTTGAGTCATGCCTCCTGACGAAGCGTAACGCGCATAGGGGCGGCAGGCCAGAGGATCTTGTCACTGTACCAAAAATGTAAGTATCTATTCAACATTGCACCTTAATGACTGGTTTACTTATGCACCATATACACTTTATATAAGCACTAGTCTCAGGCACCTTAGTACGCCTGTCCTCTATTCTCTCACCTGTCCTCGTACTATGATAAACAGAATGGTGGTTAGGGTTAGGGCCTGTCCGCTATTCTCTCACCAGAGACTAATGTCCTTGTACTAGGATAAACAGAATGGTGGTTAGGGTTAGGGCCTGTCCGCTATTCTCTCACCAGAGACTAATGTCCTCGTGCTAGGATAAACAGAATGGTGGTTAGGGTTAGGACATGTCCGCTATTCTCTCATCAGAGACTAATGTCCTCGTACTAGGATAAACAGAATGGTGGTTAGGGTTAGGACATGTCCGCTATTCTCTCTCCAGAGACTAATGTCCTTGTACTAGGATAAACAGAATGGTGGTTAGGGTTAGGACATGTCCGCTATTCTCTCACCAGAGTCTAATGTCCTCATGCTAGGATAAACAGAATGGTGGTTAGGGTTAGGGCCTGTCCGCTATTCTCTCACCAAAGACTAATGTCCTCGTACTAGGATAAACAGAATGGTGGTTAGGGTTAGGGCCTGTCCGCTATTCTCTCTCCAGAGACTAATGTCCTTGTACTAGGATAAACAGAATGGTGGTTAGGGTTAGGACATGTCCGCTATTCTCTCACCAGAGTCTAATGTCCTCATGCTAGGATAAACAGAATGGTGGTTAGGGTTAGGGCCTGTCCGCTATTCTCTCACCAAAGACTAATGTCCTCGTACTAGGATAAACAGAATGGTGGTTAGGGTTAGGACATGTCCGCTATTCTCTCTCCAGAGACTAATGTCCTTGTACTAGGATAAACAGAATGGTGGTTAGGGTTAGGACATGTCCGCTATTCTCTCACCAGAGACTAATGTCCTCATGCTAGGATAAACAGAATGGTGGTTAGGGTTAGGGCCTGTCCGCTATTCTCTCACCAAAGACTAATGTCCTCGTACTAGGATAAACAGAATGGTGGTTAGGGTTAGGACATGTCCGCTATTCTCTCACCAGAGACTAATGTCCTCGTACTAGGATAAACAGAATGGTGGTTAGGGTTAGGACATGTCCGCTATTCTCTCTCCAGAGACTAATGTCCTCGTACTAGGATAAACAGAATGGTGGTTATGGTTATGGCCTGTCCGCTATTCTCTCTCCAGAGACTAATGTCCTCGTACTAGGATAAACAGAATGGTGGTTAGGGTTAGGACATGTCCGCTATTCTCTCTCCAGAGACTAATGTCCTCGTACTAGGATAAACAGAATGGTGGTTAGGGTTAGGGCCTGTCCGCTATTCTCTATCCAGAGACTAATGTCCTCGTACTAGGATAAACAGAATGGTGGTTAGGGTTAGGACATGTCCGCTATTCTCTCACCAGAGACTAATGTTCTCATGCTAGGATAAACAGAATGGTGGTTAGGGTTAGGGCCTGTTCACTATTCTCTCACCAAAGACTAATGTCCTCGTACTAGGATAAACAGAATGGTGGTTAGGGTTAGGGCCTGTTCGCTATTCTAATCACCAGAGACTAATGTCCTCGTACTAGGATACATCACAAAACAATCACTGACCTCAGGGAGACCAGTCAAAGAAAACACTGCGGCAGCCGGCAAAGGCGCTCAATCAGTGAAATCCTAGGTGCATTGCTCCCTGGGAAATACGAATATGCAAATAAAGTCTGTGGAGCCTCATTTAAGAGTCTCAAACACGGGACTGGCCAGATCTTCCTCCAGGGAAAGACCCAGCCAAGGAGTGGCTCCTTTCGGAAACCACCATTTGTGTGGTTCTCCTGATGAAGGGGGCATGAGACCCCTGAAACGCGTAGAGTAAGACCACTGCAATCATACAGCATTCTCCTGGAATTTGTCTTAACGGCAGCGTGGAATATAACTACGAATTCCCTTTGGTTTTATCATTTCTTCTGGACATTGGGGACCTGTGGATCTGCAGCAGCCGCTACCTACACGCCTTTATCTCATCCTAACCAGGTGAGCATATTTCAAGAAATACTGTCTTTTGTAACGTGGATAAGACCCTACTGCGCTTTTTGTCTCCCCCCTTTTCTCTTTGTACAATCTTTGGTGTACAGAGAATTTCATTTTTGAGATGTTTTATATCTGCTGATCAGGATGATTGGGTCTCATTTTTGCCCTTGGCCGAATTCGCACTGAACAATAGAGCTAGTTCTGCCACTCTGATGTCACCCTTTTTCTGTAACTTTGGGCTTCATCCTCGATTCTCTTCAGGGCAAGTGGAATCTTCGCCCTGCCCAGGTGTGGACACTGTGGTTGAGAGAATGCAGCAGATATGGGACCAAGTGGTGGATAAGTTGTCACTCTCTCAGGAAAAGGCCAAGCGATTTTCCAACCGGCATAGGACCATTGGTCCCCGGTTTAAAGTGGGTGATATGGTTTGGTTGTCGTCTAAGAAAATTCCTATGAAGGTTGCATCTCCAAAATTTAAGCCAAGATTTATTGGACCTTATAAGATTTTGGAGATTCTTAATCCTGTTTCGTTTCGATTGGCTCTTCCAGTTAAGTTCAAGATCCATAACGTATTTCACAAATCTCTGTTAAAGAGGTTTGTTGAGCCAGTGGTTCCTATGGCAGCACCTCCTGACCCTGTGTTGGTTGAAGGCAATGTGGAATATGAGGTAGAGAAAATATTGGATTCTCGTTTGGTTAGACGGAGACTCCAGTATTTGGTCAAATGGAAGAGTTATGGCCAGGAGGATAATTCTTGGGTCTCTGCCTCTGATATTCATGCCAATAGATTGGTTCGTGCTTTTCACCGGGCCCATCCTGATCGGCCTGGTGGCGTTGATGAGGGTTCGGTGACCCCTCCTCAAGGGGGGGTACTGTTGTGAGTTCATTTTCTGGTCCACCAGTTGTGAGTTCTCCTGCCAGGCTCCCTCTGGTGGTAACAGTAGGTAGTGAGGCTGATATAATCAGTAGAGATCTGCCACCTGATAATGAGGATGACGATTGGACCTCAGGAATCTCAGACTGGATTTAAGACAGCTGACACCCTATTCTGGTGATGATGATTCCTTCTGGTTTGTCAGGTCTTGGTTTTCAGCTCTGTTCCAGTCATCTAAAGCTAAGTTTTTCTGCTAATGTTCACACTTGATTTTGTTGTTCTATTCAGTTTTTTACGTGGTCAGCCAGCCCCGGCTGGGACTGTGCTGAATTTCCACTCTTATTTACCTGTATTTGCAAATTTTCTTTTTGTCCCTTATTAGATTGGCCTCTTTTTGCTCTGTCTCAGAATATTTCAGAGTGCTGATATAATGGGAGAAGTCTAGTGACTTCAGGGTTAATTTTGCTATCAGAATTGTTGGACATTATTTTTGTAGGGTTTTTTGCAGATTGCAGACAGTGTCTTCCCTTTCTTATCCTTTCTAGTTGGCTTGGGCCCCATCCTTTGCTCAGCCTATTTTCCTGCCTGTGTTTGTGCTTTCATCTTGTTTCACTGTCAATATATGTGTGGGGGCTGTCTTTCCTTTGGGGTCTGCTCTGGGGCAGTTAGTTTTCCCCTTTTCTTGCTTCAGGCTTATGTAGTTCTCTGCCTGTGACGAAGTGTCTAGGATCATCGTAGGTACGCTCCACGGCTGCTGCTAGTTGTGTGGTAAGATCAGGGATCTGCAATCTGCATAGTTACCAACCTCTCTGGTTTTCTGTGACTTAGCTTGTTTTGTTTTTTTCTCCTCGGTGACCCATTCATAACAGTTAGGGTTAGGGCCGGTCCGCTATTCTCTCACCAAAGACTAGTGTCCTCATACTAGGATAAACAGAATGGTGGTTAGGGTTAGGACCTGTCCGCTATTCTCTCACCAGAGACTAATGTCCTTGTACTAGGATAAACAGAATGGTGGTTAGGGCCTGTCCGCTATTCTCTCACCAGAGACTAATGTCCTTGTACTAGGATAAACAGGATGGTGGTTAGGGTTAGGGCCTGTCCGCTATTCTCTCACCAGAGACTAATGTCCTCGTACTAGGATAAACAGAATGGTGGTTAGGGTTAGGGCCTGTCCACTATTGTCTCACCAGAGACGAATGTCCTCATACTAGGATAAACAGAATGGTGGTTAGGGTTAGGGCCTGTCCACTATTCTCTCACCAGAGACTAATGTCCTCGTACTAGGATAAGCAGAATGGTGGTTAGTAGAGTTGAGCGAAACGGGTCGAACAATTTCAAAAGTCGCCGACTTTTGGCAAAGTCGGGTTTCATGAAACGAAACCCGACCCTAGGATGAGGTCGGAGACGAGGTCGGCGACTTACGCGCCAAAGTCGCGTTTCAAAAGTATGTTTAGCGCTCTTTTTCAGCCAATCAGGATCCACGGACACTGTGGGCAACGTGATGACATAGGCAGGGGTCGCCACCATCTTTCAGAAGGGCATGCAAGTGATTGGCTTGCTTTGGTGGGCGTCACAGGGGTTATAAAAGGGCGTGCATGCCGACTGCCATCTTACTTCTGCCGATCTTAGCATAGGGAGAGGTTGCTGATTCTGTAGGGAGAGCGTTAGGCAGGGAAGAAGACAAAAAAACTGCTTCTGCTGCTAGCGATTTTGCCTGTGCAACACACCAGTCACTGTGTGTGCCGTGCAAGGGGAGGCTATATTGTGGTGGATCAGCGGTGTTGGTTGTTAGGCTGCCTTCTAAGGCTTCCTGACAGCTGCATTGCTGTTTTCCCACTGCTCTGCAAACTGCTTTTTTAAAAGCAATCCCAATTTTTTTTTTGTCCTGCTAAGGTACTGAGCGTGCATTTATTCGCACCATACAGCGGTGTACGCTCCTCACACAGTACCGTGTAACGGCTGTTATCACAGCCACAGTGAAGCTATCTGTGTGTCACTGTGGAGGACTTGTTCCGTTCTTACAGACCTACACTCTAGGGAGATTCCTATTCTGCCCAATTCTACAATTCACTTTTTTCACACCTGTGCCATCGAGCCTGTGACATAGCGCTCTGATATTCAGTGGGCCTCACACAATCCAAAAGTGTCCAGTGTCCACAAGTGTGTGCAGAAATTCAAAATCTCCCTTATCCTGTAGTCACTTTTTTCACACCTGCTGCATCGAGCCTGTGACATAGCGCTGTGATATTCATTGGGCCTCACACAATCCAAGTGTCCAGTTTCTGCAGAAATTCAAAATCTCCCTTATCCTGTAGTCACTTTTTTCACACCTGTGCCATCGAGCCTGTGACATAGCGCTCTGATATTCATTGGGCCTCACACAATCCAAAAGTGTCCAGTGTCCACCAGTGTCTGCAGAAATTCAAAATCTCCCTTATCCTGTAGTCACTTTTTTCACACCTGTGCCATCGAACCTGTGACATAGCACTGTGATATTCAGTGGGCCTCACACAATCCAAGTGTCCAGTGTCCACAAGTGTCTGCAGAAATTCAAAATCTCCCTTATCCTGTAGTCACTTTTTTCACACCTGTGCCATCGAACCTGTGACATAGCACTGTGATATTCAGTGGGCCTCACACAATCCAAGTGTCCAGTGTCCACAAGTGTCTGCAGAAATTCAAAATCTCACAGAAATTCAAAATCTCCCTTATCCTGTAGTCACTTTTTTCACACCTGTGCCATCGAGCCTGTGACATAGCACTGTGATATTCAGTGGGCCTCACACAATCCAAGTGTCCAGTGTCCACAAGTGTCTGCAGAAATTCAAAATCTCCCTTATCCTGTAGTCACTTTTTTCACACCTGCTGCATCGAGCCTGTGACATAGCGCTGTGATATACAGTGGGCCTCACACAATCCAAGTGTCCAGTGTCCACAAGTGTCTGCAGAAATTCAAAATCTCCCAGAAATTCAAAATCTCCCTTATCCTGTAGTCACTTTTTTCACACCTGTGCCATCGAGCCTGTGACATAGCGCTGTGATATTCAGTGGGCCTCACACAATCCAAGTGTCCAGTGTCCACAAGTTTCTGCAGAAAATCTAAATCTCCCTTATCCTGTAGTCACTTTTTTCACACCTGTGCCATCGAGCCTGTGACATAGCGCTGTGACATTCAGTGGGCCTCACACAATCCAAGTGTCCAGTGTCCACAAGTGTCTGCAGAAATTCAAAATCTTACAGAAATTCAAAATCTCCCTTATCCTGTAGTCACTTTTTTCACACCTGTGCCATCGAGCCTGTGACATAGCGCTGTGATATTCAGTGGGCCTCACACAATCCAAGTGTCCAGTGTCCACAAGTGTCTGCAGAAAATCTAAATCTCCCTTATCCTGTAGTCACTTTTTTCACACCTGTGCCATCGAGCCTGTGACATAGCGCTGTGATATTCAGTGGGCCTCACACAATCCAAGTGTCCAGTGTCCACAAGTGTCTGCAGAAATTCAAAATCTCACAGAAATTCAAAATCTCCCTTATCCTGTAGTCACTTTTTTCACACCTGTGCCATCGAGCCTGTGACATAGCGCTCTGATATTCAGTGGGCCTCACACAATCCAAAAGTGTCCAGTGTCCACTAGTGTGTGCAGAAAATCTAAATCTCCCCTGTCCTATAGACACCTTGTACCTTGTTTTACATTACTATATAGTTTGTTGGATTTTGTCTACATTTCTACCAAAAATGAGGAAGGTTGGTGGAAGAGGCCGTGGAATTGGGCGGGGGTTGGCAGCTGGTAATGATGGTGTTGGTGGTGGATCTGATGGTAGTGGCAAAAGCAAAATAGGACCGAATGCAGGAGGTGTTGAGCCTGCGTCATCGTCTGGCTCCATAAGGCTTCGAAGGCTTAGTTTTCTAGGAGTTGGCAAACCGCTTTTAACGCCAGAGCATCAGGAAAAAGTTTTGTCTTACATTGCTGACTCAGCCTCCAGCTCTATCGCCTCCTCTTCTGAAGTTGTAAAAAGTAAAAGCACTGAGTCATCATTGGAGGCTCATGATCATGAACCACACCTTTCCTTGTGTCCTTCACCCCAACCAAGATTGAAGGATGACGCAGGCCATACTACTGATTACTCCATGGAGCTGTTTTCACATACCATGCCTGGATTATCAAGTGAAATGGTGAATTACCCAGGCCAAGATGATTCTGACATGGAGTGCACTGATGCACAGCCGCTGATAGATGATTCTGCTGGTACATTTACTCAGAGCACTACATTGTCCTCGCAGTGTACAGAGCCAGATTCTGACCCTGATGAGACTCAGGTGCCCCTTCCCGCACACTATACCACCATACACGGTGACACAGAGGAAGGTGCACATGACATTGAAGAGGAGGTGATGGATGATCCAGTTGTTGACCCAGATTGGCATCCATTGGGGGAAGAGGGTGCTGCTTCCAATAGCTCAGATGAGGAGCATCCACAGCAGACATCGACATCGCAACAGCTGTTATCTGGCAGGCCCGGAGCACTCCAAAGACAGGTTCCAAAAATCAAAAGAGTTGCTGGACAGCTTGTCCAGAGGGTCAAAACATCACAGCGTGCTAGGCCGCAAAATGTCTGCCAAAGTAGGAAGAGTGCAGTGTGGCACTTTTTTGAACAAAATCCTCATGATCAGGCCAAGGTTATCTGTAAGAAGTGCGCAAAGACCTTTAGCCGAGGGAAAAATCTGAAAATTTGAATACCAGTTGCATGCTTAGACATTTAACCAGCATGCACTTGCAAGCTTGGACACAACACCAAACCTCAAGTGCCACATGTGCAACTGATCACAAAGAAGGTAGTCAGCAACGCTACATTGTTTCCCCCACTGTAAGCCCACCGGTTAGCACAGCAGCAAATGTTGAGGTGTCGTTGCAAGACCACAGCAGTCAGGGAATCCCACTGTTATATCAACGAAATACTGAATCTAGGCCATCAGAAAGAACACCAACTCCATCACCATCATCAACCCTCTCTCAGTCCGCCCTGTCCACCGCTACTTCCACCATATGCAGCTCTCAAGTCCAGCTCACCCTCCCAGACACTATGAGTAGGTCAAGAAAGTACTCAGTCTCTCATCCGCGTACACTGGGTTTGAATGCCCACATTGCCAAACTAATCTCGTTTGAGATGATGCTTTATCGGTTGGTGGAAAGCGCAGCTTTCCGCGTACTCATGGCCTATGCAGTACCACGCTATGACCTACCCAGTCGCCACTTCTTCTCTCGCAAAGCCATCCCAGCCCTCCACCAACATGTGAAAGACCGCATTGTCCATGCACTCAAGCAGTCAGTGAGCGGAAAGGTGCACCTCACAACTGATGCATGGTCCAGTCGGCATGGCCAGGGCCGTTACGTGTCCATCACTGCGCACTGGGTTATTGTGGTGGATGCAGGGTCCACAGGGGACAGCGGTGGTGGGACAGTGCTGCCTAGCCCACGGTATAGGAAACAGTTGGCTGTAGGCGTTCCACCCTCCTCCTCCTCCTCCTCCTCCTCCAGAAGCGAAAGCTCGTCCACAGAGCGCAGTCGTACGAGCACTCCATCTGCAGCTGCCACTGTTGCACACGATGTGTCCCCCTATCGAGCAGCTAGTGGAAAGCGTCAGCAGGCTGTGTTGCAGATGATGTGTTTGGGCGACAGACACACCGCCGAGGTGCTGGCCGAGTGCTTGAAGCGACAAACGGAGTCATGGCTGGGCAGTGTACATCTTGAGGCAGGCAAGGTAGTTAGTGATAACGGCCGTAATTTTGTGGCAGCCATAGCCCTTTCAAAACTCAGCCACATACCTTGCTTGGCTCACACCTTGAACCTGGTGGTGCAGTGCTTCCTCAAAAATTATCCGGAGTTAACAGCCCTGCTCCAGAAGGTGCGAAGACTGTGCGCGCACATCCGCCGGTCGCCTGTACACTCCGTTCGTATGCAGAAGCTGCAGCGATTGCTCCACCTTCCCAACCACCGCCTCATTATCGACATTGCAACAAGGTGGAACTCCACCCTGCACATGGTGGAGCGGCTGTGCGAGCAGAGGCAGGCCATAATGCATTTGTGGGAGGATACACGGCCAGGCACTTTGAGAGCAGACATGGAGTTGACAGGTGTGCAGTGGTCGAAGCTGAAAGACCTCTGTAAAGTCCTTCAGTGTTTTGAGGAATGCACACGGCTGGTAAGCGCAGACGACGCCATCCTAAGCATGAGCATCCCACTTATGCGTCTGCTCATGCAAACTTTGACGCACCTTAAGGAGCAGGCGTCTGCAGCCAATGTTGACGAGGAGGAAGAGGTGGAGGGAATCCTTGATGACATTCAGCCATTGTCTGCTCAGGGACCTCTCCTGGACGAGTTGGAGGAAGAAGAGGATGAGGAGAATGATGATGGGGATGATTACTTAGGGGAGGAGGATGCATCTCGTGGGGCAAGTGAAAATGTTGGCGTGGCAAGGTCTGGTACAGGGTTTGTGCGTGACTGGAGGGATGTGGATTTGCCAGAAAGTGCTCCTCCACCCAGCACTCGCAGTGCATCATTGACACCGGGAACATTGGCCCACATGTCAGATTATGCCTTGCGGATCCTAAAAAGGGACCCCCGCATTGCCAAAATGATGAACGATGACGACTACTGGTTGGCCAGCATCCTGGATCCACGCTATAAAGGCAAATTACAAAACATCATGCCACAGGAGAACCTTGACCTAATATTGGCTACTAAACAAGCAACTCTGGTAAATCGGTTGCTTGAGGCATTCCCAGCACACAGCAGCGGTGATGGTTCTCACACGAGCCGTACGGGCCGGGGGCAGCTTGGCAGAGGTGTTCGTGGTGCACACAGCAGAAGTGGCGTTGGAGACAGGGGTTTCATGACAATGTTGTGGACTGATTTTTCAAGTACCGCTCACACAACTGGTAATACTGCATCGATGGAAAGTGACAGGAGACAGCAGTTGTCAACTATGGTTACAAACTACTTTTCCTCCCATATCGATGTTCTCCCACACAGGTCATTCCCCTTTGACTATTGGGCCGCTAAACTGGACACCTGGCCTGAATTGGCACAATATGCCTTACAGGAGCTCGCTTGCCCAGCTGCAAGTGTGCTATCGGAAAGAGTCTTCAGTGCAGCTGGATCAATCCTGACAGAAAAAAGGACCCGTCTGTCAACCCAAAATGTGGATGATCTAACCTTCACTAAAATGAACCACGCATGGGTTTCCAAGGATTTTGTCCCACCTTACCCTGATGACACATAGGGTGACAGAAAAATGGCTTGCTTTGGTCCACCTCTTCCTGGGACTGGACCTATTTCGCCTTTTGCATCAGCTGAATGTCCAACATCAGCATATGCCACTTTCTAAAACTCCCTAACTGTGCTGCCTCCCCCCCCATGGCCGGGGTCACCACCTAGCGCACAACACCGTGCGAGTGCCGTTGCCCTGGACAGGTGGGTAGGCCGACTCTTGGGCGCGGGCACTGGCACAGGGTCCCTCATAGTGCAATCAAGTGTCTCTGACGGTGGTGGTGCACACCCGCCGTCAGACACACCGCCGTACTATCAGGGGCCCAGTGCCAGTACCGACGCCCACGAGTGGGCCCCCCTTGCTTGGGCAGGGCCCCAGCATTTGCAATCTTTACCTTTCCCTGCTCCTCCGCTGTGTAGTCTGGGCCGTCAAATCCATACTGTGCCTGACACCGTCTGACCCTGCCTCCTGGTGTATTGACATATATTTTGAATGTGTACGCTATCCATACATGTTATCCGGGGATACGGTACCCTTTCTAACCTTTGTGCAATCACGTGCAATCCATACTGGGCCTTACACCGTCTGAGCCTGCCTCCTGATGTATAGACATATATTTTGAATGTGTACGCTATCCATACATGTTATCCGGGGATACGGTACCCTTTCTCACCTTTGTGCAATCACGTGTAATCCATACTGGGCCTGAGAACGGCTGGCGAGCTGTTAAGCAAGCTACAGCACCTGTGGTTTGCACACGAAAGTTTTTCATTTTTTCAGGAATGACGGTTAGGCCTAATTCCGGAACTGCGGTTGACCTGCACTTACTGGGAAATCATTGTTCGCGGGTAATAATTGTAATCAGTGATCCGCATCACTAACGTTGTTCAGCGGGTTATCTGCACCTGTAAGCGACAAACGCTCGCCTTTTCAGTGTAGCGCACATGCAGCCACGGACATGTAAGGGCATGACATTGTGTCCAAGGGCATGATATTGTGTCCAGTTTTGGGCACCACATTTTAAAAAAGACATCAACAAACTGGAGCAAGTTCAGAAAAGAGCGACCAGAATGGTGACCGGTCTGCAAACCCTGTCTTATGAGGAAAGGTTGCAGGATTTGGGAATGTTTAGTTTGCAAAAGAGAAGACTGAGAGGAGACTTAATAGCTGTCTACAAATATCTAAAGGGCTGTCACATTGTAGAAGGATCAACTTTATTCTCATTTGCACAAGGAAAGACTAGAAGCAATGGGATGAAACTGAATGGGAGGAGACACAGATTAGATATTAGAAAAAACTTTTTGACAGAGTGATCAATGAATGGAACAAGCTGCCATGAGAAGTGGTGAGTTCTCCTGCAATGGAAGTCTTCAAACAGAGGCTGGACAGACATCTGACTGGGATGATTTAGCGAATCCTGCTTTGAGCAGGGGGTTGGACCAGATGGCCCAGGAGGTCCCTTCCAACTCTGCGATTCTATGATTCTATGACACACCAGTTATTGGCCAATCTCATGTGCCAGAGCCTCACGTGTCCCTCTAGTAAGCCAGACTCGGACCGCGGGGCATGACGGAGTCTCGTTCGTTAACGGAATTAAGCTTGCAATGTGTGCATCTGTTCTGTAGCTGGCATGGTTGAGGTTGCCCGTGTTGAGTCAAATTACGCCGTAGGCTCCACTCCTGGTGGTGCCCTTCTGGACATTCCTTTAAGGTTCAGCTTTGCAACCATACTGCCCACATAAAACAAACACTTTGCCTTCATGAACGCTGTTTGGAGGGTCATGACTCGTGGGAATAACGCCGCCCAATCAGTTAACCTGCTAGAGAGATCCTTCGTTGCTCCCAAGCATGACATCACACTCCCTAGGAAGAAGGTAATGCCACTGCGGCGACCGTACTCCTGGGGGCGACACAAGTGCACTGATGCCCAGCCACTGCTCGATGAATCTGCTGGTACATTGACCCAGACCACTACATTCCCCTCGCACGCTACACGGCCTGAATCTGACCCTGATGAAACTCAGGTTACCCTTCCCATATACAGTTCCATCTTACACGGTGACAAAGAGGAAGCTGCAGATGAAAGTGCAGGTTCGGCCCACCCGCCATCAGACACACCACCGTACTATCAGGGGCCCTGTGCCAGTGCCGTCGCCAATGAGTGGGCCCCCCCTGCTTGCTCAGGATCACAGCACTTGCAAGGTTGAAATACTGTGCAGTGAGATGGAAGATGGGGACGACGAGGAGTCCAGACTAGTACAGGGATTCCCTAGCGAGGAGACTTATTTGATTGTTTTCAATGTTGGGACAGCAATTTTTGGGGAGCACTATACTCTGGAGAATGATAGATGGGGCCCACCATACACTGGAACATTCCAAAGGTGGACATCAGACACTGGAGCAGCATTTACAGGGCCCATTATACACTAGATCATTAGAAATGGGGCCCATTATGTTTGGAGCATTATTTGGGCCCATAAGACAGTGGAGCTTCATCCATGGGGACCAACATATACTGTAGCATTATGTGGAGCTCATCATATACTGTTTCAAACATTATATGGGACCAATGATTCTGTATGGAGAAATAGATGGGCCTCGACATGAGATGTAAAAAGTGAGGTATTTTTCATTGTACTATACCGCTATTTCTCTGCCGTATCGGAGCATGATGAGTTGTGGTATTATGTGTTAAAGGGGCGCTCTTTCGCCCAGGGCACATGAAAACCTGGAGCCAGCCCTACCCCCCCACAACTTTAGCCAAATAACCCCCATTTTTCAGTGCGTAACTTGTATTATGAAGTTAATTAAGGTTGACAAGCTTAAGTAATAAGAATTGATGCTTTTGGCATTCAAATGGGCACTGTAGGTGTGTTTCCTGTCCTCCTCTCACTGCCGACTTTTATTCCCCATTGACTTACATTGGGTTTCGTGTTTCGGGACGACCCCGACTTTTCCCTATAATCGGCCGATCTTGCTCGACCCGACTTTTGGAAAAGTCGGGTTTCACGAAACGAAACTCGACCATAAAAAACCAAAAGTCGCTCAACTCTAGTGGTTAGGATTAGGGCCTGTCCACTATTCTCTCACCAGAGACTAATGTGTTCGTACTAGGATAAACAGAATGGTGGTTATGATTAGGGCCTGTCCACTATTGTCTCACCAGAGACTAATGTCCTCTTACTAGGATAAACAGAATCGTGGTTAGGGTTAAGGCCTGTCCGCTATTCTCTCACCAGAGACTAATGTCCTCATACTAGGATAAACAGAATGGTGGTTAGGGTTAGGGTTAGGGTTAGGGCCTGTCCGCTATTCTCTCACCAGAGACTAATGTCCTCGTACTAGGATAAACAGAATGGTGGTTACGATTAGGGCCTGTCCACTATTGTCTCACCAGAGACTAATGTCCTCTTACTAGGATAAACAGAATCGTGGTTAGGGTTAAAGCCTGTCCGCTATTCTCTCACCAGAGACTAATGTCCTCATACTAGGATAAACAGAATGGTGGTTAGGGTTAGGGCCTGTCCACTATTCTCTCACCAGAGACTAATGTCCTCGTACTAGGATAAACAGAATGGTGGTTAGGGTTAGGACCTGTCCGCTATTCTCTCACCAGAGACTAATGTCCTCATACTAGGATAAACAGAATGGTGGTTAGGGTTAGGGCCTGTCCGCTATTCTCACACCAGAGACTAATGTCCTCATACTAGGATAAACAGAATGGTGGTTAGGGTAAGGGCCTGTCCGCTATTCTCTCACCAGAGACTAATGTCGTCATACTAGGATAAACAGAATGGTGGTTAGGGTTAGGACATGTCTGCTATTCTCTCACCAGAGACTAATGTCCTCATACTAGGATAAACAGAATGGTGGTTAGGGTTAGGGCCTGTCTGCAATTCTCTCACCAGAGACTAATTTCCTCCTATTTGGATAAACAGAATGGTGGTTAGGGTTAGGGCCTGTCCGCTGTTCTCTCACCAGAGACTAATGTCCTCGTACTAGGATAAACAGAATGGTGGTTAGGGTTAGGGCCTGTCCGCTATTCTCTCACCAGAGACTAATGTCCTCCTACTAGGATAAACAGAATGGTGGTTACGGTTAGGGCCTGTCCGCTGTTCTCTCACCAGAGACTAATGTCCTCGTACTAGGATAAACAGAATGGTGGCTAGGGTTAGGGTTAGGGCCTGTCCGCTATTCTCTCATCAGAGACTAAAGTCCTCGTACTAGGATAAACAGAATGGTGGTTAGGGTTAGGGCCTGTCCGCTATTCTCTCACCAGAGACTAATGTCCTCGTACTAGGATAAACAGAATGGTGGTTAGGGTTAGGGCCTGTCCGCTATTCTCTCACCAGAGACTAATGTCCTCGTACTAGGATAAACAGAATGGTGGTTAGGGTTAGGGCCTGTCCGCTATTCTCTCATCAGAGACTAATGTCCTCGTACTAGGATAAACAGAATGGTGGTTAGGGTTAGGGCCTGTCCGCTATTCTCTCACCAGAGACTAATGTCCTCGTACTAGGATAAACAGAATGGTGGTTAGGGTTAGGGCCTGTCCGCTATTCTCTCACCAGAGACTAATGTCCTCGTACTAGGATAAAGAGAATGGTGGTTAGGGTTAGGACATGTCCGCTATTCTCTCACCAGAGACTAATGTCGTCAAACTAGGATAAACAGAATGGTGGTTAGGGTTAGGGCCTGTCCGCTATTCTCTCACCAGAGACTAATGTCCTCGTACTAGGATAAACAGAATGGTGGTTAGGGTTAGGGCCTGTCCGCTATTCTCTCACCAGAGACTAATGTCCTCGTACTAGGATAAACAGAATGGTGGTTAGGGTTAGGGCCTGTCCGCTATTCTCTCACCAGAGACTAATGTCCTCGTACTAGGAAAAAGAGAATGGTGGTTAGGGTTAGGACATGTCCGCTATTCTCTCACCAGAGACTAATGTCGTCAAACTAGGATAAACAGAATGGTGGTTAGGGTTAGGGCCTGTCCGCTATTCTCTCACCAGAGACTAATGTCCTCGTACTAGGATAAACAGAATGGTGGTTAGGGTTAGGGCCTGTCCGCTATTCTCTCACCAGAGACTAATGTCCTCGTACTAGGATAAACAGAATGGTGGTTAGGGTTAGGGCCTGTCCGCTATTCTCTCATCAGAGACTAATGTCCTCGTACTAGGATAAACAGAATGGTGGTTAGGGTTAGGGCCTGTCCGCTATTCTCTCACCAGAGACTAATGTCCTCGTACTAGGATAAACAGAATGGTGGTTAGGGTTAGGGCCTGTCCGCTATTCTCTCACCAGAGACTAATGTCCTCGTACTAGGATAAAGAGAATGGTGGTTAGGGTTAGGACATGTCCGCTATTCTCTCACCAGAGACTAATGTCGTCAAACTAGGATAAACAGAATGGTGGTTAGGGTTAGGGCCTGTCCGCTATTCTCTCACCAGAGACTAATGTCCTCGTACTAGGATAAACAGAATGGTGGTTAGGGTTAGGGCCTGTCCGCTATTCTCTCACCAGAGACTAATGTCCTCGTACTAGGATAAACAGAATGGTGGTTAGGGTTAGGGCCTGTCCGCTATTCTCTCACCAGAGACTAATGTCCTCGTACTAGGATAAAGAGAATGGTGGTTAGGGTTAGGACATGTCCGCTATTCTCTCACCAGAGACTAATGTCGTCAAACTAGGATAAACAGAATGGTGGTTAGGGTTAGGGCCTGTCCGCTATTCTCTCACCAGAGACTAATGTCCTCGTACTAGGATAAACAGAATGGTGGCTAGGGTTAGGGTTAGGGCCTGTCCGCTATTCTCTCACCAGAGACTAATGTCCTCATACTAGGATAAACAGAATGGTGGTTAGGGTTAGGGCCTGTCCGCTATTCTCTCATCAGAGACTAATGTCCTCGTACTAGGATAAACAGAATGGTGGTTAGGGTTAGGGCCTGTCCTCTATTATCTCACCAGAGACTAATGTCCTCATACTAGGATAAACAGAATGGTGGTTAGGGTTAGGGTTAGGGCCTGTCCGCTATTCTCTCACCAGAGACTAATGTCCTCATACTGGGATAAACAGAATGGTGGTTAGGGTTAGGGCCTGTCTGCTATTCTCTCATCAGAGACTAATGTCCTCGTACTAGGATAAACAGAATGGTGGCTAGGGTTAGGGTTAGGGCCTGTCCGCTATTCTCTCACCAGAGACTAATGTCCTCATACTAGGATAAACAGAATGGTGGTTAGGGTTAGGGCCTGTCCGCTATTCTCTCATCAGAGACTAATGTCCTCGTACTAGGATAAACAGAATGGTGGCTAGGGTTAGGGTTAGGGCCTGTCCGCTATTCTCTCACCAGAGACTAATGTCCTCGCACTAGGATAAACAGAATGGTGGCTAGGGTTAGGGTTATGGTTATGGCCTGTCTGCTATTCTCTCACCAGAGACTAATGTCCTCGCACTAGGATAAACAGAATGGTGGCTAGGGTTAGGGTTATGGTTATGGCCTGTCCGCTATTCTCTCACCAGAGACTAATGTCCTCGCACTAGGATAAACAGAATGGTGGCTAGGGTTAGGGTTATGGTTATGGCCTGTCCGCTATTCTCTCACCAGAGACTAATGTCCTCGTACTAGGATAAACAGAATGGTGGTTAGGGTTAGACAGAGACACAGATTAGATATTAGAAAAAACTTTTTGACAGTTAGAGTGATCAATGAGTGGAACAGGCTGCCACGAGAAGTGGTGAGTTCTCCTTCAATGGAAGTCTTCAAACAGAGGCTGGACAGACATCTGACTGGGATGATTTAGCGAATCCTGCTTTGAGCAGGGGGTTGGACCAGATGGCCCAGGAGGTCCCTTCCAACTCTACGATTCTATGATTCTATTCTCTCACCAGAGACTAATGTCCTCATACTAGGATAAACAGAATGGTGGTTTGAACCGCTCTTTTGCGGTGCAGCGGTTATTCACTTGTTCACACGGTGCTTGTTTAGACAATTTCACTTTATTCATTGGTGTGCTCTTGTGATATATTTTTTCTTTGGTTCCCTGTGTTATCCTACAATAGCGGTGATATTCTGTTATTTATTTTTATGTACAAATTTCAATACAATCTTTATCTTTTTAGTCTAAGATACCCTTTTGATTTTCCTTTTGATCTAATTGGCTGAGTGGGGATTTGTTGTCGTCTTCATATTTGAGTTTTTTGACTATGTACTTATTTCATCGTGCAGGGAATTTCAGTGCCTAAATGTAAGGAGCGTGTGTGATTTCTGTCCTCGGAAAATGCAGCACGTCCATCTATTTCTCCCTACCTTAGTAAAGCTTCCTTGCTGGGTCCACACCATCCCCCACATATCTGATAACCCCAAAACTACGCTCTGACCTTCTCTATTATGTGCAAGATCTGTGGCCCATGAGTGGCCCCTCCAGTACCCTGCCGTGTGTATGGCGGTGTACCTGTACTCTGGCTTCTGGTAGGTTGGTGCACATGGCCAGACGCTCCCTCATCACAACATCTGGATAGTGCGTTTTCTGGAATGTCTTCTCCAGAGCCTCCAGCTGCTGAGCGGTGAACGCCGTGCGGCTTCTTCTCTGTTTGCGGTGCTGGGACCCATATCGGGCTTCCAGGATAATGTCTTGAAATGTACAGCCGTTGGAAGATAAAACAGCGCCAATTTAATTACAGGAAGGAAAAAGACAATGAATTCTGAAATGAGACAGTCTATGAATCCCACCACTCACCAGCGCCCCAGTCACCCCTCACCACCGCACCAGTCACCTCTCGCCTCCACCCCAGTCACCCCTCGCCACCACCCCAGTCAACCCTCACCACCGCACCAGTCACCACTCACCAGCACCCCAGTCACCCCACGCCACCCCACCAGTCACCCCTCGCCACCGCACCAGTCACCCCTCACCACCGTACCAGTCACCCCTCGCCACCGCACCAGTCACCCCTCACCACCGTACCAGTCACCTCTCGCCTCCACCCCAGTCACCCCTCGCCACCACCCCAGTCAACCCTCACCACCGCACCAGTCACCACTCACCAGCACCCCAGTCACCCCACGCCACCCCACCAGTCACCCCTCGCCACCGCACCAGTCACCCCTCACCACCGTACCAGTCACCCCTCGCCACCGCACCAGTCACCCCTCACCACCGTACCAGTCACCTCTCGCCACCACCCCAGTCACCCCACGCCACCCCACCAGTCACCCCTCGCCACCGCACCAGTCACCCCTCACCACCGTACCAGTCACCTCTCGCCACCACCCCAGTCACCCCACGCCACCGCCCCAGTCACCCCTCGCCACCCCACCAGTCACCCCTCCCACCACCCCAGTCACCCCTCGCCACCGCACCAGTCACCCCTCACCACCGTACCAGTCACCTCTCGCCTCCACCCCAGTCACCCCTCGCCACCACCCCAGTCAACCCTCACCACCGCACCAGTCACCACTCACCAGCACCCCAGTCACCCCACGCCACCCCACCAGTCACCCCTCGCCACCGCACCAGTCACCCCTCACCACCGTACCAGTCACCCCTCGCCACCGCACCAGTCACCCCTCACCACCGTACCAGTCACCTCTCGCCACCACCCCAGTCACCCCACGCCACCCCACCAGTCACCCCTCGCCACCGCACCAGTCACCCCTCACCACCGTACCAGTCACCTCTCGCCACCACCCCAGTCACCCCACGCCACCGCCCCAGTCACCCCTCGCCACCCCACCAGTCACCCCTCCCACCACCCCAGTCACCCCTCACCACCGCACCAGTCACCTCTCGCCACCACCCCAGTCACCCCACGCCACCGCCCCAGTCACCCCTCGCCACGCCACCAGTAACCCCTCCCACCACCCCAGTCACCCCTCACCACCGCACCAGTCACCTCTCGCCACCACCCCAGTCACCCCACGCCACCGCCCCAGTCACTCCTCGCCACCCCACCAGTCACCTTTCGCCACCACCCAAGTCACCCCACGCCACCGCCCCAGTCACCCCTCGCCACCCCACCAGTCACCCCTTGCCATCACCTCAGTCACCCGTCGCCACCACCCCAGTCACCTCTCACCACCGCCTCAGTCACCCCTTGCCACCGCCCCAGTCACCCCTCGCTACCACCTCAGTCACCCCACGCCACTGCTCCAGTCACCTCTCACCACCGTCTCAGTCACCCCTCGCCACTGCACCAGTCACCGTTTACCACTGCCCTAGTCACCCCTCGCCACCGCCCCAGTCACCCCTCACCACGGCCCCAGTCACCCCTCGCCACCGCCCGTCACCCCTCGCCACCGCCCCAGTCACCCCTCGCCACTGCCCCAGTCACCCCTCGCCACTGCCCCAGTCACCCCTCACCACGACCCCAGTCACCCCTCGCCACTACCTCAGTCACCCCTCGCCACTACCTCAGTTACCCCTTGCCACCGCCCCAGTCACCCCTCGCCACTACCTCACTCACCCCTCGCCACCACCCCAGTCACCCCTCGCCACTGCCCCAGTCACCCCTCGCCACTGCCCCAGTCACCCCTCGCCACTGCCCCAGTCACCCCTCACCACGACCCCAGTCACCCCTCGCCACTACCTCAGTCACCCCTCGCCACTACCTCAGTTACCCCTTGCCACCGCCCCAGTCACCCCTCGCCACTACCTCACTCACCCCTCGCCACCGCCCCAGTCACCCCTCGCCACAGCCCTATTCACCCCTCACCATGACCCCAGTCACCCCTCACCACGGCCCCAGTCACCCCTTGACACCGCCCCAGTCACCTCCCTTGATACCCACTGCTTCCCAGTATAAACTAATGAGCACTGTAAAGGTCCCATTATCTTACCAGCCAGTCTCTCAGCCAGGGTCAAGGCGTGCACAGAGGGTCGGTAGTCTGGGGTGTGCTGTGCCTGCTGTGCTGCCTGTTGGTGCAGGTTATACATGGCGCTGAGCGAGTTCATTGCATGCAGGGAATATCCATTCACTCCGTAATGCTGCATGGCCGGAAATTCCTGGGGAGAGATCGGGACCATCATTACCAGAATTATCTCAATCTCCATAACTAGTATCACTCTCTTCATCATGGCAATAAGGGTCTGGCCACCGCGATCCCTATTGAAGCTCATTGTGGCCCCTTTTTCTTTTTTCTTCAAATGAGACGCTGCAAATAAATAACAAAACACCATCAACTCCACAAATGTCCCCCGAACTGAAGACCCTGCACTGTTTATGGGGAGGACACCACATGTATCGGCTGCGGTGCTGTGCGGTCACATGACATAGGGATCACTTTAATCCCACACACAGACCCTGCACTGTATATAGGAGGGAGCGATAGCAAACACTCAGTGAATGGATGGAAGTGTCAGCGCCATCTTTGCGTCTTCTCCTCGGTGACACGTCGCCCTCAGTTTCGCCCCGGTTGTCCTGTAAGGTGAGACGAGTAATCCTTCTCAGTGTGAATTGGCGGATTAGGGCGACGCGTCGTGTTGTTCTGCCGTGTTCTGAGGCTTCATTGTTCTCAGGCCTCGTGATGACATGTCTTCCCTCCTGCCCAGCACTCGCCCCCGGGCCGCTCCGCCCTATCTTGGCTTGATCCCAGTCTGTGGTTTTCACTCTTGGCCGTAACTTACAGGAAAGAGCGGGAAGCAACTACAATGAGAGCTGACAAGGTAGCAAGGGGTTAATAGCATACTACAACTCCCAACATCCTGCAAGTCATCTCATGAGACCAGACAGAATTCCTGGACACAAAGTGAAGACAAGAGGCAAAATCTGCCAACGCAAGGCCAGAGACAATATGTCAGTCCCATGACTCATAGTGAGGGCCACGGGCCCAATCTATCCATGCGTGGGCTCATACCGGGGGCCACAGGCCCCATCCGTCCATGTGTGGGCTCATAGTGAGGGCCATGGGCTCCATCTGTCCATGTGTGGGCTCATACTGGGGGCCACAGGCACCATCCATCCATGTGTGGGCTTAAACTGGGGGCCACAGGCACCATCCATCCATGTGTGGGATCATACTGGGGGCCACAGGCACCATCCATCCATGTGTGGGCTCAAACTCGGGGCCACGGGCACCATCCATTCATGTGTAACAGAAGTGAGAGGTCCCAGTACAAGGAGATGGGAGGAAAACCTGAAAACCAGCAATAAAATAGCAACATTATGACCACTTCATCACCCAAACCCTTAATCCAGTCCACCCTTCTCACTCAGACCCTTGATCCATATCACCCCTTCATCACCTCACCCAGACTCTTTGTCCAGACCACCCTGGCTCACCCGGATCACTAATTCTTTGCCCCAACAAATCCGACTATCAACCACATTCAGATCCTTCAGACGGAACCTGAAAACCCACCTCTTCAAGAAAGCCTGCAGTGATCCTCGCTTCCCCCTCACCATTACAGGAGCTACCACCTCAAAAACACCGGAACTGCTGCAACCCCCCAACCTACTGTCTCCTTCCCCACCATCCTGTAGAATGTAAGCCCCCCGGGGCAGGGTCCTCTCCCCTCTGTATCAGTCTGTGATTGTTAGTTTGCTGTAAGTGATATCTGTAATTTGTATGTAACCCCTTCTCATGTACAGCACCATGGAACCAATGGCGCTATATAAATAAATAATAATAATATTCACACCCAGACTCTTCTTACAGACCACCACCCTCACCCAGGTCGCGCCTCTCATCCAGATCGTTCATACAGACCAACCTGAGTCCTCCCTTCAGACAGACCACCTCTCACCAAGAATTTGTACAGACCACCTTCTTCACCCATATCCTTCATTCAGACTACCCCTCTCATCAAGATGCCCCTTCACCCAGACCCTTCATTCAGACCATCTTTCTCATCCAGACATCCTCCTTCACCCAGAACCTTCGTGCAGACCAACCCTTTGACCCAGACCTCGCCTTCACGGAGACCTTTCTTCCAGACCACCTCTCTAACCCAGACCTCCCCTTCATCCAAATCAACCCCTTTACCCAGACCCTTCGTTCAGACCTCCCCCTTTACCCACACCCTTAGCCAAGACCACCCCTCTCATCAACATCAAGACTGTTCATCCACACCTCCCCCTCCCACAAATCCCTCAACCAGACCACCCCTTCACCCAGACCCTTTATCCAGACCACCCCCTCACCCAGACAGCCCCTTCACCCAGACCACTCTGTTCACACAGATTCTTCGCTCAGTCCACCCCTCTCACAGAGACCACCCCCTTATAATCATTTGTATGATAATCATTTTTATTTTTAGAGCACCAACATATTCGTCAGAACTGTACAATTTTAGAGGGAACTTGTACCGACAATAAGGACATTACAGAATAAGCATAACTCCGATACGAAGAGGAGTGAGGGTCGTGCTTCTCGCAAGCTACAATCTATGAGGAAATATGGGGGACACGACAGGTGGATGTTGAAATGAGCTTATATTGTACGGACCAGACGTAATATACTAACTAGGCTCTGCACATAATGCAGCATGAACTGGTCACCAGCCAGTATGTGAATTTTAGTTTTAAGCCATTAGCAGAACAGAGCTCACGGTTGGGGTGGTAGACTGAGACAATAGAGGAGATGTAGGTGGTGCTGATCCGTTTAGGGCATGGATGGGGTGGTAGACTGAGACAATAGAGGAGATGTAGGTGGTGCTGATCCGTTTAGGGCATGGGTGGGGTGGTAGACTGAGACAATAGAGGAGATGTAGGTGGTGCTGATCCGTTTAGGGCATGGGTGGGGTGGTAGACTGAGACAATAGAGGAGATGTAGGTGGTGCTGATCCGTTTAGGGCATGGGTGGGGTGGTAGACTGAGACAGTAGAGGAGATGTAGGTGGTGCTGATCCGTTTAGGGCATGGTTGGGGTGGTAGACTGAGACGATAGAGGAGATGTAGGTGTTGCTGATCCGTTTAGGACACGGTTGGGGTGGTAGACTGAGACGATAGAGGAGATGTAGGTGTTGCTGATCCGTTTAGGGCACGGTTGGGGTTGTAGACTGAGACAATAGAGGAGATGTAGGTGGTGCTGATCCGTGAAGCGCTTTATGGGTGAAAGTGATAAGTTTATATTAAACTCTGTTTTGGATGGGCAACCAGTGTAATGACTGGCACAGGGAAGAGGCATCAGTATAAAAGTTGGTGAGGAATATGATCCTGGCTGCAGCATTTAGGATGGATTGGAGAGGGGAGAGTTTGAAAAGAGAGAGACAAACAGTAGAAAGTTACAGTAGCCCATACAAGAATGAATAAGAGCCACAGCTGAGTCAAAGGGAAGAAAAGGTCAAATTCTAGAAATGTTTTTGAGGTGTATATGACATGAGCGGGAGAGTGATCGGATATGGGGAGTGAATGAAAGATCTGAATCAAGTAAGACCACAAGACAGCGGGCGTGTTGCTGAGGACTAAGGGAAGAGCCGCATCCAGAAATGTCAGTGCCGCATATATGTAGGTCAGTGGAGCATGGAAACACGAGAAGTTCAGTTTTTGACTTAGTCAGATTTAGATACAGGGAGAACATGATGGAGACAGCGATAAGACAATCACTGGTATTTTGTAGTAATGAAGGGTGATGTCAGGAGAAGATAGGTATAATTGGGTGTCATCACCATAGAGATGGTCCTGAAAATCTAATCTACTATTTGTCCAATAGGGGCTGTTCTGCCCATTCATGTGCAGCAAGTAATTTCTTAAGTGCTGTTCCATCTATGGCCATTAGATGTCATAGTTGTCTTCTTTTCCTATTCATGGATTTATAATCCTTTCCCTTTAACAGTTGTTCTGTTTAGAACCGCCCCTTCATCTTTCTCAGGCTAGGAAGCTTGTAGCCATCTTCTCCCGGATCCCTGAGCTTCACACACGTGTCCTGCTCTATGCAAAATCACTGCTTCTGTCAAGCAGTTTTCGGAGAGGGTTTAATACAGTTATTTGTTTGTGCGATGTATCAGTGTTAGCTAACCTTAATGCAGCCCCCGTGATATGTGCAATGTATCTGTGTTAGCTAACCTTAATGCAGCCCCCGTGATATGTGCAATGTATCTGTGTTAGCTAACCTTAATGCAGCCCCCGTGATATGTGCAATGTATTTCCAGCTCGTTGTAATGCCCTTACACTGCATGTAGTTAAATGCATTTCTGTTCAAGGTAGTGCAATTCTGGCAGCCTAAGTTTGCTTAGTTATTCTCTTCACTGCATTGTGTGTTGTATTACTCATCCTCTGTAATAATGCCTGCTACTGATATAATAGCTATTCAAAGGAGAAAAAGAGATGCGGCACTCACCCGATTTGCAATGCAGTGTTACTTTATTCAACCATTACAGGTCACACAATAAAGGACGGGCAGGGAACATGAGGAATGTGGGGAAAAGACAGACGACAGCCGTTTTGCGTATACAGACGCTTCAACAGGTCCAGGGTTGACCCCGCATTGATCCTGAACTAGTTGCTGGCAAATCAGTGCCTTGGTGCCGTTCATCTGTGTCTTCTTTGAATTGAACTGATATAATAGCACTCTATCATTGCCTTTACTGATGTAATAGCACCCTGTATTACTGCTGTTGTTGTTATCTGCCAGTACTGATATACTGTACTGTCTATTTCTTTGCAGTTTTTACCCGATATCGTCCACTATTGTGTTCACCAATCTCCTCCACTATATCATCCGTTATCATCTACCATTGTTGTTCACATCATCTCAATAAATATAGACTTTAGCACCCATACAGTCTTTTACTGGGAGTGGATGAAGGGTTTAGCCGTATGCTGGAATCCATACAGCGTCATACGTGGAGGAAGGCAGAACAGGGGCAGTGTACAAGAAGGAAAGGAGGGGACATACGACAGAACCATGATGAACCCCGACAGTAAAGGTAAAGGGAGAGGAGGACAGCTAAAGATACAGCGAAGTAGCGGTTAGAGAGGTAGGAGGAGAACCAGGAGAGAGCAGTGTTCTTTAGCCCGGTAGAGCGGAGCAAAGTGAGGAGAAGCTGGTGATCCACAGTGTCAAATGCTGCAGAGAGATCCAAACCTACCCCTTCACCCATAAACCTATTTGCCTTCATTCAGACATTCCCTCACACCCAGACTTCCCGATTCACCCAGAAACTTTGCCTAGACCAGCCTTTTTCATCCAGACTGTTCATCTAGACCACCCCTCCCATAAATTACTTAACTAGACCACTTCCTTTATCCAGATCCTCACCCAGACTGCCTCTTCACCTAGACCAATCCCTTCACACAGATCCTTCAATCAGTCCACATCTCACCCAGAAATCCCCCTTCACCCAGCTCTTCGTCAGACCACCCCTCTCACCAAGATCCCCCCGTCACCCAGACCCTTAGTCAAGACCACCCATTTACCCATATGCCTTTATTCAGACCTCCCGCATCACCCTGATCCTTCGCCCAGACCACCCCTCTCATTCAGACTGTTCGTCTAGACCATCCTCTCCTACAAATTCCTTAATCAGACCACCCCCTCACCCAGACCCTTTATCCAGACTGCCTCCTCACTCAGATTGCCTCTTCACCCAGACCCTTCGTTCAGTCCACCTTTCTCACCCAGACCTTACCCTTATCATAGTCTCATAAAATGGTAGAATTGGAAGGGACCCCCATGGTCATCGTGTCCAACACCCTGCTCAATGCAGGGGTTACTAAATCATCCCAGACAGATGTCTGTCCAGCCTCGGAAGACTTCCATTGAAGGAGAACTCACCACCTCTCGTGGCAGCCTGTTCCACTCATTGATCACCCTCACTGTCAAAAAGTTTTATCTAATATCTAATCTGTGCCTCCTCCCATTCATATAACACCAAAGAAAATGCTTTATGACCACAATATATCAATTCAAAATAGATATTTTTACTAGACCAATTTATTTTAAAAAAAATTGAAGGTAGAACAAGATAGCGCAGGTTTAGTAAAACTTAAGGTGGGAAACCAGGGGGAGAAAGGTAAGTAGTCAGTACCTAGTGTACCTACCGTAACTGAGGAATAACCTTATGGAAGATTTGTTTTACTGATTAATGAATGTGGAGGATGGAATATGATTGTGTCACTCTATCTTGTGACCCCATGCCTGTGGAGTAACACTAGGTCTTACCTTTCTCCCCCTGGTTTCCCACCTTAAGTTTTACTAAACCTGTGTTATCTTGTTCTACCTTCAATTTTTTTTTAAATAAATTGGTCTAGTAAAAATATCTATTTTGAATTGATATATTGTGGTCATAAAGCATTTTCTTTGGTGTTATGTGATAGTTTCCTTGCCTTTTGATTGGTTATACATGGGATAAATATTTGGAGCTTCTTCTTCCTTTCAGTTTCATCCCATTGTTTCTCGTGTTTCCTTGTGCAAATGAGAATGATGATCCCTCTACACTATGACATCCCCTCAGAAATTTGTAGACAGCTATTAAGTCTCTTCTTAGCCGGTTCACCCAGTCCCTTCGTTCTCTGCCTCCCTTAGACCCCTAGACCACCCCCTTCACCTAGACCCTTCATTCAAAGTACCCCCTCACCCAGTCCACAGCCTTCATCCAGACCACCCCTCTCACCTAGACCACCCTTCACCAAGACACTTTGTCCTCATCACCCTCTTTGCCCAGGCCCTTTGTTCAGTCCCTCTCTTTCACCCAGACCTCATTTTTCACCCAGTCCCTTTGTTCCTTTGTTCACTGCCTCCCTTAGACCCCTTACCCAAAGTTCTCGCACAGATGACAGCCTTCATTCAGACCACCTAGAGTCCTAGACCCTTCATCCAGATCATCCCCCCTTTACCCAGACCCTTCATTCAGACCACCCCTTTCACCCAGACCTCCCCTTCACCCAGTCTCTTTGTCCAGACCACCTCTTCCCCAGACCCCTTACCCAGACCACCCTCTCACTCAGACATTTCCATTCTCCGAGAACCTTTGTCCACACCGCCCCCTCCCCTAGACCACGTCTTCTCTGAGACCCACTCTTCCCAGTGTTTCCATAGTAGTGGTAATCCTACTGATTGTTATATTCTCACTTTATTACTTTCCTCACTCGTTATTAATGTTATTCACAGCCCTAATAATTAATAATGCTAACAGAGACCGATAATCTAGATAATATGTAACATCAGAAATAATGGTGGAACGATGATAGTAATGATTATGGAGGGTAATAAATGTGGGTTATAAAGTGTATAGCTAGAGTTATTAATAACCAGGTAATAATAATGAGAATGGTGGCAAAACATATTAGTTATGTAAAGCAATCAGAGTAAATATTAATAAGATACATGAAAAATATTTAGAATTGAGAGTGCTCAGTGATTGATACCTTTTAATGGCTAACTGAAAAGATGATAAATTGCAAGCTTTTGAGACTACTCAGGTCTCTTCATCAGGCTAGACTAATACAACATCTGAAGAATGACATACAGTATTATACACAGCACAGAAAAAAATGCAAAAGAATCATAGAATCACAGAATGTCAGAGTTGGAAGGGACCTCCTGGGCCATCTGGTCCAACCCCCTGCTCAAAGCAGGATTCGCTAAATCATCCCAGTTAGATGTCTGTCCAGGCTCTGTGTGAAGACTTCTATTGAAGGAGAACTCACCACCTCTCGTGGCCGCCTGTTCCACTCATTGATCACCCTCACTGTCACCCACCTAATATCCAATCTGTGTCTCCTCCCATTCAGTTTCATCCCATTGCTTCTAGTCTTTCCTTTTGCAAATGAGAATAAAGATGATCCTTCTACAATGTGACAGCCCTTCAGATATTTGTAGACAGCTATTAAGTCTCCTCTCAGTCTTCTCTTTTGCAAACTAAACATTCCCAAATCCTGCAACCTTTCCTCATAAGACAGGGTTTGCAGACCGGTCACCATTCTGGTCGCTCTTTTCTGAACTTGCTCCAGTTTGTTGATGTCTGTTTTAAAATGTGGCACCCAAAACTGGACATAATATTCCAGATGAGGTCTGACCAAAGAGGAGTAGAGGGCAATAATGACTTCACGTGATCTAGACTGTATGCTTCTGTTAATACATCCTAGAATTGCATTTGCCTTATTTGCTGCTGCATCACACTGTTGACTCATATTCAGTCTGTGATCTATTAGTATACCCAAGTCTGTTATGAATGTGCAAAAGCAGAAATACAAGCTAAGTCCAGAAAACCAGAGAAGTTGGCAACTATCAGATTGCAGACCCCTGAACCTATCAACACAACTAGCAGTAGCCGTGGGGGGTTCCTACGATGACCTAGACCCCTCGATCACAGCCGGAGAAATACATAGGCCTAAAGAAAGAAAGGGGAAATCTAAACTGCCCCAGAGCAGACCCCAAAGCAAAAGGCAGCCCCCCACATATAATGACGGTGAAGCAAGATGAAAATACTAACAGACAGAAAGATAGACTGAGCAAAGACGGAGCCCCAAAACTACCTAGATAGGAAAGGACAGGAAGGCTGCTGTCTGCACTAACATAACAGGGGACTGAACAAACTGACACAAGCTGTAACATATCGAGCAGGGCCCAGCGCTGCCCCCAGCAGGGAGAAAGCTGAACCCTAGCAACAAAGCAGAATGCAAAAAAAAGGCACAACCAGATTAGATGCAAAGGATTAACAAAAGAATCACTTAACTGAACCATGCAGATCAGGCAGGGGACAAAAGAACTCCAAATGCACAAGGAGGAAAATCACGAGCAACCTCCAAGAGCAGCCAGCTCAATTATATGCTCCTAGCCAGTAATCCCAGGTTCCTAATTATCGTCGTCAGGTGGGGAACTTCCATCAACCTGGCCAGCTCCACTACTCTCAGTAACCACCAGAGGGAGCAGAGGGAGCTTCAGCTCAGAAATCCGAACAAGGGAATTCACAACAGTACCCCTCCTTGAGGAGGGGTCACCGAACCCTCATCCACGTCACCAGGCCGATCAGGATGGGCCCGGTGAAAGGCACGAATCAATCTCTTGGCATGGATGTCAGAAGCAGAGACTCAAGAATTATCCTCCTGGCCATAACCCTTCTACTTAACCAAGTACTGAAGTCTCCGTCTAGCCAGACGAGAATCCAATATCTTCTCTACCTCATACTCCAAATTACCCTTAACCAGTACAGGGTCCGGGGGCACCGCCATGGAAACTACTGGCTTCACAAACCTTTTCAACAAAGATTTATAAAAAACGTTATGAATCTTAAACGTAACTGGAAGAGCTAAACGGAAAGGTTAAGGATTTCCAAAATCTTATAAGGTCCAATAAACCTTGGCTTGAATTTTGGAGATGCAACCTTCATGGGAATATTTTTTGAGGACAACCAAACCATATCACCCACTTTAAACCGGGGACCCATGGTCCTATGCCGGTTGGAAAACCATTGGGCCTTTTTCTGAGAGTGGGACAACTTATCCACTGCTTGGTCCCAAATCTGCTGCATTTTCTCTACCACAGAATCCACACCTGGGCAGGCAGAAGCTTCCACCTGCCCTGAAGAAATTCGAGGATAAAACTCAAAGTTACAAAAGAAAGGGGACATCAAAGTGGCATAACTAGCCCTATTGTTTAGCACGAATTCGGCCAAGGGCAAAAATGAGACCCAATCATCCTGATCAGCAGATATGAAACATCTCAAATAGGACTCCAAAGTCTGGTTTGTTCTCTCAGTCTGCTCATTGGTCTGAGGATGAAATGCAGAGGAGAAAGACAACTGAATTCCCAGTTTGGAACAAAAAGCTCTCCAAAATCTGGAAACAAACTGGACCCCTCTGTCTGAAACAATGTTCTCAGGAATCCCGTGCAAACTAACCACTTGTTGTAAAAACAAGGGCACCAACTCAGAAGAAGATGGCAACTTTGGGAGTGGTACAAGATGGACCATCTTAGAAAATCTATCAAAGATCACCCAAATAACAGTCATTCTCTGAGAGACAGGGAGATCAGAGATAAAATCCATTGAGATATGGGTCCATGGTCTCCTGGGCACCGGCAGGGGCATCAACAACCCTCTAGAACGAGAACAGGGTTTGGACAGAGAACAAGTCCCACAGGACTGTACAAAATTCCTGACATCACGAGATAAGGCAGGCCACCAAAAAGACCTGAAATGCCGAGACTGCCTCTGGAGACCAATTCAGCACATCACCTCCCTTCTTGGTCAAATCCATCAGAGGTTTAACAATACCAGAAAAATTATTATAAATTTACGGTAGAAATTAGCAAAACCCAAAAACTTCTGAAGAGCCTTCAAGGAAGTGGGCTGAACCCAATCATAAATGGCCTGTACCTTGGCCGGGTCCATTTCAATAGTCGATGGAGACAAGATAAATCCTAAAAATGAAATCCTCTGTACACCAAAAAGGCACTTCAATCCCTTAACAAACAGGGAACTCTCCCTCAAAATCCGGTACACAGTCCGGACATGTTCCACATGGGAATGCCAATCACTAGAAAAGATCAAAATATCATCCAGATAGATGATCAAAAACTTATCCACAAAGTCACGGAAAATATTCATAAAGGACTGGAAGACAGAAGGGGCATTAGTGAGCCCAAAAGGCATCACCAGGTACTCAAAATGTCCCTCCGGAGTATTAAACGCCGTCTTCCATTCATCCCCGTGCTTGATGCGAATAAGATTATACGCCCCCCTGAGGTCAAGCTTGGTAAACCAGCAGGCACTCTTAACTCTGGAGAATAAATCAGAAATCAGAGGTAACGGATACTGATATTTAACCGTCATCTTGTTAAGGGAACGATAATCAATACAAGGCCTTAACCCCTTCACCCCCAAGGGTGGTTTGCATGTTAATGATCTGGCCAATTTTTACAATTCTGATCACTGTCCCTTTATGAGGTAATAACTCTGGAGCTTCCATGGATCCCCGTGATTCTGACATTGTTTTCTCGTGACATATTGTTCTTCATGTTAGTGGTAAAATTTCATTCATATAACTTGCGTTTATTTGTGAAAAAAATGGAAATATGGCGAAAATTTTGAAAATTTTGCAATTTTCCAACTTTTAATTCTTATGCCCTTAAATCACAGAGATATGGCACACAAAAAACTTAATAAGTAACATTTCCCACATGTTTACTTTACATCAGCACAATTTTGGAACGAAATTTTTTTTTGTTAGGACGTTATAAGGGTTAAAAATTGACCAGCGATTTCTCATTTTAACAACACAATTTTATTTTTACGGACCACATCACATTTGAAGCCACTTTGAGGGGTCTATATGATAGAAAATACCCAAAAGTGACACCATTCTAAAAACTGCACCCCTCAAGGTGCTCAAAACCACATTCAAGAAGTTTATTAACCCTTCAGGTGCTTCACAGAAATTTTTTGAATATTTAAAAAAAATGAACATTTAACTTTTTTTCACAAAAAAAATACTTCAGGTTCAATTTTTTTTATTTTCCCAAGGGTAACAGGAGAAATTGGACCCCAAAAGTTGCTGTCCAATTTGTCCTGAGTACGCTGATACCTGATATGTGGGAGAAAACTACTGTATGGGCACACGTCGGGGCTCGGAAGGGAAGTAGTGACGTCTTGGAATGCAGACTTTGATGGAATGGTCTGTGGGTGTCATGTTGCCTTTGGAGAGCCCTGAATGTACCTAAACAGTGGAAACCCCCCACAAATGACCCCATTTTGGACACTAGACCCCCCAAGGAACTTATCTAGATGTGTGGTGAGCACTTTGAACCCCCCAGTGGTTCACAGAAGTTTATAGCGCCCGGGCGTGAAAATAAAAAAATCATATTTTTTTCCCATAAAAATGATATTTTTGCCCCCAATTTTTTATTTTGCTAAGGGTAACAGGAGAAATAGGCCCCCAAAAGTTGTTTTGCACTTTGTCCTGAGTAGGCTGATACCCTACATGTGGGGGTAAAACACTGTTTGGGCGCATGGCAGAGCTTGGAAGGGAAGGAGCACCATTTGACTTTTTCAACGCAGAATTGGCTGGAATTGAGATCAGACGCCATGTTGCATTTGGAGAGCACCTGATGTGCCCAAACAGTGGAAACCCCCAATTCTAACTCCAGCCCTAACCCCAATACACCCCTAACCCTAATCTCAGCCCTAGCCCTAACCCTAACCCTAGCCCTAACCCTAGCCCTAACCCTAACCCTAAACCTAACCCTAGCCCTAACCATAATGGGAAAATGGAAATAAATACATTTTCTTTTAGTTTTATTATTTTTCCCTAACTAAGGGGGTGATAACGGGGGGTTTGATTTACTATTTATGGTGGTTTTTATGTTTGGCGGCTGTCGCACGCTAAAAGACGCTTTTTATTGTAAAAATAGTTTTTGCATCACCACATATTGAGAGCTATAATTTTTCCATATTTTGACCCACCGAGTCATGTGAGGTCTTATTTTTTGCGGGACGAGTTGACGTTTTTATTGGTACCATTTTCGGGCACATGACATTTATTGATCGCTTTTTATTCCGATTTTTGCGACGCATAATGAACAAAAACCAGCGTTTCATGAATTTCTTTTGGGGGGTGCGTTTACACCGTTCCGCGTGCGGTAAAATTAATAAAGCGGTTTTATTCTTCGGGTCAGTACGGTTACAGCGATACCTCATTTAGGCTGTTTTTTTATGTTTTGTCGGTTTTATGCAATGAAAACAATTTTATATTAAAAATAATTATTTTTGCATCGCTTTATTCTGCGAGCTATAACTTTTTTACTTTTTCGCTGATGACGCTGTGTGGCGGCTCGTTTTTTGTGGGACACGATGACATTTTCAGCGGTACCATGGATATTTATATGCGTCTTTTTGATCGCGTGTTATTGCACTTTTTGTTCGGCAGTGTGATAATAGATCATTATTTTTTAATTCGTTTTTTATTTTTATTTTTTAAGGGGTTCGCTAAAGGGGTTAACTAATGGGACAGTTTTATAGGGCGGGTCGTTACGGACATGGCGATAACAAATATGTGTACTTTTATTGTTTGTTTTTTTTTATTTCCAAAAAATGAATTTATTAGGGAATATTTTTTTCTTATTTATTTAGCGATTTTTTAAAAATTATTTTTATACTTTTTTTTTTAAACTTTATTACATAGTCCCAGGTGGAACATCACTGTCCTGTGACAGATCGCTGATCTGTCACATCACAGATCACTGTGACAGATCAGCGATCTGTCACAGGCACTGCTGCAGACTTCCTCATGCCTGTGCTTTGCAGGCAATGAGGAAGCCCGTTCCCTGCAGGCCCCCGAAGGTCCCCGTCGCCATCTTGGATTCGGGATCTGCAGGGATGGAGCCCCCCGCAGCAGTGATGCACATTGCGCTGCCGTGGGGGGCTCAGGGAAGCACGGAGGGAGCCCACTCCCTGCCGATGCTTCCCTTTAACCCCCAGTACACCGCGATCGTGTTTGATCGCGGTGTGCAAGGGGTTAATGTGTCGGGGGCGGTCCGTGACCGCCCCTGACACATTTTGCCAGGTGTCAGCTGTGATAATCAGCTGACACCTGGCCGCGATCAGCGGCGCTCACCTAAAGGTGACGAGGATGGTCTAATATGACCCTTCTCCAACGACTCCTTAATATAGGATCGCATAGCCTCATGTTCGGGTACAGATAAGTTGAAAAGCCGACCCTTGGGAAATTTACACCCAGGCATCAACTCAATTGCACAGTCATAACTCCTATGAGGAGGCAAAGACGCAGACTCATTCTCACTAAATACATCAGAAAAATCGGCCAGATAATCAGGAATATCATGAGACTGAGGAGAGGTGGAGAAAACAGGAGCGTCCCTAAGAACACACTGACAACCCCAACTCACCACAGACACAGATCTCCAATCCAAAACTGGATTATGAGTTTGCAACCAAGGAAAACCCCAGAACAATAGTATCATGTAAATTATGCAGTACTAAAAATTTTCAATTTTCTTGGTGGTCTGGAGCAACTCGCATCGTCACCTGGGTCCAAAACTGAGGTTTATTCTCTGCCAAAGGAGTAGCATCAATACCCCTCAAAGGGATAGGCGTCCGCAGGGGTATCATGTACAAACCACAACGTTTAGCAAAGTCCAAATCCATCAGATTCAAAGCTGCTCCTGAATCAACAAAGGCCTTAGCAGAAAATGTAGACAAGGAGCAGATCAGAGTAATTGCCAACAGGAACTTAAGGCCCCGTCACACAAGTGCTAAGTCACAAGATTTTTGACACAACAGCGATCTCACCAGTGAGATCACTGTGTTTGACAGCGATCAGCGACTGCCCCCCCTGCCGGTATCGCTGATCGCTGTAGGAAAGCCCAGGACTTTTCTTTGGTCGCTGGTCTCCCACTGGCTAGCACGCATTGCTGCGTGTGACAGGCGGGAGACCAGCGATCAGCTGGTAACTAACGTACACATCAGATATCCAAGGGACATTCGTCCCTTAGAAACCCGATGTATACGTTAGTTACCAGCTCCCTGCATCAGCGTGCTGGTAACTAACGAACACAGCGACGCCGCGCGCTCGGCGTCGCTGTGCTTATCGCTGGTGAAGCTGCCTGTCTGACAGCTCACCAGCGATCATATAGCTGTCATGATCTCAGTGCGGGTTTGACTCGCACACGTGGGGTTAATGTTTGGAACCAGTGCTGATGACTGGCATTTCTGGGGTTAAAGGTTGTGATCCCAGTGCAGGCTTACCTGCACACCTGGGGCTATGATTGTGGCCTCTCCCTGGTTCTGGGGGAGGCTTCTTATAGCCTCAGGACGCTCCCATCCCTGTCAGTTATACTCTTGCCCTTGGCGTTGTGTGGTGACCCCTGAGTGTGTTTGTGCTTTGTTCTGGTTACTTGATTCTCTGTGTATGACTCGGTCTGTTCTCTGGATATCGCTTTGGATTCTGCCTGGTACCTCCTATGTCTGTTTGGTTTTGATCTCTGCTTGGCCCTGATTATCCGCTCTGTCTCACCCGGTTACGGTGATCACGGATCACAAAAATTTGTCGTACATTGAGTCTGCTAAAAGACTAACGCCCAGACAAGCCCGTTGGTCACTTTTTTTTTCCCGTTTTCAGTTTACGATTACATTTCGTCCAGGGTCTAAGAATGTCAAGGCTGACGCCTTACACGCAGTTTTCAGCCGGTGTCGCTGTCATGATTTGTAGTCTTGCCCTGTCCTGTATTTTGTATAATAGGTCATTTAACTTTCCTCTGATTCATTTGCTGTAAATTAACCATGTCTCCTTCCCCCAATACTTTGCAATGTCTTGTGATGTACCTGGACCATAATCTAATTTAGGCTTGTGTCAACAGCTAGTGGAACTTTGGCTATTGTTTTCCTAAGCAGAAGATAACCTACAATACACATCCTGTAGACTAAGTGGAGCCCTTACATTTCTAGAATCTTCTGATGGACCAAACCATTGAATAGTAGGTGTGACCCCTACCCCCCTTCAGATGGACTGATCCCAGGAGCCCTGACAATACATTCTTGCTTTAAGATCAGATGTGAGTTGGATGCTAAAAGAGAAGGATGAGGCTGTCTGAGGAAGCTTCGGCCTCTGTGTGATCGTGGTGGATTTCTGGGACTCTTAAAGGACTATGGTTTTGTGATCTGGCACAAGGATTGTCGGGAGGTGCCCCCGAATCAGTTTCCTGTGGACTTATTTTGGGACTCTGCAAATTACCTTCGTGTTGTTCCTGTTTTTTGGTCAATAAATCTGTTGGATTATTCCCAGGCCTGTTGTCCCTCCTTGCTCTGGAGAATACTCCCGTCACAAACTGGTTGGCAGCGGTGGGATCAGAGCAGAAGAAATGGAGGACAACGGCCCATCAACTTCTGGAACCAGAGCCTCAGAGTACAAGAACTGGACTGCAAAGAACCTACAAACAAAGGCCCGTGAACTGGGAGTCAGCTACAAGGGACTCTCCAAGGAGCAGCTGATTGAAGCTTTGGAAGCAGTTCGCCTGCAAGATGATGCTGAGGAAGGATCCTCACAGCAAAGAGAGGAAAGGCGGCAGTCGGAGGTAAATACCCAAAAAAGTCAGTGGGTTGTGTGGTACGAGGAGGAGATGGCCTTACTGGGAGAAGAGGCTACCATAGAAGATAAGAGGGAGGTCATGCGCACAGCCAAGGAGAGGCAGCGCAGGATGGAGGAGAGGGCAATGCTGGAGAGGGAGATCGCTTTGGAGGCAGCGAGAAGCTCCAGACAGACTGTACCCACAGCATCCCCCATGAGGGAACTCCCCAGAGTGTCCCGCAAAGACTTCAAGCCGTTTAATGAGGCTTCCGGTGACATTGAGGGCTTCTTCCTGGACTTTGAGCATCAGTGTCGATTAATGGAAGTCCCGGAAAGGGAGCGCGTCCGACATCTTGTGGGGCTCTTAGAGGGTGGAGCTGCCGCAGCCTATAGAGCTATGGACCCTCGGTGGAACTGTGAGTATGCAGAGATTAAACGGACTGTTCTAGAACATTATGCTGTGACCCCAGACACTTACAGGACCCAGTTTCGTACTTTAGCCTGTAATGAGGAAGTGTCTTTCAAGATGTATGCCCACAGACTCAAACAAATATGTAATCGCTGGCTGGAGGCAGAGGAGGCCTTAACCTGGAACACCTGTCTCCAGGTTATCCTAAAAGAACAATTTTTTGCCCAGTGCCCCGCTGAGATCAGGGAATGGGTGCGTGAGAGGAAACCTGCTACAGTGGAAGAAGCTGCATCTCTCGCTGATGAGGCTCTCACCATCAAGCCTCGGTGGAGAGTTCTGTTGGAGGATGGAGAGAGGCCTACCAGCTCCACAACACCGGTGGCCCCCAGTTCTTCTGTCCCCATTGTTCCCCGTTCCTCTGAGCCACCACCTCGTGTTGATACCTGTGTTAATGTGCCTCCTGTTGCTTCCACTGCGTTTTCTGGAATACGACGAGGAGAGGAAGTAGCAGAGCGCAGGTGTTATGGTTGTGGGCATCCGGGGCATCTGCAGGCCTCATGTCCAGCCAGCTCATGGAGGAATCGTCCTCAAACCCCTACAGCACCTTCAGGTGGGAGCCGACCGGCAGGTTCCCTTACTCCTCGCCCAAGAGGACGCATTGGATGGAGTGAGACACAGCACAGATGCTATCGATGTGGGCAGCCTGGGCATCTGCAAGCCTCCTGCCCAGCTGTTCAAATGAGGATTGATCCTGTACCCAATCATATTATTAATTATGTACAGCCAAGTGCCATGGAGGAAGACGTGTCACCACTAAGTGAGGACTGGCCTAGTGCCTCACCCACCCATGTTGCACCACTAGGAGTTTATGGTGTGCGACCCGCAGCTATGACGACTTCAGCTCATCGAGGTAAGCACTTGCAGGAGGTCGTGCTGGATGGACAAAGACTTGTTGGATTTTGTGACTCAGGGGCTTTCCTCACGCTGGCTGATCCCCGAGTGGTTCGGCCTGAGGCAATCCATAGAGGACCTGGAATTGTCATTGAACTGGCTGGTGGACAATGGAGGACTATTCCCACAGCCACTGTGGATCTGAACTTTGGTTTTGGGGTCAGGCGATGTTTGGTTGGGGTGATGGGTGGTCTGCCTGCAGCTGTTCTCCTGGGCAATGATGTGGGAAAGCTACGATGCCAATTCGTGGCTGCATGAAGCCACATGTAAGTTACGCCATGCCTGTGTGTACTTAACCAGTGACCTGTAGAGGTCCCTAGTACGTACACAAATTAGGAGGGGAAGGGATTGTCATGATTTGTAGTCTTGCCCTGTCCTGTATTTTGTATAATAGGTCATTTAACTTTCCTCTGATTCATTTGCTGTAAATTAACCATGTCTCCTTCCCCCAATACTTTGCAATGTCTTGTGATGTACCTGGACCATAATCTAATTTAGGCTTGTGTCAACAGCTAGTGGAACTTTGGCTATTGTTTTCCTAAGCAGAAGATAACCTACAATACACATCCTGTAGACTAAGTGGAGCCCTTACATTTCTAGAATCTTCTGATGGACCAAACCATTGAATAGTAGGTGTGACCCCTACCCCCCTTCAGATGGACTGATCCCAGGAGCCCTGACAATACATTCTTGCTTTAAGATCAGATGTGAGTTGGATGCTAAAAGAGAAGGATGAGGCTGTCTGAGGAAGCTTCGGCCTCTGTGTGATCGTGGTGGATTTCTGGGACTCTTAAAGGACTATGGTTTTGTGATCTGGCACAAGGATTGTCGGGAGGTGCCCCCGAATCAGTTTCCTGTGGACTTATTTTGGGACTCTGCAAATTACCTTCGTGTTGTTCCTGTTTTTTGGTCAATAAATCTGTTGGATTATTCCCAGGCCTGTTGTCCCACCTTGCTCTGGAGAATACTCCCGTCACAGTCGCCCCCTGAGCCACCGTCCTCCATTCTTCACCCTGGGGTTGTGATAGCAGAGGTCTCATCTGAATTGGAACGGGAGATTCAGGGGGCCCAGTCGCAGGCCTCGGCGGCCAAGCCAGAGGGGAAGTTGTTTGTCCCAGAGCAACTTCGCCTGAAACTCTTGCAGGAGTTCCATGAATCCAAGCTGAGTGCTCACCCTGGTATTTCAGCCACACGTCTGGCGGTGGCTAGGATCTTTTGGTGGCCTACCCTTGGTTCGGACATAAAAAAATTCATTGCTGGTTGTGGGGTCTGCGCTCGTTCTAAAAGCTCTCATAGCCGGCCGGCAGGGGAGCTGATACCCTTGGCAGTGCCCGAGAGGCCATGGACTCACTTGTCCATGGATTTTGTTACCAATCTCCCTCCATCGAAGGGTAATACAGTGGTATGGGTAGTGGTGGACAGGTTTTCTAAGCAGGCTCATTTCGTACCCCTGTCCGCACTACCGTCAGCTGAGACTTTGTCCAGGTTGTTTGTGCAGCATGTGATCCGGTTGCATGGGGTACCCCTGAATGTGGTGTCTGATCGTGGTGTGCAGTTTGTGGCTAAGTTTTGGCGTGCTTTCTGCAAAAAATTAGGTATGTCTCTGTCCTTTTCGTCTGCATACCATCCTGAGAGCAATGGGCAGACGGAGCGCACTAACCAGTCCCTGGAACAGATCCTCAGGTCCCTAACCTCTGCTAGACAGAGTGACTGGTGCGATGCACTGCCGTTGGCTGAATTTGCCTTCAATAGTCGGGTGAGTCAATCCACTGGTAGGTCCCCTTTCTTGATTAACTATGGGTTCAGTCCTCATTTTGGTGAGTTTTCTCGTCTGGATTCGGGGTGCCCCGGGGCTGAGGACTCTGTTCATTGGTTAAAAGATACATGGGCAGAAGTCCAGTGGCGTATATCCAGGTCTCAAGGCAGGTATAAGTTTTTCGCGGACAGGAAACGAACACCTGGTCCCACGTTTCAGGTTGGAGAGAAAGTTTGGCTCTCCACGCGAAACATTAAGTTAAAGATTCCGTCAGCCAAGTTAGGACCCAAATTCATTGGCCCGTACAAGATTGTGGAAAAAATCAATCCAGTGGCGTATAGGCTGTGCCTTCCACCCTCTTTCAAGATCCCTAACGTCTTCCACAAATCTTGTGACGTCTGCCTGCGGTCTGGACTGCAGCCAGACAGCACCCCGAGAAACACTGATACCCTTTACCCCTATACAGGGATCTGGATTTATAGCAGAGCCCAGGAGGCGCTGTCTGAATAGGAGCAATGAACAGAGCAGGACGGTCGCCAGAAAGGTGTTCCAATACAGGACACAGAGGCAATGATATCCGAGACTAAACCAGTCAGGCAGAAATGGTAAAAAAACAGTAGACAGTAGCAGAGTCAGATTCCAGGCCGAAGCCAGAGTCATAAACCAGGAGGGCAGCAGAGGTACAAAGTCGTTAGGCAGAAGCAGAGTCAGAAGTCCAGGCAAAAGTCAGAGTCAGTCAAACAGCAATTCACACAGTAACACGCAGGGGAACCAAGAATATATCCGGCGGCCTGTAAGAGCAGTCCCAAGGTATTTGAGGGATCAGATCAGCCCTCACAGGCTGCTGGACTGATGATGTCATCCGGACCGCCCCCAGGACCAGGCTGGATGGTGATGCACCAGCCCCTTCATGACTGACCGAGGAGCGAAGCCTGCGTTCAGCGGACGCCTGCGCAGGAGGCTCATACCCATCGCCGCCATCACTCGGGGTTGAAGCACAGCGCCTCCCAGAGACCGAGGCCGGAACTGCACGCCGCGAGTCAGACGGTGATGGGACAGTCCGGCGCCTCCTAGTAGTCGAGGCCGGGACAGCAGGCCCTGAGTCTGACGGTGATGTGACCGTCCGGCGCCTCCTAGTGGCCGAGGCCGGGACAGCAGGCCCTGAGTCTGACGGTGATGTGACAGTACCCCCCCCTCTAAAAGGGGCCTCTGGACCCACAAATCAACCCCTTTGCATGAATGTCACTAGCGGGAACCCAGGACCTCTCCTCTGGGCCGTAGCCCTTCCAATGCACCAAATATTGCACCGAGTTTCTCACTAGCCGGGAATCAAAGATGCCCTGGACTTCGTATTCCAAGGCACCCTTGACCAAAACTGGAGGAGGAGGGGACTGGACGGGACGAATTGGGGAGCGGTACACCTTGAGGAGGGATTTATGGAACACATTAGGAATTTTAAACGACTGCGGGAGCTTTAACCGAAACGCTACCGGGTTAATTACTTCTAATATTTCGTATGGGCCGATGAACCTGGGACCCAGTTTGGCAGACGGTACCTTAAGTTTGATGTTTCTTGTAGAGAGCCAAACCTTGTCACCAACTCCCAGGTGCGGCCCCTGGGATTGTCATCTATTAGCCGCCGAAGCCTGTCTAATCTGAGTCCCTTTCAAATTAGAATTTACTTCGGACCAAATTGTCTTCAGACGACGTATATTTTGCTCAACCCCTGGGAGTTCCGACATCTTGGCCGAAAATGATCCAAAGCGCGGATGTAGTCCAAGGTTACAGAAAAAGGGGGTGGTTTTGATGGAGTCTTGGTATCTATTATTGAGAGCGAACTCCGCCAATGGCAAGTGTTCCACCCAATCTGACTGATGTGCTGAGACATAGCAGCGGAGGTATTGCTCCAGCTCTTGGTTAGCACGCTCAGTCTGGCCATTGGTTTCGGGATGGTATGCCGAGGAGAAGGACAACTCAACACCAATACGTTTACAGAACGCCCTCCAGAACTTTGAGACAAACTGGGTACCCCTGTCGGACACAATATTTGCCGGAACGCCGTGCAAACGTACAACATGAAGAACAAACAAATTACTTAAAGTTTCAGAGTTAGGCAAGCCAGACAGGGGAACAAAGTGGCACTGCTTACTGAACCTGTCCACCACCACCCAGATACAAGTTTTCCCATCGGAGGGTGGCAGGTCTGTAATGAAGTTCATGGAGATGTGGGTCCATGGACTCTCAGGGGTGGGCAAGGACTGGAGCCAGCCGGTAGGACGGTTATGGGGGGGGACTTGGCGCGGGCACAGACTTCACACGCTGAGACGTAGTTCTTACAGCCCTTGACCACCGTCGGCCACCAAAAGTTCCTGGTTACCAGCCTAGTGGTATTATTGAGACCAGGATGGCCTGCCAGGACGGAGTCGTGAGACTCTTTTAACACTTGTAAGCGAAAGGTAGCTGGAACAAATAATTTTTTGGGGGGTGTAGTGTCAGGAGCTCGTTCTGATGACCTACGGATCTCCTCCAGAAGGTCCAGAGATACTGTCGACACGACAATCCCATTAGCCAATATTGGAACTGGTTCATAGTCCTCGGTCTGTGTGGGGCAAAAGCTGCGGGAGAGGGCATCTGCCCTCACATTCTTAGTTCCGGGGCGATAGGTGATTAAAAAATCGAACCTGGAGAAAAACAAGGCCCACCTGGCCTGCCTAGGATTTAGTCTTTTAGCCGACTCTAGGTAGGTTAGGTTTTTGTGGTCGGTAATAACAGTAACCTTGTGTTTGGCACCTTCGAGGAAGTGGCGCCATTCCTCAAAGGCCCACTTGATTGCCAGTAATTCCCAATTGCCGATGTCATAGTTTCTCTCCGTGGCAGAAAACTTGCGGGAGAAAAAGGCACATGGGCGAAGCTGAGTGAGGGATGCAGTGCCTTGCGAGAGCACTGCTCCCACTCCGACTTCGGAGGCATCTACTTCTACAATAAACGGGTGGTCCAAGTTTGGTTGAATCAACACCGGGTTGGCCACGAAGCACTCTTTTAGTGTAGAAAAAGCCCGGGTTGCCTCAGGATTCCAATTGGTCACGTCCGCCCCTTTCCGGGTAAGGTCCGTGAGTGGCTTGGCAATCTCTGAGAATCCCCTGATGAATTTGCGATAATTCGCAAATCCCAAAAATCGCTGCAGTGCTTTTAGCGACTTGGGTTGCACCCAATCCTTAATAGGTTGAATCTTGGTAGGATCCATGTGGAACCCCTTCCCTGAGACCATGTATCCTAAAAATTGCACCTCTTCGGCAAAAAAAACACATTTTTCGAATTTTGCAAACAAAGAGTTTTCGCGCAGTCTTTGCAGTACTGAACGGACGTGTTGAGCATGTGTCACAGGGTCAGCAGAATAAATCAAAATGTCTTCCAGATATACGACGACATACACCCCACAAATGTCTCTGAAAATATCGTTGACGAAGTGCTGAAATACTGCAGGAGCGTTACTGAGTCCGAAGGGCATTACCAGGTACTCAAAATGGCCAAGGGGTGTATTAAAGGCCGTTTTCCATTCGTCCCCATCTCTTATGCGGACCAGGTTATATGCCCCCCGGAGGTCAAGTTTAGTAAACCAGCGAGCTCCCAGTAACTGATTAAAAAGATCAGGAATGAGTGGGAGCGGGTACTGATTTTTTACAGTAATGGCGTTCAGCTCACGGTAATCAATACATGGTCTGAGTCCACCATCTTTTTTCTCTACAAAGAAAAACCCAGCTCCTACAGGTGAGGTGGAAGGTCTAATGAAGCCCTTTCGTAGGCTGTCTGCTATGTAGTCATTCATGGCTACACGCTCAGGACCAGAGAGCTTGAATATTCTCCCCATAGGGAGACGGGCACCAGGGACCAAGTCAATAGGACAATCGTATTCTCTGTGCGGAGGTAGTTTCTCCGACTCCACTATAGAGAAAACATCTTCATAATCCCTAAACGCATGTGGAATAGAAGGTGTTTTAATTTTAATCTGGTTTACAAAAAAGGACATACAGTGATTCTGACACCGTGGACTCCAGCGCACAACGTCACCTATGCGCCAGTCAATAACTGGATTATGCTGGTGCAACCATGGCATGCCTAACACAATTGGATCTGATAAATTGTGTGTAACAAAAAATGACATTTGCTCGTTATGTAATGTCCCCACTGACATAGAAATTTCGGCAGTAATGAATTCCACGCCTCCCTGGAATATAGATGTACCATTAATTGTAATAGTCTGAATAGGCGCTTTTAGCCTTGACAGAGGTACACCAAGGCTCCTAGCAAATAAAAAATCCATAAGGTTGCCGGCAGCACCACAATCCACATAAGCCTTCACACACAGACGTTTCTTAGCAAAAGAAAGGGAAACTGGTAACAACAGTTTGGCCGCATTTGCGGGCAATACCTGACCCCCAGCGCTGTCCAGGGGGCGATGATCCAGGAATGTGGATTTCCAACAGCCAGCATTTTCTTTGAAGCTTCCAGGCTGCAGCATGCTTGAGCCTGAGAGTGACCTTCCAGGCTGTGCAGTGTAACAGGTGTTTGGGCCAGGAATCAGCTCAGTCAGGAGGAAGAAGAAAAAAGGTGAGGAAAAACTGCTTTTATATGTGTTAAGTATAAACACAAGAGCAGTTTTATTTTTTTGTGGCCGGATATAATGTGACGTCTGCCTGCGGTCTGGACTGCAGCCAGACAACACCCCGAGAAACACTGATACCCTTTACCCCTATACAGGGATCTGGATTTATAGCAGAGCCCAGGAGGTGCTGTCTGAATAGGAGCAGTGGCCAGAGCAGGACGGTCGCCAGAAAGGTGTTCCAATACAGGACACAGAGGCAATGATATCCGAGACTAAACCAGTCAGGCAGAAATGGTATAAAAACAGTAGACAGTAGCAGAGTCAGATTCCAGGCCCGAAGCCAGAGTCATAAACCAGGAGAGTCGCAGAGGTACAGAATCGTTAGGCAGAAGCAGAGTCAGAATCCAGGCCGAAGTCAGAGTCATAAACCAGGAGAGTCGCAGAGGTACAGAATCGTTAGGCAGAAGCAGAGTCAGAAGTCCAGGCAAAAGTCAGAGTCATAAACCAGGAGAGTCGCAGAGGTACAGAATCGTTAAGCAGGAGCAGAGTCAGTCAAACAGCAATTCACACAGTAACACGCAGGGGAACCAAGAATATATCCGGCGGCCTGCAAGAGCAGTCCCAAAGTATTTGAGGGATCAGATCAGCCCTCACAGGCTGCTGGACTGATGATGTCATCCGGACCGCCCCCAGGACCAGGCTGGATGGTGATGCACCAGCCCCTTCATGACTGACCGAGGAGCGAAGCCTGCGTTCAGCGGACGCCTGTGCAGGAGGCTCATACCCATCGCCGCCATCACTCGGGGTTGAAGCACAGCGCCTCCCAGAGACCGAGGCCGGAACTGCAGGCCACGAGTCAGACAGTGATGGGACAGTCCGGCGCCTCCTAGTAGTTGAGGCCGGGACAGCAGGCCCTGAGTCTGACGGTGATGTGACCGTCCGGCGCCTCCTAGTGGCCGAGGCCGGGACAGCAGGCCCTGAGTCTGACGGTGACGTGACAAATCTCTACTGAAACCTTTTGAAGCAGTCCGGGGAGACTCAGAGTCTGCTGCTTCTCCTGTTTTGGTCGAGGGGCAGGTGGAGTACGAGGTTGGTCATATCGTAGATTCCAGGTTGGTACGGCGGTCGGTACAGTACCTGGTTCATTGGAAGGGGTATGGACCGGAGGACAGGTCCTGAGTACCGGCCCGGTTGATGCAAGCTGTTCGCCTGGTACGGGCTTTCCATGCTAAGTACCCGGGCAAGCCTGGGGGTCCAGAGGCCCCCTGTTGAGAGGGAGGTACTGTCATGATCTCGGTGCGGGTTTGACTCGCACACGTGGGGTTAATGTCTGGAACCAGTGCTGATGACTGGTATTTCTGGGGTTAAAGGTTGTGATCCTGATGCAGGCTTACGTGCACACCTGGGGCTATGATTGTGGCCTCTCCCTAGAATCATAGAATCATAGAATCGTAGAGTTGGAAGGGACCTCCTGGGCCATCTGGTCCAACCCCCTGCTCAAAGCAGGATTCGCTAAATCATCCCAGTCAGATGTCTGTCCAGCCTCTGTTTGAAGACTTCCATTGAAGGAGAACTCACCACTTCTCGTGGCAGCCTGTTCCACTCATTGATCACTCTAACTGTCAAAAAGTTTTTTCTGATATCTAATCTGTGTCTCCTCCCATTCAGTTTCATCCCATTGCTTCTAGTCTTTCCTTGTGCAAATGAGAATAAAGTTGATCCTTCTACAGTGTGACAGCCCTTTAGATATTTATAGATAGCTATTAAGTCTCCTCTCAGTCTTCTCTTTTGCAAACTAAACATTCCCAAATCCTGCAACCTTTCCTCATAAGACAGGGTTTGCAGACCGGTCACCATTCTGGTCGCTCTTTTCTGAACTTGCTCCAGTTTGTTGATGTCTTTTTTAAAATGTGGTGCCCAAAACTGGACACAATATTCCAGATGAGGTCTGACCAAAGAGGAGTAGAGGGAAATAATGACTTCACGTGATCTAGACTGTATGCTTCTGTTAATACATCCTAGAATTGCATTTGCCTTTTTTGCTGCTGCATCACACTGTTGACTCATATTCAGTCTGTGATCTATTAGTATACCCAAGTCTTTTTCACATGTGCTGTCACTTAGCCCTATTCCTCCCATTCTGTATATGCTTTTTTCATTTTTATTGCCCAGATGTAGTACTTTGCATTTCTCCCTGTTAAAAACCATTCTGTTAGTTGCTGCCCACTTCTCCAGTTTATTTATATCTTTTTGAATCCTCTCTCTCTCTTCTCTAGTATTAGCTATCCCTCCTAGCTTTGTGTCATCAGCAAATTTAATCAGTTTACCCTCAATTCCTTCATCTAAATCGTTGATAAAGATGTTGAATAATACAGGGCCCAGGACAGAGCCCTGTGGTACCCCACTTGAGACATTCTTCCAACTGCTAAGTGTTTCCTCACTATCTTTCTGTTTATAGATATCCTGGATTCTTCTATTCCCTTAATAGGACAGTGAAGAACAGTTGATGTTACATTTCCTTTGTCAGAGAAAACAGATGCAAAATAGGAATTTAAAAGTTCAGCCTTCTCAGCATCCTGTCTTACCATTTCATCTTTTTCATTCTGTAAAAATCCTATAGCATCTTTGACTTTTCTTTTACTTTTGACATATCCCCAAAATCCTTTATTATTGCTTTTGACATCTCTTGCAAGCCTCAATTCATTTTCAGCTTTAGATAATCTGATTTGTGCCCTGCAGGTTCTGCAGACAGCATTATATTCTTCTTTAGATATGCCTCCCTCTTTCCATTTTATAAACATTTTTTTCTTCCTTTTTAGCATGTGCTTAAGTTCTGTGTTCATCCATCCTGGTTTCCTTAAATGCTTCCTATTCTTCCCTCGTTTCGGAATTGTTAACAACTGTGCTTTGAGAATTTCATTTTTCAAGATTTCTCATCCTTCCTGGACATTTTTGTCTTTAAGGATATCCAGCCATTGGATCCCTCCAATTCTCTTTCTGAATCCCTTAAAATCTGCCTTTCTGAAATCTAACCTTGACGTCTGAGTCTTCACAGGTCTTCCGCCTCTAGTTATGCAAAATTCTAAAATAGCATGGTCGCTACCTCCTAGGGTCCCAGCCACTTTTACCTCTTCAACCATTTCCTCCCTGTTTGTAAGGATTAGATCCAAGGTAGCAGTTCCTCTTGTTTTCTCCCTTACCTTTTGGAAGATAAAGTTGTCAGCAAGAGAGGATAAGAATTTCCTTGAGCTGTTAATTTTGCCTGAGAGAGATTCCCAACAAATGTCTGGATAGTTGAAATCTCCCATGACAACTATGTCATATTTTTTGGAGAATTTGGCCATTTGATGCATAAAGAGTTCATCCATATCTTCAGCTTGCACAGGCGGCCTGTAGTAAATGCCTACAATGGTGTCCTTCCCATTGTTCTGTCCTTGTATTCTTACCCAAACAGTTTCCACAGAACTCCCAGTCTCTGAAGCTTCAATCTCTGTGCAGATATACGTGTTTCTAACATACAATGCGACACCTCCTCCTCGTTTATCAAGTCTGTTTCTTGCAAATAAGTTGTATCCTTCTAGTCTTGTATTCCAATCATGTGTATCGTCCCACCAAGTTTCAGTGATTCCAATGACATCATATTTCTTTTCCTGCGTTAGTAGTTCCAATTCTCCTTGTTTGTTGCCCATGCTTTGTGCATTAGTATAGAAACATTTTAGTTTGTGATTTGTTTCTCTTTCTCCAATATTTTTATTAATTAGATTCTTTTGTCTTTGTTCTTCCTTTCCACTTCTAATAGCAGAGTTCTCAGTAGCATTTGTCAGGTGTATGGCTTTTTCTGGTCTTTTGCTTCCCTTCCCATGTTGTTCTAGTGTAAAGCTCTCCTTACAAGTGTAGCAAGGCGACTTCCAAATACCTGCTTTCCAGTCTTCGTAAGGTGCACCCCATCTCTAGCAAGTAGTCCATCGTATAAGTAATTCTGGTTCTGTGAGAGGCTTCTTGTAGCCTCAGGAAGCTCCCATCCCCCGTCAGTTATACTTTCGCCCTTCTATACACTAGAAGGTTGAGACAAGAGCGCAATAGGGTCTTATCCGGGTAAAATGTATGGATAATTAGAGTAATTATACTCACCTTCTTAGAAAGAAAGTAAAGCCTGTATAGTATGTCAGCCTGCTGCACGTCCAACGGTCCACAGCGGAACCGCAACAAAGTTACTTAGGAATAAATTCATGGACTTTGAGTGCGCTGCCAGACAAATTTCATAATCACACAAGGTTACAAAAGTTAACCCTTTAATCCCTACGCGTTTCGAAGCATAGCACTTCTTCTTCAGGGGTTGACACATGAATACAGAGAGCTATCACAGCATTTATACATACAGAATTCAAATTTGGCGCCATGAAAGACACAAGGTGCGTCGCAAAGGTCAAAGATCACAGTAATACATAAAAGTTAACTGTTCTATAAAACATAAAATCAGTTATATATTTATTATATTTTACAGATAAAAAGGAATGGGGAGAGAGGAAAAAAGAAAAAAATGTGAATATGAGAAAGAAAAACGGGAATCGTAGTGCGACAAACACACCTCTGCACCAGGGAGAGTGCTCGGATTAGAAACAGAAAAAAAGAACCAAAAAGAAGAAAGAAATGTATCTCCGAAATAAATGAATAAAGTGTATATTAATATGTGTATGAAAGTGATGTGTTATTAAAAAAGTTTTTTTATATGAATATAAAGTGTATAAAATATTGAATAAATGATTAAAAAATTGGAGTGTTCAAGTTAATTTCCTATGAGCTCCAAAGGAAATCAGTGGCGCAACTCAATGAATGAGGATGCACTCAAAAGAATTCCCACAAAAAATCAAGGGATCGATCACCAGTAAGGCTGAATTCACACGTAGCGTTTTTTTCGCGTTTCCGCGGCGGTTTTAACCGCGCGATTTTGCCGCGAAAACGCGAAAAATAAGCATCCCATGTATTCCTATGGGATTCCGCAATGCTGTGCTAATGCTGCGGTTTTTACCGCGGCGGAATCGCTTCGCGGTAAAAACCGCAGCATGCTCATTAATTTGCGGAATCGCGGCGATCCCGCACCCATAGGAATGCATTGTTCCGCTTATTTCCCGCATGTTGCTGTGCACACCATGCGGAAAGTAAGCAGAACAATTGCGGATGGTACCCACGGTCCGGAGGAGAGGAGACTGTCCTCCGGGCTGTGGGTACCATATCCCTGTAAAAAATAGAATTTAAAAATAAAAAATATTGTTATTCTCACCCTCCGACGTCCCGCGCAGCCTTCCCGCTTCTCTCCACGCTCTCGTTCCCAGTAGTCCTTTGCGAAAATGCTCGCGATGACGTCTGTTCTCGCGGGATCGCGAAGTCTCGCGGTCATTCGCGCGACGTCATCGCGAATTACCGCGAGACGTCGCGATCCCGCGAGAACTGACGTCATCGCGGGCATTTTCGCAAAGGACTACTGGGAACGGCTGCGTGGGACGTCGGAAGGTAAGAATAACACCATTTTTTATTTTTTTTTACATTCTATCTTTTACTATTGATGCTGCATAGGCGGCCTCAGTAGTAAAAAGTTGGTCACACTGTCAAGCACTATGTTTGACGAGTGTGACCAACCTGTCAATCAGTTCTCCAAGCGATGCTACAGATCGCTTGGAAAACGCTAGCATTCTGCAAGCTAATTACGCGTGCAAAATGCTAGTTTTTCCGCGGGAAAATTGCGGGAATTTAAAATGCGATTTTCCCGCGGACTGGAATTCCGGAATTCTCGCGGTAATTTCCGCGAGAGTTCCGTTACGTGTGCACTTAGCCTAAGGGCGGAAAATAATATAATAAAATGTAGACTTAGTATTCATGTTAAAAAATAAAATATATATTTAATTTGTTAAAAAATATTTAAAAACGGGGGAGACATTAAGAGCATGGAGAATTATGAAAGAGGAAAAACGAGGAATCAAGTTAACCCATGGGTAAAAAAGGAAGGAGAATGAAAAGAAATATGTCTATGAGCATACAAAAACGAAAAAACGCATTAGTTATTTAATTCCCAAGATAAAATGAAGATACAAAATTTTGGAAAAATTAATCAGTTTACCAGGAATAAATTATCAGAAACGAAAAATTATGTTAATAATCCGAAGAATATATGGATAAAATTAACCCATTGTGTTTAATAACATATACATGAGAATTTATTTAAAAATAGATGTAAAAATGTATAGAAACGCATTAGTCATTTGATTCAAAAGGCGCAATACGATCCGAGATATTGGAAGCGTGAAAGTGTGGATTATTAAAAACATGTTTAACCCATTGTATTAATGTGAGAAATGAACCATTGTGTTCTATAAAAAGGAAGAAAAGAACCTGAATATTAGTGAGGGACCACAATTAATAGAAAGTGAAAAAAGGGGGGGGGGAGAAATTTATATGCGATAAAAAACGTTGAAAAGGGGAATATATCTGAGTGCATATATGATCCTGAACGATTTTTATTATAGTGAGATATATGTAAGAATAAGCATTTTTAATATTGTGAAATATATGTAAAAATAAGAATCAATTTTTGAATTAAAAATTTAAGAATCCGGAGTTCTTTAGGTATATAAACCGGACTAACAGGAATAGATTGATAAAAACCATAAGGAAAATTAACCCATTGTGTCTCATATAAGAAAAGAAGAACCTAGTGTGATGGAAGAGGAAAGCGAAGAAAAGAAAGAACAACTAAATGCAACAATGTATGGGGAGACCTCTAACAAAATTGTATAATGAAAGTACTCATAAAAAAATTTTTTTTATATAAATATATGTATAACTAAACTGGACAATGAGATAGATAAATTAACCCATTGATGAGGGTTACAGATAACAAGATAACGAGAATATTAAAGAAACACTTCAGAAATTTCATTTAACCCATTGGGTTTCAGAGTATTCAACCTATATATCCAAAAGATTTCCTTTCTATTTAGTTGCCCCATCCTATCGGGATGGTTAATAGGAATATGTTCAATAGGGCTAATCCTTAATCCTTGAGGGTTCTTATCATGTTCAATAGCAAAATGTCTGGACAGACCATGCAGTAAAAAACCTTTTTTAATATTATACCTATGGGAGTTCATTCTAAGATGTAGCGGTTGTGTGGTTCTGCCGACATATTGTCTCCCACAGTCACACTCAATTAAATAAATCACATATTCTGAAGTACAATTAAGAAATTCACGGATGGGAAAAGATTCATTCGTAGTGGTTGATCTAAACCATTTAGTTCTATGTGTTATATTAACGCAACAAGCGCAATTTTTCTTCCCACATCGGAAGATGCCCCTTGGTTGACTGTTGGTTGTTACTAGGGTTTTTTTCTCATTTTTTAACCGACTGGGAGCTACAAGATTTTTGATATTAGGAGCCCTCCTGAAAGTAATCCTCGGATTATTAGGGAGAACTTTTTGCAGAAGTGGGTCATTTAGTAAGATGTGCCAGTTCTTACAAAGAACTTTCCTTATTTCTTTGTTCTCCATGCAAAATTGTGTTATAAAATTGGTAGTAAATTTATTATCATCAGCTTTGGCTTTTTTTTATTATTTTATTATTAAGGGTTAGCCCTATTGAACATATTCCTATTAACCATCCCGATAGGATGGGGCAACTAAATAGAAAGGAAATCTTTTGGATATATAGGTTGAATACTCTGAAACCCAACGGGTTAAATGAAATTTCTGAAGTGTTTCTTTAATATTCTCGTTATCTGTAACCCTCATCAATGGGTTAATTTATCTATCTCATTGTCCAGTTTAGTTATACATATATTTATATAAAAAAAATTTTTTTATGAGTACTTTCATTATACAATTTTGTTAGAGGTCTCCCCATACATTGTTGCATTTAGTTGTTCTTTCTTTTCTTCGCTTTCCTCTTCCATCACACTAGGTTCTTCTTTTCTTATATGAGACACAATGGGTTAATTTTCCTTATGGTTTTTATCAATCTATTCCTGTTAGTCCGGTTTATATGCCTAAAGAACTCCGGATTCTTACATTTTTAATTCAAAAATTGATTCTTATTTTTACATATATTTCACAATATTAAAAATGCTTATTCTTACATATATCTCACTATAATAAAAATCGTTCAGGATCATATATGCACTCAGATATATTCCCCTTTTCAACGTTTTTTATCGCATATAAATTTCTCCTCCCCCCCTTTTTTCACTTTCTATTAATTGTGGTCCCTCACTAATATTCAGGTTCTTTTCTTCCTTTTTATAGAACACAATGGTTCATTTCTCACATTAATACAATGGGTTAAACATGTTTTTAATAATCCACACTTTCACGCTTCCAATATCTCGGATCGTATTGCGCCTTTTGAATCAAATGACTAATGCGTTTCTATACATTTTTACATCTATTTTTAAATAAATTCTCATGTGTATGTTATTAAACACAATGGGTTAATTTTATCCATATATTCTTCGGATTATTAACATAATTTTTCGTTTCTGATAATTTATTCCTGGTAAACTGATTAATTTTTCCAAAATTTTGTATCTTCATTTTATCTTGGGAATTAAATAACTAATGCGTTTTTTCGTTTTTGTATGCTCATAGACATATTTCTTTTCATTCTCCTTCCTTTTTTACCCATGGGTTAACTTGATTCCTCGTTTTTCCTCTTTCATAATTCTCCATGCTCTTAATGTCTCCCCCGTTTTTAAATATTTTTTAACAAATTAAATATATATTTTATTTTTTAATATGAATACTAAGTCTACATTTTATTATATTATTTTCCGCCCTTACTGGTGATCGATCCCTTGATTTTTTGTGGGAATTCTTTTGAGTGCATCCTCATTCATTGAGTTGCGCCACTGATTTCCTTTGGAGCTCATAGGAAATTAACTTGAACACTCCAATTATTTAATCATTTATTCAATATTTTATACACTTTATATTCATATAAAAAAACTTTTTTAATAACACATCACTTTCATACACATATTAATATACACTTTATTCATTTATTTCGGAGATACATTTCTTTCTTCTTTTTGGTTCTTTTTTTCTGTTTCTAATCCGAGCACTCTCCCTGGTGCAGAGGTGTGTTTGTCGCACTACGATTCCCGTTTTTCTTTCTCATATTCACATTTTTTTCTTTTTTCCTCTCTCCCCATTCCTTTTTATCTGTAAAATATAATAAATATATAACTGATTTTATGTTTTATAGAACAGTTAACTTTTATGTATTACTGTGATCTTTGACCTTTGCGACGCACCTTGTGTCTTTCATGGCGCCAAATTTGAATTCTGTATGTATAAATGCTGTGATAGCTCTCTGTATTCATGTGTCAACCCCTGAAGAAGAAGTGCTATGCTTCGAAACGCGTAGGGATTAAAGGGTTAACTTTTGTAACCTTGTGTGATTATGAAATTTGTCTGGCAGCGCACTCAAAGTCCATGAATTTATTCCTAAGTATACTTTCGCCCTTGGCATAGTGTGGTGACCCCTGAGTGTGTTAGTGCTGTGTTCTGGTTGCTTGATTCTCTGTGTATGACTCGGTCTGTTCTCTGGATATCGCTTTGGATTCTGCCTGGTACCTCCTATGTCTGTTTGGTTTTGATCTCTGCTTGGCCCTGATTATCCGCTCTGTCTCATCCCTGGTACTGTACTGTGATCCTGTGTATGACCTTTGGCTCTGTCTGACCTCCCGTCTGTTTGTCCCTCCTGTACTCCATTTGCCCGTACTGTTGTGACCTCCGTTTTGCCTGACTCTGAGTTGTACTGTCATATCTGAAAGCAGGACGCTAAGCCACGCCCCCTTGCAGTCACATGACCATAGGTCCCGTGCAAGCTTGTTCATTGTCAGTGTCCGCAGGTCCCGTGCCTCCTTACTTTCCAGCACTGACTGGACCCTGACACTATTAGCTTGTAGCACGCATTGTCACCTCTGCTGCCCTGCTCCCCAGGTAACTCTTAGCACTGCTTCTGTACTCAGGACACGCGCACTGGCTCTATGAGCAAGTGTAGTGCGGTGTCTCTGACAATAGCGACTTACCAGCGATCGTGACACGTTGATTTCATTGTCGGGATGTGTGACGGGGCCTTTAGGTTGTACACTGCCCACCGCAAATGCGTGAGCAAAACATTTTTCTCATTTAGGGCAGACACAAATAATATGAGAGGCGTCCCCACAAAAGAAGCATAACTTATTACGGCTTCTGAATTCCTGACGTTGCGCCCTAGACAAAACCCCATCACATTGCATAGGTTCAGAGGTTTGTTCAAAAGGTGGCAGCGCCTCCCGTGTAGTTTTATGTTCACGAAAACGCCGATCAACCTGAATGGCTAATGACTAGAGATGAGCGACTTTGCCTTTTTTCGGGTCGAGTCAGATTTCGTGAAAACCGACTTTCGCAAAAGTCGGGTGGAACGAAATCGGCCGATTATCGTGAAAAGTCGAAGGCCGACTGAAACACGAAACCCAATGCAAGTCAATGGGGAAGCAAAGTCGGCAGGGAGTGGAGGACAGGAAACACCTACAGTGCCTATTTTAATGCCAAAAACATCAATTCTGATTACTTAAGCTTGTCAACCTTAATTTACTTCATAATACAAGTTACGCACTGAAAAATGGGGGTTATTTGGCTAAAGATGTGGGGGGAGGGCTGGCTCCAGGTTTTCATGTGCCCTGGGCCAAAGAGCGCCCCTTTAACACATACCACAACTCATGATGCTCCGATACGGCAGAGAAATAGCGGTATAGTACAATGAAAAATACTTCACTTCTTACATCTCATGACTGATATCCATTTTAAATTCTCCAATAGCTCCAAAAACGGACAGTATATAACTCCATACAGTATTATGGCCACCGCATAGTGCGCTATACAGAGTAATGAGGCCCATATAGTTCTCCACACAGAATCATTGGTCCCATATAATGTTTGAAACCGTATATGATGAGCTCCACATAATGCTACAGTATATGTTGGTCCCCATGGATGAAGCTCCACTGTCTTATGGGCCCAAATAATGCTCCAAACATAATGGGCCCCATTTCTAATGCTCTAGTGTATAATGGGCCCTGTAAATGCTGCTCCAGTGTCTGATGTCCACCTTTGGAATGCTCCAGTGTATGGTGGGCCCCATATATCATTCTCGAGAGTATAGTGCTCCCCAAAAATTGCTGTCCCAACATTGAAAACAATTAAATAAGTCTCCTCGCTTGGGAATCCTTGTACTAGTCTGGACTCCTCGTCGTCCCCATCGTCCATCTCACTGCACTTGGCTGTTTAGGCAGAGGGCGTACAGACGTGATGTCATTGCGCTCTCTGATCAGAATATTTCTGTCAGGACACGCGGAAGATGTCATGGCGGTGAAGCAGGGAGAGGTAAGTATTTCAACTTTGCAAGTGCTGTGCTCCTGAGCAAGCAGGGGGGCCCCTCATAGTACAGTGGTGTGTGGCGGTGTGTCTGACGGCGGGCGGGCCCTCCCACCGGCAGAGACACTTTTGCGTACTATGAGGGGCCCTGTGCCAGTGCCATCGCCCATGAGTATGCCCCCCCAACTGCTCAAAGAACCTGCACTTTCATCTGCACCTTCCTCTTTGTCACCGTGTAAGGTGGTATAGTATGTGGGAAGGGGAACCTGAGTTTCCTCAGGGTCAGATTCTGGCTGTGTAGAGTGTGAGGGGAATGTAGTGGTCTGGGTCAATGTACCAGCAGCATCATCCAGCAGTGGCTGGGCCTCAGTGCACTTGTGGTGTCTCCAGGAGTATGGTCGCCACAGTGGCATTACCTTCCTCCTAGGGAGTGTGATGTCATGCTTGGGAGCAACGAAGGATCTCTCTAGCAGTTAAAACAACACACAACACATTTCCCACTCCAGGCCAGCAGGGAGACCTCTGAACCTGACTGCTGAAGAGCTGCTCTCTGTGGTCGGGAAGGGGAAGTGTGTGGACGTGAGAAGGGGAGCTGGAGGATGAGCAGAGTTAAGGCTCACTCCTAGCTGGAGCACAAGTTCCGGATTCCGGTCTCCGAGTTTGCAGGGACACTGACGTTCCTGCAGCAGAAATCGGAGGAAGTAGCAGCTGTAAATGCTCTGTACCCAACTAAGGCTCGGAGGCCCCAGCATCGACATGTGGGAGCTAGAAGGAAAAGGCTACGGCTGCCTGCCATACAAGAACGTTCCAAAAGAGAGTCAGCAGGGGGAACTTCATTAAACTCAGCACTGCGAGTACCTCAGATAAGTGCTAGAGCGGAGGCCACACTACCTATCTGCAGAGAGAGAATTCGAAACTGGCTTCCAGGCTGACCAACTCGTTCTCCATCTGTACTCTGGGTTTGGACGGCACTTACCAAGTACAGGTAAAGGAACGGCACGACTGTGTCTGTTGTTATGAATGGGTCACCGAGGAGGAAAAACCTAAACATGCTAAGCCCAGAAAAACCAGAGAGGTTGGTAACTATGCAGATTGCAGACCCCTGATCTTACCACACAACTAGCAGTAGCCGTGGAGCGTGCCTACAATGATCCTAGACGCCTCGTCACGGCCGGAGGACTAAATAAGCCTAAAGCAAGAAAAGGGAAAACTAACTGCCCCAGAGCAGACACCAAAGGAATAGACAGCCCCCACACATGTATTGATGGTGAAACAAGATGAAAACACAAACACATGTAGGAAAATAGGCTGAGCAAACGATGGGGCCCAAACTAACTAGAGAGGATAGGAAAGGAAAGACACTGTCTGCAATCTGCCCCAAACCATACAAAATAATGTCCAACACTTCTGATAGCAAAATTAACCCTGAAGTCACTAGACTTCTCCCACTATATCATCACTCTGAAATATTCTGAGACAGAGCAAAAAGAGACCGAACTAGTAAGGGACAAAAAGCAAATTGGCAAATACAGATAAATAAGAGTGGAAATTCAGCATAGCCCAAGCTGGGGCTGGCTGACCACACAAAAAACTGAATAGAACAACAAAATCAAGTGTGAACATTAGCAGAGAACTTAGCTTGAGCTGACTGGAACAGAGCTGAGAAACAAGACCTGACAAGCAGAAGGAATCATCAGCACCAGAGTAGGGCGTCGGCTGTCTTAAATCCAATCTGAGATTCCTGATGTTCAATTGTCATCCTCATTATCAGGTGGCAGATCTCTACTGATTAAATCAGCCTCACTACCTCCTGTTACCACCAGAGGGAGCCTGACTGGTAGACCAGAAAATGAACTCACAACAGTCTGTCATCTTTCTACTGCACCTGGCGCATGGCTCTACTACATCCTGCACTGCACACCATCTACCAACTCTTTCATCTGCCCTGCAACTACAGCCCTACCTGTGCAGGGCTTCTATATCTTAGCTGCACCACAACATCTGTCCCAGTGAAGCGACACTTCAGCGCTGGTCAATCTAATCAGAAACCACAGGTGGCATCACGTATCATTCACCTATAAACGTAATTCACCCCTTTGCATGGACGCCCAGGGCCACGGAACGGGTCACCACCACCGTGACACATCCCTGTGAGACACCGGCCCGGTACCGATTAATCCCACTGCCCTGGCTGGCCACCCCACTCCATGTCAGATTCATCTTGGGCTTGGGAATTCACGATTTGACTTGATAACCCAGGCATTGTATGATAGAAAGAGCTACATGGACTAATGTGAAGTGTGGCCTGCTGTATCATTCACTTTGAGTGGGGGTGCAGGAGACAAGGAAAGGGGTTCTTCCTGACCAGGAGCCAGCACTTGACAACTCAGTGCTTGCATTTTTTGAAACTTCAGAAGAGGAGGGCATATTTGCTGGAGTCTGTTTCGGCAATGTAAGCCCAAACCAGTTCCTCATGCTCCGGCTTTAATAACGGTTAACCTACTCCCAGAAAAGGTAGCCTTCCAGGCGTTCTGGAGCCAGACCATGATGCAGGCTCAACACCTCCTGCCTTAGCTGCTATTGTGCTTTTGCCACTACCAGCAGATGCACCACCACCATCAGCACCAGCTGGCCCCCCCACGTCCGCGGCCTCTTACACCAAACTTCAAAATTTTGCAGAAAATAGACCCAAAATAACATCAGATATATGGTACTGTATCAGAAGCGTACAGCTCTATTCAGTCAAAGGATAATTGTAAATCTCTGTATATATTTCATGAGTCACACAGAGACGCTCACAGGCTCAGTATGGATTAGACAAGAATATAAAAAGTAGACAAAGTGTACAGTATCATCAGATAGCAGGTATATATAGTATAGTTTAAACATTCTAAATCTCCGTAGACATTTGAGGAGGCACACACAGACACTCTCAGGCTCAGTATTGGATTACAACACAATCTAAAAAGATGTAAAATGGTAATGGATCTCAAGAGTACAGCTGTATACAGTGTAGGGGTCATTGTTGTCAATCTCAGTATTTATTTGCACAGTCAGAAAATAACTCTCACTTGGTCAGTTTGGATTAGACCAGGATATAACAAGCAGTAAATGGGTAATGTATCACAAGCGCAGAGCTGTATACAGTGTTGGGGTAATTTTTAAATGTACATCTAAATTGCAGGAGTAACCCATAGACACTCACACGCTCAGGATGGATCACACCACAATATAAAAAGAAGATCCACAAGAAATAATCACACATGTGGAACAATGTTCCAGGTGTCAATGATACACTTAGAGTGTTGGTTGGAGGAGGACTTCCTGGCAGAAAGGGTACAGTATCACCAGATACCAGGTATATATAGCATAGTTTAAACCTTAACAATGTACGTCTATATATCAGGAGTAGTGTTGAGCCACCCCGCTAGTGTTTTGGTTCGTCGCACAGGAGGCAAGTTCGTCGAATGTTCGTCGAACCCCATTGAAAATAATGGCAGGCAAACACATACAAACACATAGAAAACAATTACAAAACACCTTGAAAGGTGTCCCAAAGCAGAGAAAATGCTCAGAAGACAAAAATAGCATATGGAAAAGGGCAACTACATTTAGAAAAGAGGTGGAGGAGTAAAAGGAGGAGGTGGAGGAGACACAGATATAGGCTTGTCATGCCCTTATGAAGTCAAGAAAGTCTGGAATAAAAATGTAAAATACCAACCAAAAAAAAAAAAATAATTCTGAAATCGAACACGATCATATACCGTCGGACTTCCCACCAATAAATTATGCCAACTGGCGATCGGGCGTTATTCCCACGAACCTCCAAACAGCATCCATGAAGGCAAAGTGTTTGCTTTCCGGGGGCAGTATGATTGCAAAGCTGAACCTTAAAGGAATGTCCAAAAGGGCACCACCAGGAGTGGAGCCTGCGGCTTAATTGGATTCCACCCGGGAAACCACAACCATACAAGCTGCAGAAAAGATGCACACATTGAAAGCTTTGTCGATTCTGTGTGTGGTGTGGTATGTCCGTTTGTAGTTGTGCTAGCAATTTCTCAGCTTTATTCCGCTAACGACCGAGACTCCGGCATGCCCCCGCGGTACGCGTCAAGCTTATTAGAAGGATACGGGAGGCTCTGGCACTATCATGGTCTATCATGGCGTTACATGTCCGGGGCTGCATGCGCGCTACACTGAAAGGACCAGCTTTTGTCGCTTACAGGTGCTGATAACTCTCTGATCACCGTTAGTGATGGGGATCTGGGATTACAATTCTTCCCCGCGAACAATGATTTCCCACTAAGTGCAGGTCAACCCCATTTACTGAAATAGGCCTAACCAGCATTCCTGAAAAAGTGAAAAAATTAAGTGTCCAAGCCACAGGTGCTGTAGCTTGCTTAACAGCTCGGCAGCCGTTCTCAGGCTCAGTATGGATTCGACAACATTGTAGAAAGTTGATAAAGGGTACAGTTTCACCGGGTAACACGTATATATGTAGCATAGTTTACACATTAAAAACCTATGTGTATTGATCAGGAGGTAGGCTCAGACGGTCTCAGGCCCTGTATGGATTAGACGTGATTGGACAAAGGTGAGAAAGGGTACATTATCACTGGATAGCAGGTATATAGAGCATAGTTTAAACATTTAAAATCTCCGTCTTCTCAGTATGGATTAGACAACAATCTAAAAAGTAGAAAAAAGGAAATGTATTTGAAGCGTACACCAGTCTACACTTTTGGTGGTATTTTTAAATCTTCATATTTATTTCTGTCTCAGTAACACAGTCCAGCCTCTCCGCAATAGGAAATGAGATGCATACAATTACTGACATAAAGTCTAGTGATTGCAGAAATCTAGGAATCCCTATTCACGGGAAAAACTTCCTTCACAATTCTCAGAGGCGATGCTGACCCTCAATTAATTTGTGTGTGGAGACAGCGAAAACCTTTCTTTGTGAAGAAAGTGTTGCTGTATTGCAGTACCGATGATCCCATCGCCGTTACTCATATCCATATAATTTTGATCACAGGGAGAGATGTAAACATGGTGCTCACTGCCTATCATGCTCTGTCACGTAACTTTGGAGTGCAAAAGACAGAAGCCACAGGCCGTAGGCGATTCAATTGGATTGGCATGAGAGGGCACATTTATAAATGTGCGCTGGAATGTCACACGTCTGTGGGTAGGAAAACTGTTAAAGCTGATGAGAAACCACCACTGCATCTCATTGTGAGTTGACGTCCATAAGAAGTGGAAGCCATTGATTATCTGAAGCTAGAGCCCGGCTAGCGGGACAGGGCATAGCTACGTCTTAACCATCATCTTCTATCAGTTCACCAAATTTGTAGTGGCAGTCCCAGTGAAGGATTTGACAGCCCAGACTACACAGCGGAGGAGCAGGGAGAGGTAAACATTGCAAATGCTGGGGCCTTGCCCAAGAAAGGGGGGCCCACTCGTGGGCGTCGGCACTGGCACTGGGCCCCTCATAGTACGGCGGTGTGTCTGACAGCGGGTGTGCACCCCCACCGTCAGAGACACTTGATTGCACTATGAGGGACCCTGTGCCAGTTCCCGCGTCCAAGAGTCGGCATACCCACCTGTCCAGGGCAATGGCACTCACACGGTTGCGTGCGCTAGGTGGTGACCCCGGCCATGGGGGGGAGGCAGCCCAGTTAGGGAGGTTTACAAAATGGCATATGTTGATGTGGGTCATTCAGCTGCTGCTAAAGGCGAAACTGGTCAAGTCCGAGGAAGAGGAGGACCAAAGCAAGCCATTTTTCTGGCCTATGTGTCATCAGGGTAAGGTGGGACAAAATCCTTGGAAACCCATGCATGGTTCATTTTAATGAAGGTTAGATCATCCACATTTTGGGTCGACAGACGGGTCCTTTTTTCTGTCAGGATTGATCCAGCTGCACTGAAGACTCTTTCCGATAGCACACTTGCAGCTGGGCAAGCGAGCTCCTGTAAGGCATATTGTGCCAATTCAGGCCAGGTGTCCAGTTTAGAGGCCCAATAGTCAAATGGGAATGACCTGTGAGGGAGAACATTGATATGAGACGAGTAGTTTGTAACCATAGTTGACAACTGCTGTCTCCTGTCACTTTCAATCGATGCAGTATTACCAGTCGTGTGAGCGGGACTTGAAAAATCAGTCCACAACATGGTCATGAAACCCCTGTCTCCAACGCCACTACTGATGTGTGTACCACGAACACCTCTTCCAAGCTGCCCCCGGCCCCTACGGCTCATGTGAGAACCATCACTGCTGCTGTGTGCTGGGAATGCCTCAACCAACCGGTTTACCAGAGTTGCTTGTTTGTTAGCCAATATTAGGTCAAGGTTCTCCTGTGGCATTATGTTTTGGAATTTGCCTTTATAGCGTGAATCCAGGATGCTAGCCAACCAGTAGTCATCATCGTTCATCATTTTGGCAATGTGGGGGTCCCTTTTTAGGATCTGCAAGGCATAATCTGACATGTGGGCCAATGTTCCCGGTGTCATTGATGCACTGCGAGTGCTGGGTGAAGGAGCACTTTCTGGCAAATCCACATCCCTCCAGTCACGCACAAACCCTGTACCAGACCTTGCCACTCCAACATTTTCTCTTGCCCCATGAGAAGCATCCTCCTCCCCTAAATAATCATCCCCATCATAATCCTCCTCCTCCTCCTCTTCCTCTTCTTCCTCCACCTCGTCCAGAAGAGGTCCCGGAGCAGACAATGGCTGACTGTCATCAAGGCTTCCCTCCTCCTCCTCCTCCGCTGCAGACGCCTGCTCCTTAATGTGCGTCAAAGTTTGCATGAGCAGACGCATAAGTGGGATGTTCATGCTTATGATGGCATCGTCTGCGCTTACCAGCCATGTGCATTCCTCAAAACACTGAAGGTCTTTACAGAGGTCTTTCAGCTTCGACCACTGCACACCTGTCAACTCCATGTCTGCCCTCAAAGTGCCTGCCCGTCTATCCTTCCACAAATGCATTACGGCCTGCCTCTGTTCGCACAGCCGCTCCACCATGTGCAGGGTGGAGTTCCACCTTGTTGCAACGTCGATAATTAGGAGGTGCTTGGGAAGGTGGAGCAATCGCTGCAGTTTCTGCATGCGACTGGAGTGTACCGGCGACCGGCGGATGTGCGAGCACAGTCTTCGAACCTTATGAAGCAGGCCTGTTAACTCCGGATAATTATTGAGGAAGCACTGCACCACCAGGTTCAAGGTGTGAGCCAAGCAAGGTATGTGTCTGAGTTTTGAAAGGGCTATGGCTGCCACAAAATTCCGGCCTTTATCACTAACTACCTTGCCTGCCTCAAGATGTAGACTGCCCAGCCATGACTCAGTTTGTCGCTGAAAGTAGTCGGCCAGCACCTCTGCGGTGTGTCTGTCGCCCAAACACATCATCTGCAACACAGCCTGCTGACACTTTCCACTAGCTGATCGATAGGGGGACACCTCGTGTGCAACACTGGCAGCCACGGATGGAGTGCTCATGCGACTGCGCTCTGTGGACGAGCTTTCGCTTCTGGAGGAGGAGGAGGAGGGTCGAACGCCTACAGCCAAATGTTTCCTATACCGTGGGCTAGGCAGCACTGTGCCACCACCGCTGTCCCCTGTGGACCCTGCATCCACCATATTAACCCAGTGCGCAGTCATGGACACGTAACAGCCCTGGCCATGCCTACTGGACCATGCATCTGTTGTGAGGTGCACCTTTCCACTCACTGATTGCTTGAGTGCATGGACAATGCGGTCTTTCACATGAAGGTGGAGGAATGGGATGGCTTGGCAAGAAAAGAAGTGGTGACTGGGTAGGTCATAGCATGGTACTGCGTAGGCCATGAGTTCGCGGAAAGCTGCGCTTTCAATCAAGTGATAGGGCATCATCTCTAACGAGATTAATTTTGCAATGTGGGCGTTCAAACCCAGTGTACGCGGATGAGTCTCTGGTAGGGTGAGCTGGACTTGAGAGTTGCATATGGTGGAACTAGCAGTGGACATGTTGGACTGAGAGAGGGTTGATGATGGTGATGGAGTTGGTGTTCTTTCTGATGGCCTAGATTCAGTCTTTCATTGATATAACAATGTGATTCCCTGACTGCTTTGGCCTTGTGACGACACCTCAACATTTGCTGCTGGTGGTGTGCTAACCGGTGGGCTTACAGTGGGGGAAACAATGTAGCGTTGCTGACTACCTTCTTTGGGAGCAGTTGCACATGTGGTACGTGAGTTTGGTAGTCCGTCCACGCTTGCAAGTGCATGGTGGTTAAATGTCTAAGCATGCAACTGGTATTCAAATTTCTCAGATTTTTCCCTCGGCTAAAGGTCTTTGCGCACTTCTTACAGATAACCTTGGCCTGATCATTAGGATTTTGTTCAAAAAAGTGCCACAGTGCACTCTTCCTACTATGGAAGACATTTTGAGGCCTTGCACGCTGTGCTATTTTGACCGTCTGGCCAAGCTGTCCTGCACCTCTTTTGGTTTTTGTAACCCGTTTTTGGACTGCTCCGGGCCTGCCAGATAACAGCTGTTGCGATGTCGATGCCCGCTGCGGATGCTCCTCCTCTTCTGAGCTATTGGCAGCAGCACCCTCTTCCCGCAATGGATGCCAATCTGGGTCAACAACTGGGTCATCCATCACCTCCTCTTCAATGTCATGTGCACCTTCCTCTGTGTCACCGCGTATGGTGGTATAGTGTGCGGGAAGGGGCACCTGAGTCTCATCAGGGTCAGAATCTGGCTCTGTACACTGCGAGGACAATGTAGTGCTCTGAGTGAATGTACCAGCAGATAAATCTTGCAGTGGCTGTGCATCAGTGCACTTCATGTCAGATTCATCTTGGACTGGGGAATTCAGGATTTGACTTGATACCACAGGCATGGTATGAGAAAAGAGTTCCATGGAGTAATCTGTAGTGTGGCCTGCCGCATTCTTCACTTTTGGTAGGGGTGAAGGACACAAGGGTGTTGTTCTTGACCAAGAGCCTACACTGACGACGCAGTGCTTTTATTTTTTGAAACTTCAGAAGAGGAGGCGATAGAGCTGGAGGCTGTGTCAGCAATGTAAGCCAAAACTTGTTCCTGAAGCTCCGGCTTTAAAAGCGGTTTACCTACTCCCAGAAAAGGGAGCCTACGAGGCCTTGTGGAGCCAGACAATGACGCCGGCTCACCAGCTCCTGCCTTAGGTGCTATTGTGCTTTTGCCACTACCAGCAGAAGCACCACCACAAACACCACCATCAGGACCAGCTGGCAACCCCCGCCCACTTCCACGGCCTCTTCCACAATACTTCATTTTTTTGAAATAGGTACCCAAAATAACAGCTATATGGTACTGTAAAACAAGGTAGAGGGTCTATAGAGTATTGGTGAGAATTTGAAGCTCACTGTAGATTGGAGGACACTGAACTATTGTCTCAGGCCCAGTATAGATTACACTGCAATGTGACAGGCAGAAATTGGCTGGTGTATGAGAAGGCAGAAGCTGTATATAGTATTGGTGAGAATTTGAAGCTCACTGTAGATTGGAGGACGCTGAACTAATGTATTGTCACAGGCCCAGGACAGATTACACCGCAATGTGACAGGCAGAAATTGACTGGTGTATGAGAAGGCAGAAGCTGTTTATAGTTTTGGTGAGAATTTGAAGCTCACTGTAGATTGGAAAACGCTGAACTATTGTCTCAGGCCCAGGACAGATTACACCACAATGTGACAGGCAGAAATTGGCAGGTGTATGAGAAGGCAGAAGCTGTATAGAGTATTGGTGAGAATTTGAAGCTCACTGTAGATTGGAGGGCACTGACATATTGTCTCTGGCCCAGGACAGATTACACAGCAATGTAACAGGCAGAAATTGGCTGGTGTATGACAAATTACAAGGTGTATATAGAATTGGGCAGAATTGGAATCTCCCTAGAGTGTAGGTCTGTAAGAACGGACAAACTCCTCAGCTTTTTCTTACAGAGTCACACCCAGATAGCTTCAATTTGGCCGCTGAACTAGTATCAAGCGCAGTTGAGATTACACCGCAATGTCACAGGCAGAAATTGGCTGGTGTATGACAAACTACAAGGTGTATATAGAATTGGGCAGAATTGGAATCTCCCTAGAGTGTAGGTCTGTAAGAACGGACAAACTCCTCGGCTTTTTCTTACAGAGTCACACCCAGATAGCTTCAATTTGGCCGCTGAACTAGTATCAAGCGCAGTTGAGATTACACCGCAATGTCACAGGCAGAAATTGGCTGGTGTATGACAAACTACAAGGTGTATATAGAATTGGGCAGAATTGGAATCTCCCTAGAGTGTAGGTCTGTAAGAACGGACAAACTCCTCGGCTTTTTCTTACAGAGTCACACCCAGATAGCTTCAATTTGGCCGCTGAACTAGTATCAAGCGCAGTTGAGATTACACCGCAATGTCACAGGCAGAAATTGGCTGGTGTATGACAAACTACAAGGTGTGTATAGAATTGGGCAGAATTGGAATCTCCCTAGAGTGTAGGTCTGTAAGAACGGACAAACTCCTTGGCTTTTTCTTACAGAGTCACACACAGATAGCTTCTATTTGGCCGTGATAACAGCCGGTACACAGTACTGTGTGAGGAGCGTACACCGCTGTACGATGTGTGAAAAAAATGAACACTCAGTAACTCACCAGGACAAAACAATATAATTCCCCAGGATTGGGCGTTTTCTTTGACACCTGGTGATCCTATTCTAACTAATGTGGAGGCATTTTTTCAAGCCTTGGGGTTGTTGTATGATGAACCTAATGCTATTGATCAAGCTGAAAAAGCCCTGTTGGCATTGAGGCAGGGTCAGGATTCTGCAGAGTCGTACTGTCAAAAATTCCAAAAGTGGGCGGTCCTTACTACCTGGAATGATGGTGCCTTGGCAGCTCTCTTTCGGAAGGGTTTGTCAGAAACCGTAAAAGATACTATGGTGGGATTTCCTGTTCCCTCTGGTCTTGACGATTCTATGTCATTAGCCATTCAGGTTGATCGGCGTTTACGTGAACGTAAAATTACACGAGAAATGTTGCCACCTGTTGAACAAATGTCTGAACCTATGTGATAGAGTTTTGTCTAGGGCGCAACGTCAGGAGTTCAGAAGGTGTAATAAGCTGTGTTTTTTTGTGGAGATGCCTCTCATATTATTTCTGTCTTCCCTAAACGAGAGAAATGTTTTGCACACACATTTGCTGTGGGTGGTGTTCAACCTAAGTTTCTTCTGGCAATTACTCTGATCTACTCCCTGTCCACATTTTCCGCTAAGGCTTTTGTGGATTCAGGAGCGGCTCTGAACCTGATGGACTTGGATTTTGCTAAACGTTGTGGGTTTCCTATGACACCTCTGCGGACGCCTATCCCTTTGAGGGGTATTGATGCTACTCCTTTGGCGAAGAATAAACCTCAGTTTTGGACCCAGGTGGTAATGTGGGTCGCCCCAGACCATCAAGAAAATTTCAGATTTTTGGTGTTGCATAATTTGCATGATACCATTGTTCTGGGATTTCCCTGGTTGCAAATCCATAATCCAGTTTTGGATTGGAAATCTGTGTCTGTGGTGAGTTGGGGTTGTCGGTGTGCTCTTAGTGACGCTCCTGTTTTCTCCACCTCTCCCCAGTCGCATGATGTTCCTGACTATTTGGCTGATTTTTATGATGTATTTAGTGAGAATAAGTCTGCGTCTTTGCCTCCTCATAGGAGTTATGACTGTGCAATTGAGTTGAGCCCTGGGTGTAAATTTCCCACGGGTCGACTTTTCAATTTATCTGTACCCGAACACGAGGCTATGAGATCTTATATTAAGGAGTCGTTGGAGAAGGGTCATATTAGACCATCCTCTTCACCCTTGGGTGCTGGGTTTTTTTTTTTGTGGCCAAGAAAGATGGTTCATTAAGGCCTTGTATTGACTATCTTTCCCTCAACAAAATTACTGTTAAATATCAGTATCTGTTACCCGTGATTTCTGATCTATTCTCCAGAGTTAAAGGTGCTTGCTGGTTTACCAAGCTTGACCTCAGGGGGCGTATAATCTTATTCACATTAAGCATGGGGATGAATGGAAGACGGCGTTTAATACTCCGGAGGGACATTTTGAGTACCTGGTGATGCTTTTTGGGCTCACTAATGCTCCTTCTGTCTTCCAGTGCTTCATGAATGATATTTTCTGGGACTTTGTGGATACATTTTTGATCATCTATCTGGATGATATTTTGATCTTTTCCAGGGATTGGGACTCTCATGTGGAACATGTTCGGACTGTGTTCCAGATTTTGAGGGAGAATTCCCTGTATGTTAAGGGATCGAAATGCCTTTTTGGTTTACAGAGGATTTCATTTTTGGGATTTATTTTGTCTCCGTCATCTATTGAAATGGACCCGGCCAAGGTACAGGCCATTTATGATTGGGTTCAGCCCACTTCTTTGAAGGCCCTCCAGAAGTTTTGGGGTTTTGCTAATTTTTATCATAAATTTATAGCTATTTTTTCTTGTATTGCCAAACCACTGACTTATTTGACTAAGAAGGGTGCTGATGTGCTGAATTGGTCTCCAGAGGCTGTTTCTTCCTTTCAGGAGCTGAAGCGGAGGTTCACTTCTGCTCCGGTTTTTCGGCAACCTGATGTCTCACTCCCGTTTCAGGTAGAGGTGGACGCTTCTGAGATTGGTGCAGGAGCTGTTTTGTCCCAAAAAGATCCGGTAACATCTAAAATGAATCCCTGTGCTTTCTTTTCCCAAAAGTTCTCCCCATCCGAACGCAACTATGATGTGGGGAATCGGGAACTGTTAGCCATCAAATGGGCATTTAAGGAGTGGAGACATTGGTTGGAGGGAGCTAAACATCAAGTCGTGGTCCTTACTGACCACAAGAATTTGATTTACCTTGAGTCGGCCAAACTCTTGAATCTTAGACCGGCTAGGTGGGCCTTGTTTTTCACACGTTTTGATTTTGTGGTCTCTTTTCTTCCGGGCACTAAGAATGTCAAGGCTGATGCCCTCTCTAGGAGTTTCTTTGCTGATTCTCCTATTGTGACCAAGCCTGCTACCATCTTAGGTGAGGGGAGAGTTCTTTCTGCCATCTCGCCCGATTTGAGACGTGCTCTGGAAGAGTTTCAGGAGGACAAACCTGACCGTTGTCCCATTGGAAAATTGTATGTTCCTGACCAGTGGAGGAAGAGAGTAATGTCTGAAGTTCATTGCTCCGCATTGGCTGGTCATCCAGGTATTTTTGGTACTAGAGATTTGGTGAGTCAGTCTTTTTGGTGGCCCGCCTTATCTCGTGATGTCAGGAATTTTGTGCAATCCTGTGGGACTTCCTCCCGGTCTAAACCTTGTTCTCACTCTAGTGGGTGGTTGATGCCTTTGCCGGTGCCCAGGAGGCCATGGACCCATATTTCAATGGATTTTATCTCTGATCTGCCTGTCTCTCAGAGAATGACTGTTATCTGGGTGAATTGTGATGGATCTAAGATGGTCCATCTTGTACCACTCCCTAAGTTGCCATCTTCCTCAGAGTTGGTGCCCTTGTTTTAGCTACAGGTGGTTCGCTTGCATGAGTTTCCTGAGAACATTGTATCTGACAGAGGAGTTCAGTTTGTTTCTAGATTTTGGAGGACTTTTTGTTCGAAGCTGAGAATTCAATTGTCCTTCTCCTCTGCGTTTCACCCTCAGACCAATGGGCAGACGGAGAGAACAAACCAGACTTTGGAGTCTTATTTGAGATGTTTTATCTCTGCTGATCAGGATGATTGGGTCTCATTTTTACCCTTGGCCGAATTTGCTTTAAATAATAGAGCTAGTTCTGCCACTTTGATGTCACCTTTTTTTGTAACTTTGGGTTTCATCCTCGATTCTCTTCAGGGCAGGTGGAGTCTTCTGCCTGCCCAGGTGTTGACACTGTGGGGGAGAGAATGCACCAGATTTGGGACCAAGTGGTGGATAAGTTGTCTCTCTCCCAGGAAAAGGCCCAGCGGTTTTCCAACCAGCATAGGACCATTGGTCACCGGTTTAAGGTGGGTGATATGGTTTGGTTGCCATCAAAGAATACCTCTATGAAGGTGGCTTCTCCAAAGTTTAAACCTAGATTTATTGGACCTTACAAGATTTTGGAGATTCTTAATCCGGTCTCTTTTCAATTGGCTCTTCCTGTTACATTTAAGATCCATAACGTGTTTCATAAGTCTCTGTTGAAGAGGTTTGTTGAGCCAGTAGTTCCTGTGGTGGCACCTCCTGACCCTGTATTGGTTGAAGGTAATGTGGAATATGAGGTTGAGAATATACTGGATTCTCGTCTGGCTAGACGGAGACTCCAGTATTTGTTTAAGTGGAAGGGTTATGGCCAGGAGGATAATTCTTGGGTCTCTGCATCCGATATTCATGCCGAAAGATTGGTTTGTGCTTTTCATCGGGCCCATCCTGATCGGCCTGGTGGCGTGGATGAGGGTTCGGTGACCCCTCCTCAAGGGGGAGGTACTCTTATGAGCTCATTTTCTCATTCACCTTTGATGTCCGATGAACTCCCTCTGCTGGTGAAAGGAGGTGGTGAAACTGATTTGGATGGGAGAAACCTGTCACCTGAACAGGTGGATTGCGATTGGACATCCGGAATCTCTGAGTGGATATAAGGCAGCCGACGCCCTGTAGGGTTGCTGGTGATTTCTCTGCTCTGAGCTCTGGCCTCCAGTTCAGTTCCTGTCTTCTAAAGCTAAGTTTTTTCTCTGTTATTGTTCCATGAGATTTTGTCTGATTTGCTTAGTTTTGTGTTCAGCCAGCCCCAGCTGGGGCTTTGCTGAATTTCCATTTTTGTCCCTGATCGGTTAATTCTCTTTTGCTCTGTCTTCAGAATATATCGGAGTGCTGATATAGGGATTTTGAAGTCTAGTGACTTCAGGGCCGTTTTTCCTATCAGACGTGTTGGGACATTTTTGGTAGGGTTTTTGCGGATTGCAGCCAGCATCTTTTCTGTCCTTTCCTATCTAGTTAGTTGGGCCCCATCGTTTGCTCTGTCTGTCTTTCTGTGTGTGTTTCTGTTTTCATCTGTTTTCACCGTCAATACATGTTGGGGGCTGTCTATTGCTTTGGGTTTGCTCTGGGGCAGTTTAGATTTCTCCTTTCTTTCTTTAGGCTTATTTAGTTCTCAGGCTGTGACGAAGTGTCTAGGACCACCGTAGGAACACTCCACGGCTACTGTTAGTTGTTGTGAATAGAATCAGGGGTCTGCAATCCGCTAGCTACCAACCTCTCCGGTTTTCTGGACTTAGATTGTATTTTTGTTTTTTCCTCCTCCGGTGACTCATTCATAACAGCTCCTGGCTTCTTCCATGTTTTACTGTAACTGATATATGAAAGTGGTGAAAAGCGTGAGTGCAGTTTACCGATGTCCTCCTTTCAGCTGCAGCAGCCAAAATCCAGTGTTCTTTGAGCTCATGGAGACTTCACTTATCCCAGAATGCACTGGGAATATGTAAATTATCTCCTCAGGACTCCTACCCTTGTCCAAATTCCTTGATTGAAGTAAAAAGACCTAAATCTATGCGACACATTCATTCCTGCATTGAGTGTGTCAAAGGTTGTCATAAGTTTATACTTTTTACATCAATTATTTGCTCTTCAGATCTTCAGACCTTCTGGGGTCATCACTAGTGTTGAGCATTCCGATATCGCAAGTATCGGGTATCGGCCGATACTTGCTGTATCGGAATTCCGATACCGACTTCCGATATTTTTTCAATATCGGAATTCGGCATCGGAATCGGAAGTTCAAAGTTGATTGACAGCCTGACGTCATCATGATGCGCGGTGTGTGCGCATCATGATGCGCCGTCATTTCGGGCCTTCCGGGGGTCTCTGCCGGCCTGCCGGGGGGCTGTGTGGACTGCCCGGGGTCTGTACCGGCCTGCCGGGGGGCTGTGCCGGCCTGCCGGTGGTCTGTGCACCCTGTGGGGGTCTGTACCGGCCTGCCGGGGGGCTGTGCCGGCCTGCCGGTGGTCTGTGCACCCTGTGGGGGTCTGTACCGGCCTGCCGGGGGGCTGTGCCGGCCTGCCGGTGGTCTGTGCACCCTGTGGGGGTCTGTACCGGCCTGCCGGGGGGCTGTGCCGGCCTGCCGGGGGGCTGTGCTGATGTCCGGGGGTCTGTGCAAGCATCGTCCGATGGGACTATAAGTCCCATCTGGCGATGCCTGCTACCATGACAGTGATTGACACATTAGCCAATGATGGGACAGTAGTAGTCCCATCATCCGGCTAATGTGTTAAATGTTAAAAAAAAAAAAAAAAAAAATTACTACATACATAATACATGCATGCTACATACATACTACATGCTACATACATACTACATATATACTACATGCATGCTACATACATACTGCATGCTACATACATGCTACATACATACTACATGCATGCTACATACATACTACATGCATGCTACATACATACTACATGCATGCTACATACATAACATATATACTACATGCATGCTACATACATACTACATGCTACATACATACTACATACATACTACATACATACTACATGCATGCTACATACATACTACATGCTACATACATACTACATATATACTACATGCATGCTACATACATACTACATGCTACATACATACTACATACATACTACATGCATGCTACATACATACTACATGCATGCTACATACATACTACATATATACTACATGCATGCTACATACATACTGCATGCTACATGCATACTACATACATACCACATATATACTACATACATACTACATGAATGCTACATACATACTACATACATACTACATGCATGCTACATACATAACACATATATACTACATGCATGCTACATACATACTACATGCTACATACATACCACATACATACTACATACATACTACATGCATGCTACATACATACTGCATGCTACATACGTACTGCATGCTACATACATACTACATATATACTACATGCATGCTACATACATACTACATATATACTACATACATACTACATGCATGCTACATGCTACATACATACCACATACACACTACATACATACTACATACATACTACATGCTACATACATACTACATATATACTACATGCATGCTACATACATACTACATGCTACATATATACTACATGCTACATACATACTACATGCATGCTACATACATACTACATACATACTACATGCATGCTACATACATACTACATGCTACATACATACTACATATATACTACATGCATGCTACATACATACTACATGCTACATACATACCACATACATACTACATATATACTACATGCATGCTACATACATACTGCATGCTACATGCATGCTACATACATACTACATACATACTACATGCTACATACATACCACATATATACTACATACATACTACATACAATACATTCATACAATACATACATAGACATACAGTACATATAACATAGAGTAACATACTTACCAATACTTGTCACATTGTTCCCCGAAGCCATTGTCTTTTAAAGGAATAAATATTAACATAACAAACCACAAAAATACTCACCCACGATCCGAAGCAGTCCACGAGTGTGTCCCACGACGATCTTGGGTAGAGAACGGCAGCATCAGCTGATGCCGCCGTTCTCTACGGGCTGCAGGAATCCAATGACGGAAGGTAGGTATCCTTCCGCACTGTATTCCTCCGCCACTTAAAAAAAAAAAAGTCCCTAGTCTCACTTTATGCCATTGCTGCGTGGGAAATTCCCACACAGCAATGGCATAAAGTGAGACTAGGGACTTTTTTTTTTTTAAGTGGCGGAGGAATACAGTGCGGAAGGATACCTACCTTCCGTCATTGGATTCCTGCAGCCCGTAGAGAACGGCGGCATCAGCTGATGCTGCCGTTCTCTACCCAAGATCGTCATGGGACACACTCGTGGACTGCTTCGGATCGTGGGTGAGTATTTTTGTGGTTTGTTATGTTAATATTTATTCCTTTAAAAGACAATGGCTTCGGGGAACAATGTGACAAGTATTGGTAAGTATGTTACTCTATGTTATATGTACTGTATGTCTATGTATGTATTGTATGAATGTATTGCATGTAGTATGTATGTAGTATATATGTGGTATGTATGTAGCATGTAGTATGTATGTAGTATGTATGTAGCATGCATGTAGCATGCAGTATGTATGTAGCATGCATGTAGTATATATGTAGTATGTATGTGGTATGTATGTAGCATGTAGTATGTATGTAGCATGCATGTAGTATATATGTAGTATGTATGTAGCATGTAGTATGTATGTAGCATGCATGTAGTATGTATGTAGTATGTATGTAGCATGCATGTAGTATGTATGTAGCATGTAGTATATATGTAGCATGTAGTATGTATGTAGCATGCATGTAGTATATATGTAGTATGTATGTAGCATGTAGTATGTATGTAGTATGTATGTAGTGTGTATGTGGTATGTATGTAGCATGTAGCATGCATGTAGTATGTATGTAGTATATATGTAGTATGTATGTAGCATGCATGTAGTATATATGTAGTATGTATGTAGCATGTAGTATGTATGTAGCATGCATGTAGTATGTATGTAGTATGTATGTAGCATGCATGTAGTATGTATGTAGCATGTAGTATATATGTAGCATGTAGCATGCATGTAGTATATATGTAGTATGTATGTAGCATGTAGTATGTATGTAGTATGTATGTAGTATGTATGTAGTATGTATGTGGTATGTATGTAGCATGTAGCATGCATGTAGTATGTATGTAGTATATATGTAGTATGTATGTAGCATGCATGTAGTATATATGTAGTATGTATGTAGCATGCAGTATGTATGTAGCATGCAGTATGTATGTAGCATGCATGTAGTATATATGTAGCATATATGTAGTATGTATGTAGCATGTAGTATATATGTAGTATGCATGTTGCATGCATGTAGTATATATGTAGTATGTATGTTGCATGTAGTATATATGTAGTATGAATGTAGCATGTATGTAGCATGTAATTTTTTTTTTTTACATTCAACACATTAGCCGGATGATGGGACTACTACTGTCCCATCATTGGCTAATGTGTCAATCACTGTCATGGTAGCAGGCATCGCCCGATGGGACTTGTAGTCCCATCGGACGATGCCTGCACAGACCCCCGAAGCCTGCACAGCCCCCCGGCAGGCCGGCACAGCCCCCCGGCAGGCCGGCACAGCCCACCGGAGCCTGCACAGACCACCGGCAGGCCGGCACAGCCCCCCGGCAGGCCGGCACAGCCCACCGGAGCCTGCACAGCCCCCCGGCAGGCCGGCACAGACCACCGGAGCCTGCACAGCCCCCCCGGCAGGCAGGCACAGCCCACCGGAGCCTGCACAGCCCCCCCGGCAGGCCGGCACAGCCCCCCCGGCAGGCCAGCACAGACCCCCGGGCAGGCCGGCACAGCCCCCCGAAAGGCCCGTACAGACCCCAGAGAGGCTGTACAAGGCAAAAACAGGGTTTTTCTTATTCCGATACCGGAAGTCCCATAGACTTGAATGGGACTTCCGGTATCGGAATCGGCGATACCGATACTTTTTTTTAAGATCGGCCGATCCATTCCGATCCGATACTTTGAAGTATCGGACGGTATCGCTCAACTCTAGTCATTGTCCATCTGTAGTATGAAACGACGACCAATCAGTTTGGCTGCATTTGGCTGGATCTGAGCACACAGTGTGGCTCTGAATACCTCAGAATTCATTTGGCTGCTTCTGTCCTGTGTCACATCATCAATAAACACTAGTGACCCAGTGCCACTGGCAGCCATGCATGCCAAAGCCATCACACTGCCTCCACCGTGTTTTACAGATGGTGTGGTATGCTTTGGATCATGAGCTGTACCACGCCTTCGCCATACTTTTCTCTTTCCATCATTCTGGTAGAGGTTGATCTTGGTTTCATCTGTCCAAAGAATGTTCTTCCAGAACTGTGCTGGCTTTTTTAGATGTTTTTTAGCAGAGTCCAGTCTAGCCTTTTGATTCTTGATGCTTATGAGTGGCTTGCACCGTGCAGTGAACCCTCTGTAGTCACTTTCATGCAGTCTTCTCTTTATGGTAGATTTGGATATTGATACGCCTGCCTCCTGGAGAGTGTTGGTCACTTGGTTGGCTGTTGTGAAGGGGTTCTCTTCACCATGGAGATTATTCTGCGATCATCCACCACTGTTGTCTTCCGTGGGCGCCCAGGTCTTTTTGCATTGATGAGTTCACCAGTGCTTTCTTCCTTTCTCAGGATGTACCAAACTGTAGATTTTGCCGCTCCTAATGTTGTAGCAATTTCTCGGATGGTTTTTCTGTTTTTGCAGCTTAAGGATGGCTTGTTTCACCTGCATGGAGAGCTCCTTTGACCACATGTTTTCTTCACAGCAAAACCTTCCAGATGCAAGCACCGCACCTCAAATCAACTCCAGGCCTTTTATCTGCTTAATTGAGAATGACATAACGAAGGGATTGCCCACACCTGTCAATGAAATAGCCTTGGAGTCAATTGTCCAATTACTTTTGGTCCCTTTATAAACAGGGTGGCACATGCTAAGGAGCTGAAACTCCTAAACCCTTCACCCAATGTTAATGTGGAGACCCTCAAATGAAAGCTGAAAGTCTGAACTTCAACGGCATCTGAATTGTTTTGTTTAAAATTCATTGTGGTAATGTCTAGAACCAAAATTAGAAAAATGTTGTCTCTGTCCAAATATATATGGACCTAACTGTGTATCTTTCCTGAAAGATACATGAGTGATGATTACGGGGAGCAGGGCGTCCGCTATCGCCCGGGGCTGCGGGGATCAGATGTTCCCTTCCTGGGGACGGTGGTCCTGGCCACTCTCCCCAGAGCTGTCAGTGTAATAGGACTGTTATTGCTGCTTTCTCTGTGCGGGGCGGAGGCGGTGCAGCCTCAGGGAAACCCCAAGATGGCTCCTGACTCACAAAGAAAACTGTTATCCATTAACATCCAATTATCACCAGGACTAAGCCATTAATTATAAATCAGTCCCTAATTGGGATAATTAGCTTTCTCTGGGTAATTCAGCGTGACTGATGCGATGCGAGGAAGCTTAATCACTTCATTCTCCGGGTAGCGAGGGAGCGATCTCAGAATGAAAGACGCTATGGCTCTAATACAAGGTCTGTAAATAGCGAGTCAATGACCCAGTAATATCCAGAGCCAAAATCCATGTCAATCAGCCCCAGGGGCGCAGCCGGGAGATGACACCGCATCCCGTGCCCCGGGGTCAGGCACATACACTCGGGGGGGGTTACAAGCTCCCACCCGACATACACTGCAGCCACACGATGATAAAAATCACCATCAAACAGCAAAAAATACAAAGTAAGAAATGAGCACAACATCGAAACAACAAAAGTATCACATAACAAAAAGAACAAAAGGAAAAAAAGGAACAACCACTCTCCAAGACGACTAGAATTACAAGGCAGAACACAACAAGGAAACATATAAGGAACAAGCGGACCAGGAGACGCCAGGGACCTGCTCCGTGTGTGAACCCACAGATGGAGCAGCGCGCGGAGCCCCCGCGGTGCGTCCTGGCAGCACAGGACGGTCACAGAGTTTCCCTCTATTATTTGTATTTCTAGAAGGAAGAAGCTGCACAGATGCCGCTCGTCTCCTCCTGACGCGTCGGCTGTTAGTAGTCACAACACTCTAACATGACCAAACCACAAAAAATGATAAAAAAGGAGTTCAGGAAAAAAAACCGAGAGAAATGACCACAAAGCAGACAGAAGTGAACTTCACCGGCGAAAACACCGACCCCGCGGACCAAAGGACCACACAGAAACCAACTCTGCTCCTACCAATAACAAAGCAACACATGGGATGTAACCACTGACATGTGACTTATCACTACATACATGTGAACCACTGACATGTGACTTATCACTACATACATGTGTACCACAGACATGTAACTTATCTCTACATACATGTGTACCACCAACATGTAACTTATCACTACATACATATGTACCAACAACATATAACTTATCACTACATACATGTGTACCACCAACATGTAACTTATCACTACATACATGTGTACCAACAACATATAACTTATCACTACATACATGTGTACCACCAACATGTAACTTATCATTACATACATGTGTACCAACATGTAACTTATCACTACATACATGTGTACCACCAACATGTAACTTATCACTACATACATGTGTACCACAGACATGTAACTTATCACTACATACATGTGTACCACAGACATGTAACTTATCACTACATACATGTGTACCACAGACATGTAACTTATCACTACATACATGTGTACCACAGACATGTGACTTATCACTACATACATGTGTACCAACAACATATAACTTATCACTACATACATGTGTACCACCAACATGTAACTTATCACTACATACATGTGTACCAACATGTAACTTATCACTACATACATGTGCACCACCAACATGTAACTTATCACTACATACATGTGTACCAACATGTAACTTATCACTACATACATGTGTACCACAGACATGTGACTTATCACTACATACATGTGTACCAACAACATATAACTTATCACTACATACATGTGTACCACTAACATGTAACTTATCACTACATACATGTGTACCACTGACATGTAACTTATCACTACATACATGTGTACCACTGACATGTAACTTATCACTACAAACATGTGTACTACCAACATGTAACTTATCACTACATACATGTGTACCAACATGTAACTTATCACTACATACATGTGTACCACAGACATGTGACTTATCACTACATACATGTGTACCAACAACATATAACTTATCACTACATACATGTGTACCACTAACATGTAACTTATCACTACATACATGTGTACCACTGACATGTAACTTATCACTACATACATGTGTACCAACAACTTTTAACTTATCACTACATACATGTGTACCACTAACATGTAACTTATCACTACATACATGTGTACCAACATGTAACTTATCACTACATACATGTGTACCACTAACATGTAACTTATCACTACATACATGTGTAACACTGACATGTAACTTATCACTACATACATGTGTACCAACAACATATAACTTATCACTACATACATGTGTACCACCAACATGTAACTTATCACTACATACATGTGTACCAACATGTAACTTATCACTACATACATGTGTACCACTAACATGTAACTTATCACTACATACATGTGTACCACAGACATGTAACTTATCACTACATACATGTGTACCACTAACATGTAACTTATCACTACATACATGTGTAACACTGACATGTAACTTATCACTACATACATGTGTACCACAGACATGTAACTTATCACTACATACATGTGTACCAACAACATGTAACTTATCACTACATACATGTGTAACACCAACATGTAACTTATCACTACATACATGTGTACCACCAACATGTAACTTATCACTACATACATGTGTACCAACATGTAACTTATCACTACATACATGTGTACCACTAACATGTAACTTATCACTACATACATGTGTAACACTGACATGTAACTTATCACTACATACATGTGTACCAACAACATATAACTTATCACTACATACATGTGTACCACCAACATGTAACTTATCACTACATACATGTGTACCAACATGTAACTTATCACTACATACATGTGTACCACTAACATGTAACTTATCACTACATACATGTGTAACACCGACATGTAACTTATCACTACATACATGTGTACCAACAACATATAACTTATCACTACATACATGTGTACCACCAACATGTAACTTATCACTACATACATGTGTACCAACATGTAACTTATCACTACATACATGTGTACCACTAACATGTAACTTATCACTACATACATGTGTAACACTGACATGTAACTTATCACTACATACATGTGTACCACAGACATGTAACTTATCACTACATACATGTGTACCAACAACATGTAACTTATCACTACATACATGTGTAACACCAACATGTAACTTATCACTACATACATGTGTACCACCAACATGTAACTTATCACTACATACATGTGTACCAACATGTAACTTATCACTACATACATGTGTACCACTAACATGTAACTTATCACTACATACATGTGTAACACTGACATGTAACTTATCACTACATACATGTGTACCAACAACATATAACTTATCACTACATACATGTGTACCACCAACATGTAACTTATCACTACATACATGTGTACCAACATGTAACTTATCACTACATACATGTGTACCACTAACATGTAACTTATCACTACATACATGTGTAACACTGACATGTAACTTATCACTACATACATGTGTACCACAGACATGTAACTTATCACTACATACATGTGTACCAACAACATGTAACTTATCACTACATACATGTGTAACACCAACATGTAACTTATCACTACATACATGTGTACCACCAACATGTAACTTATCACTACATACATGTGTACCAACAACATATAAATTATCACTACATACATGTGTACCACCAACATGTAACTTATCACTACATACATGTGTAACACCAACATGTAACTTATCACTACATACATGTGTACCACCAACATGTAACTTATCACTACATACATGTGTACCAACAACATATAACTTATCACTACATACATGTGTACCACCAACATGTAACTTATCACTACATACATGTGTACCAACATGTAACTTATCACTACATACATGTGTACCACAGACATGTGACTTATCACTACATACATGTGTACCACTAACATGTAACTTATCACTACATACATGTGTACCACTGACATGTAACTTATCACTACATACATGTGTACCACCAACATGTAACTTATCACTACATACATGTGTACCAACAACATATAACTTATCACTACATACATGTGTACCACCAACATGTAACTTATCACTACATACATGTGTACCAACATGTAACTTATCACTACATACATGTGTACCACAGACATGTGACTTATCACTACATACATGTGTACCACTAACATGTAACTTATCACTACATACATGTGTACCACTGACATGTAACTTATCACTACATACATGTGTACCACTAACATGTAACTTATCACTACATACATGTGTAACACTAACATATAACTTATCACTACATACATGTGTACCACCAACATGTAACTTATCACTACATACATGTGTACCACAGACATGTGACTTATCACTACATACATGTGTACCACTAACATGTAACTTATCACTACATACATGTGTACCAACAACTTTTAACTTATCACTACATACATGTGTACCACTAACATGTAACTTATCACTACATACATGTGTAACACTAACATATAACTTATCACTACATACATGTGTACCACCAACATGTAACTTATCACTACATACATGTGCACCACTAATATGTAACTTATCACTACATACATGTGTACCACTAACATATAACTTATCAATACATACATGTGTACCACTAATATGTTACTTATCACTACATACATGTGTACCACTAATATGTTACTTATCACTACATACATGTGTACCACCAACATGTAACTTATCACTACATACATGCGTACCATTGACATGTAACTCATCACTACATACATGTGTACCACTATCATGTAACTTATCACTACATACATGTGTACCACTAACATGTAACTTATCACTACATACATGTGTACCACTAACATGTAACTTATCACTACAAACATGTGTACCACTGACATGTAACTTATCACTACATACATGTGTACCACCATGTAACTTATCACTGTGACGAACAGCCCACCGCCGTTCGTCCACTTACGGGCGACACTAACGGGAGTCCCGCTGCCACCAAAACGCGACGGACAGCGGACCCTGTGTCACCACTATGTCACAGTCCCACCACTGACACGGGTGTATCAGCGGACGGAGGGGCGTGACACAATGCCGGCACACGGCTATCACAGGCGCAGTGGGGCTTATCTTAGTTATCCCAACACTGGCACCATGTGACCAAAAATATCCAGCAAGCTAATCTCGCTCTACAATTTGCCACAGGGGGAGTTTAATTTGGATGCCCCACCACTGCTATCAATCTTCCAAGTACTGCGGGGATTTATGTATATCCCACTTTCTCAGTTCCACTTTGGAACTCGCAGCTCTCCGGCACCCCCCTTACCCTCAGGTCAGTCAGGGAACTGCACCTAGGATAATTAGTCGCCGGACGGGCTGCCTGTTGTGAACCGGCAATTAGGCTTCTGCAGTAAGGGAATTATCAATGCTGTGGCTGAAGCCCCTTACTCAGCAATATAAGACCCTTCTAGACTGCCAGCAAGCCGTAATAGCCGTACACAACGCGCTACCACCAGTCACGGTTACTTAATTCACAGTGTTAAATTAAGAGGGTCCGTGGCAAACCCCTTGAATTAGTAGCGATTATCTATCAAAGGCGTATAGTTCGATTCTTAGAGCATGGAGACAGATCTAAATAATTTCATTTATTTTCCGAAAGAGGACAGTGATTACAGATAAAAGTTGCTATAAAATTGAGACATAAAATATGTACAGTACAGGTATAAAATAAAAGTGGAGAAAACAAAGAGATTACACTCACAGTTCCATATTGTTCCTTAGGCAGACCATGCGGCTAAGGTGGGTGGAGGCGGAGCTGCACTTCTCCGCTCATTGGGGTCCTTCTAGCACGACGACTTGAGCTGTTCTGAGCTGGTTTGCCCAGGAAATGCCTTATAGACTTTCCTATGTGACATCACAGAGAGGTGCATTCTGGGTTGATCCCACCTCTCTTATCCAAGTTATGTTTTGGCTACAAAACTTAGATTAGCTATAACTTTATGGGAGAAGCTGGTATGGACTCATCAGTGGTATCATGTTTCCCAGCGTAATGAGCCCATCAAGAAAACATCAAACATCTATGCGATATGACCGTCCATTTGGGCGCAAATCCTATCTCATGTTCTGGACAGGGTAGAACTTCGAAACATACGCGGTCTCGAAGCTGGGACCGCTCAGGTTACAAAAATATGATTTTCATATCTCTAGGGTATTTGGTTCTTATGGTATAGTCTCTCATAGTTTTATTCGTTTCAAACAAAGAAGTTTTTCCCGCTCTGAAGAGGAGAGAAGGCAAATGGTGTGAGGAAGATGGTCTAGCTAATTAACATTCCTGCTCTTCCAGAGGAAGTGGCAGGGTTGATAAAACCTGGGGGGAAGGAATTCCTACTACTGAGAGTTTACAATGTCCTAGGATGGAGGATTTGTTAGCACATTGCAACAGAAAACATATCTTGCAGACATGGTACATCACAATCACTACATACATGTGTACCATTGACATGTAACTTATCACTACATACATGTGCACCACTAACATGTAACTTATCACTACATACATGTGTACCATTGACATGTAACTTATCATTACATACATGTGCACCACTGACATGTAACTTATCACTACATACATGTGTACCACTAACATGTAACTTATCACTACATACATGTGTACCACTAACATGTAACTTATCACTACATAAATTGTGTACCACTAACATGTAACTTATCACTACATACATGTGTACCATTGACATGTAACTTATCACTACATACATGTGCACCACTGACATGTAACTTATCACTACATACATGTGTACCACTAACATGTAACTTATCACTACATACATGTGTACCACCAACATGTAACTTATCACTACATACATGTGTACCACTAACATGTAACTTATCACTACATACATGTGCACCACTAACATGTAACTTATCACTACATACATGTGTACCATTGACATGTAACTTATCACTACATACATGTGCACCACTGACATGTAACTTATCACTACATACATGTGTACCACTAACATGTAACTTATCACTACATACATGTGTACCACTAACATGTAACTTATCACTACATACATGTGTACCATTGACATGTAACTTATCACTACATACATGTGTACCATTGACATGTAACTTATCACTACATACATGTGCACCACTGACATGTAACTTATCACTACATACATGTGTACCACTAACATGTAACTTATCACTACATACATGTGTACCACTAACATGTAACTTATCACTACATACATGTGAACCACCAACATGTAACTTATCACTACATACATGTGCACCACTAATATGTAACTTATCACTACATACATGTGTTCCAACAACATAGAACTTATCACTACATACATGTGTACCACAGACATGTAACTTATCATTACATACATGTGTACTACCAACATGTAACTTATCACTACATACATGTGTACCATTGACATGTAACTTATCACTACATACATTTCTACCACCAAAATGTAACTTATCACTACATACATGTGTACCATTGACATGTAACTTATCACTACATACATGTGTACCACTAACATGTAACATATCACTACATACATGTGTACCACCAACATGTATCTTATCACTACATACACGTGTACTACTAACATGTAACTTATCACTACATACATGTGTACCATTGACATGTAACTTATCACTACATACATGTCTGCCACCAACATGTAACTTATCACTACATACATGTGTACCAACAACATGGAACTTATCACTACATACATGTGTACCACAGACATGTAACTTATCATTACATACATCTTTACTACCAACGTGTAAATTATCACTACATACATGTGTACTACCAAAATGTATCTTATCACTACATACATGTGTACAATTGACATGTAACTTATCACTACATACATGTGTACCACTAACATGTAACTTATCACTACATACATGTTTACCACCAACATGTATCTTATCACTACATACATGTGTACTACTAACATGCAACTTATCACTACATACATGTGTACCACCAACATGTATCTTATCACTTCATACATGTGTACTACCAACATGTAACTTATCACTACATACATGTGTACCATTGACATGTAACTTATCACTACATACATGTGTACTACCAACATGTATCTTATCACTACATACATGTGTACCACCAACATGTAACTTATCACTACATACATGTATACCACTGACATATAACTTATCACTACATACATGTGCACCACTAATATATAATTTATCACTACATACATGTGTACCATTGACATGTAACTTATCACTACATACATGTGTACCACCAACATGTAACTTATCACTACATACATGTGTACCACTAACATGTAACTTATCCCTACATACATGTGTACCACCAACATGTAACTTATCACTACATACATGTGTACTACCAACATGTAACTTATCACTACATACATGTGTACCACAGACATGTAACTTATCACTACATACATGTGTACCACCAACATGTAACTTATCACTACATAAATGTGTACTACCAACATGTAACTTATCACTACATACATGTGTACCATTGACATGTAACATATCACTCCATACATGTGTACCACCGACATGTATCTTATCACTACATACATGTGTACCACCAACATGTAACTTATCACTACATACATGTGTACCACTAACATGTAACTTATCCCTACATACATGTGTACCACCAACATGTAACTTATCACTACATACATGTGTACTACCAACATGTAACTTATCACTACATACATGTGTACCACAGACATGTAACTTATCCCTACATACATGTGTACTACCAACATGTAACTTATCACTACATACATGTGTACCATTGACATGTAACTTATCACTACATACATGTTTACCACCAACATGTAACTTATCACTACATACATGTGTACTACCAACATGTAACTTATCACTACATATATGTGTACCATTAACATGTAACATATCACTACATACATGTGTACCAACATGTAACTTATCAGTACATACATGTGTACCACCAACATGTAACTTATCACTACATACATGTGTACCACCAACATGTATCTTATCACTGCATACATGTCTACCACCAACATGTAACTTATCACTACATACATGCGTACCATTGACATGTAACTCATCACTACATACATGTGTACCACTAACATGTAACTTATCACTACATACATGTGCACCACTAACATGTAATTTATCACTACATACATGTGTACCACTGACATGTAACTTATCACTACATACATGTGTACCACAGACATATAACTTATCACTACATACATGTGTATCACCAACATGTAACTTATCACTACATACATGTGTACCATTGACATGTAACTTATCACTACATACATGTGCACCACTAACATGTAACTTATCACTACATACATGTGTACCATTGACATGTAACTTATCACTACATACATGTGCACGACTAACATGTAACTTATCACTACATACATGTGTACCACTGACATGTAACTTATCACTACATACATGTGCACCACTGACATGTAACTTATAACTACATACATGTGTACCACTAACATGTAACTTATCACTACATACATGTGTACCATTGACATGTAACTTATCACTACATACATGTGTACCACTAACATGTAACTTATCACTACTTACATGTGTACTACCAACATGTAACTTATCACTACATACATGTGTACCATTGACATGTAGCTTATCAATACATTCATGTGTACCACTAACATGTAACTTATCACTACATACATGTGTACCACAGACATATAACTTATCACTACATACATGTGTATCACCAACATGTAACTTATCACTACATACATGTGTACCATTGACATGTAACTTATCACTACATACATGTGCACCACTAACATGTAACTTATCACTACATACATGTGTACCATTGACATGTAACTTATCACTACATACATGTGCACGACTAACATGTAACTTATCACTACATACATGTGTACCACTGACATGTAACTTATCACTACATACATGTGCACCACTGACATGTAACTTATAACTACATACATGTGTACCACTAACATGTAACTTATCACTACATACATGTGTACCATTGACATGTAACTTATCACTACACGCATGTGTACCGCTAACATGTAACTTATCAGTACATACATGTGTACCACTAACATGTATCTTATCACTACATGCATGTGAACCACCAACATGTAACTTATCACTACATACATGTGCACCACTAATATGTATCTTATCACTACATACATGTGTACCAACTGTGATGTACAATGTCTGTGAGGTATGGGGTTTTGTCCACAAAATATGATGTTTTCTGTTGTAACTTTCCAGAAAGATCCGGCAGATATGACAATCCAGGCTGCTAGCTCTGCAGCTTCATCCCTCCTCCCTTCACACACACACAGAGCAGTGCCACCCCCCCTCCTCTACAGCCTGTGTTCGCACTAGTAATAGGAGACCCCCCTGCTGCTACAACCATTTGTTTCCTTCTCTCCTCTTCAGAGCGGGAAAAACTTCTTTGTTTGAAACGAATAAAACTATGAGAGACTATACCATAAGAACCAAATTACCCTAGAGATATGAAAATCACATTTTTGTAATCCGGGCGGTCACAGCGTCGCTGCTGTGGTTCTTGCGAAGCCTAATCCTTTCAGAACCTGAGATATGTGTTCCAGCTAAACGGTGTATCAGAACTACTGCATATTTGGTCTTGAATTATTGTACTCAACAAATCCCAACCAATGATGCCCTATATGTGTCTGTGCGGGCTGCCCCCACGGAGTTATGATTAGTATAAGTTTTCTAGTGTAATTCTAAATCCAAAAGGGAGAGGTGGGATTAACCCAGCATGCATCTCTCCGTGATGTCACATAGCAAGTCTATATAGCATTTCCTGGACAAAACCAGAGCAGAACAGCTCAAGTCGTCATGCTAGAAAGACCCAGATGAGCGGAGAAGTGCAGCTCCGCCTCCACCCCCTTTAGCCGCATGGTCTGCCTAAGGAACAATATGGAACTGTGAGTGTACTCTCTTTGTTTTCTCCACTTTTATTTTATACCTGTACTGTACAGATTTTATTTCTCAATTTTATAGCAACTTTTATCTGTAATCACTGTCCTCTTTCGGAAAATAAATGAAATAATTATTTAGATCTGTCTCTATGCTCTAAGACTCGAACTATACGCCTTTGATAGATAATCGCTACTAATTCAAGGGGTTTGCCATGGACCCTCTTAATTTAACACTGTGAATTAAGTAACCGTGACTGGTGGCAGCGCGTCTTGCACGGCTATTGCGGCTTGCTGGCAGTCTAGAAGGGTCTTATATAGCTGAATGAGGGGCTGCGGCCACAGCTGATAATTCCCTTACTGCAGAAGCCTAATTGCCGGTTCACAACAGGCAGCCCGTCCGGCAACTAATTATCCTAGGTGCAGTTCCCTGACTGACCTGAGGGTAAGGGGGGTGCCGGAGAGCTGCGAGTTCCAAAGTGGAACTGAGAAAGTGGGATATACATAAATCCCCGCAGTACTTGGAAGATTGATAGCAGTGGTGGGGCATCCAAATTAAACTCCCCCTGCGGCAAATTGTAGAGCGAGATTAGCTTGCTGGATATTTTTGGTCACATGGTGCCAGAGTTGGGATAACTAAGATAAGCCCCACTGCGCCTGTGATAGCCGTGTGCCGGCATTGTGTCTCGTCCCTCCATCCGCTGATACACCCGTGTCAGTGGTGGGACTGTGACATAGTGGTGACACAGGGTCCGCTGTCCGTCACGTTTTGGTGGCAGCGGGACCCCCGTTAGTGTCCCCAGTAAGTAGACGAACGGCGGTGGGCTGTTCGTTACATATTGGTGGCAGAGCGGTGGGATAATCCTAGAGCATTAGTGATTTGGTTTGAGCAATCATTCCTCTCACTAAAAACCTGCACGGTTCCTGCGGGAATCCTGCATCATAGGTTTTGGAGAACAGACTCTGTGGTTACTAGTTCTGAGACATTTGTGTGTACGTACAAGTATTCCCTCCCATTTCTTCGTTTTTCTTTTTCTATCTTTTATTTGGCAACCATGGCGGCAAAAGGAGAACCTTGGTACAACCGGCAGACAAAGGAAGTTCTTGCTGGGTTATGCACGTACCAAGGCCTTGACGCCACAAACTAAAACAGAGCTCAAATGATCGCAGCTCTAGTGCAGCTGGACAACGACAAGAATCCAGCGAGCGCAGAAGTTGGCCCAAGTGACAATGGGGCTTCAGCAGAGGCTCCACTCATGAGCGTGGGGCCCACATTCAATCAGAGCACGCTGGACCCCTACCTGCAAGCGGCCTTGGACGCACTCCCTGCCGAAGACCGTGACGGACGTCTGCAGCTGATCCAGCAAGCTCAAGAGAGAGCAGAGCAGCGAGCCGAGCGGGAGGCGGAGAGACGCGAGCGCCAAGCTGAGGCTGAGAGAGCAGAGCAGCGAGCCGAGCGGGAGGCGCAGAGGGCCCATGAACTGGAGGTACTCCAGCGGGGTGGGAATGCCCCCACAGCCCGAAGCAGTGAGCCCAGCAGCGTCCAGACTCCTAAACCCCGGCCAGAGCACTTTCCCGTGATGGAAAAGGATGGGGACTTGGACACGTTTCTGCGAGCCTTTGAGAAAGCCTGCAGACAGTACCGACTGCCCGAAGACCAATGGGCCAGGTACTTGACCCCAGGGCTAAAAGGCAAAGCTCTGGAGGCGTTTGCTTCTCTTCCGCAAGCACATGATGATGACTATCGCGCCATAAAAGAGGCGCTGATCACCAAATATCGGCTGACACCTGAGGTATACCGAAAGAAGTTCCGACACCTCCAACGTGGCCCACATGATAGCTACAGTGATGTGGTGCAAGGACTCAGGACCCACTTTGACCAGTGGATCCATGGACTGTCCGTTGAAACCTTTGAGCAGCTACGGGACCTGATGATCAAAGACCAGTTCCTGCATCTCTGCCCAGCTGAGGTCCGACAGTTCATCCTGGACCGCGAACCAACGAACGCGGACAAAGCGGCGCAGATCGCCGACAACTACGAGGCGAACCGGAAGCCCGAGACGCGGAGGCCAGTCGCCACCAGCTGGAAAGGGGGTAAGCCAGCAACCAACCCCAGTGCCCCAGCTAGCCGTCCCTCCGGAGGCCCAGTCCCTGTTGTCAACAGCAGGCCGGCTACTGACAGTCGCCTGTGTCACCACTGCCAGCGGCCTGGTCACTTCTTTTACACCTGTCCGAATAGGCCGAAGAACCCCCCAGCCAAGGCCCCCGGGCCCAACGCCTCTGTTCTTTTGGTGGGAGGTGTGGTTGGGAGGGCTGACGACAACGTTCAACCTGTTCAGGTGGGGGCCCGTCTTGCTACAGGCCTCAAGGACACCGGGGCTGAACGAACCCTCATCCGTCCTGGACTGGTGGCCCCTGAAGAGTTTGTTGAGGGGAAAACCCTGACTGTCACCGGGATTGGAGGCACCCGTTGTCCCTTGCCAGTGGCACGAGTTTATCTCGATTGGGGTGCTGGGAGCGGGTTGAGGGAGGTGGGAGTGTCTGAAAACCTGCCCACTGATGTTTTATTGGGGACTGACTTGGGGCGGATGGTTGCATACTACGTCCCTGACACCCTTCCCCAAACTGATAATAAGGGTAACGTTAACCCTGATGATGATGATGATGATGTTGATGTATCGGTGCCGACTGAACCCGTTAACCCTTTCTTTGAAGCGGTAGATGTGTCCACAGGTACCGAAGTACTCAGCCCCGTCACTCTGCGGAGTGAGACGGCTGAGGAACCCCTGGCAGGAGTAAGCAACGGTGCTCAAGGAAGTGGGGAGGTGCATGGGGGCCATGAGGAAGGTAATGCCATGCAGCTGACCAGTGCCACCGAGGAAGGTAACTGGCCCATAAGTAGCCCTGCTCCTGAAGTGTTGGGGGTGGATGGGGAGGTAGAGCCCAAGCCAGCACCGGCTGGTGGGTCTGTAGAAATCCCCAGGGAGACAGCATACATAGCAGCTGTCACACGCAGTCAGAGTGCCCAGATCGCAGGTAACGTCTTCTGGACCCTCTGCTGCTACAGGAGAGACTGAACCAGAGGTGAACCCAGCACCGGTTCCAGAGGGTCCCAGTAAAGAGGGGACCCTGACGTCACTTCTGGCAGCCTCCAGCATGGAGTTCCAGGCTGCTCTGCACTCAGATGCCAGCCTGGAGAAATTGAGAGGTCTCGCCGAGACGCCCACCTCCAAGTCTGATAAGGAGAGGGTGTTCTGGGAACGAGGAAGGTTGTACCGGGATACAGTACCCGGAGATCCTAAAAAGGAGTGGTTGAGGGAAAGACAGCTGGTCGTCCCCTATCAGTTCAGAACTGAGTTGTTGCGGATTGCCCATGAGATTCCACTCGCTGGACACTTGGGGATCAGCAAAACAAAGGCACGGCTGTCTCAACACTTCTATTGGCCCAAGATGGGGACAGATGTAACACACTACTGCCGCTCCTGCGCCACCTGTCAAAAAGTGGGTAAGGCGGGGCCTGCTCTTAAGGCTCCCCTTATTCCTTTGCCGGTGATAGAGGAGCCTTTCCAGAGAATCGCGGTGGACATTGTAGGACCGCTGTCCGTCCCCAGCAGCCCCGGAAAGCGATACATTCTCACCGTGGTAGACTACGCAACCCGGTACCCAGAGGCAGTAGCTCTGTCTTCAACCAGGGCAGATAAGGTGGCTGACGCACTGGTGACCATCTTTTCAAGAGTAGGATTTCCCAGGGAGATGCTTACCGATCAAGGGCCCAATTCATGTCTCGCCTAATGGAGGCTCTCTGTGAGAAAATGCAGGTGACGCAGCTGGTATCGAGTCCGTATCACCCACAGACTAATGGTTTGTGTGAACGTTTCAACGGTACCCTCAAACAGATGCTCCGCATACTGGTTGAGACCCAAGGGCGCGACTGGGAGCGGTACCTCCCACACCTGCTGTTCGCTTACAGAGAAGTTCCGCAGGCCTCAACCGGGTTCTCCCCCTTCGAGCTCCTGTATGGCAGGCGAGTCCGGGGACCCCTTGGGTTGATAAGAGAATCCTGGGAAGATGAGCCAAACCCCACAGAAGTGTCCATCGTGGATTATGTCATGCGCTTCCGTGACAAGATGCAGACCTTGACGCAGTTGGTGCATGACAACATGACGCAGGCTCAGGCTGACCAGAAGCGCTGGTACGACCAGAACGCCCGGGAGCGGACCTACCAGGTGGGTCAAAAGGTATGGGTGCTGGTCCCTGTACCAACGGATAAGCTTCAGGCAGCCTGGGAAGGCCCATACGTCGTCCACCAACAGCTCAATCCGGTCACCTACGTGGTCACGCTTGACCATGCTCGGGGTAGGCGCAAGGCCTTTCACGTCAACATGCTGAAGGCGCACTACGAACGTGAAGCTTGCGTCCTACCGGTCTGCAATCTGCCAGAGGATGGAGAGGAAGATCCCCTCCTGGACATGCTGGCCCAGGCCAAGGCCAATGGGTCCATTGAGGACATGGAGATAAGTGGTTCGCTCACCGTGTCCCAGCGGTTGCAGTTGATGGCCACCCTGAAACTCTTCCGGCCCGTGTTCACCAACCAACCGGGGAGGACGGAGTTAGCGGTTCATGAGGTGGACACCGGGAATCACGCCCCATTACGGCGAACACCTTATCGGATCTCTGAAACGGTGCAACAAGTCATGCACCAAGAGATCGATGAGATGTTAAGGCTGGGGGTGATTCGACGGTCAAAAAGCGCGTGGGCTTCACCTGTAGTCCTCGTGCCTAAAAAGGATCGAACCACCCGGTTCTGCGTGGACTACAGAGGGCTCAACGCCATCACAACCTCTGATGCGCACCCAATGCCGCGCATCGAGGATCTGCTCGAGCGGTTGACAAACGCCAACTACATATCCATCATGGATTTGAGTCGGGGATACTGGCAGATTCCCCTGAGCCCTGAGGCGCAGGAGAAATCCGCCTTTATCACCCCCTTTGGACTGTACGAGTCCACGGTCATGCCCTTCGGCATGAAGAATGCCCCTGCCACTTTCCAGCGGATGGTCAACCACCTGCTTCGGGGACTGGAGGAGTACGCGGTGGCCTACTTAGACGATATTGCCGTCTTCAGTTCCACCTGGGAGGAACACCTTCAGCAGCTCCAGGAGGTGCTCAAGCGTCTTCACCAGGCAGGCCTGACCATCAAGCCGGGGAAGTGCCAGATAGGCATGCGCGAGGTCCACTACCTGGGGCACCGGGTAGGCGTGGGTTCCATGAGTCCGGAGCCAGAAAAAGTGGACGCCATCGTGTCCTGGCCCACCCCCAGGACCAAGAAACAGGTGAAGTCCTTCTTGGGCACTGCAGGGTACTATAGGCGGTTCGTACAGGACTATAGCGCCCTTGCCAAACCCTTGACTGACCTCACCAAGCAGAGGCTACCCCAAACAGTCAACTGGACAGATGACTGTGAGGCGGCTTTCCAAGCTTTGAAAGCAGCCCTGTGCAACTCTCCAGTGTTGAGAGCAGTCGACAGCAGTCGCCCGTTTCTGGTACAGACCGACGCCAGCGAGTTTGGCCTCGGTGCTGTGCTTAGCCAGGTCGACTCGGGGGACCAAGAACACCCCGTGTTGTACCTGAGCCGGAAACTTTTGCCGAGGGAAGTGGCATACTCGACCATCGAGAAGGAGTGTCTGGCCATGGTGTGGGCACTGCAACGTTTGCAGCCCTACCTGTACAGGCGCGCCTTAACGGTGATAACTGACCACAACCCTCTGAGCTGGTTGCACACAGTGTCCGGAACCAATGGAAGGTTGCTCCGCTGGAGCCTTGCCCTTCAACAGTACGACTTCACTGTAAAACACAGGAAGGGCAGTGAAAACGGCAATGCCGATGGGTTGTCCCGCCGGGGCGAACCCGCTGAGGTGTGCATGGCCGATTACCGAGAGGTAATGCCTCCTTAGCGCCCTCTTAAGGGGGGAGGTGTGATGTACAATGTCTGTGAGGTATGGGGTTTTGTCCACAAAATATGATGTTTTCTGTTGTAACTTTCCAGAAAGATCCGGCAGATATGACAATCCAGGCTGCTAGCTCTGCAGCTTCATCCCTCCTCCCTTCACACACACACAGAGCAGTGCCACCCCCCCTCCTCTACAGCCTGTGTTCGCACTAGTAATAGGAGACCCCCCTGCTGCTACAACCATTTGTTTCCTTCTCTCCTCTTCAGAGCGGGAAAAACTTCTTTGTTTGAAACGAATAAAACTATGAGAGACTATACCATAAGAACCAAATTACCCTAGAGATATGAAAATCACATTTTTGTAATCCGGGCGGTCACAGCATCGCTGCCGTGGTTCTTGCGAAGCCTAATCCTTTCAGAACCTGAGATATGTGTTCCAGCTAAACGGTGTATCAGAACTACTGCATATTTGGTCTTGAATTATTGTACTCAACAAATCCCAACCAATGATGCCCTATATGTGTCTGTGCGGGCTGCCCCCACGGAGTTATGATTAGTATAAGTTTTCTAGTGTAATTCTAAATCCAAAAGGGAGAGGTGGGATTAACCCAGCATGCATCTCTCCGTGATGTCACATAGCAAGTCTATAAAGCATTTCCTGGACAAAACCAGGGCAGAACAGCTCAAGTCGTCGTGCTAGAAAGACCCAGATGAGCGGAGAAGTGCAGCTCCGCCTCCACCCACCTTAGCCGCATGGTCTGCCTAAGGAACAATATGGAACTGTGAGTGTACTCTCTTTGTTTTCTCCACTTTTATTTTATACCTGTACTGTACAGATTTTATGTCTCAATTTTATAGCAACTTTTATCTGTAATCACTGTCCTCTTTCGGAAAATAAATGAAATAATTATTTAGATCTGTCTCTATGCTCTAAGACTCAAACTATACACCTTTGATAGATAATCGCTACTAATTCAAGGGGTTTGCCACGGACCCTCTTAATTTAACACTGTGAATTAAGTAACCGTGACTGGTGGCAGCGCGTCGTGCATGGCTATTGCGGCTTGCTGGCAGTCTAGAAGCTGATAATTCGCTTACTGCAGAAGCCTAATTGCCGGTTCACAACAGGCAGCCCGTCCGGCGACTAATTATCCTAGGTGCAGTTCCCTGACTGACCTGAGGGTAAGGGGGGCGCCGGAGAGCTGCGAGTTCCAAAGTGGAACTGAGAAAGTGGGATATACATAAATCCCCGCAGTACTTGGAAGATTGATAGCAGTGGTGGGGCATCCAAATTAAACTCCCCCTGTGGCAAATTGTAGAGCGAGATTAGCTTGCTGGATATTTTTGGTCACATCGTGCCAGTGTTGGGATAACTAAGATAAGCCCCACTGCGCCTGTGATAGCCGTGTGCCGGCATTGTGTCTCGTCCCTCCGTCCGCTGATACACCCGTGTCAGTGGTGGGACTGTGACATAGTGGTGACACAGGGTCCGCTGTCCATCACGTTTTGGTGGCAGCGGGACCCCCGTTAGTGTCCCCCGTAAGTAGAAGAACGGTAACTTATCACTACATACATGTGTACCACTAACATGTAACTTATCACTACATACATGTGTACCATTGACATGTAACTTATCACTACACACATGTGTACCGCTAACATGTAACTTATCACTACATACATGTGTACCACTAACATGTATCTTATCACTACATACATGTGCACCAACATGTAACTTATCACTACATACATGTGCACCACTAATATGTATCTTATCACTACATACATGTGTACCACAGACATGCAACTTATCACTACATACATGTGTACTACCAACATGTAACTTATCACTACATACATGTGTACCATTGACATGTAACTTATCACTACATGCATTTCTACCACCAACATGTAACTTATCACACATACATGTGTACTACCAACATGTAACTTATCACTACATACATGTGTACCATTGACATGTAACTTATCACTACATACATGTGTACCACTAACATGTGACTTATCACTACATACATGTGTACCACCAACATGTATCTTATCACTACATACATGTGTACCATTGACATGTAACTTATCACTACATACATGTGTACTACCAACATGTAACTTATCACTACATACATGTGTACCACTGACATATAACTTATCACTACATACATGTGCACCACTAATATATAATTTATCACTACATACATGTTTACCATTGACATGTAACTTATCACTACATACATGTGTACTACCAACATGTAACTTATCACTACATACATGTGTACCACAGACATGTAACTTATCACTACATACATGTGTACTACCAACATGTAACTTATCACTACATACATGAGTACCACTAACATGTAACTTATCACTACATACATGTGTACTACCAACATGTAACTTATCACTACATACATGAGTACCACTAACATGTAACATATCACTACATACATGTGTACCAACATGTAACTTATCAGTACATCCATGTGCACCACTAATATATAATTTATCACTACATACATGTTTACCATTGACATGTAACTTATCACTACATACATGTGTACTACCAACATGTAACTTATCACTACATACATGTTTACCATTGACATGTAACTTATCACTACATACATGTGTACCACTAACATGTAACTTATCCCTACACACATGTGTACCACAGACATGTAACTTATCACTACATACATGTGTACTACCAACATGTAACTTATCACTACATACATGTGTACCACAGACATGTAACTTATCACTACATACATGTGTACTACCAACATGTAACTTATCACTACATACATGAGTACCACTAACATGTAACTTATCACTACATACATGTGTACTACCAACATGTAACTCATCACTACATACATGAGTACCACTAACATGTAACATATCACTACATACATGTGTACCAACATGTAACTTATCAGTACATCCATGTGTACCACCAACATGTATCTTATCACTGCATACATGTCTACCACCAACATGTAACTTATCACTACATACATGTGTACCACCAACATGTAACTTATCACTACATACATGTGTACCATTGACATGTAACTTATCACTACATACATGTGTACCACCAACATGTAACTTATCACTACATACATGTGTACCACTAACATGTAACTTATCACTACATACATGTGTACCACAGACATGTAACTTATCACTACATACATGTGTACTACCAACATGTAACTTATCACTACATACATGTGTACCACAGACATGTAACTTATCACTACATACATGTGTACTACCAACATGTAACTTATCACTACATACATGAGTACCACTAACATGTAACTTATCACTACATATATGTGTACCATTAACATGTAACATATCACTACATACATGTGTAGCAACATGTAACTTATCAGTACATACATGTGTACCACTAACATGTAACTTATCACTACATACATGTGTACCACCAACATGTAACTTATCACTACATACATGTGTACCACTAACATGTAACTTATCACTACATACATGTGTACTACCAACATGTAACTTATCACTACATACATGTGTACCACCAACATGTATCTTATCACTACATACATGTGTACCATTGACATGTAACATATCACTCCATACATGTGTACCACCGACATGTATCTTATCACTACATACATGTGTACCACCAACATGTAACTTATCACTACATACATGTGCACCACTAATATATAATTTATCACTACATACATGTGTACCACCAACATGTAACTTATCACTACATACATGTGTACCATTGACATGTAACTTATCACTACATACATGTGTACCATTGACATGTAACTTATCACTACATACATGTGTACCACCAACATGTAACTTATCACTACATACATGTGTACCATTGACATGTAAGTTATCACTACATACATGTGTACCACTAACATGTAACTTATCACTACATACATGTGTACCACAGACATGTAACTTATCACTACATACATGTGTACTACCAACATGTAACTTATCACTACATACATGTGTATCACAGACATGTAACTTATCACTACATACATGTGTACTACCAACATGTAACTTATCACTACATACATGAGTACCATTGACATGTAACATATCACTCCATACATGTGTACTACCAACATGTAACTTATCACTACATACATGTGTATCACAGACATGTAACTTATCACTACATACATGTGTACTACCAACATGTAACTTATCACTACATACATGAGTACCATTGACATGTAACATATCACTACATACATGTGTACCACCGACATGTATCTTATCACTACATACATGTGTACCACCAACATGTAACTTATCACTACATAAATGTGTACTACCAACATGTAACTTATCACTACATACATGTGTACCATTGACATGTAACATATCACTCCATACATGTGTACCACCGACATGTATCTTATCACTACATACATGTGTACCACCAACATGTAACTTATCACTACATACATGTGCACCACTAATATATAATTTATCACTACATACATGTGTACCACCAACATGTAACTTATCACTACATACATGTGTACCATTGACATGTAACTTATCACTCCATACATGTGTACCACCAACATGTAACTTATCACTACATACATGTGTACCACTAACATGTAACTTATCACTACATACATGTGTACCACAGACATGTAACTTATCACTACATACATGTGTACTACCAACATGTAACTTATCACTACATACATGTGTACCACAGACATGTAACTTATCACTACATACATGTGTACTACCAACATGTAACTTATCACTACATACATGAGTACCATTAACATGTAACATATCACTACATACATGTGTAGCAACATGTAACTTATCAGTACATACATGTGTACCACTAACATGTAACTTATCACTACATACATGTGTGCCACCAACATGTAACTTATCACTACATACATGTGTACCACTAACATGTAACTTATCACTACATACATGTGTACCACCAACATGTAACTTATCACTACATAAATGTGTACTACCAACATGTAACTTATCACTACATACATGTGTACCACCAACATGTAACTTATCACTACATAAATGTGTACTACCAACATGTAACATATCACTACATACATGTGTACCACCAACATGTAACTTATCACTACATACATGTGCACCACTAATATATAATTTATCACTACATACATGTGTACCACCAACATGTAACTTATCACTACATACATGTGTACCATTGACATGTAACTTATCACTACATACATGTGTACCACTGACATGTAACTTATCACTACATACATGTGTACTACCAACATGTAACTTATCACTACATACATGTATACCACAGACATGTAACTTATCACTACATACATGTGTACTACCAACATGTAACTTATCACTACATACATGTGTACCACAGACATGTAGCTTATCACTACATACATGTGTACTACCAACATGTAACTTATCACTACATACATGTGTACCACAGACATGTAACTTATCACTACTTACATGTGTACTACCAACATGTAACTTATCACTACATACATGTGTACCAACAACATATAACTTATCACTATATACATGTGTACCAACAACATATAACTTATCACTACATACATGTGTACCAACAACATATAACTTATCACTACATACATGTGTACCAACAACATATAACTTATCACTACATACATGTGTACCACAGACATGTAACTTATCACTACATACATGTGTACTACCAACATGTAACTTATCACTACATACATGAGTACCACTAACATGTAACTTATCACTACATATATGTGTACCATTAACATGTAACATATCACTACATACATGTGTAGCAACATGTAACTTATCAGTACATACATGTGTACCACTAACATGTAACTTATCACTACATACATGTGTGCCACCAACATGTAACTTATCACTACATACATGTGTACCACTAACATGTAACTTATCACTACATACATGTGTACCACCAACATGTAACTTATCACTACATAAATGTGTACTACCAACATGTAACTTATCACTACATACATGTGTACCACCAACATGTAACTTATCACTACATAAATGTGTACTACCAACATGTAACATATCACTACATACATGTGTACCACCAACATGTAACTTATCACTACATACATGTGCACCACTAATATATAATTTATCACTACATACATGTGTACCACCAACATGTAACTTATCACTACATACATGTGTACCATTGACATGTAACTTATCACTACATACATGTGTACCACTGACATGTAACTTATCACTACATACATGTGTACCACAGACATGTAACTTATCACTACATACATGTGTACTACCAACATGTAACTTATCACTACATACATGTATACCACAGACATGTAACTTATCACTACATACATGTGTACTACCAACATGTAACTTATCACTACATACATGTGTACCACAGACATGTAGCTTATCACTACATACTTGTGTACTACCAACATGTAACTTATCACTACATACATGTGTACCACAGACATGTAACTTATCACTACTTACATGTGTACTACCAACATGTAACTTATCACTACATACATGTGTACCAACAACATATAACTTATCACTATATACATGTGTACCAACAACATATAACTTATCACTACATACATGTGCACCACTGACATGTAACTTATCACTACATACATGTGCACCACTAACATATAACTTATCACTACATACATGTGTACCAACAACATATAACTTATCACTACATACATGTGCACCACTGACATGTAACTTATCACTACATACATGTGTACTACCAACATATAACTTATCACTACATACATGTGCACCACTGACATGTAACTTATCACTACATACATGTGCACCACTAACATATAACTTATCACTACATACATGTGTACCACTAACATGTAACTTATCACTACATACATGTGTACCAACAACATATAACTTATCACTACATACATGTGCACCACTAACATATAACTTATCACTACATACATGTGTACCACCAACATGTAACTTATCACTACATGCATGTGCACCACTGACATGTAACTTATCACTACATACATGTGCACCACTAACATATAACTTATCACTACATACATGTGCACCACTGACATGTAACTTATCACTACATACATGTGTACCACAGACATGTAACTTATCACTACATACATGTGTACTACCAACATGTAACTTATCACTACATACATGTGTACCACTAACATATAACTTATCACTACATACATGTGTACCACCATGTAACTTATCACTACATACATGTGTACCACAGACATGTAACTTATCACTACATACATGTGTACTACCAACATGTAACTTATCACTACATACATGTGTACCACTAACATGTAACTTATCACTACATACATGTGCACCACTAACATATAACTTATCACTACATACATGTGTACCAACAACATATAACTTATCACTACATACATGTGCACCACTGACATGTAACTTATCACTACATACATGTGTACTACCAACATATAACTTATCACTACATACATGTGCACCACTGACATGTAACTTATCACTACATACATGTGCACCACTAACATATAACTTATCACTACATACATGTGTACCACTAACATGTAACTTATCACTACATACATGTGTACCAACAACATATAACTTATCACTACATACATGTGCACCACTAACATATAACTTATCACTACATACATGTGTACCACCAACATGTAACTTATCACTACATGCATGTGCACCACTGACATGTAACTTATCACTACATACATGTGCACCACTAACATATAACTTATCACTACATACATGTGCACCACTGACATGTAACTTATCACTACATACATGTGTACCACAGACATGTAACTTATCACTACATACATGTGTACTACCAACATGTAACTTATCACTACATACATGTGTACCACTAACATATAACTTATCACTACATACATGTGTACCACCATGTAACTTATCACTACATACATGTGTACCACAGACATGTAACTTATCACTACATACATGTGTACTACCAACATGTAACTTATCACTACATACATGTGCACCACTAACATGTAACTTATCACTACATACATGTGTACCACAGACATGTAACTTATCACTACATACATGTGTACTACCAACATGTAACTTATCACTACATACATGTGTACCACTAACATATAACTTATCACTACATACATGTGTACCACTGACATGTAACTTATCACTACATACATGTGTACCACCAACATGTAACTTATCACTACATACATGTGCACCACAGACATGTAACTTATCACTACATACATGTGTACTACCAACATGTAACTTATCACTACATACATGTGTACCAACAGCATATAACTTATCACTATATACATGTGTACCAACAACATATAACTTATCACTATATACATGTGTACCAACAACATATAACTTATCACTACATACATGTGTACCACTGACATGTAACTTATCACTACATACATGTGCACCACTAACATATAACTTATCACTACATACATGTGTACCAACAGCATATAACTTATCACTATATACATGTGTACCAACAACATATAACTTATCACTACATACATGTGTACCACTAACATGTAACTTATCACTACATACATGTGCACCACTAACATGTAACTTATCACTACATACATGTGTACCACAGACATGTAACTTATCACTACATACATGTGTACTACCAACATGTAACTTATCACTACATACATGTGTACCAACAACATATAACTTATCACTACATACATGTGTACCAACAACATATAACTTATCACTACATACATGTGTACCACTAACATGTAACTTATCACTACATACATGAGTACCAACAACATATAACTTATCACTACATACATGTGTACCAACAACATATAACTTATCACTACATACATGTGCACCACTAACATATAACTTATCACTACATACATGTGTACTACCAACATATAACTTATCACTACATACATGTGCACCACTGACATGTAACTTATCACTACATACATGTGTACCACTAACATATAACTTATCACTACATACATGAGTACCAACAACATATAACTTATCACTACATACATGTGTACCAACAACATATAACTTATCACTACATACATGTGCACCACTAACATATAACTTATCACTACATACATGTGTACTACCAACATATAACTTATCACTACATACATGTGCACCACTAACATGTAACTTATCACTACATACATGTGTACCAACAACATATAACTTATCACTACATACATGTGTACCAACAACATATAACTTATCACTACATACATGTGTACCAACAACATATAACTTATCACTACATACATGTGTACCACTAACATATAACTTATCACTACATACATGTGTACTACCAACATATAACTTATCACTACATACATGTGTACCACTGACATGTAACTTATCACTACATACATGTGTACTACCAACATATAACTTATCACTACATACATGTGTACCACAGACATGTAACTTATCACTACATACATGTGTACTACAACATGTAACTTATCACTACATACATGTGTACTACAACATGTAACTTATCACTACATACATGTGTACCAACAACATATAACTTATTACTACACACATGTGTACCACTGACATGTACCTTATCACTACATACATCTATAGGGTGGACACCGTATGAGAGAACAATGTGGAGAGCATGTACCATAAGAGGGACAGCGTGAGGGCATGTTTTGTGCAGGGATATAGTAAGGGGTAATTATGTATTCCGGGGCCCAGCGCAGGACAGATATTTTTATTTAGGAGCATTATAATGACACTTTAAGGGCATCATGTGGGGATGTTCTGCAGAAGACCGTAGAAGATGGACATCTGCAGAGACGAGATGTGGAGGAGAAAACTCATCATGGGGTCTGGACAAGAAGAAAAGAAGGAGATCGACTCCAGAGACGACGTCATCTATGAGGTTCCTGGATGTAAACGTTATTTGTGATACTAGTTCTCATGTTTTTTTATAATAGGAGCATTACAGGGGTTGTCCAGGCCTGTGCTGTCTGCAGTCATTCTATGTGACTGCAGACTTCTGAATTCTCACTGTGCTCACTGCGCGCTGTCAGGATTCCCTCATGCTGGTAATTTACATACATACGGTCACATGCTGACTAGACGTGCGGCCTCACTCCATGAAAATGAACGGAGCCAGGCCGGGCACGTCTAGTCGGAATGTGGCCAGAACTATACAAATCACATACTTGTGCTTGCATGACTGTGTACTCTTGCCACCGGTACGGGAGAATCCTAAAAGTGTGCAGTGCATCCACTGTGAGAATTCAGAAGCTGCAGTGTCAGGACTCAGCTCTGCAGGTTCCAGTAGTCATCACACGGACACTTCACTCATATGCGATTTTCACACTTATGATCCTATGACAGCGAGCTTCTCGTCTGCTTCTTTTAGTTTTTCACTGAACATTGAGAGCATCAGGAATAGCAGCTTGTCGGTACCTAAGTGTGCAAATCGCATGTGTGCGGGGGGCGCCGGAGCAAATTCTCGCCCTGGGTGCCAGAAAGCCTAGATACACCTCTAGAGAGACAGATATATAGATAGACAGATAGATAGATAGATAAATAGATAGATACCTGAGGATCAGTAAAGTATCCACTGTTTTCACATTTAATTTGAGTGCTGCCTATTTTTTTCCTTTTGTTAATTTGGCTGTTTGGACACTGCTGAATAGGTTTTGCACCTACTACCGTATATTAATTTGGTAGTGCTGCCCTTTTCTCTTGACTTAGATAGTTAGATAGATAGATAGATAAGATAGATAGATAATAGAGCCCTGGATCTACTGGTAAAGAAATTTAGCGGCAGGGGATAGCCTAAGAAAATGTTAACACTACAAAGAAATAGGGTAAAAACTTGGACAGGAATTCATTAGTACATAGTAAAAATATGAAAAAAGAATTCTTGAGAATACCAGTAGTAACAAATTATACAGAAGAAAGCAAAAGTCCTCATGTAGAATGAGTAGAAACCATAGAGACCAATTGATACAATCAGATTTTGGCCCCTTTAAGAAGTGATCACAAAGATACTGGACAGGGGTGCAAAGAAAAGGTTGTTTCTCATGTGTGGCCTGCGTGAATTGTCCTTTGGATAGGAAAATGTCGAATCTTTCATCATTAATCACTTAAAAAGTGTACACAATGGAACATTACTTCAGAATACGTTGTCTACTTGTTCCAATGTCCGTGTTCCCTATTGTATGTCGGTGAAACCACACCTATCATTTCAAAACCCGCATAAATCACCACTGCTATATAATATGGAGAAGACACTGGAGAGCCCCATGTCTAAAGATTTGGTAGAAATGAACCCTCTGAAAACAGGTGAAATTCAGTATTATTGATACAGTCCCTCCAGAGAAGAGGGGGATAGAGCTGGAGTGGACAGAGCTGGAACAGACAGAGCAGGAACGGACAGAGCTGGAACGGACAGAACTGAAGCGGACAGAGCTGGAGCAGACGGAGCTGGAGCGGACAGAGCTGGAGTGGATAGAGCTGAAGTGGACAGAGCTCCAGCGGACAGAGCTGGAGTGGGTAGAGCTGGAGTGGACAGAGCTGGAGTGGGTAGAGCTGGAGCAGACAGAGCTGGAGCGGGTAGAGCTGGAGCAGACAGAGCTGGAGTGGACAGAGCTGGAGCGGGTGGAGCTGGAGCAGACAGAGCTGGAGCGGACAGAGCTGAAGTGGACAGAGCTGCAGCAGACGGAGCTGCAGAGGGTAGAGCTGGAGCAGACGGAGCTGGAGCGGGTAGAGCTGGAGCAGACAGAGCTGGAGCGGGCAGAGCTGGAGCGGACAGAGCTGGAGTGGACAGAGCTGGAGCAGACAGAACTGAAGTGGGCAGAGCTGGAGTGGACAGCTGGAGTGGACAGAGCTGGAGCGGACAGAGCTGAAGTGGACGGAGCTGCAGCGGATGGAGCTGGAGTGGGTAGAGCTGGAGAGGGTAGAGCTGGAGTGAGTAGAGCTGGAGCGGACAGAGCTGAAGCAGACAGAGCTGGAGCGGACAGAGCTGGAGCGGACAGGGCTGAAGTGGACGGAGCTGCAGCGGACGGAGCTGGAGTGGGTAGAGCTGGAGCAGACGGAGCTGGAGAGGGTAGAGCTGGAGCAGACAGAGCTTGAGCGGACAGAGCTGGAGCGGACAGAGCTGAAGTGGGCAGAGCTGCAGCAGACGGAGCTGGAGCGGGTAGAGCTGGAGCGGACAGAGCTGGAGCGGGTAGAGCTGGAGCGGACAGAGCTGGAGTGGGTAGAGCTGGAGCAGACAGAGCTGGAGTGGACAGAGCTGCAGCGGACAGAGCTGGAGTGGGTAGAGCTGGAGCAGACGGAGCTGGAGCAGACAGAGCTGGAGCGGACAGAGCTGGAGCAGACAGAGCTGGAACGGACTGAGCTGGAGCGGACAGAGCTGGAGTGGACAAAGCTGGAGCAGACAAAGCTGGAGTAGACAGAGCTGGAGCAGACAGAGCTGGAGCGGACAGAGCTGAAGCAGACAAAGCTGGAGCAGACAGAGCTGGAGCGACAGAACTGGAGCGGACAGAGTTGAAGCGGACAGAGCTGCAGCGGATGGAGCTGGAGCGGGTAGAGCTGGAGCGGACGGAGCTGGAGCGGACAGAGCTGGAGCGGACAGAGCTGGAGCGGACAGAGCTGAAGTGGGCAGAGCTGCAGCGGACGGAGCTGGAGCGGGTAGAGCTGGAGCAGACAGAGCTGGAGCGGACAGAGCTGGAGCGGACATATGAACTACACGCACTCACACCAGCGGCTCACCTGCTGAATGTAAAATTAACCCAATAATGTGAAGACAATGAAATCCCCCCCGATTCCTCCATCCGATCCTCAGAAGAGTAGTAGGGATCATAAGACCACCCAGGAATATTAGTTATATCTTTCAGAAAGTCACCATGTTATTTTTTGTTTGTGTTTTTAAAGAATTGTAAAATGTATATGTATTTATCTCCACAGATGAATCATCTTTATATGAAAACACCTATGAGGACACATACTCATCCGGGACGCTGCATAGCTCTATGAAAAGGAAAAATAAGGGGAAAGGCTGAACTGCCACTATCCCATATCCACAATGCCATACTATAACCTTCTTACTAAGAACTTACCGCATATTAGCTTTATTGGCAAAAAAAATATCTATACGAAAACCCTCCCTCCTAATGGTTAATCCATTACCAGTGTAATGCTGTTAGATGCCAGAGTGACAAGGTGGCAGCTACACATAACATAACCACAGGACGCCACTCGGGCGCAGTAATGTACAGTGAGGGTGCCACACTAAACATGGCGCTGACATTCCTCCCACCTCCCTTAGTGCGCATGTGCAGGTAAAATCCTGGTGCATTGATTTTTTTGTATTGGCAGAGCGGCTGTTGACTGGGAGAACACCGGGAATGGCGCATATGCTAGTCAAATATCGGATATAGCAATGCACACCTGGGTGAGAGATCAAATATTAATACAATGCATACCAGGGTGAGGGATCCGATATTAATGTAAAGCATACCTGGGTGACGGATCTGATATTAATACAATGAACACCTGGGTGATGGATCCGATATTAATACAATGAACACCTGGGTGATGGATCTGATATTAATACTATGCACATCTGGGTGAGGATCTCACATTAACACAATGCACACCTGGGTGACAGATCCAAAATTAATACAATGCACACCTGGGTGATGGATCCGATATTAATACAATGCACACCTGGGTGAGGATCCGACATTAATACAATGCACACCTGGGTGAGAGATCGGACATTAATACAATGCACACCTGGGTGAGGATCCGACATTAATACAATTCACGCCTGGGTGATGGATCCGACATTAATACAATGCAGACCTGGGCGAGGATCTGACATTAATACAATGCACACCTGGGCGATTGATCCGATATTAAAACAATGGACACCTGGGTGAGGGATCCGACATTAATACAATGCACACCTGGGTGAGAGATCCGATATTAATACAATGCACACCTGGGTGAGAGATCTGATATTAATACAATGCACACCTGGGTGAGAGATCCGACATTAATACAATGCACACATGGGTGAGAGATCCGACATTAATACATTGCACACCTGGGTGATGGATCCGATGTTAATACAATGCACACCTGGATGAGAGATCCAACATTAATACAACGCACACCTGGGTGAGGGATCTGACATTAATACAATGCACACCTCGGTGAGGTTCTGACATTAATACAATGCACACCTGGGTGATGGATCTGAAATTAATACAATGCACACCTGGGTGAGGGATCTGACATAATACAATGCACACCTGGGTGAGGATCCGACATTAATACAATGCACACCTGGGTGATGGATCCGATATTAATACAATGCACACCTGGGTGATGGATCCGACAATAATACAATGGACACCTGGGTGATGGATCTGATATTAATACAAAGCACACCTGGGTGAGAGATCTGACATTAGTACAATGCACACCTGGGGGAGGATCCAACAATAATACCATGCACACCTGGGTGAGGATCCAACATTAATACAATGCACACCTGGGTGATGAATCCAATATTAATACAATGCCCACCTGGGTGAGGATCCGACATTAATACAATGCAGACCTGGGTGAGGATCTGACATTAATACAATGCACACCTGGGTGATGGATCTGACATAATACAATGCACACCTGGGTGAGGATTCGACATTAATACATTGCACACCTGGGTGAGAGATCCGACATTAATACAATGCCCACCTGGGTGAGGATCCGACAATTAATACAATGCACACCTGGGTGAGGATCTGACATTAATACAATGCACACCTGGGTGATGGATCTAACATAATACAATGCACACCTGGGTGAGGATCCGACATTAATACAATGCACACCTGGGTGAGAGATCCGACATTAATACAATGCACACCTGGTGAGGATCTGACATTAATACAATGCACACCTGGGTGGGAGATCTGTCATTAATACAATGCACACCTGGGTGATGGATCCGACAATAATACAATGCACACCTGGGTGATGGATCCGACAATAATACAATGCACACCTGGGTGATGGATCCAACATTAATACAATGCACACCTGGGTGAGGGATCTGACATTAATACAATGCACACCTGGGTGAGGGATCCAACATTAATACAATGCACACCTGGGTGAGGGATCTGACATTAATACAATGCACCCCTGGGTGATGGATCCAACATTAATACAATGTACACCTGGGTGATAGATCCAACATTAATACAATGCACACCAGGGTGATGGATCCAACATTAATACAATGTACACCTGGGTGATGGATCTGACAATAATACAATGCACACCTGGGTGATGGATCCAACATTAATACAATGCACACCTGGGTGAGGGATCTGACATTAATACAATGCACACCTGGGTGATGGATCCAACATTAATACAATGCACACCTGATTGAGGATCCGACATTAATACAATGCACACCTGGGTGAGAGATCCGACAGTAATACAATGCACACATGGGTGAGGATCTGACATTAATACAATGCACAGCTGGGTGAGAGATCCGACATTAATACAATGCACACCTGGTGAGGATCTGACATTAATACAATGCACAGCTGGGTGAGAGATCCGACATTAATACAATGGACACCTGGGTGATGGATCCGATATTAATACAATTCACACCTGGGTGGTCGTAAATGGCTGCACATCCAGTTGGAAGAATGTCTCAAGTGGGGTACCACAGGGCTCTGTCCTGGGCCCTGTATTGTTCAACATCTTTATCAATGATTTAGATGAAGGAATTGAGGGTAAACTGATTAAATTTGCTGATGACACAAAGCTAGGAGGGATAGCTAATACTAGAGAAGAGAGAGAGGATTCAAAAAGATTTAAATAAACTGGAGAAGTGGGCAGCAACTAACAGAATGGTTTTTAACAGGGAGAAATGCAAAGTACTACATCTGGGCAATAAAAATGAAAAAAGCATATATAGAATGGGAGGAATAGGGCTAAGTGACAGCACATGTGAAAAAGACTTGGGTATACAAATAGATCACAGACTGAATATGAGTCAACAGTGTGATGCAGCAGCAAAAAAGGCAAATGCAATTCTAGGATGTATTAACAGAAGCATACAGTCTAGATCACGTGAAGTCATTATTTCCCTCTACTCCTCTTTGGTCAGACCTCATCTGGAATATTGTGTCCTGGGTGATGGATCTGACGTAATACAATGCACACCTGGGTGAGGATCCGACATTAATACAATGCACACCTGGGTGAGAGATCCGACATTAATACAATGCACACCTGGTGAGGATCTGACATTAATACAATGCACACCTGGGTGGGAGATCTGTCATTAATACAATGCACACCTGGGTGACGGATCCGACAATAATACAATGCACACCTGGGTGATGGATCCGACAATAATACAATGCACACCTGGGTGATGGATCCAACATTAATACAATGCACACCTGGGTGAGGGATCTGACATTAATACAATGCACACCTGGGTGAGGGATCCAACATTAATACAATGCACACCTGGGTGAGGGATCTGACATTAATACAATGCACCCCTGGGTGATGGATCCAACATTAATACAATGTACACCTGGGTGATGGATCCAACATTAATACAATGCACACCTGGGTGATGGATCCAACATTAATACAATGTACACCTGGGTGATGGATCCGACAATAATACAATGCACACCTGGGTGATGGATCCAACATTAATACAATGCACACCTGGGTGATGGATCCAACATTAATACAATGCACACCTGGGTGAGGGATCTGACATTAATACAATGCACACCTGGGTGATGGATCCAACATTAATACAATGCACACCTGGGTGAGGGATCTGACATTAATACAATGCATACCTGGGTGAGGGATCTGACATTAATACAGTACAATAAAAACAATGGGGGGCGTTGATCGCTCCGATCAACTCCTACAACCGTACAATGCTTTGAGAAAGGCCAAGGTGTGGTACAAAAAGCTGGCCGTGCACATCGTCCAATTGGCAATGCTCAACGCATTCCTGCTGTCACCATGTGCATGCCTCACCGATACGTCGTACCTTCAGTTCCAGGAGGTAGTGGTTAAGGCCCTGATGTTTGGCACTCTGGAGGAGCAGGCCCCAGAACTTCCGGAACTGAAGGTGCTCGTATTGTACCAGGTCAGCATTTCCCGGGGGAGGTCCCGCAAACTGGAAAAAAAGGTAAATCCCCAAAAAAGGTGTCGAGTGTGTTACAAAAACGGAAAATGCAAGGACATCATTTATCAATGCGATACCTGCCCCGAAAAACCTGGCCTGTGTATGAAGGATTGCTTCAAATTGTACCACACCTCAATGCACTACTAAATTTCTTTACCGGAAACATTAGATTAGTTGGGGCACATCTAGATAAGTTCCTTGGGGGTCTAGTTTCCAAATCAATGTCACTTGTGGGGTTTTTTTACTGTGTAGGCACATCAGGGGATCTGCAAATGGAAAATGACGCCCGCAGACCATTCCATCTAAGTCTGCATTTCAAAACGTCACTCCCTTCCGACCCCGACGTGTGCCTAAACAGTTTTTTCCCACATATTGGGTACCCGCGTACTCAGGACAACTTTTGGAGTCCAATTTCTCCTGTTACCCTTGGGAAAATTTAAAATTGGGGACTAAACGATCATTTTTGTGGGCACAAAATAGGATTTTTTTTTTCACGCCTGGGCAGTATAAACTTTAATGAAACAGTTGAGGGTTCAAAGTTCTCACCACATATCTAGATAAGTTCCTTAGGGGCTCTAGTTTCCAAAATGGGGTCAATTGTGGGGGGTTTCCACTGTTTTGGCACATTGGGGGCTCGTCAAACGCAACATTGCGTCCAATCTCAATTCCAGCCAATTTTAGGTTGAAAAAGTCAAACGGCGCTGCTTTCCTTCCGAGCCGAGCCCTGCCGTGCGCCCAAACAGTGGTCCCCCCCACATATAGGTTATCAGCGTACTCAGGACAACTTTTGGAGTCCAATTTCTCCTGCTACCTTTGGGAGAATAAAAATTTGGGGACTAAACGATCATGTTTGTGGAAAAAATATGATTTTTTATTTTCACGCCCGGGCGTTATAAACTCCTGTGAAGCCCTAGGGGGTTCAAGGTGCTCACCACACATCTAGATAAGTTCCTTAGGGGGTCTAGTTTCCAAAATGGGGTCACTTGTGGGGAGTTTCCACTGTTTGGGCACATTGGGGGCTCGTCAAACGCAACATGGCATCCAATCTCAATTCCAGCCAATTTTAGGTTGAAAAAGTCAAACGGCGCTGCTTCCCTTCCGAGCCCTGCCGTGCGCCCAAACAGTGGTCCCCCACATATGGGGTATCAGGGTACTCAGGACAAATTGGACAACAACTTTTGGGGTCCAATTTCTCCTGTTACCCTTGGGAAAATTAAAAAATTGATGCTAACAGATCATTTTTGTGACTAAAAAGTTAAATGTTAATTTTTTCCTTCCATGTTGCTTCTGTTCCTGTGAAGCGCCTGAACGGTTAAAAATCTTCTTGAATGTAGTTTTGAGTAGCTTGAGGGGTACAGTTTTTAGAATGGTGTCACTTTTGGGTATTTTCTGCCATATAGACCCCTCAAAGTGACTTCAAATGTGAGGTGGTCCCTAAAAAAATGGTTTTGTAAATTTTGTTGTAAAAATGAGAAATCGCTGGTCAACTTTTAACCCTTATAACTTCCTAACAAAAAAATTTAGTCTCCAAAATTGTGCTGATGTAAAGTAGACATGTGGGAAATGTTATTTATTAACTATTTTGTGTCACATAACTCTCTGGTTTAAGGGTATAAAAATTCAAAGTTTGAAAATCGCAAAATTTTCTAATTTTTCGCCATATTTCCGTTTTTTTCATAAATAAACGCAAGTTATAGCAAAGAAATTTTATCACTAAAGTGAATTAAAATATGTCACGAGAAAACAATGTCAGAATCGCCTAGATCCGTTGAAGCGTTCCAGAGTTATTACCTCATAAAGGGACAGTGGTCAGAATTGTAAAAATTGGCCCGGGAGTTAACGTGCAAACCACCCTTGGTAGTGAAGGGGTTAATACAATGCACACCTGGGTGATGGATCCGATATTAATACAATGCACACCTGGGTGATGGATCCGACATTAATACAATGCACACCTGGGTGAGAGATCCAACATTAATACAATGCACACCTGGGTGAGAGATCCAACATTAATACAATGCACACCTGGGTGAGGATCCGACATTAATACAATGCACACCTGGGTGAGAGATCCGACATTAATACAATGCACACCTGGATGAGGATCCGACATTAATACAATTCACACCTGGGTGATGGATCCGACATTAATACAATGCACACTTGGGTGAGGATCCGACATTAATACAATGCACACCTGGGTGAGAGATGCGACATTAATACAATGCACACGTGGGTGAGGATCCGACATTAATACAATGCACAGCTGGGTGAGGATCAAACATTAATACAATGCACACCTGATTGAGGATCCTACATTAATACAATGCACACCTGGGTGAGAGATCCGACAGTAATACAATGCACACGTGGGTGAGGATCTGACATTAATACAATGCACAGCTGGGTGAGAGATCCGACATTAATACAATGCACACCTGGGTGAGAGATCCGACATTAATACAATGGACACCTGGGTGATGGATCCGATATTAATACAATGCACACCTGGGTGAGCGATCCGACATTAATACAATGGACACCTGGGTGATGGATCCGATATTAATACAATGCACACCTGGGTGAGAGATCCGACATTAGTACAATGCACACCTGGGTGAGAGATCCGACATTGATACAATGCACACCTGGTGAGGATCTGACATTAATACAATGCACACCTGGGTGAGAGATCCGACATTAGTACAATGCACACCTGGGTGATGGATCCGACATTAATACAATGCACACCTGGGTGAGGATCCGACATTAATACAATGCACACCTGGGTGAGAGATGCGACATTAATACAATGCACACCTGGGTGAGAGATCCGACATTAATACAATGCACACCTGGGTGATGGATCCGACATTAATACAATGCACACCTGGGTGATGGATCCGACATTAATACAATGCACACCTGGTGTGGATCTGACATTAATACAATGCACACCTGGTGAGGATCTGACATTAATACAATGCACACCTGGTGAGGATCTGACATTAATACAATGCACACCTGGGTGAGAGATGCGACATTAATACAATGCACACCTGGGTGATGGATCCGACATGAATACAATGCACACCTGGGTGAGAGATCCGACATTAATACAATGCACACCTGGGTGAGAGATCCGACATTAATACAATGCACACCTGGATGAGGATCCGACATTAATACAATTCACACCTGGGTGATGGATCCGACATTAATACAATGCACACTTGGGTGAGGATCCGACATTAATACAATGCACACCTGGGTGAGAGATGCGACATTAATACAATGCACACGTGGGTGAGGATCCGACATTAATACAATGCACAGCTGGGTGAGGATCCAACATTAATACAATGCACACCTGATTGAGGATCCGACATTAATACAATGCACACCTGGGTGAGAGATCCGACAGTAATACAATGCACACGTGGGTGAGGATCTGACATTAATACAATGCACACCTGGGTGATGGATCCAACATTAATACAATGCACACCTGGGTGAGAGATCCGACATTAATACAATGGACACCTGGGTGATGGATCCGATATTAATACAATGCACACCTGGGTGAGCGATCCGACATTAATACAATGGACACCTGGGTGATGGATCCGATATTAATACAATGCACACCTGGGTGAGAGATCCGACATTAGTACAATGCACACCTGGGTGAGAGATCCGACATTGATACAATGCACACCTGGTGAGGATCTGACATTAATACAATGCACACCTGGGTGAGAGATCCAACATTAATACAATGCACACCTGGGTGAGAGATCCGACATTAATACAATGGACACCTGGGTGATGGATCCGACATGAATACAATGCACACCTGGGTGAGAGATCCGACATTAATACAATGCACACCTGGGTGAGAGATGCGACATTAATACTGCACCTATATACTGCATATACTTGTATGCACATGATTTTCACTGCTTTAGAAAGGCTTTGAGACCCTAATAGGCCACATCGCGTGGTGACGAATAATGTCCACCTTTACTCTGAAAACCTCGGAGGCCGCTTCCTATGTTTTATCTATATATATATATTTGGCAGGTATATGGATTAGTTGCCGGGAGGCCGGTGCATCCATCTGACTGAATGTGCTGTTGCATGTTTTTCTAACTAGATGGATAACAGACAGACAGAAAATAGATATATCACAGAAAATAGGTAGATAGATAAATGATAGATAATAGATATACAGATAAGAGATACATATTATATATATATATATATAGATAGATAGATAGATGTTAGATATAGTAGATAGATGTATTAATAGATAAATAATAGATAATATATAGATAATAGAGAGATACTAGATAGAAAATAGTTAAATAGATAATAGATAGATAATAAATAAATAGATAATAGACGATAGATAGATAGATAGATGGATAGAAAGTGAGATAGATAGATAATAGATAATAAATAGATAGATAATAGATATAGAGATAGATAATAGATAGATTGATAGATAGGTAATAAATAGATAATAGATGATAGATAATAGATGATAGATAGATAGATAGATAGATTATATATAATAGATGATAGATAATAGATAGATAGGTAATAGAAATATAGATATAGAGATAGATAGATAATAGATAGTAGATAAATATTAAATAGATGTTAAATAGATAATAGATGATGGAAAATAGATAGATAATAGATAATAGATAGATAATAGATAGATCAATAGATAGATAGATAGATAATAAATAGATAATCGATGGATAGATAGATAATCGATAGATAGATGATAGATAATATATAGATAGATAGATAATAGATGATAGATAGGTAATAGATAGATAGATAGATGACAGATAGATAATGGATAGATAATAGATAATAGATAGATAGATAATAAATAGATAATCGATGGATAGATAGATAGATAAATAGATACTCGATAGATAGATGATAGATAATATTTGGATAGATAGATAGATAATATATGATAGATAGGTAATAGATAGATAGATAGATAGATAGATGACAGATAGATAATGGATAGATAATAGATATATTGATAGATCTATATATAGATAATAGATAGATAGATGATAGATAGATAATATATAATAGATAGATGATAGATAGATAACAGATAGATAATAGATAGATAGATAATAGATAGATACATAGATAGATAATATATAGATAGATACATAGATAGATAATGGATAGATAGATAGATGACAGATAGATAGATAATAGATAGATAATAGATATATTGATAGATCGATAGATGATAGATAGATAGATAGATAATAGATAGTTAATAGATAATAGATAGATGATAGATAATAGAGAGATAGATAGATAGATAGATAGATAATAGATAGATGATACTAGATAGATAGACAGATAATAGATAGATAGATAGATAGATAGATAGATGATAATAGATAGACAGACAGATAATATATAGATAGATAACAGATAGATATATAGATAGATAGATAATAGATAATAGATAGATAATAGATAGATATATAGATAGATAATAGATGATAGATAGATAATAGATAGATATATATAGATAGATAATAGATAATAGATAGATAGATAATAGATAGATATATAGATAGGTAATAGATAATAGATAGATAATAGATAGATAGATATAGATAGATAATAGATATATATATATATATAGATAGATAGATAATAGATACTAGATAGATAATAGATAGATAGACAGATAGATAGATAATAGATAGATAGTTGATAGATAGATAGACAGATAATAGATAGATAGACAGATAATAGATAGATAATAGATAGATAATAGATAGATAGACAGGCAGATAATAGATAGACAGATAATAGATAGATAATAGATAGATATATAGATAGATAATAGATAGATATATAGATAATAGATAGATAATAGGTAGATATATAGATAGATAATAGAGAGATAATAGATAGATAGATAGACAGACAGATAATAGATAGATAGATAGATAGATAGATAGACAGATAATAGATAGATATATAGATAGATAATAGATAGATAATAGATAATAGATAGATAGATAGATAGACAGACATATAATAGATAGATAGAAAGACAGATAATAGATAGATAGATAATAGATAGATGATAATAGATAGACATAGACATATAATAGATAGATAGAAAGACAGATAATAGATAGATAGATAATAGATAGATGATAATAGATAGACAGACAGACAGATAATAGATAGATATATAGATAGATAATAGATAGATAATAGATAATAGATAGATAGATAGATAGATAGATAGATAGATAGACAGACATATAATAGATAGATAGAAAGACAGATAATAGATAGATGATAATAGATAGACAGACAGACAGATAATAGGTAGATAGATAGATAGACAGATAATAGATAGATATATAGATAGATAATAGATAATAGATAGATAATAGATAGATAGATAGATAGATAGATAGATAGACAGACATATAATAGATAGATAGAAAGACAGATAATAGATAGATAGATAATAGATAGATGATAATAGACAGACAGACAGATAATAGATAGATAGATAGATAGATAGATAGATAGATAGATAGATAGACACAGTGGCCATCTCAGTATTTGATCCGCTGCCGATTCTGCAGGTTTTCTGACCTACAGAGAAGGGAGAGGTCTGTGATTTTTATCGTCGGTACACTACACCTGTGAGAGACAGAATCTACTGTAAAATCCAGTCGATCACATTGTCGGATTGTTACATCATTAATTTGCATTTTATTACATGAAATTAGTATTTGATCACAGACCAACCAGCGAGAACTCTGCCTCTCACAGACCTGATAGTTTTTCTGTAAGAAGCCTCCTACTCCGCACTCATTATTTGGATTAATTTCTCCTGTTTGCTCTCGTTACCTGTATAAAAGACACCTGTCCACACACTCAATCACACTCCATCCTCTCCAAGACAAAAGAGCTGTATATGGTCACCAGGGTCAAAATTGTGTACCTGCACAAGGCTGTGATGGGCTACAGGGCAATAGGCAAGCAGCATGGTGAGAAGGAGCAACTGTTGGCACAATTATTAGAAAATGGAAGAAACACAAGATGATTGTCAATTTTCCTCAGTCTGGGAATCCATGCAAGATCTTGCCTTGAGGGATAAGGATGGTTCTGAGAAAGGTCAAGAATCATCCCAGAACAACATGGGAGGACCTGGTCAATGACTTAAAGAGAGCTGGGACCACAGCCTCAAACATTACCATTAGTAACACACTACACTGTCATGGATTAAAATCCTGAAGCACACGGAAGGTCCTCAGCTCACACCATCAGATGACCAGACCCATTTGAAGCTTGCCTGCCATCAACTGGATGATCCAGAGGAGGCATAGGAGAAGGTCATAAGGTCAGATGAGACTAACAAAAGTTTTGGGTATCAACTCCTCTTGCCGTGTTTGGAGGAAGAAAAAGTATGAGTATAACTCCAAGAACACCATCCCAACCATGAAGCATGGTGGGGGATAGATCATACTCTGGGGGTGTTTTTCTGCAAAGGGGATAGGATGACTGCACCATATTGAAGGGAGGATGGATGAGACAATGTGTCACAAGAAATTTTGGCCAACAACCTCCTTCTTTCCGTAAGAGAATTTAAAATGGGTTGTGGATGGGTCTTCCACCCGGAACACATAGCCAGAGCAACTAAGGAGCAGCTCCGTAAGAAGCATATCACGGTCCGGGAGATCCCTAGTCAGTCTCTAGACCTGAACCCAATAGAAAATCCTCGGAGGAGCTGAATCTCAATGTCAGTGACCTGAAAGATCTGGAGAAGATCTGTATGGAGGAGGGGGCCAAAATCCCTGCTGCTGTGTGAGCAAACCTGGTCAAGAACCACAGGAAACGTCCGGCCTCTGTAATTACAAAGGTGTCTGCACCAAATACTAACTTCTGTTTTTCTATTGTATCAAAAACTTATTTCATGTGATAAAATGTAAATCAATGATGTAACAATGAATCGAATGTGATTCCTGGATTTTATCTCTAGATTCGGTCTCTCACAGGAGACGTGATCTGAGATAAATTACCGCCCGCTCCATTCTGTGTCGGGGCGGAAACTGCAGAATTGTCAGCGGATCAAATACTGAGACCCGCACGGTAGGCAGAGAGCAACAAATGTCACTCAGCGTCCGACTCCAAGTACAGCGATGTAGTGACTGCCGTCCGCGGGGGCCGGCGACGTGCGGCTCAGTCACAGGAGAGGCGGGGTGACGGTCACTTGCTCTGGAGAGCCGACGTCGCCTCCGGTGCTCGGACTCAGCGGCTTTCTGCTCGGTATCGGCTATCGGGAGCCGCACGCAATTCTGTAACATTACTATGTACCATAGATTGAAGTGCCGGAGTCTGGACTCGCACGTCTGCTGGTCAGGAGCCATTGTTTTGTATTAGAGATAGATAGATAATAGATAGATAAATAGATAGATAGATAATAGATAGATAGATAATAGATAGATAAATAGATAGATAGATAATAGATAGATAAATAATAGATAGATAGATAAATAGATAGATAGATAATAGATAGATAAATAATAGATAGATAGATATATAATAGATAGATAAATAGATAGATAGATAATAGATAGATAAATAATAGATAGATAGATAGATAATAGATAGATAATAGATAATAGATAGATAATAGATAAATAGATATATAGATAGATAATAGATGGATAGATAGATAATAGATAAATAGATAGATAATAGATAGATAATAGATATATAATAGATAAATAGATAGATAATAGATAGATAGATAATAGATATATAGATAGATTAAATAAATATGTAGGTAGATAGATAATAGATAGATAGATCGATAGATAGATAACAGATATATAATAGATAGCAGATAGATAATAGATAGATATATAGATAGATAATATATAGATAATAGATAGTAGATAGATAAATAGAGATAGACAGTTAGATAATAGATAGATAGATAGATAGATAATAGAGAGACCAGGGACAGAGACAGGGACAGAGATATATAATAGATAGATAATAGATAGATAGATAATAGATAGATGATAGATAGAGATGGAGAGATAGAGAGCTGGAGAGACGCTGTCCCACCCCGGCTGCTCCCTGCTCCTCACCTTGCTGCTCGGGGCTCGGTCCCTGTGACTGGTCCTGGTGCAGTCTCTCTGCCATGTGCTGGGGGGAGGGATTAGTAGGGACTTTTAACTCAGGCTGCTCCACCCAGCTGTCAATCATCAACTCCAGCAACTCCAACTGGTCCTCCAATGAGTGAGGGGTCACACAACCCAGAGGAAGAAATGCCAGGGACAGAGACAGGGACAGAGACAGGGACAGAGAGACCAGGGACAGAGACAGGGACAGAGACAGGGACAGAGACAGGGACAGAGAGACCAGGGACAGAGAGACCAGGGACAGAGACATTGAGACCGAGGACTGACACAGGGAAAGACAGACCAGGGACAGAGACAAGGAATGACACAGGGACAGAGATAGGGACAGACACAGGGACAGAGACTGACACAGAGACAGGAACAGGGACTGACACAGGGAGACTGGGGACAGAGACAGGGAGACCAGGGACAGAGAGAGGGAGACCGGAGGCAGGGACAGGGACTGACACAGAGACGGAAACAGGGACTGACACAGGGACAGACAGACCAGGGACACAGACAGGGACTGACACAGGGACAGAGACAGGGACAGAGAGACCAGGGACTGACAACAGGGACAGAGACAGGGAGACCGGGGACAGGGACAGGGACTGACACAGGGACAGAGACAGGGACAGAGAGACCAGGGACTGACAACAGGGACAGAGACAGGGAGACCGGGGACAGGGACAGGGACTGACACAGGGACAGAGACAGGGACAGAGAGACCAGGGACTGACAACAGGGACAGAGACAGGGAGACCAGGGACAGGGACTGACACAGGGACGGAAACAGGGACTGACACAGGGACAGACAGACCAGGGACACAGACAGGGACTGACACAGGGACAGAGACAGGGACAGAGAGACCAGGGACTGACAACAGGGACAGAGACAGGGAGACCGGGGACAGGGACAGGGACTGACACAGGGACAGAGACAGGGACAGAGAGACCAGGGACTGACAACAGGGACAGAGACAGGGAGACCGGGGACAGGGACAGGGACTGACACAGGGACAGAGACAGGGACAGAGAGACCAGGGACAGAGACATTGAGACCGGGGCTGACACAGGGAAAGACAGACCAGGGACAGAGACAAGGAATGACACAGGGACAGAGACTGGCACAGGGACAGAGACAGGGACAGACACAGGGACAGAGACTGACACAGAGACAGGAACAGGGACTGACACAGGGACTGACACAGAGACAGGAACAGGGACTGACACAGGGACTGACACAGACAGGAACAGGGACTGACACAGGGACAGACACAGACAGGAACAGGGACTGACACAGGGACTGACACAGACAGGAACAGGGACTGACACAGGGACAGACACAGAGACAGGAACAGGGACTGACACAGGGACTGACACAGATACAGGAACAGGGACTGACACAGGGACTGACGCAGACAGGAACAGGGACTGACACAGGGACTGACACAGACAGGAACAGGGACTGACACAGGGACAGACACAGAGACAGGAACAGGGACTGACACAGGGACTGACACAGATACAGGAACAGGGACTGACACAGGGACTGACGCAGACAGGAACAGGGACTGACACAGGGACTGACACAGACAGGAACAGGGACTGACACAGGGACAGACACAGAGACAGGAACAGGGACTGACACAGGGACTGACACAGACAGGAACAGGGACTGACACAGGGACTGACACAGACAGGAACAGGGACTGACACAGGGACAGACACAGAGACAGGAACAGGGACTGACACAGGGACTGACACAGATACAGGAACAGGGACTGACACAGGGACTGACGCAGACAGGAACAGGGACTGACACAGGGACTGACACAGAGACAGGAACAGGGACTGACACAGGGACTGACACAGATACAGGAACAGGGACTGACACAGGGACTGACACAGATACAGGAACAGGGACTGACACAGGGACTGACACAGACAGGAACAGGGACTGACACAGGGACTGACACAGACAGGAACAGGGACTGACACAGGGACTGACACAGACAGGAACAGGGACTGACACAGGGACTGACACAGACAGGAACAGGGACTGACACAGGGACTGACACAGACAGGAACAGGGACTCACACAGGGACAGACACAGAGACAGGAACAGGGACTGACACAGGGACTGACACAGATACAGGAACAGGGACTGACACAGGGACTGACACAGACAGGAACAGGGACTGACACAGGGACTGACACAGAGACAGGAACAGGGACTGACACAGGGACTGACACAGACAGGAACAGGGACTGACACAGGGACTGACACAGACAGGAACAGGGACAGACACAGAGACAGGAACAGGGACTAGCACAGAGACTGACATAGGGACAGAGACAGGGACAGAGAGAGGAAGACCAGAGACAGAGAGAGGGAGACCGGGGACAGAGACAGGGAGACCAGGGACAGAGACAGGGAGACCAGGGAAAGAGAGAGGGAGACCAGAGACAGAGAGAGGGAGACCAGGGACAGAGAGAAGGAGACCAGGGACAGAGACAGGGAGACCAGGGACAGAGAGAAGGAGACCAGGGACAGAGACAGGGAGACCAGGGACAGAGACAGGGAGACCAGGGACAGAGAGAGAGAGACCAGGGACAGAGAGAGAGAGACCAGGGACATAGAGAGGGAGACCAGAGACAGAGAGAGGGAGACCAGAGACAGAGAGAGGGAGACCAGGGACAGAGACAGGGAGACCAGGGACAGAGACAGGGAGACCGGGACAGAGACAGGGAGACCAGAGACAGAGAGAGGGAGACCAGGGACAGAGAGAGGGAGACCAGGGACAGAGAGAGGGAGACCAGAGACAGAGAGAAGGAGACCAGAGACAGAGAGAGGAGACCAGAGACAGAGACAGGGAGACCAGGGACAGAGACAGGGAGACCGGGGACAGAGAGAGGGAGACCGGGACAGAGACAGGGAGGCCAGGGACAGAGACAGGGAGACCAGGGACAGAGAGAGGGAGACCGGGGACAGAGACAGGGACACCGGGACAGAGACCGGGGACAGAGACAGGGAGACCAGGGACAGAGACAGGGAGACCGGGGACAGAGACAGGGAGACCAGGGACAGAGACAGGGAGACCAGGGACAGAGACAGGGAGACCGGGGACAGAGACAGGGAGACCGGGGACAGAGAGAGAGAGACCAGGGACAGAGACAGGGAGACCAGGGACAGAGACAGGGAGACCAGGGACAGAGAGAAGGAGACCAGAGACAGAGAGAGGGAGACCAGAGACAGGGAGACCAGGGACAGAGACAGGGAGACCAGGAACTGAGACAGGGAGACCGGGACAGAGACAGGGAGACCAGGGACAGAGACAGGGAGACCAGGGACAGAGAGAGGGAGACCAGGGACAGAGACAGGGAGACCGGGGACAGAGACAGGGAGACCAGGGACAGAGAGAGAGAGAGAGACCAGGGACAGAGACAGGGAGACCAGGGACAGAGACAGGGAGACCAGAGACAGAGAGAAGGAGACAAGGACAGAGACAGGGAGACCAGGGACAGAGAGAAGGAGACCGGGGACAGAGACAGGGAGACCAGGGACAGAGAGAGAGAGAGAGACCAGGGACAGAGACAGGGAGACCGGGGAAAGAGAGAGGGAGACCAGAGACAGAGAGAAGGAGACCGGGGACAGAGACAGGGAGACCGGGGACAGAGAGAAGGAGACCGGGACAGAGATAGGGAGACCGGGACAGAGAGAAGGAGACCGGGGACAGAGACAGGGAGACCAGAGACAGAGACAGGGAGACCAGGGACAGAGACAGGGAGACCGGGGACAGAGAGAGGGAGACCGGGACAGAGACAGGGAGGCCAGGGACAGAGACAGGGAGACCGGGGACAGAGACAGGGACACCGGGACAGAGACCGGGGACAGAGACAGGGAGACAAGGGACAGAGACAGGGAGACTGGGGACAGAGACAGGGAGACCAGGGACAGAGACAGGGAGACCAGGGACAGAGACAGGGATACCGGGGACAGAGACAGGGAGACCAGGGACAGAGAGAGAGAGAGACCAGGGACAGAGACAGGGAGACCAGGGACAGAGACAGGGAGACCAGAGACAGAGAGAGGGAGACCAGAGACAGGGAGACCAGGGACAGAGACAGGGAGACCAGGGACTGAGACAGGGAGACCGGGACAGAGACAGGGAGACCAGGGACAGAGACAGGGAGACCAGGGACAGAGAGAGAGAGAGAGACCAGGGACAGAGACAGGGAGACCAGGGACAGAGACAGGGAGACCAGAGACAGAGAGAAGGAGACCGGGACAGAGACAGGGAGACCAGGGACAGAGAGAAGGAGACCGGGGACAGAGACAGGGAGACCAGGGACAGAGAGAGGGAGACCAGAGACAGAGAGAAGGAGACCGGGGACAGAGACAGGGAGACCGGGGACAGAGAGAAGGAGACCGGGGACAGAGACAGGGAGACCAGGGACAGAGAGAGAGAGAGAGACCAGGGACAGAGACAGGGAGACCAGGGACAGAGACAGGGAGACCAGAGACAGAGAGAAGGAGACCGGGACAGAGACAGGGAGACCAGGGACAGAGAGAAGGAGACCGGGGACAGAGACAGGGAGACCAGGGACAGAGAGAGAGAGAGAGAGACCAGGGACAGAGACAGGGAGACCAGGGACAGAGACAGGGAGACCAGAGACAGAGAGAAGGAGACCGGGACAGAGACAGGGAGACCAGGGACAGAGAGAAGGAGACCGGGGACAGAGACAGGGAGACCAGGGACAGAGACAGGGAGACCAGGGACAGAGACAGGGAGACCAGGGACAGAGAGAGAGAGAGAGAGACCAGGGACAGAGAGAAGGAGACCGGGGACAGAGACAGGGAGACCAGAGACAGAGAGAAGGAGACCGGGACAGAGACAGGGAGACCAGGGACAGAGAGAAGGAGACCGGGGACAGAGACAGGGAGACCAGGGACAGAGAGAGAGAGAGAGAGACCAGGGACAGAGACAGGGAGACCGGGGACAGAGAGAGGGAGACCAGAGACAGAGAGAAGGAGACCGGAGACAGAGACAGGGAGACCGGAGACAGAGACAGGGAGACCGGAGACAGAGACAGGGACAGAGACAGGGAGACCGGGGACAGAGAGAAGGAGACCGGGACAGAGAGAAGGAGACCGGGACAGAGACAGGGACAGAGACAGGGAGACCGGGGACAGAGAGAAGGAGACCGGAGACAGAGACAGGGAGACCGGAGACAGAGACAGGGAGACCGGAGACAGAGACAGGGACAGAGACAGGGAGATCAGGGACAGAGACAGGGAGACCGGGGACAGAGAGAGGGAGACCGGAGACAGAGACAGGGAGACCGGAGACAGAGAGAAGGAGACCGGAGACAGAGACAGGGAGACCGGGGACAGAGAGAAGGAGACCGGGACAGAGAGAAGGAGACCGGGACAGAGACAGGGACAGAGACAGGGAGATCAGGGACAGAGACAGGGAGACCGGGGACAGAGAGAGGGAGACCGGAGACAGAGACAGGGAGACCGGAGACAGAGAGAAGGAGACCGGAGACAGAGACAGGGAGACCAGGGACAGAGGAGCGCTGTAGTGGGCGGTGAGTGTCAGCTCTGCGGCTCAGGGCGATGGGCGCCGGTCGCTGGATAAGAGGATTAGATGAATAAAGACTTCGCTTCTTCAAGGGGCTTTTTAAGAAAAGTCTCTTCTCCTGCAGGAAAACCGTTTAGGGGGAATTAAAAGCCTTTTACTTTAATCCTGGATCCTGCTCTTCTCACAATAAGGGATGAGAAGCCCCCGACCCCCCCGGGGAGAAGCGCAGAAAGGACGGCGGCAAAGAGGAGGAGAAGACCCCGAGAAAGAGGCACCGAGACCCCAATATACAGGACGGCATGACCCTATATATTATATATCTGTGTATAATAATCCTGCCTGCTCCTATATAATATATATCACTGTGTATAATAATCCTGCCTGCTCCTATATAATATATATAACTGTGTATAATAATCCTGCCTGCTCCTATATAATATATATCACTGTGTATAATAATCCTGCCTGCTCCTATATATTATATATCTGTGTATAATAATCCTGCCAGCTCCTATATAATATATATAACTGTGTATAATAATCCTGCCTGCTCCTGTATAATATATAACTGTGTATAATAATCCTGCCTGCTCCTATATATTATATATCTGTGTATAATAATCCTGCCTGCTCCTATATAATATATATAACTGTGTATAATAATCCTGCCTGCTCCTATATAATATATATAACTGTGTATAATAATCCTGCCTGCTCCTATATAATATATATAACTGTGTATAATAATCCTGCCTGCTCCTATATAATATATATCACTGTGTATAATAATCCTGCCTGCTCCTATATAATATATATAACTGTGTATAATAATCCTGCCTGCTCCTATATAATATATATAACTGTGTATAATAATCCTGCCTGCTCCTATATAATATATATAACTGTGTATAATAATCCTGCCTGCTCCTATATAATATATATAACTGTGTATAATAATCCTGCCTGCTCCTACCTAATATATATAACTGTGTATAATAGTCCTGCCTGCTCCTATATAATATATATAACTGTGTATAATAATCCTGCCTGCTCCTATATAATATATATAACTGTGTATAATAATCCTGCCTGCTCCTATATAATATATATAACTGTGTATAATAATCCTGCCTGCTCCTATATAATATATATAACTGTGTATAATAATCCTGCCTGCTCCTATATAATATATATAACTGTGTATAATAATCCTGCCTGCTCCTATATAATATATATAACTGTGTATAATAATCCTGCCTGCTCCTATATAATATATATCACTGTGTATAATAATCCTGCCTGCTCCTATATAATATATATAACTGTGTATAATAATCCTGCCTGCTCCTATATAATATATATCACTGTGTATAATAATCCTGCCTGCTCCTATATAATATATATAACTGTGTATAATAATCCTGCCTGCTCCTATATAATATATATAACTGTGTATAATAATCCTGCCTGCTCCTATATAATATATATCACTGTGTATAATAATCTTGCCTGCTCCTATATAATATATATAACTGTGTATAATAATCCTGCCTGCTCCTATATAATATATATAACTGTGTATAATAATCCTGCCTGCTCCTATATAATATATATAACTGTGTATAATAATCCTGCCTGCTCCTATATAATATATATAACTGTGTATAATAATCCTGCCTGCTCCTATATAATATATATAACTGTGTATAATAATCCTGCCTGCTCCTATATAATATATATAACTGTGTATAATAATCCTGCCTGCTCCTATATAATATATATAACTGTGTATAATAATCCTGCCTGCTCCTATATAATATATATAACTGTGTATAATAATCCTGCCTGCTCCTATATAATATATATAACTGTGTATAATAATCCTGCCTGCTCCTGTATAATATATAACTGTGTATAATAATCCTGCCTGCTCCTGTATAATATATATAACTGTGTATAATAATCCTGCCTGCTCCTATATAATATATATAACTGTGTATAATAATCCTGCCTGCTCCTATATAATATATATAACTGTGTATAATAATCCTGCCTGCTCCTATATAATATATATCACTGTGTATAATAATCCTGCCTGCTCCTATATAATATATATAACTGTGTATAATAATCCTGCCTGCTCCTATATAATATATATAACTGTGTATAATAATCCTGCCTGCTCCTATATAATATATATAACTGTGTATAATAATCCTGCCTGCTCCTATATAATATATATAACTGTGTATAATAATCCTGCCTGCTCCTACATAATATATATAACTGTGTATAATAATCCTGCCTGCTCCTACCTAATATATATAACTGTGTATAATAGTCCTGCCTGCTCCTATATAATATATATAACTGTGTATAATAATCCTGCCCGCTCCTATATAATATATATAACTGTGTATAATAATCCTGCCTGCTCCTATATAATATATAACTGTGTATAATAATCCTGCCTGCTCCTGTATAATATATATAACTGTGTATAATAATCCTGCCTGCTCCTATATAATATATATAACTGTGTATAATAGTCCTGCCTGCTCCTATATAATATATATAACTGTGTATAATAATCCTGCCTGCTCCTATATAATATATATAACTGTGTATAATAATCCTGCCTGCTCCTATATAATATATATAACTGTGTATAATAATCCTGCCTGCTCCTATATAATATATATCACTGTGTATAATAATCCTGCCTGCTCCTATATAATATATATAACTGTGTATAATAATCCTGCCTGCTCCTATATAATATATATCACTGTGTATAATAATCCTGCCTGCTCCTATATAATATATATAACTGTGTATAATAATCCTGCCTGCTCCTATATAATATATATAACTGTGTATAATAATCCTGCCTGCTCCTATATAATATATATCACTGTGTATAATAATCCTGCCTGCTCCTATATAATATATATAACTGTGTATAATAATCCTGCCTGCTCCTATATAATATATATAACTGTGTATAATAATCCTGCCTGCTCCTATATAATATATATAACTGTGTATAATAATACTGCGTGCTCCTATATAATATATATCACTGTGTATAATAATACTGCCTGCTCCTATATAATATATATCACTGTGTATAATAATCCTGCCTGCTCCTATATAATATATATAACTGTGTATAATAATACTGCCTGCTCCTATATAATATATATAACTGTGTATAATAATACTGCCTGCTCCTATATAATATATATAACTGTGTATAATAATCCTGCCTGCTCCTATATAATATATATAACTGTGTATAATAATACTGCGTGCTCCTATATAATATATATAACTGTGTATAATAATCCTGCCTGCTCCTATATAATATATAACTGTGTATAATAATCCTGCCTGCTCCTATATAATATATATAACTGTGTATAATAATCCTGCCTGCTCCTATATAATATATATAACTGTGTATAATAATACTGCCTGCTCCTATATAATATATATAACTGTGTATAATAATCCTGCCTGCTCCTATATAATATATATAACTGTGTATAATAATACTGCGTGCTCCTATATAATATATATAACTGTGTATAATAATCCTGCCTGCTCCTATATAATATATAACTGTGTATAATAATCCTGCCTGCTCCTATATAATATATATCACTGTGTATAATAATCCTGCCTGCTCCTATATAATATATAACTGTGTATAATAATCCTGCCTGCTCCTATATAATATATATAACTGTGTATAATAATCCTGCCTGCTCCTATATAATATATATAACTGTGTATAATAATCCTGCCTGCTCCTGTATAATATATATAACTGTGTATAATAATCCTGCCTGCTCCTATATAATATATATCACTGTGTATAATAATCCTGCCTGCTCCTATATAATATATATAACTGTGTATAATAATCCTGCCTGCTCCTATATAATATATATCACTGTGTATAATAATCCTGCCTGCTCCTATATAATATATATAACTGTGTATAATAATCCTGCCTGCTCCTATATAATATATCACTGTGTATAATAATCCTGCCTGCTCCTATATAATATATATAACTGTGTATAATAATCCTGCCTGCTCCTATATAATATATATCACTGTGTATAATAATCCTGCCTGCTCCTATATAATATATAACTGTGTATAATAATCCTGCCTGCTCCTATATAATATATATAACTGTGTATAATAATCCTGCCTGCTCCTATATAATATATATAACTGTGTATAATAATCCTGCCTGCTCCTATATAATATATATAACTGTGTATAATAATCCTGCCTGCTCCTGTATAATATATATATCTGTGTATAATAATCCTGCCTGCTCCTATATAATATATATCACTGTGTATAATAATCCTGCCTGCTACTATATAATATATATAACTGTGTATAATAATCCTGCCTGCTCCTATATAATATATATCACTGTGTATAATAATCCTGCCTGCTCCTATATAATATATATAACTGTGTATAATAATCCTGCCTGCTCCTATATAATATATATCACTGTGTATAATAATCCTGCCTGCTCCTATATAATATATATAACTGTGTATAATAATCCTGCCTGCTCCTATATAATATATATCACTGTGTATAATAATCCTGCCTGCTCCTATATAATATATATATAACTGTGTATAATAATCCTGCCTGCTCCTATATAATATATATATAACTGTGTATAATAATCCTGCCTGCTCCTATATAATATATATCACTGTGTATAATAATCCTGCCTGCTCCTATATAATATATATCACTGTGTATAATAATCCTGCCTGCTCCTATATAATATATATAACTGTGTATAATAATCCTGCCTGCTCCTATATAATATATATCACTGTGTATAATAATCCTGCCTGCTCCTATATAATATATATCACTGTGTATAATAATACTGCCTGCTCCTGTATAATATATATAACTGTGTATAATAATCCTGCCTGCTCCTATATAATATATATCACTGTGTATAATAATCCTGCCTGCTCCTATATAATATATAACTGTGTATAATAATCCTGCCTGCTCCTATATAATATATATAACTGTGTATAATAATCCTGCCTGCTCCTATATAATATATATATCTGTGTATAATAATCCTGCCTGCTCCTGTATAATATATATAACTGTGTATAATAATCCTGCCTGCTCCTATATAATATATATAACTGTGTATAATAATCCTGCCTGCTCCTATATAATATATATAACTGTGTATAATAATCCTGCCTGCTCCTATATAATATATATCACTGTGTATAATAATACTGCCTGCTCCTATATAATATATATCACTGTGTATAATAATCCTGCCTGCTCCTATATAATATATAACTGTGTATAATAATCCTGCCTGCTCCTATATAATATATAACTGTGTATAATAATCCTGCCTGCTCCTATATAATATATATAACTGTGTATAATAATCCTGCCTGCTCCTATATAATATATATAACTGTGTATAATAATCCTGCCTGCTCCTATATAATATATAACTGTGTATAATAATACTGCCTGCTCCTATATAATATATATAACTGTGTATAATAATCCTGCCTGCTCCTGTATAATATATATAACTGTGTATAATAATCCTGCCTGCTCCTATATAATATATATAACTGTGTATAATAATCCTGCCTGCTCCTATATAATATATATCACTGTGTATAATAATCCTGCCTGCTCCTATATAATATATATAACTGTGTATAATAATCCTGCCTGCTCCTATATAATATATATAACTGTGTATAATAATCCTGCCTGCTCCTATATAATATATATCACTGTGTATAATAATCCTGCCTGCTCCTGTATAATATATATAACTGTGTATAATAATCCTGCCTGCTCCTATATAATATATATAACTGTGTATAATAATACTGCCTGCTCCTATATAATAATTATTATTATTATTATTATTATTATTATTATTTATTGTTATAGCGCCATTTATTCCATGGCGCTTTACATGTGAGGGGGGTATACATAAAAACAAGTACAATAATCTTAAACAATACAAGTCATAACTGGTACAGGAGGAGAGAGGACCCTGCCCGCGAGGGCTCACAACCTACAAGGGATGGGTGATAATACAGTAGGTGAGGGTAGAGCTGGTCGTGCAGCGGTTTGGTCGATCGGTGGTTACTGCAGGTTGTAGGCTTGTCTGAAGAGGTGGGTCTTCAGGCTCTTTTTGAAGGTTTCAATGGTAGGTGAGAGTCTGATATGTTGTGGTAGAGAGTTCCAGAGTAGGGGTGATGCGCGAGAGAAATCTTGTATGCGATTGTGGGAAGAGGAGATAAGAGGGGAGTAGAGAAGGAGATCTTGTGAGGATCGGAGGTTGCGTGCAGGAAAGTACCGGGAGACGAGGTCACAGATGTATGGAGGAGACAAGTTGTGGATGGCTTTGTATGTCATGGTTAGGGTTTTGTAATGGAGTCTCTGGGCAATTGGGAGCCAGTGAAGGGATTGACAGAGGGGGGAAGCTGGGGAATAGCGGGGGGACAGGTGGATTAGTCGGGCAGCAGAGTTTAGAATAGATTGGAGGGGTGCGAGAGTGTTTGAGGGGAGGCCGCAGAGCATGAGGTTGCAGTAGTCAAGGCGAGAGATGATGAGGGCATGGACTAGGGTTTTTGCAGATTCTTGGGTGAGGAATGAACGGATGCGTGAAATATTTTTGAGTTGAAGTCGGCAGGAAGTGGAAAGGGTTTGGATATGTGGTTTGAAGGAGAGATCAGCATCAAGGATTACTCCGAGGCAGCGAGCTTGTGGGACTGGGGAGAGTGGGCAGTCATTTACTGTAATTGATAGGTTCGTAGGGGGGGTCACGTGAGATGGGGGAAAGATGATGAATTCTGTTTTGTCCATGTTGAGTTTCAGATATCTAGTGGAGAAGAAGGATGAAATAGTGGACAGACATTGAGGAATTCTGGTTAGTAGGGAGGTGATATCTGGTCCAGAGATGTAGATCTGTGTGTCATCAGCATAGAGGTGATACTGAAAGCCATGAGATTCTATGAGCTGTCTGAGGCCGAAGGTGTAAACGAAGAAGAGCAGGGGTCCTAGGACTGAACCTTGTGGGACTCCGACAGATAGGGGGCGAGGTGAGGAGGTGGTGTGTGAGTGGGAGACGCTGAATGTCCGGTCTGTTAGGTATGATGAGATCCAGGAGAGGGCCAAGTCTGTGATGCCGAGGGATGAGAGGGTCTGTAATAATAGGGAATGGTCCACTGTGTCAAAGGCAGCCGACAGGTCCAGGAGGAGGAGGACAGAGTAGTGTCGCTTGCTCTTGGCAGTTAAGAGGTCATTGGTGACCTTAGTAAGGGCAGTTTCAGTGGAGTGGTGTGACCGGAAGCCAGATTGTAAGCGGTCGAAGAGGGAGCAAGAAGAGAGATGGGGGGACAGTTCAAGGTAGACGTGTTGTTCCAGTAGCTTGGAGGCGTATGGGAGAAGTGATATAGGGCGATAGCTAGATGCAGAGGATGGGTCAAGAGAGGGCTTTTTGAGGATAGGTGTGATGGAGGCATGTTTAAAGCTTGAGGGGAAAACACCAGTTGTTAGTGATAGGTTGAAGAGATGGGTTAGGGTTGGGATGAAGACTGTGGTGAGGTTTGGGATGAAGTGGGATGGGATCGGGTCGAGTGCACAGGTGGTGAGATGTGATCATAATATATATCACTGTGTATAATAATACTGCCTGCTCCTATATAATATATATCACTGTGTATAATAATCCTGCCTGCTCCTATATAATATATATAACTGTGTATAATAATCCTGCCTGCTCCTATATAATATATAACTGTGTATAATAATCCTGCCTGCTCCTATATAATATATATAACTGTGTATAATAATCCTGCCTGCTCCTATATAATATATAACTGTGTATAATAATCCTGCCTGCTCCTATATAATATATATAACTGTGTATAATAATCCTGCCTGCTCCTATATAATATATAACTGTGTATAATAATCCTGCCTGCTTCTATATAATATATATCACTGTGTATAATAATCCTGCCTGCTCCTATATAATATATATAACTGTGTATAATAATCCTGCCTGCTCCTATATAATATATATAACTGTGTATAATAATCCTGCCTGCTCCTATATAATATATATCACTGTGTATAATAATCCTGCCTGCTCCTATATAATATATAACTGTGTATAATAATCCTGCCTGCTTCTATTTAATATATATCACTGTGTATAATAATCCTGCCTGCTCCTATATAATATATATAACTGTGTATAATAATCCTGCCTGCTCCTATATAATATATAACTGTGTATAATAATCCTGCCTGCTCCTATATAATATATATAACTGTGTATAATAATCCTGCCTGCTCCTATATAATATATAACTGTGTATAATAATCCTGCCTGCTCCTATATAATATATATCACTGTGTATAATAATCCTGCCTGCTCCTATATAATATATATAACTGTGTATAATAATCCTGCCTGCTCCTATATAATATATATAACTGTGTATAATAATCCTGCCTGCTCCTATATAATATATATAACTGTGTATAATAATCCTGCCTGCTCCTATATAATATATAACTGTGTATAATAAATCCTGCCTGCTCCTATATAATATATAACTGTGTATAATAATCCTGCCTGCTCCTATATAATATATATCACTGTGTATAATAATCCTGCCTGCTCCTATATAATATATAACTGTGTATAATAATCCTGCCTGCTCCTATATAATATATATAACTGTGTATAATAGTCCTGCCTGCTCCTATATATTATATAGAACTTTGTATAATAATCCTGCCTGCTCCTATATAATATATAACTGTGTATAATAATCCTGCCTGCTCCTATATAATATATAACTGTGTATAATAATCCTGCCTGCTCCTATATAATATATATAACTGTGTATAATAATCCTGCCTGCTCCTATATAATATATATAACTGTGTATAATAATCCTGCCTGCTCCTATATAATATATATAACTGTGTATAATAATCCTGCCTGCTCCTATATAATATATATAACTGTGTATAATAATCCTGCCTGCTCCTATATAATATATATCACTGTGTATAATAATCCTGCCTGCTCCTATATAATATATATAACTGTGTATAATAATCCTGCCTGCTCCTATATAATATATATCACTGTGTATAATAATCCTGCCTGCTCCTATATAATATATATAACTGTGTATAATAATCCTGCCTGCTCCTATATAATATATATCACTGTGTATAATAATCCTGCCTGCTCCTATATAATATATATATAACTGTGTATAATAATCCTGCCTGCTCCTATATAATATATATATAACTGTGTATAATAATCCTGCCTGCTCCTATATAATATATATCACTGTGTATAATAATCCTGCCTGCTTCTATATAATATATATCACTGTGTATAATAATCCTGCCTGCTCCTATATAATATATATAACTGTGTATAATAATCCTGCCTGCTCCTATATAATATATATCACTGTGTATAATAATCCTGCCTGCTCCTATATAATATATATCACTGTGTATAATAATACTGCCTGCTCCTGTATAATATATATAACTGTGTATAATAATCCTGCCTGCTCCTATATAATATATATCACTGTGTATAATAATCCTGCCTGCTCCTATATAATATATAACTGTGTATAATAATCCTGCCTGCTCCTATATAATATATATAACTGTGTATAATAATCCTGCCTGCTCCTATATAATATATATATCTGTGTATAATAATCCTGCCTGCTCCTGTATAATATATATAACTGTGTATAATAATCCTGCCTGCTCCTATATAATATATATAACTGTGTATAATAATCCTGCCTGCTCCTATATAATATATATAACTGTGTATAATAATCCTGCCTGCTCCTATATAATATATATCACTGTGTATAATAATACTGCCTGCTCCTATATAATATATATCACTGTGTATAATAATCCTGCCTGCTCCTATATAATATATAACTGTGTATAATAATCCTGCCTGCTCCTATATAATATATAACTGTGTATAATAATCCTGCCTGCTCCTATATAATATATATAACTGTGTATAATAATCCTGCCTGCTCCTATATAATATATATAACTGTGTATAATAATCCTGCCTGCTCCTATATAATATATAACTGTGTATAATAATACTGCCTGCTCCTATATAATATATATAACTGTGTATAATAATCCTGCCTGCTCCTGTATAATATATATAACTGTGTATAATAATCCTGCCTGCTCCTATATAATATATATAACTGTGTATAATAATCCTGCCTGCTCCTATATAATATATATCACTGTGTATAATAATCCTGCCTGCTCCTATATAATATATATAACTGTGTATAATAATCCTGCCTGCTCCTATATAATATATATAACTGTGTATAATAATCCTGCCTGCTCCTATATAATATATATCACTGTGTATAATAATCCTGCCTGCTCCTGTATAATATATATAACTGTGTATAATAATCCTGCCTGCTCCTATATAATATATATAACTGTGTATAATAATACTGCCTGCTCCTATATAATAATTATTATTATTATTATTATTATTATTATTTATTGTTATAGCGCCATTTATTCCATGGCGCTTTACATGTGAGGGGGGTATACATAAAAACAAGTACAATAATCTTAAACAATACAAGTCATAACTGGTACAGGAGGAGAGAGGACCCTGCCCGCGAGGGCTCACAACCTACAAGGGATGGGTGATAATACAGTAGGCGAGGGTAGAGCTGGTCGTGCAGCGGTTTGGTCGATCGGTGGTTACTGCAGGTTGTAGGCTTGTCTGAAGAGGTGGGTCTTCAGGCTCTTTTTGAAGGTTTCAATGGTAGGTGAGAGTCTGATATGTTGTGGTAGAGAGTTCCAGAGTAGGGGTGATGCGCGAGAGAAATCTTGTATGCGATTGTGGGAAGAGGAGATAAGAGGGGAGTAGAGAAGGAGATCTTGTGAGGATCGGAGGTTGCGTGCAGGAAAGTACCGGGAGACGAGGTCACAGATGTATGGAGGAGACAAGTTGTGGATGGCTTTGTATGTCATGGTTAGGGTTTTGTAATGGAGTCTCTGGGCAATTGGGAGCCAGTGAAGGGATTGACAGAGGGGGGAAGCTGGGGAATAGCGGGGGGACAGGTGGATTAGTCGGGCAGCAGAGTTTAGAATAGATTGGAGGGGTGCGAGAGTGTTTGAGGGGAGGCCGCAGAGCATGAGGTTGCAGTAGTCAAGGCGAGAGATGATGAGGGCATGGACTAGGGTTTTTGCAGATTCTTGGGTGAGGAATGAACGGATGCGTGAAATATTTTTGAGTTGAAGTCGGCAGGAAGTGGAAAGGGTTTGGATATGTGGTTTGAAGGAGAGATCAGCATCAAGGATTACTCCGAGGCAGCGAGCTTGTGGGACTGGGGAGAGTGGGCAGTCATTTACTGTAATTGATAGGTTCGTAGGGGGGGTCACGTGAGATGGGGGAAAGATGATGAATTCTGTTTTGTCCATGTTGAGTTTCAGATATCTAGTGGAGAAGAAGGATGAAATAGTGGACAGACATTGAGGAATTCTGGTTAGTAGGGAGGTGATATCTGGTCCAGAGATGTAGATCTGTGTGTCATCAGCATAGAGGTGATACTGAAAGCCATGAGATTCTATGAGCTGTCCCAGGCCAAAGGTGTAAATAGAGAACAGCAGGGGCCCTAGGACTGAACCTTGTGGGACTCCGACAGATAGGGGGCGAGGTGAGGAGGTGGTGTGTGAGTGGGAGACGCTGAATGTCCGGTCTGTTAGGTATGATGAGATCCAGGAGAGGGCCAAGTCTGTGATGCCGAGGGATGAGAGGGTCTGTAATAATAGGGAATGGTCCACTGTGTCAAAGGCAGCCGACAGGTCCAGGAGGAGGAGGACAGAGTAGTGTCGCTTGCTCTTGGCAGTTAAGAGGTCATTGGTGACCTTAGTAAGGGCAGTTTCAGTGGAGTGGTGTGACCGGAAGCCAGATTGTAAGCGGTCGAAGAGGGAGCAAGAAGAGAGATGGGGGGACAGTTCAAGGTAGACGTGTTGTTCCAGTAGCTTGGAGGCGTATGGGAGAAGTGATATAGGGCGATAGCTAGATGCAGAGGATGGGTCAAGAGAGGGCTTTTTGAGGATAGGTGTGATGGAGGCATGTTTAAAGCTTGAGGGGAAAACACCAGTTGTTAGTGATAGGTTGAAGAGATGGGTTAGGGTTGGGATGAAGACTGTGGTGAGGTTTGGGATGAAGTGGGATGGGATCGGGTCGAGTGCACAGGTGGTGAGATGTGATCATAATATATATCACTGTGTATAATAATACTGCCTGCTCCTATATAATATATATCACTGTGTATAATAATCCTGCCTGCTCCTATATAATATATATAACTGTGTATAATAATCCTGCCTGCTCCTATATAATATATAACTGTGTATAATAATCCTGCCTGCTCCTATATAATATATATAACTGTGTATAATAATCCTGCCTGCTCCTATATAATATATAACTGTGTATAATAATCCTGCCTGCTCCTATATAATATATATAACTGTGTATAATAATCCTGCCTGCTCCTATATAATATATAACTGTGTATAATAATCCTGCCTGCTTCTATATAATATATATCACTGTGTATAATAATCCTGCCTGCTCCTATATAATATATATAACTGTGTATAATAATCCTGCCTGCTCCTATATAATATATATAACTGTGTATAATAATCCTGCCTGCTCCTATATAATATATATCACTGTGTATAATAATCCTGCCTGCTCCTATATAATATATAACTGTGTATAATAATCCTGCCTGCTTCTATATAATATATATCACTGTGTATAATAATCCTGCCTGCTCCTATATAATATATATAACTGTGTATAATAATCCTGCCTGCTCCTATATAATATATAACTGTGTATAATAATCCTGCCTGCTCCTATATAATATATATAACTGTGTATAATAATCCTGCCTGCTCCTATATAATATATAACTGTGTATAATAATCCTGCCTGCTCCTATATAATATATATCACTGTGTATAATAATCCTGCCTGCTCCTATATAATATATATAACTGTGTATAATAATCCTGCCTGCTCCTATATAATATATATAACTGTGTATAATAATCCTGCCTGCTCCTATATAATATATATAACTGTGTATAATAATCCTGCCTGCTCCTATATAATATATAACTGTGTATAATAAATCCTGCCTGCTCCTATATAATATATAACTGTGTATAATAATCCTGCCTGCTCCTATATAATATATATCACTGTGTATAATAATCCTGCCTGCTCCTATATAATATATAACTGTGTATAATAATCCTGCCTGCTCCTATATAATATATATAACTGTGTATAATAGTCCTGCCTGCTCCTATATATTATATAGAACTTTGTATAATAATCCTGCCTGCTCCTATATAATATATAACTGTGTATAATAATCCTGCCTGCTCCTATATAATATATATAACTGTGTATAATAATCCTGCCTGCTCCTATATAATATATATCACTGTGTATAATAATCTTGCCTGCTCCTATATAATATATATAACTGTGTATAATAATCCTGCCTGCTCCTATATAATATATAACTGTGTATAATAATCCTGCCTGCTCCTATATAATATATATAACTGTGTATAATAATCCTGCCTGCTCCTATATAATATATATAACTGTGTATAATAATCCTGCCTGCTCCTATATAATATATATAACTGTGTATAATAATCCTGCCTGCTCCTATATAATATATATAACTGTGTATAATAATCCTGCCTGCTCCTATATAATATATATCACTGTGTATAATAATCCTGCCTGCTCCTATATAATATATATAACTGTGTATAATAATCCTGCCTGCTCCTATATAATATATAACTGTGTATAATAATCCTGCCTGCTCCTATATAATATATATAACTGTGTATAATAATCCTGCCTGCTCCTATATAATATATATAACTGTGTATAATAATCCTGCCTGCTCCTATATAATATATATAACTGTGTATAATAGTCCTGCCTGCTCCTATATAATATATATAACTGTGTATAATAATCCTGCCTGCTCCTATATAATATATAACTGTGTATAATAATCCTGCCTGCTCCTATATAATATATAACTGTGTATAATAATCCTGCCTGCTCCTATATAATATATATAACTGTGTATAATAATCCTGCCTGCTCCTATATAATATATAACTGTGTATAATAATCCTGCCTGCTCCTATATAATATATATAACTGTGTATAATAGTCCTGCCTGCTCCTATATAATATATATAACTGTGTATAATAATCCTGCCTGCTCCTATATAATATATAACTGTGTATAATAATCCTGCCTGCTCCTATATAATATATATAACTGTGTATAATAATCCTGCCTGCTCCTATATAATATATATAACTGTGTATAATAATCCTGCCTGCTCCTATATAATATATATAACTGTGTATAATAATCCTGCCTGCTCCTATACAATATATATACCTGTGTATAATAATACTGCCTGCTCCTATATAATATATAACTGTGTATAATAATCCTGCCTGCTCCTATATAATATATATAACTGTGTATAATAATCCTGCCTGCTCCTATATAATATATATAACTGTGTATAATAATCCTGCCTGCTCCTATATAATATATATAACTGTGTATAATAATCCTGCCTGCTCCTATATAATATATAACTGTGTATAATAATCCTGCCTGCTCCTATACAATATATATAACTGTGTATAATAATACTGCCTGCTCCTATATAATATATAACTGTGTATAATAATCCTGCCTGCTCCTATATAATATATATAACTGTGTATAATAATCCTGCCTGCTCCTATATAATATATATAACTGTGTATAATAATCCTGCCTGCTCCTATATAATATATAACTGTGTATAATAATCCTGCCTGCTCCTATATAATATATAACTGTGTATAATAATCCTGCCTGCTCCTATATAATATATAACTGTGTATAATAATCCTGCCTGCTCCTATATAATATATATAACTGTGTATAATAATCCTGCCTGCTCCTATATAATATATAACTGTGTATAATAATCCTGCCTGCTCCTATATAATATATATAACTGTGTATAATAATCCTGCCTGCTCCTATATAATATATATAACTGTGTATAATAATCCTGCCTGCTCCTATATAATATATATAACTGTGTATAATAATCCTGCCTGCTCCTATATAATATATATCACTGTGTATAATAATCCTGCCTGCTCCTATATAATATATATAACTGTGTATAATAATCCTGCCTGCTCCTATATAATATATAACTGTGTATAATAAATCCTGCCTGCTCCTATATAATATATAACTGTGTATAATAATCCTGCCTGCTCCTATATAATATATATAACTGTGTATAATAATCCTGCCTGCTCCTATATAATATATATAACTGTGTATAATAATCCTGCCTGCTCCTATATAATATATATAACTGTGTATAATAATCCTGCCTGCTCCTATATAATATATCACTGTGTATAATAATCCTGCCTGCTCCTATATAATATATAACTGTGTATAATAATCCTGCCTGCTCCTATATAATATATATAACTGTGTATAATAATCCTGCCTGCTCCTATATAATATATAACTGTGTATAATAATCCTGCCTGCTCCCTATATAATATATATAACTGTGTATAATAATCCTGCCTGCTCCTATATAATATATATAACTGTGTATAATAATCCTGCCTGCTCCTATATAATATATATAACTGTGTATAATAATCCTGCCTGCTCCTATATAATATATAACGGTGTATAATAATCCTGCCTGCTCCTATATAATATATATAACTGTGTATAATAATCCTGCCTGCTCCTATATAATATATATAACTGTGTATAATAATCCTGCCTGCTCCTATATAATATATATAACTGTGTATAATAATCCTGCCTGCTCCTATATAATATATAACTGTGTATAATAATCCTGCCTGCTCCTATATAATATATAACTGTGTATAATAATCCTGCCTGCTCCTATATAATATATATAACTGTGTATAATAATCCTGCCTGCTCCTATATAATATATCACTGTGTATAATAATCCTGCCTGATCCTATATAATATATATAACTGTGTATAATAATCCTGCCTGCTCCTATATAATATATAACTGTGTATAATAATCCTGCCTGCTCCTATATAATATATAACTGTGTATAATAATCCTGCCTGCTCCTATATAATATATAACTGTGTATAATAATCCTGCCTGCTCCTATATAATATATATAACTGTGTATAATAGTCCTGCCTGCTCCTATATATTATATAGAACTTTGTATAATAATCCTGCCTGCTCCTATATAATATATAACTGTGTATAATAATCCTGCCTGCTCCTATATAATATATAACTGTGTATAATAATCCTGCCTGCTCCTATATAATATATATAACTGTGTATAATAATCCTGCCTGCTCCTATATAATATATATAACTGTGTATAATAATCCTGCCTGCTCCTATATAATATATATCACTGTGTATAATAATCCTGCCTGCTCCTATATAATATATATCACTGTGTATAATAATCCTGACTGCTCCTATATAATATATAACTGTGTATAATAATCCTGCCTGCTCCTATATAATATATATAACTGTGTATAATAATCCTGCCTGCTCCTATATAATATATATAACTGTGTATAATAATCCTGCCTGCTCCTATATAATATATATAACTGTGTATAATAATCCTGCCTGCTCCTATATAATATATATCACTGTGTATAATAATCCTGCCTGCTCCTATATAATATATATCACTGTGTATAATAATCCTGCCTGCTCCTATATAATATATAACTGTGTATAATAATCCTGCCTGCTCCTATATAATATATATAACTGTGTATAATAATCCTGCCTGCTCCTATATAATATATATAACTGTGTATAATAATACTGCCTGCTCCTATATAATATATATAACTGTGTATAATAATCCTGCCTGCTCCTATATAATATATATCACTGTGTATAATAATCCTGCCTGCTCCTATATAATATATAACTGTGTATAATAATCCTGCCTGCTCCTATATAATATATATAACTGTGTATAATAATCCTGCCTGCTCCTATATAATATATCACTGTGTATAATAATCCTGCCTGCTCCTATATAATATATATAACTGTGTATAATAATCCTGCCTGCTCCTATATAATATATAACTGTGTATAATAATCCTGCCTGCTCCTATATAATATATATCACTGTGTATAATAATCCTGCCTGCTCCTATATAATATATATAACTGTGTATAATAATCCTGCCTGCTCCTATATAATATATATCACTGTGTATAATAATCCTGCCTGCTCCTATATAATATATATAACTGTGTATAATAATCCTGCCTGCTCCTATATAATATATATCACTGTGTATAATAATCCTGCCTGATCCTATATAATATATATAACTGTGTATAATAATCCTGCCTGCTCCTATATATTATATAGAACTTTGTATAATAATCCTGCCTGCTCCTATATAATATATATAACTGTGTATAATAATCCTGCCTGCTCCTATATAATATATATAACTGTGTATAATAATCCTGCCTGCTCCTATATAATATATAACTGTGTATAATAATCCTGCCTGCTCCTATATAATATATATAACTGTGTATAATAATCCTGCCTGCTCCTATATAATATATATCTGTGTATAATAATACTGCCTGCTCCTATATAATATATATAACTGTGTATAATAATCCTGCCTGCTCCTATATAATATATATAACTGTGTATATTAATCCTGCCTGCTCCTATATAATATATATAACTGTATATAATAATCCTGCCTGCTCCTACATAATATATATAACTGTGTATAATAATCCTGCCTGCTCCTATATAATATATATAACTGTGTATAATAATCCTGCCTGCTCCTATATAATATATATAACTGTGTATAATAATCCTGCCTGCTCCTATATAATATATATAACTGTGTATAATAATCCTGCCTGCTCCTATATAATATATATAACTGTGTATAATAATCCTGCCTGCTTCTATATAATATATATAACTGTGTATAATAATCCTGCCTGCTCCTATATAATATATATAACTGTGTATAATAATCCTGCCTGATCCTACATAATATATATAACTGTGTATAATAGTCCTGCCTGCTCCTATATAATATATAACTGTGTATAATAATCCTGCCTGCTCCTATATAATATATATAACTGTGTATAATAATCCTGCCTGCTCCTATATAATATATATAACTGTGTATAATAATCCTGCCTGCTCCTATATAATATATATAACTGTATAATAATCCTGCCTGCTCCTATATAATATATATAACTGTGTATAATAATCCTGCCTGCTCCTATATAATATATATAACTGTGTATAATAATCCTGCCTGCTTCTATATAATATATATAACTGTGTATAATAATCCTGCCTGATCCTATATAATATATATAACTGTGTATAATAATCCTGCCTGATCCTATATAATATATATAACTGTGTATAATAATCCTGCCTGATCCTATATAATATATATAACTGTGTATAATAATCCTGCCTGCTCCTATATAATATATATAACTGTGTATAATAATCCTGCCTGCTCCTATATAATATATATAACTGTGTATAATAATCCTGCCTGCTCCTGTATAATATATATAACTGTGTATAATAATCCTGCCTGCTCCTATATAATATATATAACTGTGTATAATAATCCTGCCTGATCCTATATAATATATATAACTGTGTATAATAATCCTGCCTGCTCCTATATAATATATATAACTGTGTATAATAATCCTGCCTGCTCCTATATAATATATATAACTGTGTATAATAATCCTGCCTGCTCCTATATAATATATATAACTGTGTATAATAATCCTGCCTGCTCCTATATAATATATATAACTGTGTATAATAATCCTGCCTGCTCCTATATAATATATATAACTGTGTATAATAATCCTGCCTGCTCCTATATAATATATAACTGTGTATAATAATCCTGCCTGCTCCTATATAATATATATAACTGTGTATAATAATCCTGCCTGCTCCTATATACTGTAATAATATTTGATATCCTTCCTAAGTAGAGTTGAGCGACTTTTGGTTTTTTAGGGTCGCGTTTCGTTTCGTGAAACCCGACTTTTCCAAAAGTCGGGTCGAGCAAGATCGTCCGATTATAGGGAAAAGTCGGGGTCGTCCCGAAACACGAAACCCAATGTAAGTCAATGGGGAATAAAAGTCGGCAGTGAGAGGAGGACAGGAAACACACCTACAGTGCCCATTTGAATGCCAAAAGCATCAATTCTTCTTACTTAAGCTTGTCAACCTTAATTAACTTCATAATACAAGTTACGCACTGAAAAATGGGGGTTATTTGGCTACAGACTGTGGGGGGGAGGGCTGGCTCCAGGTTTTCATGTGCCCTGGGCGAAAGAGCGCCCCTTTAACACATACCACAACTCATCATGCTCCGATACGGCAGAGAAATAGCGGTATAGTACAATGAAAAATACCTCACTTTTTACATCTCATGACGAGGCCCATCTATTTCTCCATACAGAATCATTGGTCCCATATAATGTTTGAAACAGTATATGATGAGCTCCACAAAATGCTACAGTATATGTTGGTCCCCATGGATGAAGCTCCACTGTCTTATGGGCCCAAATAATGCTCCATACATAATGGGCCCCATTTCTAATGCTCTAGTGTATAATGGGCCCTGTAAATGCTGCTCCAGTGTCTGATGTCCACCTTTGGAATGCTCCAGTGTATGGTGGGCCCCATCTATCATTCTCCAGAGTATAGTGCTCCCCAAAAATTGCTGTCCCAACATTGAAAACAATCAAATAAGTCTCCTCGCTAGGGAATCCCTGTACTTGTCTGGACAGGTGCTGTAGCTTGCTTAACAGCTCGCCAGCCGTTCTCACGCCCAGTATGGATTGCACGTGATTGCACAAAGGTTAGAAAGGGTACCGTATCCCCGGATAACATGTATGGATAGCGTACACATTCAAAATATATGTCTCAGGAGGCAGGCTCAGACAATGTCAGGCACAGTATGGATTTGACGGCCCAGATTACACAGCGGAGGAGCAGGGAGAGGTAAAGATTGCAAATGCTGGGGCCCTGGCCAAGCAAGGGGGGCCCACTCGTGGGCGTCGGCACTGGCACTGGGCCCCTCATAGCACAGCGGTGTGTCTGACGGCGGGTGTGCACCACCACCGTCAGAGACACTTGATTGCACTATGAGGGACCTTGTGCCAGTGCCCGCGCCCAAGAGTCGGCCTACCCACCTGTCCAGGGCAACGGCACTCGCACGGTGTCGTGCGCTAGGTGGTGACCCCGGCCATGGGGGGGGAGGCAGCACAGTTAGGGAGTTTTAGAAAGTGGCATATGTTGATGTTGGACATTCAGCTGATGCAAAAGGCGAAATAGGTGAAGTACCAGGAAGAGGTGGACCAAAGCAAGCCATTTTTCTGTCACCCTATGTGTCATCAGGGGAAGGTGGGACAAAATCCTTGGAAACCCATGCGTGGTTCATTTTAATGAAGGTTAGATCATCCACATTTTGGGTTGACAGACGGGTCCTTTTTTCTGTCAGGATTGATCCAGCTGCACTGAAGACTCTTTCCGATAGCACACTTGCAGCTGGGCAAGCGGGCTCCTGTAAGGCATATTGGGCCAATTCAGGCCAGGTGTCCAGTTTAGCGGCCCAATAGTCAAAGGGGAATGACCTGTGTGGGAGAACATCGATATGGGAGGAAAAGTAGTTTGTAACCATAGTTGACAACTGCTGTCTCCTGTCACTTTCCATCGATGCAGTATTACCAGCTGTGTGAGCGGTATTTGAAAAATCAGTCCACAACATTGTCATGAAACCCCTGTCTCCAACGCCACTTCTGCTGTGTGCACCACGAACACCTCTGCCAAGCTGCCCCCGGCCCGTACGGCTCGTGTGAGAACCATCACCGCTGCTGTGTGCTGGGAATGCCTCAAGCAACCGATTTACCAGAGTTGCTTGTTTATTAGCCAATATTAGGTCAAGGTTCTCCTGTGGCATGATGTTTTGTAATTTGCCTTTATAGCGTGGATCCAGGATGCTGGCCAACCAGTAGTCGTCATCGTTCATCATTTTGGCAATGCGGGGGTCCCTTTTTAGGATCCGCAAGGCATAATCTGACATGTGGGCCAATGTTCCCGGTGTCAATGATGCACTGCGAGTGCTGGGTGGAGGAGCACTTTCTGGCAAATCCACATCCCTCCAGTCACGCACAAACCCTGTACCAGACCTTGCCACGCCAACATTTTCACTTGCCCCACGAGATGCATCCTCCTCCCCTAAGTAATCATCCCCATCATCCTCCTCCTCCTCCTCCTCTTCTTCCTCCACCTCGTCCAGGAGAGGTCCCTGAGCAGACAATGGCTGAATGTCATCAAGGATTCCCTCCTCCTCTCCCTCCTCGTCAACATTGGCTGCAGACGCCTGCTCCTTAAGGTGCGTCAAAGTTTGCATGAGCAGACGCATAAGTGGGATGCTCATGCTTAGGATGGCGTCGTCTGCACTTACCAGCTGTGTGCATTCCTCAAAACACTGAGGGACTTTACAGAGGTCTTTCAGCTTCGACCACTGCACACCTGTCAACTCCATGTCTGCTCTCAAAGTGCCTGGCCGTGTATCCTCCCACAAATGCATTATGGCCTGCCTCTGCTCGCACAGCCGCTCCACCATGTGCAGGGTGGAGTTCCACCTTGTTGCAATGTCGATAATGAGGCGGTGGTTGGGAAGGTGGAGCAATCGCTGCAGCTTCTGCATACGAACGGAGTGTACAGGCGACCGGCGGATGTGCGCGCACAATCTTCGCACCTTCTGGAGCAGGGCTGTTAACTCCGGATAATTTTTGAGGAAGCACTGCACCACCAGGTTCAAGGTGTGAGCCAAGCAAGGTATGTGGCTGAGTTTTGAAAGGGCTATGGCTGCCACAAAATTACGGCCGTTATCACTAACTACCTTGCCTGCCTCAAGATGTACACTGCCCAGCCATGACTCAGTTTGTCGCTTCAAGTACTCGGCCAGCACCTCGGCGGTGTGTCTGTCGCCCAAACACATCATCTGCAACACAGCCTGCTGACGCTTTCCACTAGCTGCTCGATAGGGGGACACATCGTGTGCAACAGTGGCAGCTGCAGATGGAGTGCTCGTACGACTGCGCTCTGTCAACGAGCTTTTGCTTCTGGAGGAGGAGGAGGAGGAGGAGGGTGGAACGCCTACAGCCAACTGTTTCCTATACCGTGGGCTAGGCAGCACTGTCCCACCACCGCTGTCCCCTGTGGACCCTGCATCCACCACATTAACCCAGTGCGCAGTGATGGACACGTAACGGCCCTGGCCATGCCGACTGGACCATGCATCAGTTGTGAGGTGCACCTTTCCGCTCACTGACTGCTTGAGTGCATGGACAATGCGGTCTTTCACATGATGGTGGAGGGCTGGGATGGCTTTGCGAGAGAAGAAGTGGCGACTGGGTAGGTCATAGCGTGGTACTGCATAGGCCATGAGTTCGCGGAAAGCTGTGCTTTCCACCAACCGATAGGGCATCATCTCAAACGAGATTAGTTTGGCAATGTGGGCGTTCAAACCCAGTGTACGCGGATGAGAGACTGAGTACTTTCTTGACCTACTCATAGTGTCTGGGAGGGTGAGCTGGACTTGAGAGCTGCATATGGTGGAAGTAGCGGTGGACAGGGCGGACTGAGAGAGGGTTGATGATGGTGATGGAGTTGTTGTTCTTTCTGATGGCCTAGATTCAGTCTTTCGTTGATATAACAGTGGGATTCCCTGACTGCTGTGGCCTTGCAACGACACCTCAACATTTGCTGCTGTGCTAACCAGTGGGCTTACAGTGGGGGAAACAATGTAGCGTTGATGACTACCTTCGTTGTGATCAGTTGCACATGTGGCACATGAGGTTTGGTGTTGTGTCCACGCTTGCAAGTGCATGCTGGTTAAATGTCTAAGCATGCAACTGGTATTCAAATTTTTCAGATTTTTCCCTCGGCTAAAGGTCTTTGCGCACTTCTTACAGATAACCTTGGCCTGATCATGAGGATTTTGTTCAAAAAAGTGCCACACTGCACTCTTCCTACTTTGGCAGACATTTTGCGGCCTAGCACGCTGTGATCTTTTGACCCTCTGGACAAGCTGTCCAGCAACTCTTTTGATGTTTGGAACCTGTCTTTGGAGTGCTCCGGGCCTGCCAGATAACAGCTGTTGCGATGTCGATGTCTGCTGTGGATGCTCCTCATCTGAGCTATTGGAAGCAGCACCCTCTTCCCCCAATGGATGCCAATCTGGGTCAACAACTGGGTCATCCATCACCTCCTCTTCTATGTCATGTGCACCTTCCTCTGTGTCACCGTGTATGGTGGTATAGTGTGCGGGAAGGGGCACCTGAGTCTCATCAGGGTCAAAATCTGGCTCTGTACACTGCGAGGACAATGTAGTGCTCTGAGTGAATGTACCAGCAGAATCATCCATCAGCGGCTGTGCATCAGTGCACTCCATATCAGATTCATCTTGGCCTGGGTAATTCACCATTTGACTTGATAATCCAGGCATGGTATGTGAAAACAGCTCCATGGAGTAATCAGTAGTATGGCCTGCGTCATCCTTCAATCTTGGTTGGGGTGAAGGACACAAGGAAAGGTGTGGTTCATGAACATGAGCCTCCAATGACGACTCAGTGCTTTTACTTTTTACAACTGAAGAAGAGGAGGCGATAGAGCTGGAGGCTGAGTCAGCAATGTAAGACAAAACTTTTTCCTGATGCTCTGGCTTTAAAAGCGGTTTGCCAACTCCTAGAAAACTAAGCGTTCGAGGCCTTATGTAGCCAGACGATGACGCAGGCTCAACACCTCCTGCATTCGGTCCTATTTTGCTCTTGCCACTACCATCAGATCCACCACCAACACCATCATTACCAGCTGACAACCCCCGCCCAATTCCACGGCCTCTTCCACCAGCCTTCCTCATTTTTGGTAGAAATGTAGACAAAATCCAACAAACTATATAGTAATGTAAAACAAGGTACAAGGTGTCTATAGGACAGGGGAGTTTTAGAATTTCAGCACACACTTGTGGACAGTGGACACTTGTGGATTGTGTGCGGCCCACTGATATCTGAGCGCTATGTGACACGCTCGATGGCACAGCTGCCTGTGACCAAAGTGACGAGAGGATAATGGAGATTTTGAATCTCTGCGTACACTTTTGGACACTGGACACTTGTGGATTGTGTGCAGCCCACTGATATCTGAGCGCTATGTGACACGCTCGATGGCACAGCTGCCTGTGACCAAAGTGACGAGAGGATAATGGAGATTTTGAATCTCTGCGTACACTTGTGGACAGTGGACACTTGTGGATTGTGTGCGGCCCACTGATATCTGAGCGCTATGTGACACGCTCGATGGCACAGCTGCCTGTGACCAAAGTGATGAGAGGATAATGGAGATTTTGAATCTCTGCGTACACTTGTGGACAGTGGACACTTGTGGATTGTGTGCGGCCCACTGATATCTGAGCGCTATGTGACACGCTCGATGGCACAGCTGCCTGTGACCAAAGTGACGAGAGGATAATGGAGATTTTGAATCTCTGCGTACACTTTTGGACACTGGACACTTGTGGATTGTGTGCAGCCCACTGATATCTGAGCGCTATGTGACACGCTCGATGGCACAGCTGCCTGTGACCAAAGTGACGAGAGGATAATGGAGATTTTGAATCTCTGCGTACACTTGTGGACAGTGGACACTTGTGGATTGTGTGCGGCCCACTGATATCTGAGCGCTATGTGACACGCTCGATGGCACAGCTGCCTGTGACCAAAGTGATGAGAGGATAATGGAGATTTTGAATCTCTGCGTACACTTGTGGACAGTGGACACTTGTGGATTGTGTGCGGCCCACTGATATCTGAGCGCTATGTGACACGCTCGATGGCACAGCTGCCTGTGACCAAAGTGACGAGAGGATAATGGAGATTTTGAATCTCTGCGTACACTTTTGGACACTGGACACTTGTGGATTGTGTGCGGCCCACTGATATCTGAGCGCTATGTGACACGCTCGATGGCACAGCTGCCTGTGACCAAAGTGACGAGAGGATAATGGAGATTTTGAATCTCTGCGTACACTTGTGGACAGTGGACACTTGTGGATTGTGTGCGGCCCACTGATATCTGAGCGCTATGTGACACGCTCGATGGCACAGCTGCCTGTGACCAAAGTGACGAGAGGATAATGGAGATTTTGAATCTCTGCGTACACTTTTGGACACTGGACACTTGTGGATTGTGTGCGGCCCACTGATATCTGAGCGCTATGTGACACACTCGATGGCACAGCTGCCTGTGACCAAAGTGACGAGAGGATAATGGAGATTTTGAATCTCTGCGTACACTTTTGGACACTGGACACTTGTGGATTGTGTGCGGCCCACTGATATCTGAGCGCTATGTGACACGCTCGATGGCACAGCTGCCTGTGACCAAAGTGACGAGAGGATAAGGGAGATTGGATTGCTTTTAAAAAAGCAGTTTGCGGAGCAGTGGGTAAACAGCAATGCCAGCGTGTCAGGAAGCCTTAAAAGGCAGCCCAACAACCAACACCACTGATACACCACAATACAGCCTCCCCTTGCACTGCACACACAGTGACTGGTGTGTTGTGCAGGCCAAATCGCTAGCAGCAGAAGCAGTTTTTTTGTCTTCTTCCCTGCCTAACGCTCTCCCTACAGAATCAGCAGCAACCTCTCCCTATACTAAGATCGGCAGAAGTAAGATGGCGGTCAGCGTGCACGCCCTTGTATACCCCCTGTGACGCCCACCAAAGCAAGCCAATCACTTGCATGCCCTTCTGAAAGATGGTGGTGACCCGTGCCTATGTCATCACGTTGCCCACAGTGTCCGTGGATCCTGATTGGCTGAAAAAGAGCGCAAAACAAACTTTTGACACGCGACTTTGGCGCGTAAGTCGCCGACCTCGTGGCCGACCTCATCCTAGGGTCGGGTTTCGTTTCATGAAACCCGACTTTGCCAAAAGTCGGCGACTTTTGAATTTTTTTGACCCGTTTCGCTCAACTCTATTCCTAAGTACTTAGTAGGCAAGGCAGAAAAGAGGGTAGAAGACAGTGAGATAGGACAGGGGTGGTAGAAAGGCAGATAGGGAGATAAACACAAGCAGGCAGGGAGGTAGCACAGGCAGGGAGCTGGGACAAACAGCCTAGGAGGTAACAATGGCATGCTGGGAAGTTGGACATGCAAGTAGGAAAGGAAGCTAGGCAGAAAATTGAAGTAGGATAGGCAGGCTGGGAGGCCGCACAGGCAGGGAGCTGGGACACGCAGACATGGAGGTAGGTCAGGCAGGCATATTAAACAGGCAGGCTGGGAGGCCGCACAGGCAGGAAAAGAGGTAGGACAGGTAGGGAGATGCAACAAGCAGGCTGGCAGGTAGGACACGAAGGCATGAAGGTTTAACAGGAAAGTAGTGAGGTAAGATGTAGGGAGGTAAGATAGGCAGGGATATGGGATAGGCAGGCTGGAAGGTAGCAGAGGCATGGATGTGGGAACGCCAGGGCCGTTGTTGTGGCTGAGACTAATGGCTCTTGGGCACCCTGGTCTCCCGTTACATACAAAGAACGTCCATTAATCAGTGTATTTCCCTCTCTGCTCTCTGCAACTTCAGGGTCTCATCTGATCTACTGCAGACCCCTTCCATATGATTGTGTGCAAACAGAGACACAGTCCAGTTGCAACTTAAAATGTAGAACTTTACTTTTTCCATTTCGCAACACATCCTTGTCAGATACAACATCAGCATAGGGTTATGTACAGTCTACATTACCCACTTTCCCTGCAGTTCTTCTTACGGCCTTCAGTATGTGCCCAGGCCGTACCACCTGTTTCGGTAATACAGCATCCTCCCTGTTCAGACTCACTATGCTTAGGAGTTCCCTCGTCCGTTATGCTGATGATACTAGGGCATCTGCCCATGCAGTGAACTGTCACATTGTAGAGCCACCTACCTCCCTGTACTATAGTGTTCACCGCTTTAGCTTCTGCTCCAGCAGTGTCGTCCCCACTGCTGCTTCAGCTGCACTTCTGGCCTGCTGGGCCCAGGACGGATGGGCTTCACACTTAAACGATGCAGAGCTGTCTGCCCTATATGGGCTCCATGGCCCAACTACCCAACAAAAGGAAAAAACTATTTTAACCATGGTTGCTCATCCTGCTGTGAGCTCATTTTCTCATTCACCTTTGATGTCCGATGAACTCCCTCTGCTGATGAAGGGAGATCATGAAACTGATTTGGATGGGAGAGGCCTGTCACCTGAACAGGTGGATTGCAATTGGACATCCGGAATCTCTGAGTGGATATAAGCTCTGAGCTCTGGCCTCCAGTTCAGTTCCTGTCTTCGAAAGCTAAGTTTTGCTCTGTTATTGTTCCATGAGATTTTGTCTGATTTGCTTAGTTTTTTGTTCAGCCAGCCCTGGCTGGGGCTTTGCTGAATTTCCATTTTTGTCCCTGATCGGTTAATTCTCTTTTGCTCTGTCTTCAGAATATAGCTGAGTGCTGATATAGGGATTTTGAAGTCTAGTGACTTCAGGGCCGTTTTTCCTATCAGACGTGTTGGGACATTTTTGGTAGGGTTTTTGCGGATTGCAGCCAGCATCTTTTCTGTCCTTTCCTATCTAGTTAGTTGGGCCCCATCATTTGCTCAGCTTGTCTTTCTGTCTGTGTTTGTGTTTTCATCTGTTTTCACCGACAATACATGTTGGGGGCTGTCTATTGCTTTGGGGTCTGCTCTGGGGCAGTTTAGATTTCCCCTTTCTTTCTTTAGGCTTATTTAGCTCTCCGGCTGTGACGAGGGGTCTAGGGCACCGTAGGAACGCTCCACGGCTACTGATAGTTGTGGTGAATAGGATCAGGGGTCTGCAATCCGATAGCTACCAACCTCTCCGTTTTTCTGGACTTAGCTTTTATTTTTGTTTTTTCCTCCTCCGGTTACTCATTTATAACAGAATCACCAGCCATACCGCAGATTCTAGGGTACTCAATAGCAGGAAAGCATTGTAAAAAAAAAAAAAAAAAAAAAGTGTCAGAATTTTTTTTTTTTATGTATATTTTTTTCTCTGGGGCCGTAGGAGGATTTTTTCTTAATGGAGATTAAGCAATCGTCTGATCGTGTGAAGCAGCTGGCTGCTGAAGTGTGGGGAATTTCCGCCTATCTCGCTCATTCACATGCTGCTGAACCATAGATCCCTACTCCTGCAGTGTTTTTTGGGGATGGGTCTAAATTTTTGAATTTTAAGAATAATTGTAAATTATTTTTTGCCTTGAAGCCTAACTCATCGGGGAGTGCTGCGCAGCAGGTTAAAATTGTCATCTCCTTGCTGCGCGGCGATCCCCAGGATTGGGCGTTTTCTTTGACACCTGAAAATCCTATTCTGACTAATGTGGATGCATTTTTTCAAGCCTTGGGGGTTGTTGTATGACGAACCTAATGCTATTGATCAAGCTGAAAAAGCCCTGTTGGCATTGAGCCAGGGTCAGGATTCTGCAGAGTTGTACTGTCAAAAATTCCAAAAGTGGGCGGTCCTTACTACCTGGAATGATAATGCCTTGGCAGCTCTCTTTCGGAATGGTTTGTCAGAAACCGTAAAAGATACTATGGTGGGATTTCCTGTTCCCTCTGGTCTGGACGATTCTATGTCATTAGCCATTCAGGTTGATCGGCGTTTACGTGAACATAAAATTACTCGAGAAATGTTGCCACCTGTTGAACAAATGTCTGAACCTATGCAATGTGATAGAGTTTTGTCTAGGGCGCAACATCAGGAGTTCAGAAGGCGTAATAAGCTGTGTTTTTTCTGTGGAGACGCCTCTCATATTATTTCTGTCTGCCCTAAACGAGAGAAACATTTTGCGCACACATTTTCTGTGGGTGGTGTTCAACCTAAGTTTCGTCTGGCAATTACTCTGATCTGCTCTCTGTCCACATTTTCCACTAAGGCTTTTGTGGATTCAGGAGCAGCTCTGAACCTGATGGACTTGGATTTTGCTAAATGTTGCGGATTTCCGATGACACCTCTGCGTACGACTATCCCTTTGAGGGGTATTGATGCTACTCCTTTGGCGAAGAATAAACCTCAGTTTTGGACCCAGGTGGTAATGCGGGTCGCCCCAGACCATCAAGAAAATTGCAGATTTTTGGTGTTGCATAATTTATATGATACCATTGTTCTGGGGTTTCCCTAGTTGCAAATCCATAATCCAGTTTTGGATTGGAAATCTGTGTCTGTGGTGAGTTGGGGTTGTCGGTGTGCTCTTAGTGACGCTCCTGTTTTCTCCACCTCTCCCCAGTCGCATGATGTTCCTGACTATTTGGCTGATTTTTATGATGTATTTAGTGAGAATGAGTCTGCGTCTCTGCCTCCTCATAGGAGTTATGACTGTGCAATTGAGCTGAGCCCTGGGTGTAAATTTCCCAAGGGTCGACTTTTCAATTTATCTGTACCCGAGCACGAGGCTATGCGATCGTATATTAAGGAGTCGTTGGAGAAGGGTCATATTAGACCATCCTCTTCACCCTTAGGTGCTGTTTTTTTTTTTCGTGGCCAAGAAAGATGGTTCATTAAGACCTTGTATTGACTATCGTTCCCTCAACAAAATTACTGTTAAATATTATTATTATTTATTGTTATAGCGCCATTTATTCCATGGCGCTTTACATGTAAGGAGGGGTATACATAATAAAAACAAGTACAATAATGTTAAACAATACAAGTCATAACTGGTACAGGAGGAGAGAGGACCCTGCCCGCGAAGGCTCACAATCTACAAGGGATGGGTGACAATACAGTAGGCGAGGGTAGAGCAGGTCATGCAGCAGTTTGGTCGATCGGTGGTTACTGCAAGTTATAGGCTTGTCAGAAGAGGTGGGTCTTCAGGCTCTTTTTGAAGGTTTCAATGGTAGGTGAGAGTCTGATATGTTGTGGTAGAGAGTTCCAGAGTAGGGGTGATGCGCGAGAGAAATCTTGTATGCGATTGTGGGAGGAGGAGATAAGAGGGGAGTAGAGAAGGAGATCTTGTGAGGATCGGAGGTTGCATGCAGGAAAGTACCGGGAGACGAGGTCACAGATGTATGGAGGAGACAGGTTGTGGATGGCTTTGTATGTCATGGTTAGGGTTTTGTACTGGAGTCTCTGGGCAATGGGGAGCCAGTGAAGGGATTGACAGAGGGGAGAAGCTGGGGAATAGTGGGGGGACAGGTGGATTGGTTGGGCAGCAGAGTTTAGAATAGATTGGAGGGGTGCGAGAGTGTTCGAGGGGAGGCCACAGAGCAGGAGGTTGCAGTAGTCAAGGTGAGAGATGATGAGGGCATGGACTAGGGTTTTTGCAGATTTTTGGTTGAGGAATGAACGGATTCGTGAAATATATTTGAGTTGAAGTCGGCAGGAAGTGGAAAGGGCTTGGATATGTGGTTTGAAGGAGAGATCAGCATCAAGGATTACCCCGAGGCAGCGAGCTTGTGGGACTGGGGAGAGTGGGCAGCCATTTACTGTAATGGATAGTGTTGTGAGTTCATTTTCCCCTTCACCATTGAGGTCTGATGAACTCCCTCTTCTGGTGAAGGAAGGTAGTGAGGCTGATTACCAAGCACCTTTGCAGGATGATGATGACTGGGTGAGTGGAATTGCTGACTGGATATAAGGCAGCCGACGCCCTTCTGCCTTGCTGGTGATTTCTCTGAGGGATTCTAGGAGACCAGTCTGATTCCTGCTCTTCAAAAGCTAAGTTTTTCTGCTCCGCTTTTTGCATTTATGTTTTGGTTTTGTTTTGCCTTGTTTTTCTGGATTTCTGCCATTCCCTGCTAGGGTGAGCTGAACTCCTTTTTGCTCTGTCTTCAGAAAATACCTGAGTACTGATTTAGTCTTTTTGAAGCCTAGCATCTTCAGGGTTTTTTTTCCCGATCAGTCTGTTGGCTCTTGTTTTGATAGGGTTTTTGCGGATTGCAGACAGCAGCTTTTCTATCCTGTCCTATTTAGTTAGCTTGGGCCCCATCATTTGCTCAGCCTATCTTTATCTGTGTTAGTGTTTTTTCATCTGGCTTCACCGTCATTATATGTTGGGGGGTGCCTATTGCTTTGGGGTCTGCTCTGGGGCAGTTTAGATTTCCCTTTCTGTCTTTAGGCTATTTAGTTCTCCGGGTGTGATCGAGGGGTCTAGGGCACCGTAGGAACCCCCCCACGGCTACTGCTAGTTGTTGATAGGTTCAGGGGTCTGCAATCCGATAGCTGCCAACTTATCTGGTTTTCTGGACTTAGCTAATATTTCTGTTTTTGCCTCCTACTGTGACTCATTCATAACAGAATCACCAGCCATACCGCAGATCCTAGAGTACTCAATGGCAGGAAAGAATTGTAAAAAAAAAAAAAAAAAAAACAAAGGCCGTAGGGGGAATTTTTTTTCTCTCAATGGAGAGATAAATGGAGATAAAGAAATTGTCTGATCGTGTGGAGCAGCTCGCTGCGGAAGTGCGGGGAATTTCCGCCTACCTTGCTCATTCACATGCTGCTGAACCAAAGTCCTGATGTGTTTTTTGGGGATTGGTCTAAATTTTTGAATTTCAAAAATAATTGTAAATTATTTTTTGCCTTGAAGCCTAACTCGTGAGGGAGCTCCATGCAGCATGGTTAAAATTGTCATCTCTTTGCTGCGTGGCGATCCCCAGGATTGGGCGTTTTCTTTGAAACCAGATGATCCTATTCTGACTAATGTGAACGCATTTTTTCAAGCCTTGGGGTTGTTGTATGATGAACCTAATGCTATTGATCAGGCTGAAAAGACCTGTTGGCATTGAGCCAGGGTCAAGATTCTGCAGAATTATACTGTCAAAAATTCCGAAAGTGGGCTGTCCTTACTACCTGGAATGTTAATGCCTTGGCAGCTCTCTTTCGGAAGGGTTTGTCAGAAGCCGTAAAAGATACTATGGTGGGATTTCCTGTTCCCTCTGGTCTTGACGATTCTATGTCATTAGCCATTCAGGTTGATCGGCGTTTACATGAACACAGGACTGCAGGAGAGGTGTTGCCACCTGTTGAATATGTGTCTGAACCTATGCAATGTGATAGAGTTTTGTCCAGGGAGCAACATCAGGAGTTCAGAAGGCGTAATAAGCTGTGTTTTTTTGTGGAGATGCCTCGCATATTATTTCTGTCTGTCCTAAACGAGAGAAACGTTTTGCACACACGTTTTCTGTGGGTGGTGTTCAACCTAAGTTTCTTCTGGCAATTACTCTGATCTGCTCCCTGTCCACATTTTCCGCCAAGGCTTTTGTGGATTCGGGAGCAGCCCTGAACCTAATGGACTTGGATTTTGCTAAACGTTGTGGATTTCCTATGACACCTCTGCGGATGCCTATCTCTTTGAGGGGGATTGATGCTACTCCTTTGGCGAAAAATAAACCTCAGTTTTGGACCCAGGTGGTTATGCGGGTCGCCCCAGACCATCAAGAAAATTGCAGATTTTTGGTGTTGCATAATTTGCATGATACCATTGTTCTGGGGTTTCCCTGGTTGCAAATTCATAATCCAGTTTTGGATTGGAAATCTGTGTCTGTGGTGAGTTGGGGTTGTCGGTGTGCCCTTAGTGAGGCTCCGGTTTTTTCCACCTCTCCTCAGTCGCATGATGTTCCTGACTATTTTGCAGACTTTTATGATGTATTTAGTGAGAATGAGTCTGCATCTTTGCCTCCTCATAGGAGTTATGACTGTGCAATTGAACTGAGCCCGGGGTGTAAATTTCCCAAGGGTCGGCTCTTCAATTTATCTGTACCCGAGCACGAGACTATGCGATCCTATATTAAGGAGGCATTGGAGAAGGGTCATATTAGACCATCCTCTTCACCCTTAGGTGCCGGTTTTTTTTTCGTGGCCAAAAAGGATGGTTCATTAAGGCCTTGTATTGATTATCGTGTCCTCAACAAAATTACTACTAAATATCAGTATCCGTTACCCCTGATTTCTGATCTATTCTCCAGAGTTAAAGGTGCTTGCTGGTTTACCAAGCTTGACCTCAGGGGGGCGTATAATCTTATTCGCATTAAGCATGGGGATGAATAGAAGACGGCATTTAATACTCCGGAGGGACATTTTGAGTACCTGGTGATGCCTTTTGGGCTCACTAATGCCCCTTCTGTCTTCCAGTGCTTCATGAATGATATTTTCCGGGACTTTGTGGATAAATTTTTGATTATCTATCTGCATGATATTTTGATCTTTTCCAGGGATTGGGACTCTCGTGTGGAACATGTTCGGACTGTGTTCCAGATTTTGAGGGAGAATTCCCTGTATGTTAAGGGATCGAAATGCCTTTTTGGAGTACAGAGGATTTCATTTTTGGGATTTATTTTGTCTCCGTCAACTATTGAAATGGATCCGGCCAAGGTACAGGCCATTTATGATTGGGTTCAGCCCACTTCTTTGAAGGCCCTCCAGAAGTTTTTGGGTTTTGCTAATTTTTATCGTAAATTTATAGCTAATTTTTCTGGTATTGCCAAACCATTGACTGATTTGACTAAGAAGGGTGCTGATGTGCTGAATTGGTCTCCAGAGGCTGTTTCTTCCTTTCAGGAGCTGAAGCGGAGATTCACTTCTGCTCCAGTTTTGCAGCAACCTGATGTCTCACTCCCGTTTCAGGTAGAGGTGGACGCTTCGGAGATTGGTGCAGGAGCTGTTTTGTCCCAAAAAGATCCGGTAACATCTAAAATGAATCCCTGTGCCTTCTTTTCTCGAAAGTTCTCCCCATCTGAACGTAACTATGATGTGGGGAATCGGGAACTGTTAGCCATGAAATGGGCATATGAGGGGTGGAGACATTGGTTGGAGGGAGCTAGACAGCAAGTCGTGGTCCTCACTGACCACAAGAATTTGATTTACCTTGAGTCGGCCAAACGCTTGAATCCTAGACAGGCTAGGTGGGCCTTGTTTTTCTGCCTAGGAGGCCGACGCTGCATGCAGATCCTCTGGGACTGATGGTGTGTTGCAGCCAAGATGGTGAAGCCAGGGCAGTGTAGATGTGGAATTAGAGGAGAGGCACAAGCGGTGTAGAAGCTGGTACCCAGATGTAGCGGTGTGGGTGCGTTGGCGCGAGAATGAATTGAGGACACCAGGGCTTGTAGTTCCAAAGCTTTACTCACAGTCTGTAGTACACACAGGTGCCTGCCTCCACGCCGTGTCCTCCGGGCAGGGACTCAGTCAACCTCCAGGCAAGATGGAATGCTCCCTTCCAACACTCCGCCAACATGTGCCTTTCTGAACGTTTTCTCTATAGCGCCTTTAAGTGTGAAGTACTCCTAGTACTGAGTTACACTGGAGTGCCTCCTGACAGATGTTCACAAGAACTCTACTTGTATGACAGACAGCTGCAGCCTGCTTTCGGGGACTCTCTACTCCTGAGTCCCGGCTCACTATCCAAGTTGCTGTTGTGCCTCCAAGTCTGCTGCAGAACCATTAGTGTCCATACAACCTCGGGGACCGGTCCCGGCCTTGCACTTACAACTTCTAGGTAGGGTTCTTCCTCTAACTCACATCCTCTCTGTTCCCTTTTACTCCTACGTTCCGTACTTGTCTTTCTTTCTTATGGAAGCTCAGGCTTCAGTTCAATGTCTTTCTCCTTCTTTCCTTTCCCGTGCCTGCAGACCCAGGTCACTGAGGTCTGCTGCAGCACCTCCTTCCTCCATCCCTCTTCCAGGGATCTCCTTTCCTCACTCTACTCTGAGTGACTTCCTCTCTCCATCTCACCCACTGTCTGACTGACCTGTAGTCCAAAACCTTCCCGCTCTTTTATGTATTCTAAACTCCACCCGCCTCCCAGCACGTTTTGTGTTCCAAGCAGGGAGCCACCAAAGGTGCTCTGCTACTCTCTAAGCAAGGAGCCGCAATGTGGCTTTGCTGAACTACTGTGTTGCGTGGGATGCGATTATTGGAGCGTGGTCAGGAGCTTCCAACTTACCTGAATTGTGGAGCACCACCCCTCAGGAGGAGGTGCAGTACCTCTGTGGTGACTGAGCCTCAGGGGCGCCACATATGCCCCGTTAAACACAGCATGTCCACGGGCTGCAAGGCAAACAAAGTTGACAACACAGGAACATACAAAATGTTTGAAATGCTAAACAAACATTTCTTATACTAAACTTCCCAATGTGGGAGGCACTCATTCTTGAACGTTGCAAACAATTCTTAATTAACCATCTAAAATCTTAAGTCAAAAGTACAATTTTCAATACAATGCGTAATTCAAAGTGCTATTGTCTGTTACTCACTATCACTTCAGTATTCTTCATCTTTCCTCTCTTTAGTGCACATTTTCTACTTTCTTTTAACTCTGAGTGACAACCGTGGTGCCTGGTTCATCACCTACATTTTCAATTCTTTATTCTTTATTCAAATCTCTCATCTCTGTATCAAAACATTCCTAATTCTATATAAAAGCCATTTCCTAGTTACCAATACTCTCATAAGGCACATCATTATCAAATACAGTACTTCACATTAAAACTTTCAACAATTCTTGTAAGTGCTGGGACACCGCTCCCAGCGGGGATTTCTTGCAGTGTCCTTTGATTGGAGTCATACTCCAGATGAGGTAGACCTTATCTTCGAAAAGTGTCTATATAAAACCAAGAGAGGGCACCTAAGAGGTGCAACTATTTACAGTTGTGGCCAAAAGTATTGACACCCCTGCAATTCTGTTAAATAATACTCAGTTTCTTCCTGAAAATGATTGCAATCACAAATTCTTTGGTATTATTATCTTCATTTAATTTGTCTTAAATGAAAAAACACAAAAAGAATTGTCCTAAAGCCAAATTGGATATAATTTCACACCAAACATAAAAAAGAGGGTGGACAAAAGTATTGGCACTGTTCAAAAAATCATGTGATGCTTCTCTAATTTGTGTAATTAACAGCACCTGTAACTTACCTGTGGCACCTAACAGGTGTTGGCAATAACTAAATCACACTTGCAGCCAGTTGACATGGATTAAAGTTGACTCAACCTCTGTCCTGTGTCCTTGTAGGTACCACATTGAGCATGGAGAAAAGAAAGAAGACAAAAGAACTGTCTGAGGACTTGAGAAACCAAATTGTGAGGAAGCATGAGCAATCTCAAGGCTACAAGTCCATCTCCAAAGACCTAAATGTTCCTGTGTCTACCGTGCGCAGTGGCATCAAGAAGTTTAAAGCCCATGGCACTGTGGCTAACCTCCCTAGATGTGGACGGAAAAGAAAAATTGACAAGAGATTTCAACGCAAGATTGTGCAGATGTTGGATAAAGAACCTCGACTAACATCCAAACAAGTTCAAGCTGCCCTGCAGTCTGAGGGTACAACAGTGTCAACCCTTACTATCCGTCGGCGTCTGAATGAAAAGGGCCTGTATGGTAGGAGACCCAGGAAGACCCCACTTCCTACCCAGAGACATATAAAAGCCAGGCTGGAGTTTGCCAAAACTTACCTGAAAAAGCCTAAAACGTTTTGGAAGAATGTTCTCTGGTCAGATGGGACAAAAGTAGAGCTTTTTGGGCAAAGGCATCAACATAGAGTTTACAGGAGAAAAAAAGAGGCATTCAAAGAAAAGAACACGGTCCCTACAGTCAAACATGGTGGAGGTTCCCTGATGTTTTGGGGTTGCTTTGCTGCCTCTGGCACTGGACTGCTTGACCGTGTGCATGGAATTATGAAGTCTGAAGACTACCAACAAATTTTGCAGCATAATGTAGGGCCCAGTGTGAGAAAGCTGGGTCTCCCTCAGAGGTCATGGGTCTTCCAGCAGGACAATGACCCAAAACACACTTCGAAAAGCACTAGAAAATGGTTTGAGAGAAAGCACTGGAGACTTCTAAAATGGCCAGCAATGAGTCCAGACTAGTGTTGAGCTTTCCGATACCGCAAGTATCGGGTATCGGCCGATATTAGCTGTATCGGAATTCCGATACTGACTTCCGATACTTTTTTTCATATCGGATACCGGAATCGGAAGTTCCCATAATGCTATCAGCCCGCTCGCTTTGATTCAGCCAATGGGAATCCTCAGAAGTGTCGGCATATCCTGTTAGGCATGTAGGCATGTTAACTATTGGCATGGCTGTGATTGGCTGCTGAATGATGTCATGATGCACTATAAAAGCCTCCGCCGCCGCCATTTCTGGTCACTCTGCTGTGAATTCAGTTAGGGACAGGCTGCTGTTGAAGACTGTGAGGGACAGTTAGAAATAGCGATTCTCAAAACAATATTGTGCTTTACCCAGGCTACATAAACCACCACTGTAGCTTGCTTTTCCCTAGCAGCAGTGTTCACAGCTGTCTGCAAGGGCTGTGTGAGTGCAGCTCACGCTGTGGAGTGGGTCCTTCAGCCACGTCTGGTTGTAGGCTGCCCAGCGTGCCTCACTGCTGCCTCATACATATTTTTCTTTTTGAGCTGCTTACTTTTAAAAAATTCTATCTAGTGTGCTTCCATCCGTATCCATATATGTTGGTTGCAAACACTAGTAGTAGACAGCGGAGCCTTTCTGCAGCCTTTCAGTGCTAGTGCCCACTTAGCTGCACTGTTCACGGCTGTCTGAGAGGTCTCTGTGTGTGAGTGCAGCTCACGCTGAGTAGTGTGTCATGCAGCTACGTCTGGTTGTAGGCCGCTCAGCGTGTCACTGCCTCACACATTTTTCTTTTATTGCAGCTCATTTTTTCATTCTCCCATTAGTGTGCATCCATCCATATCCATCTACATTGGTTGGTTGCAAACACTATATAGGAGTAGATAGAGGAGCCTTTTTTCTGGCTTGCGCCCTTCAGCTGCAGCCAGATTAGTATTACCCAATTTTTTTGGAGCCTCATCTATTGCATTGTAGGTTACCTGCCTGCATTGTAATAGCTCCAAAAAGTTGGTGATACTCTGACTTTCAAATCTTTGGTCACATCCTTTTAGTTTTTTCCCCCTGCCAAAAAAACAACAAAGTTCACCAAACACTACATTTGAAAGTTGTGTAGGCCACATTAGCTCCCATTAAAGTGTAGTCGACACACACACTTCATAAAATTAGTGTTTCTTATACCTGTAACTAGCTGTTCAGGAATAAGCACACTAAGGCCCCCCTTTGTACTTTTCTGCCTATCTTTCTCAGTCTAGCAAGATGAAGAAGGCAGAGAGTAAGAACGTAGCCGTGGGCGTGGAGTTTCAGCAGGGAGAGGACGTGGGGATTCTGCAGGGAGAGGATGTGGGGATTCTGTGCCTGTTGTTGGCACCAGTGAGTCAGCATCCCCCAGTTTTAGCAGGCAACAGTCCTTTACGCGCAGCTTTTTAGGACCTCACCGTACCCCACTGCTGCGGGAGGAACAAATTGAAGCCGTTGTCGGATGGATGGCAGCTAACGCATCGACTCCAATTACTTCCACATCCTCTCAGGGCCAGAGCACCGAAGAGCAACCATCAGTCTCTTCACCACCTGCCAAAGTGCCCAGGCAGTCAGAGAGCCCTGGACAGGAGCCATCACAGTCTCTACTTCTGTTCTTGGAATCTGTTGGTTTGGAAAGAGGGGGCCAGCTAAGCAGCATTCCAGAATGTGAAGAAGAGGGAGTATGCAGTGATGTGCAACTTCTTTGTACCTCTGAATCTGAAGAGGCGGGTGGGCCAGTGCCTATGGTCAGCACACCTCAGTACGCATCAGATGATGACGAGACTCAGTTGCCACTTTCTGGTGCGTACGGTGCTGGCGAGACAACCCAGGAGAAGCAGGTGTTTGAAGAGGGGAGTGTAGATGATGAGGTCCTTGACCCATCATGACGTGAGGAACAGGAAGGTGGTGGGAGCAGCTCGGAGGAAGAGATTCCCCGAACGGCCAAAACCAGAGGGAGAGGGAGGGGGCAGACTTGGTTGCCTGTAGCCTCCACTTCGGCACCCGTTAGGAGCATTCCACTTTCAAAAGACAAAAAGGGCGCTCCCAAGACTTGCAGTGCGTGGTCCTTTTTTGACACAGTTGCAGATGACATTTGCTTTGTCAAATGCAAGCTGTGTCATCAGAGAGTCAAAAGAGGGAAAATTGTCAGCAACCTCAATACCACTAATATGTGGAAACATGTGCGGACCAAGCACGAGCTGGAGTTACACAGACACACTGAAGACGTAGGCCAACGTACAGTACCACCTACCACCTCTTCAGCTCGTATTGGGGCCTCTTCCTCCAGCTTACACACAGCTGGTTCGGCTTCCTCACAGGACCGCCAAGGAAGAACCTCTGGCACTGTTGTCAGGAGACCCTGTGACATTCCACCCACAGCACCATGTTCCAAGTCATCCTCACACTCCCAGGCCACTCAGCAGCCATCGGTAGCACAGGCATGGGAGAAAAGGCGGCCATACTCGGCAAACCATCCCCGAGCACAGGCTCTGAATGCTGGCATTGCCAAACTACTGGCCCTTGAAATGCTGTCATTCAGGCTGGTGGAGACTGACACCTTCCGGGACTTCATGGCATTGGCAGTCCCACAGTACACCGTGCCCAGCCGCTTTTATTTCAGCAGGCGAGCCATCCCTGCCCTGCAGAAACATGTGGAGGCAAACATAAAACATGCGCTACTAAACGCCGTCAGTAGCAAGGTCCACCTGACCACTGATGCGTGGACCAGTAACAATTGGCAGGGACGATACCTTTCCCTCACTGCCCATTGGGTCAATGTTGTGGAGCCGGGTACAGATCTTGAGAGTGGCGCTCTACGTGTTCTGCCAACTCCACGGATTACAGGAATCCAGTCTGTACATATTGACTCCTCCTCCTACTCCAGTTCCTCCGAAACAGCGCAGCTGGAGCCTGTTACGACTGATATGAGCACAGCCGTGGCCAAACGTCAACAGGCCGTACTGAAATTAATTTCATTGGGGAATCAAAGCCACACAGCGCAGGAGCTCTGGAATGCCATCAAGCAGGAGAGCAACGTGTGGTTTGTGCCAGCCGGGCTTGGTAGTGTGTGACAATGGCCGAAATCTGGTGGCAGCTCTTGGCCTAGGCAACCTCACTCACATCCCATGTCTGGCACATGTGCTCAACTTGGTCGTGCAGAGCTTTCTGAGGGAGTATCCGGATCTTGATGCACTGCTGCACAAGGTCCGCATAGAGTGCGCTCACTTGCGTCGTTCCAGCATGGCAAGGTCACGCCTTGCTGCTCTGCAGCGCCGATTACGCCTTCCGGAACATCGCATCATATGTGACCTACCCACCAGGTGGAATTCAACGTTACATATGTTGGAGCGGCTGTGTGAGCAGCAGGCAGCAGTCATGGAGTACCAGCTGCATCAGGCGCAAACAAGTCGCACTGTGCGCCGGTCACACTTCAGCACCACTGAGTGGGCCTCTATGAAGGACATCTGCCTCGTTTTGCGTGCCTTCGATGATTCCACGCGGATGGCGAGTGCAGATGATGCACTGGTCAGCATGACAGTCCCCCTTATCTGCCTGCTTCAAAAAACACTGCAAGCACTAAGGGAGGAGGTTTTGGAAGAGGTGGAGGATGAGGAGTCACAAATGCCATCTGCTTCTGGACAGTCTGCGCTACGTGCTTCCTCACAAAGGCCTAGGCAGGGGACACTTTGTGAGGAGAATGAGGAGGAGTCGAGGGAGGAGGAAGACATCTCTCCACAGGAGGGAGGTACACAAAGCTCTAGTCAGTATGTACAGGGTGGGGTGAGGCAGAGCAGGCAGAGATCACGCCTCAAGCAGGGGACAGCGGTTCTTTGGCAGTTGGGAGTCTGCAGCACATGGTTGACTTCATGCTTCATGGGATGATTTAGCGAATCCTGCTTTGAGCAGGGGGTTGGACCAGATGGCCCAGGAGGTCCCTTCCAACTCTACGATTCTATGATTCTATGATTCTATGATTCTATGCTGCAGTGCCTGAGAAACGACCGCTGCATCGCCCACATTCTCTACACGGCTGATTATTGGGTGTACACCCTCCTAGATCCTCGCTACCGGGACAACTTGCAAACCCTCATACCAACGTTGAACCGGGAGCGTAAACTGCGGGAGTACCAAGACACACTGGTGCAGTCCATCATGTTTTCCATTCCACCCGACAGCAGTGGTGCTAGTGCTTTACAAAGCACCTCTGTGCATCGAGCCAGTGGAGGAAACTCGGCACAAAGAGGGAGCAGAGGCAGCGCCTTAGCACAAGGCAAGACCACTATGGCCCAAATGTGGCAAAGTTTTGTGTGTCCGCCACAATTGTCTACACCATCACTGACGGCTCCAGTCAGCAGGAGGCAACGTTTCCGTCAGATGGTGACAGACTACATGTCTTGCCCTGTGAGTGTACTCCCAGATGGCTCTTCCCCCTTCAAGTTTTGGGTCTCTAAGCTGGATACATGGCCAGAGCTTAGCCAGTATGCATTGGAGGTGCTGGCATGCCCTGCTGCCAGTGTATTATCGGAACGCGTCTTTAGTGCCGCAGGTGGTGTGGTAACAGACCGTCGCACGCGACTTTCTTCCGATAACGTCGACCGGCTTACTTTTCTGAAATGAACAAGGCCTGGATCTCCCCAGAATTTGCCAGTCCTCTTCCCGACTAAATAATTGGTTGGCAACTGTATCCAGGTCTCCTGTTGTGTTCATGTTTCTACCACCTGAACTATAATCCCTGGGCTTCAACACAGCCAGTTGTCAGATGTGTCGTCTGCACAGAGAAAAACACTAGCTCCTCTGTTAGTGGGGTTCAGTAACGCCAGCTGCTCCCCTGCTGTGTGGACGGCAAAGTCTCCTGCTCCATCCACATTCAAACTACTACTGATTTTTAACCCTGCTCCACTTAGGCCTCTGGCTCCACTGTCTCTAGTATTTCCCCTGGCCTCCAACCCCGCCAGTAACAGCTCTTAAGTGGCGTCTGCATAATCCACACTTGTTCCAGTGTTACTTGGCCTCAGTCATGTCAGTTGATCCCCTGATGTGTGTCCGTCAAGGTCTCCTGCTCTGTCCACATTCCCATTACTAGTAGTGTGAATGAGGACAGAGCAGAAGACCTTGCCGGACACACATCAGGGGATCAACACACGGGACTGCACCCAAGTAACACAGGAACAAGTGTGGATTGTGCTGACGCCACTTCAGAGCTGTCACTGGCGGGGTTGGAGGCCAGGGGAAATACTAGAGACAGTGGAGCCGGAGGCCATAGTGGAGTACGGTTACAATCAGTTGTAGTCTACTACCTCTATAAAACGTGCTGCAAGTTGGCCTCAGCCAACTCCATGCCTCATCCTGGGCTCCAACAACACCAGTTGGTGTTCAGAAGTGCCGTCTTCACAGAGAAAAACACACTCGCTCCTGCGTCTGTGGGGTTCAGTAATGCCAGCTGTTCCCCTGCTGTGTAGACGGCAAAGTCTCCTGCTGCCTCCACATACCAACACCATCAGGCCTCAGCCTGCTCCATGCCTCATCCTGGGCTCCAACAACGCCAGTTGGTGTTCAGAAGTGCCGTCTTCACAGAGAAAAACACACTCACTACTGTGTCTGTGGGGTTCAGTAATGCCAGCTGTTCCCCTGCTGTGTAGACTGCAATGTTTCCTGCTCCATCCACATGCAAACTACTACAGATTTGTAACTTTGGTCAACTTAGGCCTCTGGCTCCACTGTCTCTAGTATTTCCCCTGGCCAACAACCACGCCAGTTACAGCTGTGAAGTGGTGTCTGCACAATCCACACTTGTTCCTGAGTTACTGTGGCTCAGTCCCGTCAGTTGATCCCCCGATGTGTGTCCGGCAAGGTCTCCTGCTCTATCCACATTCACATTACTAGTGGTGTGAATGAGGACTGAGCAGGAGAGCTTGCCAGACACACATCAGGGGATCAACAGACGGGACTGAGCCACAGTAACTCAGGAACAAGTGTGGATTGTGCAGACACCACTTCACAGCTGTAACTGGCGTGGTTGTTGGCCAGGGGAAATACTAGAGACAGTGGAGCCGGAGGCCATAGTGGAGCACGGTGACAACCAGTAGTAGTCTACAACCTCTATAAAACCAGCTGCAAGTTGTCCTCCTCCTGCTGCATGCTTCATCCTGGGCTACAACACAGCCAGTTGTATCCTGGAAGTGCCGTCCGCACAGACTGAAACACTCGCTCCTGTGTCAGTGGGGTTCAGTAACGCCAGCTGTTCCCCTGCTGTGTGGACAGCAAAGTCTCCTGCTGCCTCCAAACTCACACTACAACACTTTTTCTCCTCGCTCCAAGTAGGCCTCAGCCTGCTCGGAGCATTGATCCTGGGCTACAACACAGCCAGTTGTAGCCTGGAAGTGCCGTCCGCACAGATAGAAACACTCGCTCCTGTGTCTGTGGGGTTCAGTAACGCCAGCTGCTCCCCCTGCTGTGTGGACGGCAAAGTCTCCTGCTCCATCCACATTCAAACTACTACTGATTTTTAACCCTGCTCCACTTAGGCCTCTGGCTCCACTGTCTCTAGTATTTCCCCTGCCCTCCAACATTCCCATTACTAGTAGTGTGAATGAGGACAGAGCAGAAGACGTTGCCGGACACACATCGGGGGATCAACTGACGGGACAGAGGCCAAGTAACACAGTAACAAGTGTGGATTGTGCTGACGCCACTTCAGAGCTGTCACTGGCGGGGTAGGAGGCCAGGGGAAATACTAGAGACAGTGGAGCCAGAGGCCTAAGTGGAGCACGGTTACAATCAGTAGTAGTCTACAACCTCTATAAAACGTGCTTCAAGTTGGCCTCAGCCAACTCCATGCCTCATCCTGGGCTCCAACAATGCCAGTTGGTGTTCAGAAGTGCCATCTTAACAGAGAAACACACACTAGCTCCTGTGTTAGTGGGGTTCAGTAACGCCAGCTGTTCCCCTGCTGTGCGGATGGCAAAGTCTCCTGCTGCCTCCAACATCACACTACATGTTATTTTCCACTTGCTCCAAGTAGACCTCAGCCTGCTCGGAGCATTGATCCTGGGCTTCAACACAGCCAATTGTAGCTTGGAAGTGCCGTCCACACAGATAGAAACACTCGCTCCTGTGTCTGTGGGGTTCAGTAACGCCAGCTGTTCCCCTGCTGTGCGGATGGCAAAGTCTCCTGCTGCCTCCAACATCACACTACTACTGACTTTTAACCGTGGTCTACTTAGGCCTCTGGCTGTACTGTCTCTAGTATTTCCCCTGGCCTCCAACCCCGCCAGTCGCTGCTCTGATGTGCCATCTGCACAATCCACACTTGTTCCTGTGTTACTGGGGCTCAGTCACGTCAGTTGATCCCCTGATGTGTGTCCGGCAATGTCTCCTGCTCTGTCCCCATTCCCATTAATAGTTGTGGGAATGTGGACAGAGCAAGACACCTTGCCGGACACACATCAGGGGATCAACTGACGTGACTGAGCCCCAGTAACTCAGGAACAAGTGTGGATTGTGCAGACAACTCTGCAGAGCAGCAACTGCCATGGTTGGAGGCCAGGGGAAATACTAGAGACAGTAGAGCCAGAGGCCAAAGTGGAGCACGGTTACAATCAGTAGTTGTGTACAACCAATATAAAACTCGCTCCAAGTTGGCCTCAGCCTGCTGCATGATTGACCCCTGGGCTTCAACATGGCATGTTGCTGCTCAGAAGTGTGTTTGCCATGGGTATTCCCTCCTGCCCAGCCGGGTTCCAGCACCGTCAGCTGTTTCTCGGCAGAGCCTTTGGCCTAGGTGCCTCCTTCTTGGTATCCGAGTTCCAGCAACGTCTGCTGGTCCTTGGTAGTGCTTTTTAGCACAGGTACCTCCTGCTTAGAAACCGTGTTCCAGCACCGTCAGCTGGTCCACGGTTGTGCCATTGGCTCTTGTTCCTTTTGCTGCCCCTCCGGGTTCCAGCACCATCTGCTGGTTCTCGGTAGTTCCATTGACTCTTGTATCTAATACTACCCATCCGGGTTCCAGCACCGTCAGCTGGTTCTCGGAAGTGTCTTTGGCACGGGTACTCCCTCCTGCCCAGCCTGGTTCCAGCATGCCTGCTGTTTCCGGGTAGTGTCAACGTCACTTTGCCACTGATACGTTGTCCTGTCGTGTGGCGGTCGGGTTAGCCGAGTCTATGGTGCCTGCAGTTTCAGTGCTTCCTATGTGGGCTGCGGGTTCTGGTAACAAAGGCTGGTTCCATAGTGCCAATAGGACAAGCACTCCCTGTAGGACTGTGGGTTTCGGTAACTGCGGCCTGCTCGCGGCCTTGCAACTTTGTTTTTCATGGGTACCTTCTGCTACCCATCCGGGTTCCAGCACCGTCAGCTGGTTCTCGGCAGTGCCTTTGGCTGAGGTGACTCCTTGTCGGTATCCGAGTTCAAGCAACGTCTGCTGGTCCTTGGTAGTGCTTTTTAGCACAGGTACCTCCTGCTTAGAAACCGTGTTCCAGCACTGTCAGCTGGTTCTCGGCAGTGTCTTTGGCACGGGTACTCCCTCCTGCCCAGCCTGGTTACAGCACGCCTGCTGTTTCCGGGTAGTGTCAACGTCACTTTGCCACTGATACGTTGTCCTGTCGTGTTGCGGTCGGGTTAGTCGAGTCTATGGTGCCTGCAGTTTCAGTGCTTCCTATGTGGGCTGCGGGTTCTGGTAACAAAGGCTGGTTCCATAGTTCCTATAGGACAAGCACTCCCTGTAGGACTGTGGGTTTCGGTAACTGTGGCCGGCTCGCGGCCTTGCAACTTTGTTTTTCATGGGTACCTTCTGCTACCCATCTGGGTTCCTGCACCGTCAGCTGTTTCTCGGCAGAGCCTTTGGCCTAGATGCCTCCTTCTTGGTATCCGAGTTCCAGCAACGTCTGCTGGTCCTTGGTAGTGCTTTTTAGCACAGGTACCTCCTGCTTAGAAACCGTGTTCCAGCACCATCAGCTGGTCCACGGTTGTGCCATTGGCTCTTGTTCCTTTTGCTGCCCCTCCGGGTTCCAGCACCGTCAGCTGGTTCTCGGCAGTGTCTTTGGCACGGGTACTCCCTCCTGCCCAGCCTGGTTCCAGCACGCCTGCTGTTTCCGGGTAGTGTCAACGTCACTTTGCCACTGATACGTTGTCCTGTCGTGTTGCGGTCGGGTTAGCCGAGTCTATGGTGCCTGCAGTTTCAGTGCTTCCTATGTGGGCTGCGGGTTCTGGTAACAAAGGCTGGTTCCATAGTGCCAGTAGGACAAGCACTCCCTGTAGGACTGTGGGTTTCGGTAACTGAGGCCTGCTCGCGGACGCGACACTTTGTTAATCATGGGTACCTTCTGCTACCCATCCGGGTTCCAGCAACGTCAGCTGGTTCCCGGCAGAGCCTTTGGCCTAGGTGCCTCCTTGTCGGTATCCGAGTTCCACCAACGTCTGCTGGTCCTTGGTAGTGCTTTGGAGCACAGGTACCTCCTGCTTAGTAACCATGTTCCAGCACCATCAGCTAGTCCACGGTTGTGCCATTGGCTCTTGTTCCTTCTGCTGCCCCTCCGGGTTACAGCACCGTCAGCTGGTTCTCGGTAGTTCCATTGACTCTTGTAGCTAATGCTACCCATCCGGGTTCCAGCACCGTCAGCTGGTTCTCGGAAGTGTCTTTGGCACGGGCACTTCCTCCTGCCCAGCCTGGTTCCAGCACGCCTGCTGTTTCTGGGTAGTGTCAACGTCACTTTGCCACCAATACATTGTCCTGTCGTGTTGCGGTCGGGTTAGCCGAGTCTATGGTGCCTGCAGTTTCGGTGCTTCCTATGTGGGCTGCGGGTTCTGGTAATAAAGGCTGGTTCCGTAGTGCCAATAGGACAAGCAACAAGCACCCCCTGTAGGACTGTGGGTTTCGGTAACTGCGGCCGGCTCACGGCCTTGCAACTTTGTTTTTTTCCTGGGTACCTTCTGCTACCCATCCGGGTTCCAGCACCATCAGCTGTTTCTCGGCAGAGCCTTTGGCCTAGGTGCCTCCTTCATGGTGTCCGAGTTCCATCAACGTCAGCTGGTCCTTGGTAATGCTTTGGAGCACAGGTACCTCCTGCTTAGTAACCGTGTTCCAGCAACGTCAGCTGGTCCACGGTTGTGCCATTGGCTCTTGTTCATTCTGCCGCCCCTCCGGGTTCCAGTACCATCAGCTGGTTCTTGGCAGTTCCTCAGCCTTCTTGTACCTTCTGCTACTTTTCCAAGTTCAAGCTTGTGGCAATGGTTTTTGATTCTCACTCTGGATCTCCCTGACAATGACCCTGAAGACGACGACCCTGAAGACCACATAGAAGAATACCTAAAAGATGACCCTGAAGAAGATGACCAAGAGGACAAAGAACAGGAAGACAACCACCAAGATGCAGAACAACAAGAGACAGAAGACCAAGAAGCATAAAAACCAAAAGCTGAAGAACATGAAGCATAAGACGAAAAATCAGAGCTAATGATATTATCTAATTTATAAGCAGAAGAAGACTAAGCGGTTTATGGGGGTGAGTCCGTTCCTCCTCGTGGTGCCCCTGGAAAAGGCCTGCTGCTGCAGGCCAAACTGAACGCGGACAAATCCTGTTGTAAATCTGTTGTCACAGGCTGAACGGAAGGTGTAATCTTCAAACTTTTATAGATAACAACTACAGGAATGCCTGTCACAAATAAGAATATGATGAAGAAGAATAGGAAGAAGATGAAGAAGTAGAATATGAAGAAGAATAAAAGAAGAAGAATAAAAGAAGAATAAAAGCAGAAGAATAAAAGAAGAAGAAGCAGATACTGCTGCTGCTGAAGATGATGAAGGAGAAAGTGTGGGAGAAGTAAAAAAGTAGGTGAAGAGCATGGAAGTAGGGAAACATACATGTCTGACAAAAAATTAAAGACTTTAACATAGTTAATATCTTTGTAACTACGAACGTCTTTAAAAAAAAAAAAAATCCTGCTATTCTATTTGATTGGGCTAAAGCTCTATGGCTTTAATGTCTCCTCCACCTCCCCCAATACATTCTACATTATTATTAGTTGTTTTTCTCCATGTAGAATTAACCGACAGGGAAAGAAAGGTTTTTTTTAATTCTGATATTTCTGTTCCATTGACTTGAATGGGACTTCCGGGATCGGAATCGGCGATACTCGATACTTTTTTTTAGATCGGCCGATCCATTCCGATCCGATATTTTTCAGTATCGGGTGGTATCGCTCAACACTAGTCCAGACCTGAATCCCATAGAACACCTGTGGAGAGATCTAAAAATGGCAGTTTGGAGAAGGCACCCTTCTAATATCAGGGACCTGGAGCAGTTTGCCAAAGAAGAATGGTCTAAAATTCCAGCAGAGCATTGTAAGAAACTCATTGATGGTTACCGGAAGCGGTTGGTCGCAGTTATTTTGGCTAAAGGTTGTGCAACCAAGTATTAGGCTGAGGGTGCCAATACTTTTGTCTGGCCCATTTTTGGAGTTTTGTGTGAAATGATCAATGTTTTGCTTTTTGCTTCATTCTCTTTTGTGTTTTTTCATTTAAGACAAATTAAATGAAGATAATAATACCAAAGAATTTGTGTTTGCAATCATTTTCAGGAAGAAACTGAGTATTATCTGACAGAATTGCAGGGGTGTCAATACTTTTGGCCACAACTGTACAATAGCAGTTCTGGACCATTCAGCGTTCATGATCTCTATATTTCAAATGGAAAGGCTGCCAACAAAATAGGGCAACACTGGAAAACCAAAACTAAAACATAATAGAAAACAAAGCACAACTGTGCAAATACCCTCCTGGGCAACGAGAGTTATTTCTAGTAGCATATTGTCTAATGGTTGTTCCCTCCTGGGGTTCTGGAAGCTGATGACTGGGAACTGCTACCTGATAAGATACTTTGGGTGTCTTCATCCTGCTGCTGGTTGTTTGCTAAGTGCATGTACTCTGCCTCCCAAAGGGAGAGATAGGGACTGGTCGGGGTAATTGAAAGGGCCATGGAAATGTCAACTGCCTGCGGGGACGGCATATCCGCTACCACCGATGGTACTGTTGCTGCTGTCAGTGATTCAGCCGGGGTTGACGATGCTACCTCGGAATCTAATTCTTCGGTGTCCATCGGAACCTCAGCCAGCGGCACTGCGGTCGGGGATCGCCGGCGGAGGTCAATTGGGCCATTCCTATTCATGGGTTCTGCTCCCAAAACCAGGGTCAGACCTGGAGCGGTAATCATACCTGGCGCTCCCAGCCTCGGTTCCGGCCCCGGTACCTGGTGGTGGACGGTGGCAGCCGCAACTCCTGGAGTTGTTGATGGGGTGGACCGCAGCTGAATTCGGGCAGGGGCAAGACCGGTCTCCCCCGGGGTCGTCGGCGGAGGCCGGTGCAACCACGCCCGGTCCAGAAGGGGATGCGGTCCCGGGCCTCTGTTCTGCTCCAAAGCCCTCATATATCTCCTCCAGATGGGGCTCACCCAATGGCAATATCGGTTGTAAGGTGGTGGCGGGCGCTGCAGAGGATGTATCAGCGGTCGCAGCCTCCGAAGGGGAGGTCTGGGGGCTAGTGACTTCTCCCGCTCTTCTCACTTCTTTTCTCTTTCGATCATGGCGTTCTCGCGTTCTTCTTCCTGCCTCGGCCCTTTTCCCGCCACTGGCTTCTGCCTCTCCTTCTTGGGGCGGCATCTTCTTCCAGCGCCTCCATACCAAGCCAGTATATGAACCCCTCAGGGGGTGGGCCATGTTGCTGTCACATAGTAATTCAGGCAGGGGAGGCCCATTTGCAGTCTTTTACTAGAAACTTCCATATCGTCACACCCTTCTCCACACCAGCGGCCATTTTTAATGTCCATTTTACAGTCTATTAAATTGGGTCTTCTGCACATTCTCGAAAGTTTTAAGTCCAGCAAATCTTAGGCACACAGAACCCGATGGCATCGGGTCTCGTCATCCTGTTCGCGATGCCAAGTTTGGGTCGCCCTCCTAGGGCCATGGGGTACTTGATACCAGGCCGGTGTCAGCGGGATGTGTCACAGTAGCGGTGACCCGGACCGTGGCCCTGTGCACCCAATTAATGGGGGGAATTGTAATGGTGCTTTACAGTTAATGGAATAGTTCATGATGCCACCTATGGTGTTCAGCAAGTGAGGTGTTAGGCCGACACTGCATGCAGATCCTCTGGGACTGATGGTGTGTTGCAGCCAAGATGGTGAAGCTCCCCACAGGTGGAGCTGTAGTCCCAGGGCAGTGTAGATGTGGAATTAGAGGAGAGGCACAAGCGGTGTAGAAGCTGGTACCCAGATCTAGCAGTGCTGGGTGCGTTGGCGCGAGAATGAATTGAGGACACCAGGGCTTGTAGTTCCAAAGCTTTACTCACAGTCTGTAGTACACACAGGTGCCTGCCTCCGTGCTGTGTCCTCCGGGTCAGGGACTCAATCAACCTCCAGGCCAGATGGAATGCTACCTTCCAACACTCCGCCAACATGTGCCTTTCTGAACGTCTCTTATAGCACCTTTAAGTGTGAAGTACTCCTAGTACTGAGTTACACTGGAGTGCCTCCTGACAGATGTTCACAAGAGCTCTACTTGTACGGCAGACAGCTGCAGCCTGCTTCGGGGACTCTATACTCCTGAGTCCTGGCTCACTATCCAAGTTGCTGTTGTGCCCCCAAGTCTTAGATGGAAGTAGTGCACTTACAGCCCACTACTCCACCGGTATCTGCTGCAGAACCATTAGTGTCCATACAACCTCGGGGACCAGGCCCCGGCCTTGTGCTTAGAACTTCTAGGCAGGGTTCTTCCTCTAACCCACATCCTCTCTGTTCCCTTTTACTCCTACGTTCCATACTTGTCTTTCTTTCTTATGGAAGCTCAGGTGTTATGAATGGGTAGCCGAGGGGGAAATAAAAAAAAACACAAGCTAAGTCTCAGAAAACCAAAGAGGTTGGTAACTATGCAGACTGCAGACCCCTGATCCTAATACGCAACTAGCAGCAGTCGTGGAGCGCTCCTATGGTGGTCCTAGACGCCTCGTCACAACCGGAGAGCTAAATAAGCCTAAAGCAGGAAAAGAGGAAAACTAACTGCCCCATAGCAGACCCCAAAGGAAAGACAGCCCCCCACATGTATTGACGGTGAAACAAGATGAAAACACAAACAAAGTCAGGAAAATAGGCAGAGCAAATGATGGGGCCAAACTAACTAGAAAGGACAGGAAAGGAAAGCCACTGTCTGCAATCTGCCAAAAACCCTACCAAAAATAATGTCCAACACAACTGATAGCAAAATTAACCCTGAAGTCACTAGACATCTCCCACTATATCAGCACTCTGAAATATTCTGAGACAGAGCAAAAAGAGGCCAATCTAATAAGGGACAAAAATAGGCAAATTGGCAAATACAGATAAGTAAGAGTGGAAATTCAGCACAGCCCAGCCGGGCTGGCTGACCACACAAAAAACTGAATTGACCAACAAGAGCAAGTGTGAACATTAGCAAAAACAAACTTAACTTGAGAAGACTGGAACAGAGCTGAGTCCAAGACCTGAGAGGCAGACTGAATCACCAGTACCAGGATAGGGCGTCGACTGTCTTATATCCAGTCTGATACTCCAGAGATCCAATCGTTATCTTCCTCACCAGGTGGCAGATCACTACCAATTAAACCAACCTCACTACCTCCTGTCACCACCAGAGGGAGAATGGAAGGAGAACTCTCAACTGGTGGAGCAGAAAATGAGCTCATTACAGTACCCCTCCTTGAGGAGGGGTCACCGAACGCTCATCCATGCCACCAGGCCATTCAGGATGGGCCCGGTGAAAAGCACGAACCAATTTATTGGCATGAATATCAGAGGCAGCAGAGACCCAAGAATTATCCTCCTGGCCATAACCCTTCCATTTGACCAAATACTGGAGTCTCCGTCTAACCAAACGAGAATCCAATATTTTCTCTACCTCATATTCCATATTTCCTTTAACCAATACAGGATCAGGAGGTGCCACCACGGGAACTACTGGCTCAACAAACCTCTTCAACAGTGATTTGTGAAATACGTTATGATTTTGAACGTAACTGGAAGAGCCAATCGAAAAGAAACAGGATTAAGAATCTCCAAAATCCTATAAGGTCCAATAAGTCTTGGCTTAAATTTTGGAGATGCAACCTTCATAGGAATATTCTTAGACGACAACCAAACCATATCACCCACTTTAAACCGGGGACCAATGGTCCTATGCCGGTTGGAAAAACGCTGGGCCTTTTCCTGAGAGAGTGACAATTTATCCACCACTTGGTCCCATATCTGCTGCATTCTCACAACCACAGTGTCCACACCTGGGCAGGATGAAGATTCCACTTGCCCTGAAGAGAATCGAGGATGAAACCCAAAATTACAGAAAAAGGGTGACATCAAAGTGGCAGAACTAGCTCTTTTGTTCAGCGCAAATTCGGCCAAGGGCAAAAATGAAACCCAATCATCTTGATCAGCAGATATAAAACATCTTAAATAAGACTCCAGGGTCTGGTTTGATCTCTCAGTCTGCCCATTGGTCTGGGGATGAAACGCGGAGGAGAAGGATAACTGAATTCCCAGATTGGAACAAAAGGCTTTCCAAAATCTGGAAACAAACTGGACCCCTCTATCGGACACAATGTTCTCAGGAATCCCGTGTAACCGAACCACCTGTTGTGAAAACAAGGGCACCAACTCAGTGGAAGATGGCAACTTTGGGAGTGGTACAAGATGGACCATCTTCGAAAATCTATCACAAATTATCCAGATAACAGTCATTCTCTGAGAGACAGGAAGATCAGAAATAAAATCCATTGAGATATGGGTCCATGGCCTCTTGGGTACCAGCAGGGGCATCAGCAACCCACTAGAACGAGAACAGGGTTTAGACTGAGAACAAGTCCCACAAGACTGTACAAAATTCCTGACATCACGAGATAAGGCAGGCCACCAAAACGACCGACTCACCAAATCTCTGGTACCAAGAATACCTGGATGACCAGCCAATGCGGAGCAATGGACTTCAGACATCACTCTCTTTCTCCACTGGTCAGGAACATACAATCTTCCCATAGGGAAACGTTCAGGTTTATCCTCCTGAAATTCCTCTAGGGCGCGTCTCAAATCGGGCGAAATGGCAGAAAGAACTACCCCCTCACCTAGGATAGTAGTAGGCTCGGTCACATTAAGAGAATCAGCAAAGAAACTCCTAGAAAGGGCGTCTGCCTTAACATTCTTAATGCCCGGAAGAAAAGAGACCACAAAATTAAAACGCATGAAAAACAAGGCCCATCTAGCCTGTCTAGGATTCAAGCGTTTGGCCGACTCCAGATAAGTCAGATTCTTGTGATCGGTGAGGACCACAAATTGATGTCTAGCTCCCTCCAACCAATGTCTCCACTCCTCAAATGCCCAATTCATGGCAAACAATTCACGATTCCCCACGTCATAGTAGCGTTCAGATGGGGAGAACTTTCGAGAAAAGAAGGCACAGGGATTCATCTTAGAAGTTACAGGGTCTTTTTGGGACAAAACAGCTCCTCCACCAATCTCAGAAGCGTCTACCTCCACTTGAAATGGAAGTGAGACATCAGCTTGCCGTAAAACTGGAGCTGAAGTAAATCTCCGCTTAAGCTCCTGAAATGCTGAAACAGCCTCAGGAGACCAATTCAGCACATCAGCGCCCTTCTTGGTCAGATCAGTCAGTGGTTTGACAATACTAGAAAAATTATCTATAAATTTCCGATAGAAATTAGCAAAACCCAAAAACTTCTGAAGAGCCTTCAAAGAAGTAGGCTGAACCCAATCATAAATGGCCTGTACCGTGGCCAGGTCCATTTCAATAGTCGATGGAGATAAGATAAATCCCAAAAATGAAATCCTCTGTACACCAAAGAGACATTTCGATCCCTTAACAAACAGGGAACTCTCCCTCAAAATCCGGTACACAGTCCGGACATGTTCCACATGGGAATGCCAATCACTAGAAAAGATCAAAATATCATCCAGATAGATGATCAAAAACTTATCCACAAAGTCTCAGAAAATATCATTCATAAATGACTGGAAGACAGAAGGGGCATTAGTGAGCCCAAAAGGCATCACCAGGTACTCAAAATGTCCCTCCGGAGTATTAAACGCCGTCTTCCATTCATCCCCATGCTTGATGCGAATAAGATTATACTCCCCCCTGAGGTCAAGCTTAGTAAACCAGCAAGCACCTTTAACTCTGGAGAATAAATCAGACATCAGAGGTAACAGGTACTGATATTTAACCGTCATCTTGTTAAGGGAACGATAATCAATACACGGTCTTAATGAACCATCTTTCTTGGCCACAAAAAACCCCCAGCACCTAAAGGTGACGAGGATGGTCTAATATGACCCTTCTCCAACGACTCCTTAATATAGGATCGCATAGCATCATGTTCGGGTACAGATAAGTTGAAAAGCCGACCCTTCGGAAATTTACACCCAGGCATCAACTCAATTGCACAGTCATAACTCCTATGAGGAGGCAAAGATGCAGACTTACTCTCACTAAATACATCAGAGAATTCAGCCAGATAATCAGGAACATCATGAGACTGAGGAGAGGTGGAGAAAACAGGAGCGTCCCTAAGAACACACTGACAGCCCCAACTCACCACAGACACAGATCTCCAATCCAAAACTGGGTTATGAGTTTGCAACCAGGGGAACCCCAGAACAATAGTATCATGTAAGTTATGCAGCAGCAAATTTTACAATTTTCTTGGTGGTCTGGGGCAACTCGCATTGTCACCTGGGTCCAAAACTGAGGTTTATTCTCCGCCAAAGGAGTAGCATCAATACCCCTCAAAGGAATAGGCATCTGCAGAGGTGTCATGGACAAACCACAACGTTTAGCAAAGTCCAAATCCATCAGATTCAGAGCTGCTCCTGAATCCACAAAAGCCTTAGTGGAAAACGTGGACAAGGAGCAGATCAAAGTAATTGCCAAAAGGAACTTAGGTTGTATACTGCCCACAGCAAATGTGTGTGCAAAACGTTTCTCTCGTTTAGGGCAGACAGAAATAGTATGACAGGTGTCTCCACAGAAAAAACACAGCTTATTATGCCTTCTAAACTCCTGACGTTGCGCCCTAGACAAAACCCCATCACATTGCATAGGTTCTGACATTTGTTCAAAAGGTGGCAGCGCCTCCCGTGTAGTTTTACGTTCACGTAAATGCTGATCAACTTGAATGGCTAATGACATAGAATCATCCAGACCAGAGGGAACAGGAAATCCCACCATAACATCTTTTACGGTCTCTGATAAACCTTTCCAAAAGAGGGCTGCCAATGCACTATTATTCCATGTAGTAAGGACCGCCCACTTTCGGAATTTTTGACAGTATAACTCTGCAGGATCCTGACCCTGGTTTAATACCAACCGGGTTTTCTCAGTATGATCAACGGCATTAGGTTCATCATACAACAACCCCAAGGCCTGAAAAAAAGCATCCACATTAGTCAGAATAGGATTTTCAGGTGTCAGAGAAAATGCCCAATCCTGGGGATCTATTGCAAAAAAAGGGGGAGACAAAAAAGCGCAATAGGGTCTTATCCACGTTACAAAAGACAGTATATCATGAAATATGCTCACCTGGTTAGGATGAGATAAGAGCGTGTAGGTAGCGGCTGCTGCAGATCCACAGGTCTTCAGTGACCAAAGAAATGATGAATCCAAAGGGAGTTTGTAGCTATATTCCGCGCTGCCGCTTTAGACAAATTCCAGGAGAATGCTGTATGATTGCAGTGGTTTTATTCTACGCGTTTCAGGGGTCTCATGCCCCCTTCATCAGGAAATACCACTCCTCTCTGAGTGACTTCCTCTCTCCGTCTCACCCACTGTCTGACTGACCTGTAATCCTAAACCTTCCCACTCTTTTATGTATTCTAAACTCCACCCGCCTTCCAGCACGTTTTGTGTTCCAAGCAGAGAGCCACCAAAGGTGCTCTGCTACTCTCTAAGCAAGGAGCCGCAATGTGGCTTTGCTGAACTACTGTGCTGTGTGGGATGCGAGTGTTGGAACGTGGTCCGGAGCCTCCTACTTACCTGGATGGTGGGGCACCACACCTCAGGAGGAGGTGCAGTACCTCTGTGGCGACTGAGCCTCAGGGGCACCACAGTAGCACAGGCAGGGAGGTGGGACAGGCAGGACGTAGCACAGGCAGAGAGATGGGACAGGCAGGCTGGGAAGAAGCACAGGCAGGGAGATGGGACAGACAGAGAGATGGGACAGGCAGGCTGGGAGGTAGCACAGGGAGAGAGATCGGACAGGCAGGGAGATGGGACAGGCAGGCTTGGAGATGGCACAGGCAGGAAGATGGGACAGGCTGACTGGGCGGTAGCACAGGCAGAGAGATGGGACAGGCAGGAGGTAGAACAGGCAGGCTGGGTGGTAGCACAGGCAGGGAGATGGGACAGGCAGGCTGGGAGGTGGCACAGGCAGTGAGATGGAACAGGCAGGCTGGGAGGTAGCACAGGCAGAGAGATGGGACAGGCAAGAGGTAGCACAGACAGGGAGATGGGACAGGCAGGCTGGGAGGTAGCACAGGCAGGGAGGTGGGACAGGCAGGCTGGTTGGTAGCACAGGCAGGGAGATGGGACAGACAGGTAGATGGGATAGGCAGGCTGGGAGGTAGCACAGGCAGAGAGATGGGACAGGCAGGGAGATGGGACATGCAGGCTGGGAGGTAGCACAGGCAGGGGGATGGGACAGGCAGGCTGGGAGGTAGCACAGGCAGAGAGATGGGACAGGCAGGAGGTAGCACAGGCAGGGAGGTGGGACAGGCAGGCTGGAAGGTAGCACATGCAGGGAGATGGGACAGACAGGGAGATGGGAAATGCAGGCTGGAAGGTAGCTCAGGCAGGGAGATGGGACAGGCAGGGAGGTGGGACAGGCAGGCTGGAAGGTAGCACATGCAGGGAGATGGGACAGACAGGGAGATGGGAAATGCAGGCTGGGAAGTAGCTCAGGCAGGGAGATGGGACAGGCAGGCTGGGAGGTAGCACAGGCAGAGAGATGGGACAGGTAGGAGGTAGCACAGGCAAGGAGATGGGACAGGCAGGCTGGGAGGTAGCACAAGCAGGGAGGTGGGACAGGCAGGCTGGGTGGTAGCACAGGCAGGGAGATGGGACAGACAGGGAGATGAGACAGGCAGGCTGGGAGGTAGCACAGGCAGAGAGATGGGACAGGCAGGGTGGAAGGTAGCACATTCAGGGAGATGGGACAGACAGGGAGATGGGAAATGCAGGCTGGGAAGTAGCTCAGGCAGGGAGATGGGACAGGCAGGCTGGGAGGAAGCACAGGCAGAGAGATGGGACAGGCAGGAGGTAGCACGGGCAAGGAGATGGGACAGGCAGGCTGGGAGGTAGCACAAGCAGGGAGGTGGGACAGGCAGGCTGGGTGGTAGCACAGGCAGGGAGATGTGACAGACAGGGAGATGAGACAGGCAGGCTGGGAGGTAGCACAGGCAGAGAGATGGGACAGGCAGGGAGATGGGACATGCAGGCTGGGAGGTAGCACAGGCAGGGGGATGGGACAGGCAGGCTGGGAGGTAGCACAGACAGGGAGATGAGACAGGCAGGCTGGGAGGTAGCACAGGCAGAGATGGGACAGGCAGGGAGATGCGACATGCAGGCTGGGAGGTAGCACAGGCAGGGGGATGGGACAGGCAGGCTGGGAGGTAGCACAGGCAGGGAGATGGGACAGGCAGGCTAGGAGGTAGCACGGGCAGGGAGATGGGACAGGCAGGCTGGAAGGTGGCACAGGCAGGGAGATGGGACAGGCAGGCTGGGAGGTAGCACAGGCAGGGAGATGGGACAGGCAGGTTGGGAGGTAGCACAGGCAGGGAGAGGTGGGTCAGGCAGGCTTGTAGGTAGCACAGGCAGGGAGATGAGACAGGCAGGCTTGTAGGTAGCACAGGCAGGGAGATGGGACAGATAGGTAGATGGGACAGGCAGGCTGGGAGGTAGCACAGGCAGAGAGATGGGACAGGCAGGGAGATGGGACATGCAGGCTGGGAGGTAGCACAGGCAGGGAGATGGGACAGGCAGGCTAGGAGGTAGCACAGGCAGGGAGATGGGACAGGCAGGCTGGGAGGTGGCACAGGCAGGGAGATGGGACAGGCAGGCTGGGAGGTAGCACAGGCAGAGAGATGGGACAGGCAGGAGGTAGCACAGGCAGGGAGATGGGACAGGCAGGCTGGGAGGTGGCAAGGCAGGGAGATGGGACAGGCAGGCTGGGAGGTAGCACAGGCAGAGAGATGGGACAGGCAGGCTGGAAGGTAGCACATGCAGGGAGATGGGACAGACAGGGAGATGGGAAATGCAGGCTGGAAGGTAGCTCAGGCAGGGAGATGGGACAGGCAGGCTGGGAGGTAGCACAGGCAGGGAGGTGGGACAGGCAGGCTGGAAGGTTGCATATGCAGGGAGATGGGACAGACAGGGAAATGGGAAATGCAGGCTGGGAAGTAGCTCAGGCAGGGAGATGGGACAGGCAGGCTGGGTGGTAGCACAGGCAGAGAGATAGGACAGGCAGGAGGTAGCACAGGCAAGGAGATGGGACAGGCAGGCTGGGAGGTAGCACAGGCAGGGAGGTGGGACAGGCAGACTGGGTGGTAGCACAGGCAGGGAGATGGGACAGTCAGGGAGATGAGACAGGCAGGCTGGGAGGTAGCACTGGCAGAGCAATGGGACAGGCAGGGAGATGGGACATGCAGGCTGGGAGGTAGCACAGGCAGGGGGATGGGACAGGCAGGCTGGGAGGTAGCACAGGCAGGGAGATGGGACAGGCAGGCTGGGAGGTGGCACAGGCAGGGAGATGGGACAGGCAAGCTGGGAGGTAGCACAGGCAGGGAGGTAGGACAGGCAGGCTTGTAGGTAGCACAGGCAGGGAGATGGGACAGAAAGGTAGATGGGACAGGCAGGCTGGGAGGTAGCACAGGCAGAGAGATGGGACAGGCAGGGAGATGGGGCATGCAGGCTTGGAGGTAGCACAGGCAGGGAGATGGGACAGGCAGGCTAGGAAGTAGCACAGGCAGGGAGATGGGACAGGCAGGCTGGGAGGTAGCACAGGCAGGGAGGTGGGACAGGCAGGCTGGGTGGTAGCACAGGCAGGGAGATGGGACAGTCAGGGAGATGAAACAGGCAGGCTGGGAGGTAGCACTGGCAGAGCAATTGGACAGGCAGGGAGATGGGACATGCAGGCTGGGAGGTAGCACAGGCAGGGGGATGGGACAGGCAGGCTGGGAGGTAGCACAGGCAGGGAGATGGGACAGGCAGGCTAGGAGGTAGCACAGGCAGGGAGATGGGACAGGCAGGCTGGGAGGTGGCACAGGCAGGGAGATGGGACAGGCAGGCTGGGAGGTAGCACAGGCAGGGAGATGGGACAGGCAAGCTGGGAGGTAGCACAGGCAGGGAGGTAGGACAGGCAGGCTTGTAGGTAGCACAGGCAGGGAGATGGGACAGAAAGGTAGATGGGACAGGCAGGCTGGGAGGTAGCACAGGCAGAGAGATGGGACAGGCAGGGAGATGGGGCATGCAGGCTGGGAGGTAGCACAGGCAGGGAGATGGGACAGGCAGGCTAGGAAGTAGCACAGGCAGGGAGATGGGACAGGCAGGCTGGGAGGTAGAACAGACAGGGAGATGGGACAGGCAGGCTGGGAGGTGGCACAGGAAGGGAGATGGGACAGGCAGGCTGGGAGGTAGCACAGGCAGAGAGATGGGACAGGCAGGAGGTAGCACAGGCATATCAAAATGCGAAAAAGGTTGCACTCAATCGTGATAAAGTATGTCAATATGAAATACGTGAGATCACTTTGACGTTGGTGTATGGGCTCACATTATTTAGCCAAATTTTATGCTAAGCGTCTCATGTATTTTTCCTAAACTTTAAAATCCATTTTGCTATTCACACTTCATGTATTTCACATTGACATGCTTTAACATGATTGAGTGCAACCATTTTCGTTTTTTGATATACAAGTTGGTTTTTGGTATGCACCTGTTCAGACTAGTTCTTGATGTGCTGGTGAGTTTTCTGTTACAGGTAGCACAGGCAGGCATGTGTAAGTCTTTATGACTAAGTGCAGGAATTTCAGGTCATTTAACCCTTTCCGGCAGTCCTGGGTGAACCTATGGGTTTCGCTGATCTCCCCTTCAGAATACATTAGATTTTCTCCTCTTCAGCATCTGCTCATTTAGGAGCAATTAATCATTTTGATGAATGGTGTAAAGTGAATGTTTCCCAGGAGCCTCCAACAGAAATAACAAAGCAATTTGCCAGGAGCCAGAGTATCTGTGGGAACAGCGGGAGGCTTTCTATAGCCGGTCGTCATGTGGAGCTGGACGGTGAGACCACATGTACATATCTAATATATAAAGCTCAAAGTGTGTGTGTATGTATGTATGTATGTATGTGTGTATGTCCGGGATAGGCATCCGCACCGCCGCAGCTACTGCCACAAAATTTGGCACAGTCACATGTCTGGACCCTGAGAGCGTCCTAAGCTATGCTGTGAGGCGAAATTTTAACCCCGCGCGTTCCAATTCACCAAGCAATTTTGCCCCTGTCTACATACTGGGGAAAAAGTGTGTGTGCGTATCAAGCCCCGCCCCTCATTATGATGTCATAATGGTTCACTATGGGATGGTGGATGTGTGTGATGGGTATATGGGCACGGGACTATGGGATGGAGGATATGTATGAGGGGTATATGGGCACTGGACTATGGGATGGAGGATATGTATGACGGGTATATGGGCACGGGACTATGGGTTGAAAGATATGTATGATGGGTATATGGGCATGGGACTATGGGATGGAGGATATGTATGAGGGGTATATGGGCATGGGACTATGAGATGAAGGATGTGTGATGGGTATATGGGCACTGGACTATGGGATGGAGGATATGTATGATGGGTATATGGGCACGGGACTATGGGTTGAAAGATATGTATGATGGGTATATGGGCATGGGACTATGGGATGGAGGATATGTATGAGGGGTATATGGGCATGGGACTATGAGATGAAGGATGTGTGATGGGTATATGGGCACGGGACTATGGGATGGAGGATATGTATGAGGGGTATATGGACACGGGACTATGAGATGGCGGATATGTATGATAGGTATATGGGCACAGGACTATGGGTTGGAAGATATGTATGATGGGTATATGGGCATGGGACTATGAGATGAAGGATGTGTGATGGGTATATGGGCACGGGACTATGAGATGAAGGATGTGTGATGGGTATATGGGCACTGGACTATGGGATGGAGGATATGTATGATGGGTATATGGGCACTGGACTATGGGATGGAGGATATGTATGATGGGTATATGGGCACGGGACTATGAGATGGCGGATATGTATGATGGGTATATGGGCACGGGACTATGGATTGGAAGATATGTATGATGGGTATATGGGCATGGGACTATGGGATGGAGGATGTGTGATGGGTATATGGGCACTGGACTATGGGATGGCGAATATGTATGATGGGTATATGGGCATGGGACTATGGGATGGAGGATGTGTGATGGGTATATGGGCACTGGACTATGGGATGGCGAATATGTATGATGGGTATATGGGCATGGGACTATGGGATGGAGGATGTGTGATGGGTATATGGGCACTGGACTATGGGATGGCGAATATGTATGATGGGTATATGGGCATGGGACTATGGGATGGAGGATGTGTGATGGGTATATGGGCACTGGACTATGGGATGGAGGATAATTATAATTTGCTACAACTAACCACAGTTAGTTACTATGCCCGGGCAGCGCCAGGCTCTTCAGCTAGTACTGTATATATATATATATATATATATATATATATATATACACACACACATATATACACAGTACAGACTGAAAGTTTGGACACACCTTCTCATTCAAAGAGTTTTCTTTATTTTCATGACTATGAAAATTGTAGATTCACTCTGAAGGCATCAAAACTATGAATTAACACATGTGGAATTATATAATTAACAAAAAAGTGTGAAACAACTGAAAATATGTCTTATATTCTAGGTTCTTCAAGTAGCCACCTTTTGCTTTGATTACTGCTTTGCACACTCTTGGCATTTTCTTGATGAGCTCCAAGAGGTAGTCACTGGAGATGGTCTTCCAACAGTCTTGAAGGAGTTCCCAGAGATGCTTAGCACTTGTTGGCCCTTTTGCCTTCACTCTGCGGTCCAGCTCACCCCAAACCATCTCGATAGGGTTCAGGTCTGGTGACTGTGGAGGCCAGGTCATCTGGCGTAGCACCCCATCACTCTCCTTCTTGGTCAGATAGCCCTTACACAGCCTGGAGGTGTGTTTGAGGTCATTGTCCTGTTGAAAAATAAATGATGGTCCAACTAAATGCAAACCGGATGGAATAGCATGCCGCTGCAAGATGCTGTGGTAGCCATGCTGGTTCAGTATGCCTTCAATTTTGACTAAATCCCCAACAGTGTCACCAGCAAAGCACCCCCACACCATCACACCTCCTCCTCCATGCTTCACGGTGGGAACCAGGCACGTAGAGTCCATCTGTTCACCTTTTCTGTGTCACACAAAGACACGGTGGTTGGAACCAAAGATCTCAAATTTGGAGTCATCAGACCAAAGCACAGATTTCCACTGGTCTAATGTCCATTCCTTGTGCTCTTTAGCCCAAACAAGTCTCTTCTGCTTGTTGCCTGTCCTTAGCAGTGGTTTCCTAGCAGCTATTTTACCATGAAGGCCTGCTGCACAAAGTCTCCTCTTAACAGTTGTTGTAGAGATGTGTCTGCTGCTAGAATTCTGTGTGACATTGACCTGCGATTTCTGAGGCTGGTGACTCGGATGAACTTATCCTCCACAGCAGAGGTGACTCTTGGTCTTCTTTTCCTGGGGCGGTCTTCATGTGAGCCAGTTTCTTTGTAGCACTTGATGGTTTTTGCCACTGCACTTGGGGACACTTTCAAAGTTTTCTCAATTTTTCGGACTGACTGACCTTCATTTCTTAAAGTAATGATGTCCACTCGTTTTTCTTTACTTAGCTGCTTTTTTCTTGCCATAATAAAAATTCTAACAGTCTATTCTGTAGGACTATCAGCTGTGTATCCACCAGACTTCTGCACAACACAACTGATGGTCCCAATCCCATTTATAAGGCAAGAAATCCCACTTATTAAACCTGACAGGGCACACCTGTGAAGTGAAAACCATTTCTGGTGAGTACCTCTTAAAGCTCATCAAGAGAATGCCAAGAGTGTGCAAAGCAGTAATCAAAGTAAAAGGTGGCTACTTTGAAGAACCTAGAATATAAGACATATTTTCAGTTGTTTCATACTTTTTTGCTAATTATATAATTCCACATGTGGTAATTCATAGTTTTGATGCCTTCAGAGTGAGTCTACAATTTTCATAGTCATGAAAATAAAGAAAACTCTTTGAATGAGAAGGTGTGTCCAAACTTTTGGTCTGTACTGTATATATTGGGCAAATGGAATAGACAACAGATGGAAATTATTGGCAAATATCAAGACATACTCAATAAAGGAGTGGTTCTGCAGGTGGGGACCCCAGACCACATCTCAGTACCAATGCTTTCTGACTGATGGTTTGGTCACTTTTGAAAGTTGGTTGTGCTTTCACACTCGTGGTAGCATGAGACGGACTCTACAACCCACTCAAGTGGCTCAGGTAATGCAGCTCATCCAGGATGGCACATCAATGTGAGCTGTGGCAAGAAGGTTTGCTGTGTCTGTCAATGTAGTGTCCAGAGGTGCTACCAGGAGACAAGCCAGTACACCAGGAGATGTGGAGGGGGCCATAGGAGGGCAACAACCCAGCAGCAGGACCGCTACCTCAGCCTTTGTGCAAGGAGGAACAGGATAAGCACTGCCAGAGCACTGCAAAATGACCTCCAGCAGGCCACAAATGTACATGTGTCTGCACAAACGGTTAGAAACTGACTCCATGAGGATGGTGTTAGTGCCCGACGTCCATATATATACACACCCTTAGAGTATATATCCGATATATGTATCTACATCCCTACAGTATATATCCTACATATATGTATACAGCTACAGTATATATCCTACATATATACATTATATACACACACACGTACAGTATATAGCCTACATATATGTATACACACCTACAGTATATAGCCTACATATATGTATACACACCTACAGTATATCTCCTACATATATGTATACACCCATACAGTATACATCCTACATATATAGATATATATATATACACACACATACAGCATATATCCTGTGTATGTATATGCCCCTCTCACACATACCAAAGCTTGCAAAATCAACAGACAGCCCTGTCACACCAGCCTGACCAAATAACTGAGGCGGGCTTCCAGGGTTGCTGAGCGGAGATGGAAAAGATCCCACTCCAACGAGTACTTCATCACATTCAGTTTCTTGCTACTTTCAAGACCACAGTTGCCAGAGCAAAACAAACCTACTTCTTATCTCTCATATCCTCCCTGCCTCACAACCCTAAACAGTTATTCAAAACCTCCAATTCTCTCCTCCGCCCCCCAGCACCTCCTCCCTCTCCACTCATCTCAGCTGAACACATTGCCTCATTCTTCAAACAGAAGATTGATAACATCAGAGACAATTTTGGTCCACAACCCCCAGTGCCCTTTCTCCTAACTGCTCAGCCCTCCTCCTCCAAAACCAACTTCTCCACCATTACAGAAGATTGACTCTCCACTCTACTCTCAAGATCACATCTCATCATCTGTGCACTTGACCCGATACCATGGCACTTAATCCCAAACCTCACTAGTTTTCATCCCAACCCTAACCCATCTCTTCAACCTATCACTAACAACTGGTGTTTTCCCCTCAAGCTTCAAACAAGCCTCAATCACACCTATCCTCAAAAAGCCCTCTCTTGACCCATCCTCTGTGTCTAGCTATCGCCCTATATCACTTCTCCCCTATGCCTCAAAACTACTGTAACAACACGTCCATCTTGAACTGTCCGCCCACCTCACTTCTTGCTCTGTCTTCGACCGCTTACAATCTGGCTTCCGCACCACTCCACCGAAACTGCCCTAGCTAAGGTCACCAATGATCTACTAACCGCAAAGGCCAATCGACACTACTCTGTCCTCCTCCTTCTGGACCTGTCCTCTGCCGTTAACTTAGTGGACCATTCCCTTTTACTACAGACCCTCTCATCTCTTGGTATCACAGACTTGGCCCTATCTTGGATCTCGTCATACCTAACAGACTGGACATTCAGCGTCTCCCACTCGCACACCACCTCCTCACCGCGCCCCCTATCCATCGGAGTCCCGCAAGGCTCAGTCCTAGGGCCCCTGCTCTTCTCCATTTACACCTTCGGCATCAGACAGCTCATAGAATCTCACGGCTTTCAGTATCACCTCTATGCTGATGACACACAGATCTACATCTCTGGACCAGATATCACCCCCCTACTAACCAGAATCCCACAATGTCTGTCCGCTATTTCATCCTTCTTCTTCTCTAGATTTCAAAAACTTAATATGGACGAGACAGAATTCATCATCTTTCCCCCATCTCACTCGACTCCCCCAATGGACCTATCCATTAAAGTAAATGGCTGCCCACTCTCCCCAGTCCCACAAGCTTGCTGCCTCGGGGTAATCCTTGACACTGATCTCTCTTTCAAAACACATATCCAAGCCCTTTCCACTTCCTGCCGACTTCAACTCAAAAATATTTCATGGATCCATACATTCCTCAACCGAGAATCTGCAAAAACCCTAGTCCATGCCCTCATTATCTCCCGCCTCGACTACTGCAACCTCCTGCTCTGTGGCCTCCCCTCTAACACTCTCGCACACCTCTAATCTAGTCTAAACTCAGCTTCCCGACTTATCCACCTGACCCCCGCTATCCCCTCCCTCGTCAATCCCTGCACTGGCTTTAAATTGCCTATAGACTCCAGTTCAAAACGCTAACCATGACATACAAAGCCATCCACAACCTGAGTCCTCCATACATCTGTGACCTCATTTCCCGGTACTTACGTGCATGCAACCTTCGATCCTCACAAGATCTCCTTCTGTAATCCCCTCTAATCTCTTCTTCCCACAACCGCATACAAGACTTCTCCCATGCTTCCCCCCTACGCTGGAACTCTATACCCCAACAAATCTACCTCTTCTGACAAGCCTACAACCTGCAGTAACCACCTATCCACCAAACCGATGCATGACCAGCTCTAACCTCACCTACTGTATCCTCACCCATCTCTTAGATTGTGGGTGGGCAGGGTCCTCTCTCCTCCTGTACCAGTCCTGACTTGTATTATTTAAGACTAGCTGAAGAGCTCGGAGTTGCCCCGGCATAGTAACTAACTGTGGTTAGTTTTAACAAATTATAATGATTATCCTCCATCCCTTATTCCAGTGCCCATATACCCATCATACATATCCGCCATCCCATAGTCCCATGCCCATATACCCATCATACATATCCTCCATCCCATAGTCCCATGCCCATATACCCATCATACATATCCTCCATCCCATAGTCCCGTGCCCATATTCCCATCATACATATTCTCCATCCCATAGTCCCGTGCCCATATACCCATCATACATATCCTCCATCCCATAGTCCCGTGCCCATATTCCCATCATACATATTCTCCATCCCATAGTCCCGTGCCTATATACCCTTCATACATATCCACCATCCCATAGTCCCGTGCCCATATTCCCGTCATACATATTCTCCATCCCATAGTCCCGTGCCCATATACCCATCATACATATCCTCCATCTCATAGTCCTGTGCCCATATACCCATCACACATCCTCCATCCCATAGTCCCATGCCCATATACCCATCATACATATCCTCCATCCCATAGTCCCGTGCCCATATTCCCATCATACATCCTCCATCCCATAGTCCCGTGCCCATATACCCATCATACATATCCGCCATCCCATAGTCCCATGCCCATATACCCATCATACATATCCGCCATCCCATAGTCCCATGCCCATATACCCATCATACATATCCGCCATCCCATAGTCCCATGCCCATATACCCATCACACATCCTCCATCCCATAGTCCCATGCCCATATACCCATCACACATCCTCCATCCCATAGTCCCATGCCCATATACCCATCATACATATCCTCCATCCCATAGTCCCGTGCCCATATTCCCATCATACATATCCACCATCCCATAGTCCCGTGCCCATATTCCCGTCATACATATTCTCCATCCCATAGTCCCGTGCCCATATACCCATCACACATCCTCCATCCCATAGTCCCATGCCCATATACCCATCATACATATCCTCCATCCCATAGTCCCGTGCCCATATTCCCATCATACATCCTCCATCCCATAGTCCCGTGCCCATATACCCATCATACATATCCGCCATCCCATAGTCCCATGCCCATATACCCATCATACATATCCGCCATCCCATAGTCCCATGCCCATATACCCATCATACATATCCGCCATCCCATAGTCCCGTGCCCATATACCCATCACACATCCTCCATCCCATAGTCCCATGCCCATATACCCATCACACATCCTCCATCCCATAGTCCCATGCCCATATACCCATCACACATCCTCCATCCCATAGTCCCGTGCCCATATACCCATCACACATCCTCCATCCCATAGTCCCATGCCCATATACCCATCACACATCCTCCATCCCATAGTCCCATGCCCATATACCCATCACACATCCTCCATCCCAGAGTTCCATGCCCATATACCCATCATACATATCCGCCATCCCATAGTCCCATGCCCATATACCCATCATACATCCTCCATCCCATAGTCCCATGCCCATATACCCATCATACATATCCGCCATCCCATAGTCCCATGCCCATATACCCATCATACATATCCGCCATCCCATAGTCCCGTGCCCATATACCCATCATACATCCTCCATCCCATAGTCCCATGCCCATATACCCATCACACATCCTCCATCCCATAGTCCCATGCCCATATACCCATCACACATCCTCCATCCCATAGTCCCATGCCCATATACCCATCATACATATCCGCCATCCCATAGTCCCGTGCCCATATACCCATCATACACATCCTCCATCCCATAGTCCCGTGCCCATATACCCATCACACATCCTCCATCCCATAGTCCCATGCCCATATACCCATCACACATCCTCCATCCCATAGTCCCATGCCCATATACCCATCATACATATCCGCCATCCCATAGTCCCGTGCCCATATACCCATCATACACATCCTCCATCCCATAGTCTCGTGCCCATATACCCATCATACATATCCGCCATCCCATAGTCCCGTGCCCATATACCCATCACACATCCTCCATCCCATAGTCCCATGCCCATATACCCATCATACATATCCGCCATCCCATAGTCCCGTGCCCATATACCCATCATACACATCCTCCATCCCATAGTCCCATGCCCATATACCCATCATACATATCCGCCATCCCATAGTCCCGTGCCCATATACCCATCATACACATCCTCCATCCCATAGTCTCGTGCCCATATACCCATCACACATCCTCCATCCCATAGTCCCGTGCCCATATACCCATCATACATATCCTCCATCCCATAGTCTCGTGCCCATATACCCATCACACATCCTCCATCCCATAGTCCAGTGCCCATATACCCATCACACATCCTCCATCCCATAGTCCCGTGCCCATATACCCATCATACACATCCTCCATCCCATAGTCCAGTGCCCATATACCCATCACACATCCTCCATCCCATAGTCCCGTGCCCATATACCCATCACACATCCTCCATCCCATAGTCCAGTGCCCATATACCCATCACACATCCTCCATCCCATAGTCCCGTGCCCATATACCCATCACACATCCTCCATCCCATAGTCCAGTGCCCATATACCCATCACACATCCTCCATCCCATAGTCCCGTGCCCATATACCCATCACACATCCTCCATCCCATAGTCCAGTGCCCATATACCCATCACACATCCTCCATCCCATAGTCCCGTGCCCATATACCCATCATACACATCCTCCATCCCATAGTCCCATGCCCATATACCCATCATACATATCCGCCATCCCATAGTCCCGTGCCCATATACCCATCATACACATCCTCCATCCCATAGTCTCGTGCCCATATACCCATCACACATCCTCCATCCCATAGTCCAGTGCCCATATACCCATCACACATCCTCCATCCCATAGTCCCATGCCCATATACCCATTATGACATCATCGTCACCATGGCAATCAGTATGACATAACTGTCACCATTGCAGCCTATTATGACATCATGAGGGAAGGCCTTGATACACACACACACTCATTATATATATATATATATACCGGATTTTTCAGATTATAAGACTCCGTTTTTTCCCCCCAAATTTGGGGGGAAAATGGGGTTGCATCTTATAATGCGGATATACCTTACCGGCCGTGGTAGTGCAGGGTCCCAGGGTCGCTACTGGAGGAGGCAAGAATGGTGCGTTGCTGCAGGCCTAAGGCTGGGATGAGGGGGTGTTCCGATATGTGCTGCTATGGGTGAAAATGGCTGCGGTGCTCTGTGGTGCAGGGGGTTCTGCCGGCATTTTGTGAAAGCTCGGAGCTCCCAGCATACCCATTACTGCGATGTGGTGGCCTCCAGGAAAATGGCCGCCGGGGGGTACATGATGAGATTGAGATCTCGGCAACGAGATCAAGGGATGCAGACTTTCCCAGCCCGGTGCACCAGTTGCATTGATATTGTGGTATTATAGTAGATATTTGCTTGCTGTGTTTTACTAGTGATTTTCTTGCTCGTCAGTTCATCCTCAGGAATCAATGTTTCCATCCAGTGACAGCAAGCAGAGGAAGGCGTGCAGGCTGGATCTTATGCATCGATATGGCAGAGTATTAATCAAGCAATCAAGGAGCTCTATTGGGTCGCCCTCACACCCAGGGCTGTGGGGTACTCGGTACCGGTGTCAGGGGGAAAGTATCACGGCAGCTATGACCCGGTCCGAGGCCCTGGTCACCCAATATCAATGGTGGTTTGTAATATAGTTTATGGAATAGTTCATGACGCCACCTGTGGTGTTTGGCAAGTAAGATGTTAAGCCAACGCTGCGTGCAGGTCCTCTGGGGCTGATGGTGTGTTGCAGCATAGATGGTGTAGCTCCCCACAGGTGAAGCTGTAACCCCAGGGCAGTGTGTAGGCACAGGTAGTGTAACGGAGGATGCCCAGATGTAGCGGTGCTGACGGTGTTGGCGCACAATGACTGGAAGACACCAGGGCTTGTAGTTCCAAAGCTTTACTCACTGTTCGTGGTACACACTGGTGCCTGCCTCCATGCCGTGTCCTCCGGGGCAGAGACTCAATCAACCTCCCGGGCAAGTCAGGCTTCTCCTCTGCAACACTCCACCAACATGTACCTGTCCTGAATGACTCCTCTATTGTGCCTATTAGTGTGAAGAGCTCCAGTACCGTGGTTACTCTGAAGTTCCTCCTGTCAGATGTTCCTAGAACCTTACTTGTATGACAGACAGCTGTAGCCTGCTCAGGGATGCTCCTGGATCCCGGCTCTCTATCCGTGTTGCTGTTGTGTCCCAAATCTTAGATGGGAGTAGTGCATTTACAGTCAACTACTCCACCGGTGTCTGCTGCAGAACCATAAGTGTCCATACAACCTCGGGGACCGGGCCCCGGCCTTGTGCTGAGAACCTACAGGCAGGGTTCCTCTTCCAACCCACAACTCCTCTTTGTTCTCCTACTCCTTCATTCCGTGCTGTTCCTTCTCTCTCCTATGGAAGCTTAGGTTGCAGTTCTACATCTTTCTCCCTCTGTTCCTTTCCCATGCCAGCTGGCTCAGGTCACTGAGGCAGCTGCAGCACTCCTTCCTCCATCCCTCTTCCAGGGATCCTCACTCCAGTCTGAGTGACTTCCTACTTGACTGACCTTCTGTCAGACTGACCTCCAATTCCAAGCTTTCCCACTCTTTTATATCTAATTCCACCCACCTCCCAGCACATCTCGTGTTACGAAGCAAGGACCCACGAAAGGTGCTCTGCTATCCTCTAAGCTTGGAGCCGCAATCTGGTCCATTGCTGAACTATCCTGTGTGTGGGTGCAGGTGTTGGAGTGTGGAAAGGAGTTCCCAACTTACCTAGGCGGTGGGGCACTACACCTTAGGAGAAGGTGCAGTACCTCTCTGGCGACTGAGCCTCAGGGGCGCCACATACCCCCGTTAAACACAGCATGTCCGCAGGCTGCAAGACAACAAAGTAGACAGAAAAGAAACATACAAAATTTTATAATGCTGCATAAACATTTCTTATACTAATCTTCCTAGTATAGGAGGTACTCATCTTGAACGTTACAAACAATTCTAAGTGCTATTCTCTGTAAACACATTTTCTCTCATTTTTCCTTCTCTAGTACACATTTATTTTTCTACTTTCACTGTCTCTTCTAGACGCAAGACGCTGACTGCAGATACCTGGTCCGTCACCTGTCTACTTTCAATTCTTTATTCACATCACTCATCTCTAGATCAGACATTCCTAATCTATTATATAAAGTTCAAGTGTGTGTGTGTATGTACTGTATGTATGTATGTATGTGTGTATGTCCGGGATAGGCATCCGCACCGTCACAGCTACAGCCACAAATTTTGGCACAGTCACACGTCTGGACCCTGAGAGCGTCCTAAGCTATGCTGTGAGGCGAAATTTTAACCCCGCGCGTTCCAATTCACCAAGCAATTTTACCCCTATCTACATACTGGGGAAAAAGTGTGTGCATGTCAAGCCCCGCCCCTAATTATGATGTCATAATGACCCTATCTACACAATGGGGAAACAGTGTGTGTGTATCAAGCCCCGCCCCTTATTATGATGTCATAATGGTTGCCATGGAGACGCTGATTCATCATAGGTTGCAAGCCCCGCTGCTCATTATGATGTCATAATGGTTGACTATGGGATGGAGGATGTGTGATGGGTATATGGGCACTGGACTATGGGATGGAGGATTTGTATGATGGGTAAATGGGCATGGGACTATGGGATGGAGGATATGTATGATGGGTATATGGGCATGGGACTATGGGATGGAGGATGTGTGATGGGTATATGGGCACGGGACAATGGGATGGAGGATGTGTATGATGGGTATATGGGCATGGGACTATGGGATGGAGGATATGTATGATGGGTATATGGGCATGGGACTATGGGATGGAGGATGTGTGATGGGTATATGGGCACGGGACAATGGGATGGAGGATGTGTATGATGGGTATATGGGCATGGGACTATGAGATGAAGGATGTGTGATGGGTATATGGGCACTCAACTATGGGATGGCGAATATGTATGATGGGTATATGGGCACGGGACTATGAGATGGAGAATATGTATGATGGGTATATGGGCACGGGACTATGAGATGAAGGATGTGTGATGGGTATATGGGCACTCAACTATGGGATGGCGAATATGTATGATGGGTATATGGGCACGGGACTATGAGATGGAGAATATGTATGATGGGTATATGGGCACGGGACTATGGGATGGAGGATGTATGATGGGTATATGGGCACTCAACTATGGGATGGCGAATATGTATGATGGGTATATGGGCACTCAACTATGGGATGGCGAATATGTATGATGGGTATATGGGCACGGGACTATGAGATGGAGAATATGTATGATGGGTATATGGGCACGGGACTATGAGATGAAGGATGTGTGATGGGTATATGGGCACTCAACTATGGGATGGCGAATATGTATGATGGGTATATGGGCACGGGACTATGAGATGGAGAATATGTATGATGGGTATATGGGCACTGGACTATGGGATGGAGAATATGTGTATGATGAGTATATGGTCACAGGCCTATGGGATGGTGGATATGTATGATGGGTATATGGGCATGGGATGGAGGATGTGTGATGGGTATATGGGCATGGGACTATGGGATGGAGGGTAATTATAATTTGTTATAACTAACCACAGTTAGTTACTATGCCCGGGCAGTGCCGGGCTCTTCAGCTAGTTCTTCTATAAAAGCCATTTCTCAGTTACTAATACTCTTATAAAACACATTATCAAATACTTCACAGTAAAACATTCAACAGTTATTCTTGTAAGTGCTGGACACCACTCCCAGCCAGGATTTCTTGCAGTGTCCTTTGAGGTAGACATCATTCTTCAAAAAGTGTCCATGCAAAAACATCATCTTAGCAAAGTGTCTTTTTATGTAAAACCAAGAGAGGGCACCTTAAGAGGTGCAACTATTTACAATAAAAGTTTTTGGATCACTCCAAGTTCATGATCGCTAGTTCAAAATTGAAGAACGCTGCCAATCAAAACAGGGCAACAAAAGGTGCTACCAGAAAAACAAAAACATGATAGCAAAACAAGGCACAACTGATGCAAACAAACCCTCCTGGGTAACGAGATTTAAAAGTCTTATTGCTGGTCCCCTCCTGGTGTTCTGGAAGCTGAACTGGAACTGCTACCAGACGTGGTATGTTCGTCCTGCTGACTACTTGCTAGCCGCATATACTCTGCCTCCCACAGGGTGAGATAGGGACTGGTTGGGGTAATGAAAAGGGCCATTGAAACGTCTTCTGCCTGCGGGGATGGCATATCCGCTACCTTCGATGGTGCTTCTGCGGCTGTTGGGGACTCAGCCACTGCTGCCACTGATTCCCCAGAATACGATTCTTCAGTGTCCATCGGGACTTCAGCTAATGGTATGGCAGTCGGGGGTGGTCGGCGGAGGTCAATTGGTCCATTCCTATCTGTAGGTTCCGCTCCCAAAGCTAGGGTCAACCCCGTGGCAGTATTCATGCCTGGCGCTTCCAGCCGCGGTTCCGGCTCCGGTACCGGGTGGTAGATAGCAGCAGCCGCAACTCCCGGGGTGACTGGTGGGATAGGCCGCATTCGGATCCGTGCCGGGGCCAGGTCGGCCTCAGTCGGGGTCATCGGTGGAGGTCGGTGCAGCCGCGCCCGGTCCAGGCGGGGGCGCGGTCCCGGCCCTCCGTTCTGCTCCAGAGCTCTCATATATCTCCTCCGGACGGGACTCACCCAATGGCAACATCGGTTATAAGGCGGTAGTGGCCGCTGCCGAGGATGTATCAGCGGTGGCAGCCTCCGCAGGGGCAGCCTAGGAGCGAGTGGCCTCCCATCCCCCTGTTCTTCTGACTTCTCGTCTTCTTTCATCATGGCGTTCTGGCGTTCTTCTTCCTGCCTTGGCCCTTTCCCACCACTGGCTTCGTCTGCCCCTCCTTCCGGGGGCGGCGTCTTCTTCCAGCGCCTCTATAACAAGCCAGTATATGAACCCCTCAGGGGGTGGGCCATGTCGCTGTCTTGTCACATAGTAATTCAGGCAGGGAAGGCCCAATACTCTTCGCAGTCTTTTCCTAGGACCTCCCATCTCTTCACGCCCTTCTTCTCCGCGCCAGTGGCCATTTCTAATGTCCATTTTACAGTCTATTAAATCAGGTCTTCTGCACATTTTCAAAAGCACAAAGTCTCACAAATTTCAGGCGCACAGAACCCAATGGCATCGGGTCTTGTCATCCTGTTCGTGATGCCAAAATTGGGTCGCCCTCACACCCAGGGCTGTGGGGTACTTGGTACTGGGCCGGTGTCAGGGAGAAAGTATCACGGCAGCTATGACCCAGTCCGTGGCCCTGGGCACCCAATATCAATGGTGGTTTGTAATATAGTTTATGGAATAGTTCGTGACGCCACCTGTGGTGTTTGGCAAGCAAGATGTTAAGCCAACGCTGCGTGCAGGTCCTCTGGGGCTGATGGTGTGTTGCAGCATAGATGGTGTAGCTCCCCACAGGTGAAGCTGTAACCCCAGGGCAGTGTGTAGGCGCAGGTAGTGTAAAGGATGATACACAGATGTAGCGGTGCTGACGGTGTTGACGCACAATGACTGGAAGACACCAGGGCTGTAGTTCCAAAGCTTTACTCACTGTTCGTGGTACACACTGGTGCCTGCCTCCGTGCCGTGTCCTCCGGGGCAGAGACTCAATCAACCTCCAGCGCAAGTCAGGCTTCTCCTCTCCAACACTCCGCCAACATGTACCTGTCCTGTACGACTCCTCTATTGCACCTATTAGTGTGAAGAGCTCCAGTACCGTGGTTACTCTGAAGTTCCTCCTGTCAGATGTTCCTAGAACCTTTCTTGTATGACAGACAGCTGTAGCCTGCTCAGGGATGCTCCTGGATCCCGGCTCTCTATCCGTGTTGCTGTTGTGTCCCAAATCTTAGATGGGAGTAGTGCATTTACAGCCAACTACTCCACCGGTGTCTGCTGCAGAACCATAAGCGTTCATACAACCTCGGGGACCGGGCCCTGGCCTTGCGCTGAGAACCTACAGGCAGGGTTCCTCTTCCAACCCACAACTCCTCTCTGTTCTCCTACTCCTTCGTTCCGCGCTGTTCCTTCTCTCTCCTATGGAATCTGTAGTCTCCAGTCTACGTCTTTCTCCTTCTGTTCCTTTCCCGTGCCAGCTGGCTCAGATCACTGAGGCAGCTGCAGCACTCCTTCCTCCATCCCTCTTCCAGGGATCCTCACTCCTGTCTGAGTGACTTCCTACTCGACTGACCTTCTGTCAGACTGACCTGCAATTACAAGCTTTCCCACTCTTTTATATCTAACTCCACCCACCTCCCAGCACATCTCGTGTTACGAAGCAAGGACCTATGAAAGGTGCTCTGCTATCCTCTAAGCATGGAGCCGCAATCTGGTCCATTGCTGAACTATCCTGTGTGTGGGTGCAGGTGTTGGAGTGTGGAAAGGAGCTCCCAACTTACCTAGGCGGTGGGGCATTACACCTTAGGAGAAGGTGCAGTACCTCTGTGGCGACTGAGCCTCAGGTGCGCCACACTATCATCCCACTGTGTGGATGGGGATTGTAGAGCCAGGGGAGCCTTCACCACAGGGGGTCTCACCTGCAATCCCAGGTGATGGGCTGCTGGAATATTCTTCATTCCTTGAGCTAAAATCTAATGTTTGTGTACACTTCTGCCATTCAGGGGGCTGATCCCAGCAAGCGGGAAGAGAGTTTAGTTATGGAGTGACTTCGAAGAGAGAGGATCGAGGATGACGTCCTTGAGGACATGTATGGACGGCCTCTGGAGTTTGGAGAACCGTAGCCAGCTGGACTGAACACACGTGCTACTGTTGAGGAAAGTCAGGAACTCTTTTTAACTGGAACTGTTGCTGCTGGATACCTGGGCTTTGGTTGTGTGACTGGTCATTTGGAGGAGCCTGGACTATGACTACAGACTATACTGGTAGGAGATAAGAAGTCTGTGGGCCAACCAAAAGTTGGGAGACAGTGAGCATCACCCGCTACAGGGGCAGTGGGACTATTGGCCCTGGGGAGGAGATCTTGTGTAATGAGGACATTGTATTTTGGCCATCTATCTGGATTTAGAGTACAACCATGAATGTATGGAATAAAAAATAGTTGCATCATTAACCTGCCTATGTGAATATTATAACCCACAACCTCAGATCTTCACAGGTCTCATCCTTTTTTCCTATTATTAAGGAGTGGATATTCTAGACTGGGAATGCCACACACTACCCCGGAGGGTATACATATATAGAAAAGAATGTTAGAGGTGTGCCGCTAATTTGTTAATCCAGGCATCATAAATACCCTTAGAAATGTATAGCGAGGGTAGCATGATCACCATGTTTATATGGTGGTGGAGGAGAAGGACGACACAAAAAAGACAAAATCCTGAAGCATATACCCATGTTTGGATAGGAAGGGGTGCATGGGAATAGACCTAGAAAAAAACCCACTGGATTTGAGTTTATAATCCGCTACTGTCATCCAGTGATGTTGAGAAGCCTGGTCCAATCCAGCCCGTGTTCATTTTGAAAAGAGTCAGTCTGGCTCCATTTTCAGTTGACAGGTGGATGCGCCTGTGGGGAGGAGGACTCCCAGACAGTGAAGGGGCAGGTGCCCAGGGGACCGCCATCAGGGTTCCTGAGGAAACGACACTGGGAAGACAGTAAAAGGAAAGGCTTGACTGAAGTTGTCAGGGAAACAGGGGGCGGGGCAAGCTTAAAAGGAGCAGGGGGCGCGCTGAAGTGGCAGTTGACAGAGAGCCGGACAACAGACAGGAAGCCGTGTGAGACAGAGACGACCGAGGGAGCTGAAGATGTGTTGTGGAGAGACCGACAGGGGCCTGTGAAAGGAAAGCCGGGGACTCACCGACAAGTGACACGTGAGAGCCTTGCACCGGTGGCCGCTCCCCTCATACAGTCGCATACAGCTGCCCCCGCTGTTCCCCGCTCTGTTGTGACAAGTCCACGACCTCCACTGACCGCTGCGACGACAGACCATTCCTTTACAGCGGTCAGGACACTGCCCCCCTGCCTTCTTCCACAGCTGCGGCCCTGTCATCACCGGCCCCAAGGGGCGCCACCTCGTTACAGGCGGCAGTAGAGGCCCCCGTCTGGTTTGCTGAGGGACTCTGGGCAGAGACTGGTGAACAGTAGATTTAGAGACAGCGTCATCACCGCGCCCCACCGGCATCATTTCTTCAGAGCCTGTTGCGCCCCACGGGCATCATTTCTTCAGAGCCTGTTGCGCCCCACGGGCATCATTTCTTCAGAGCCTGTTGCGCCCCACGGGCATCATTTCTTCAGAGCCTGTTGCGCCCCACTGGCACCATTTCTTCAGGGCGTATTGCGCCCACCGGCATCATTTCTTCAGGGCCTGTTGCGCCCCACCGGCATCATTTCTTCAGGGCCTGTTGCGCCCCACCGGCATCATTTCTTCAGGGCGTATTGCGCCCACCGGCATCATTTCTTCATGGCCTGTTGCGCCCACGGGCATCATTTCTTCAGGGCCTGTTGCGCCCCACTGGCATCATTTCTTCAGGGCCTGTTGCACCCCACCGGCATCATTTCTTCAGGGCCTGTTGCGCCCCACCGGCACCATTTCTTCAGGGCCTGTTGCGCCCCACCGGCATCATTTCTTCAGGGCCTGTTGCGCCCCACCGGCATCGTTTCTTCAGGGCCTGTTGCGCCCCACTGGCACCGTTTCTTCATGGCCTGTTGTGCCCCACCAGCACCGATTCTTCAGGGCCTGTTGTGCCCTGCCAGCACCGATTCTTCAGGGCCTGTTGTGCCCCGCCAGCACGGATTCTTCAGGGCCTGTCGTGCCCCACCAGCACCGATTCTTCAGGGCCTGTTGTGCCCCGCCAGCACGGATTCTTCAGGGCCTGTCGTGCCCCACCAGCACAGATCCTCCAGGGCCCGTCGAACCCAAATCATCCCGGGACATCGGGGCGTCAAGGCAGCCACATCAGCGACCTCTGAGCGGCTGCATCTGCAATCCTGAATGAAGCCTGGAAGGATAAGTTGTCCATAGGAAATAAGGACCCTTAGTTCGGCCGTACGTGGCCTACAACACCCGGACTAGCCAGATTAGTCGCATTTAGTATAAGGAAAAGTGTTGTACATGTTATTGAGTCCCTGCGAGGACAGTTTGTTGTTACCCATTTGATTTGTTCAGCACAGCCCCAGCGGTACCAATTTATAAATATTTATTTTACCAATCACACTCAGTCTCGTGTCTCGTCACTGCATCCCGAGAACCTGTCTGAACCCTACACGCCTATCAGTTATAATACCCCTTGGTGGCGCTAAAAAACCACTCTGACAAAATGCAGAAGGGCAGGCCTGGACCTCCAAGTCTGAGAAAGAGAGTTCATTGCATGTATCTAGCTTGGATACCCAATAGTTGTAAGGCAGACAGGAATCGCAGAGGATGCTGGTACGGTCGGCAAGGTTCTCCTTCAGCATCTTCCGAAACTTTCCCTCCTTATCAGAGCACCTCATGCATCAGGGCCTGGGCGATGGGAGGGTCTGAGAAAACTGTCCCAGACCTTTGAGAGTGTTCCCCTGCCTGTGCTGCATCTGGTGTATGTCTCCCTCGACTCCACTTGTTGGTTGTCCAAGGAACTGTGACCTCTGCCACCAGCGTTGTCAGATGGGAATATTTTAATAATTCTTCAACTAGGGCCTTCTGGTACTGCAACATTTTATTAGACTTTTCCGCCACAGGAAGGAGAGATGGAAAGTTCTTCTTGTAGTGCGGGTCTAGAAGGGTGACCAACCAGCAATTAGTGTTGGCCAAAATGCATTCAACGCGAGGGCCACGGGAAAGACAGCAGAACATAAACTCAGCCATGTGCTCCAGACTGCCAACAGTCAAGACTTCCCTGTCCTCACCAAGAAGACGACTGACTGTCCATGTTGTCCTCCTCGTCCTTCCTCTCCTCCTCATCTTCAGGCCATCCACACTGAACTTTGCTTATAATCCTTGTTGTTTTGTTCTGCATTGTACATATTTAATGTCTCAACTGTGTAACAACCTTTTATCTATGTAATCACTGCCCACATTTTGGGAATAAATGATAAAATTATCAGTTTGTCTCCATGCTCTAAGAAACGAACTATGCGCCTTTTTTAGATAATCGCTACTAATTTGGGAGTTTGCCACGGACCCTCTTAATTAACTCTTTGGTTAAGTGAATCGTGGCTGGTGGCAGCATGGTGTGTGCGGCTGGCGAGGCTAGTTGGCAGTACAGAAGGGTCTTATATTGCTGAATGAGTGGCTGAGGCCAAAGCATTGATAATTCCCTTACTGCAGTAGTCTAATTGCCCGTGCACAACAAGCAGCCCTTCCGGCAACTAATTGTCCTAGGTGCAGTTCCATGACGGACCTGAGGGTAAGGGGGCACCGGAGAGCTGCGAGTTCCAAAGTGGAACTGACAAGGTGGGATATCCATAAATCCCCGCAGTTCTTGGAAGGTTGTTAGCAGTGGTGGGGCATCCAAAATACCCCCCTGCGGTAAATCGTTAGAGCGAGATTAGCTTGCTGTATACTTTTGTCACATGGTACCAGTGGTGGGATAACTAAGATAAGCCCTCACTGTGCCTGTGATAGCCGTGTGCCGGCAGTGCGTTGCATCCCTCTGTCTGCTGATATACCCGTGTCAGGGGTGGTATCGTGACGTATTGGGGGCCCAGGGTGTGCTTGCTTTGCGTTCGTCATCACACTTCAGTAGACAGAGAAGCAGTATGTTGACGCTGATTATGGCGTCAATGCCACTCGCCATCTTGGTCGGACCCTCAAAGTTTAGAAGAACAGAGCAGCTGATATTCAACTACTGCCCTCTGCTGCTCACAAAGCCTTGCCAACATATGTAACATTGAGTCCCAACATGTGATGACATTGCACACCAGTCGCTGAGCTTGAAGTTGAAAGTGGGCCATTCCATAGTAACTTACGTTACATCCACAAGCCAAAAACTGAGTTAATAATGGATACAGACTGTTCTTTGAAGTCAGGCACAAAAGTGAGTGAATGTATATTGTACATTACACTATTCTCAATAGATTTCAACACAGTTTGATTTTTCAAGAATACAAATTAAATACAAATTACAGTGTTATTACTTGGTAACTTACGTTACACAAAAAGGAAAGGCAATTGTCCATATCATGAAACCGCCACATTTTCTGTTCTGGTAAACAGGGGAGAAGCGCTATCTTTGTTGTGCTAAAGCACCACAGTCCAAGCAACTTTAACACATTTATTTTAACCTCTGAAATTAAATGCAACAGTTTTTATTATAAGAAATGTAGGTAACTTACGTTACAACACAATATAGTAACTTACGTTACAACACAATATAGTAACTTACGTTACAACACAAAGAATGTGTTCAGCTTTGTCGGTGTTCATATCTGAGACGGCAAACTGAGTGTTTAGGCGAAGCATCGGCTGCATGTGACTTCATTGGTGTGAACTACTGATGTAATCAATATTCATCCTTCAACATTTGTGCAGGGTGGGAATTTTGATTATAAGATGAGCGCTGATGAGTTACATAATGTAGAGTAAATGTTAATCTCAGCCTCCACACGAGGTCCAGTCCAATGAATCAGACACCGCTAATGAAGAGCTTCAGCAAGGCGGCTCATTCAACGTCCCGGCTAATCACGAACTTCCCGAATGGCCCTAGAACCCGTGTCCAGGGGAGGATCCGCCTTTCTGACAGTCTGACAGCCCTCATAACACATCTCCTTCCGATGGCCACGTCCAGGGGCTTTTATTCTGGCCGTAGAGTTCCGTGGTTTTCACTCCACGACACTTTGTGCCGTCATCCGCGACTTCAGCCCAATATCCGGGACTTGCAGTTGGCAGCAGTGCAATGGACATTTACTGGTTCTACAGCCAGTACATTTCCCTGCAAACTTCCCTATGCCAATCTATGCTTAGTTCTCAATCCCACAAAAACATTTTCTCTTTTTGGTAACTTACGTTACTGAGAAAATGTCTACAATGGATATGTGCAAAATGTCTGGTAAACAATAAACTTAGGCCGGGGTCACAATGCATTGTGGCAGTCCGTTAACGCTGCCAGTGACCCCCATTATCGGGCTGCAGCGTCTGAGGCTCCGTCACCGCTAGCACAGATGAATCATCAGCCCTAGCGGGTATAGCATAACGCTACGTGTTGAACGGGCTGGTTGACGCAATATGAACCTGGCCTTACAGAGCCAAAGATATTACAGCGTTTTGGTTTCCTAGCAGGACTTCCTTTATAGTTACTCAGCTTACGTTCTGCATGTTCCTAGTGAACAGTAATTCACTCCGCAATACAACCTGTTGCTGTATGATCCCAGGAAGAACAGCAGGTGATCACATGCAGCCCTCCGCCATCTTGGAAATATATGGCACTACCTGAAGAGCCCGGCGCTGCCAAGGCATAGTAACTAACTGTGCTTATAACTAATTATAATTATCCTCCATCCCATAGTCCCGTGCCCATATACCCATCACATCCTCCATCCCATAGTCCAGTGCCCATATACCCATCACACATCCTCCATCCCATAGTCCAGTGCCCATATACCCATCATACATATCCTCCATTCCATAGTCCAGTGCCCATATACCCATCACACATCCTCCATCCCATAGTCCAGTGCCCATATACCCATCACACATCCTCCATCCCATAGTCCAGTGCCCATATACCCATCACACATCCTCCATCCCATAGTCCAGTGCCCATATACCCATCATACATATCCTCCATCCCATAGTCCAGTGCCCATATACCCATCATACATATCCTCCATCCCATAGTCCAGTGCCCATATACCCATCACATCCTCCATCCCATAGTCCCGTGCCCATATACCCATCATACATATCCTCCATCCCATAGTCCCGTGCCCATATACCCATCATACATATCCTCCATCCCATAGTCCAGTGCCCATATACCCATCACATCCTCCATCCCATAGTCCCGTGCCCATATACCCATCATACATATCCTCCATCCCATAGTCCAGTGCCCATATACCCATCACATCCTCCATCCCATAGTCCAGTGCCCATATACCCATCATACATATCCTCCATCCCATAGTCCCGTGCCCATGTACTCATCATACATATCCTCCATCCCATAGTCCCATGCCCATATACCCATCATACATATCCTCCATCCCATAGTCCCATGCCCATATACCCATCACATCCTCCATCCCATAGTCCCGTGCCCATATACCCATCACATCCTCCATCCCATAGTCCCGTGCCCATATACCCATCACATCCTCCATCCCATAGTCCCGTGCCCATATACCCATCATACATATCCTCCATCCCATAGTCCCATGCCCATATACCCATCATACATATCCTCCATCCCATAGTCCAGTGCCCATATACCCATCACATCCTCCATCCCATAGTCCCGTGCCCATATACCCATCATACATATCCTCCATCCCATAGTCCCATGCCCATATACCCATTATACACATCCTCCATCCCATAGTCCCGTGCCCATATACCCATCACACATCCTCCATCCCATAGTCCCATGCCCATATACCCATCACACATCCTCCATCCCATAGTCTCGTGCCCATATACTCATCATACATATCCTCCATCCCATAGTCCCGTGCCCATATACCCATCGTACATATCCTCCATCCCATAGTCCCGTGCCCATATACCCATCATACATATCCTCCATCCCATAGTCCCATGCCCATATACCCATCATACATATCCTCCATCCCATAGTCCCGTGCCCATATACCCATGATACATATCCACGATCCCATAGTCCAGTGTCCATATACCCATCATACATATCCTCCATCCCATAGTCCCGTGCCCATATACCCATCATACATATCCTCCATCCCATAGTCCCGTGCCCATATACCCATCATACATATCCTCCATCCCATAGTCCAGAGCCCATATACCCATCACACATCCTCCATCCCATAGTCTCGTGCCCATATACCCATCACACATATTCTCCATCCCATAGTCCCATGCCCATATACCCATCACACATCCTCCATCTCATAGTCCCATGCCCATATACCCATCACATATCCTCCATCCAATAGTCCCGTGCCCATATACCCATCCCATCACACATCCTCCATCCCATAGTCCCGTGCCCATATACCCATCACACATCCTCCATCCCATAGTCGAGTGCCCATATACCCATCATACACATCCTCCATCCCATAGTCCCGTGCCCATATACCCATCACACATCCTCCATCCCATAATCCCGTGCCCATATACCCATCATACATATCCGCCATCCCATAGTCCCGTGCCCATATACCCATCACACATCCTCCATCCCATAATCCCGTGCCCATATACCCATCATACATATTCTCCATCCCATAGTCCCGTGCCCATATACCCATCATACATATCCACCATCCCATAGTCCCGTTCCCATATACCCATCACATATTCTCCATCCCATAGTCCAGTGCCCATATACCCATCACATATCCTCCATCCCATAGTCCAGTGCCCATATACCCATCATACATATCCTCCATCCCATAGTCCCGTGCCCATATACCCATCATACATATCCTCCATCCCATAGTCCCGTGCCCATATACCCATCATACATATCCTCCATCCCATAGTCCCGTGCCCATATACCCATCACACATCCTCCATCCCATAGTCCCGTGCCCATATACCCATCACACATCCTCCATCCCATAGTCCCGTGCCCATATACCCATCATACATATCCTCTATCCCATAGTCCTGTGCCCATATACCCATCATACATATCCTCCATCCCATAGTCCCGTGCCCATATACCCATCATACATATCCTCCATCCCATAGTCCCATGCCCATATACCCATCATACATATCCTCCATCCCATAGTCCCGTGCCCATATACCCATCATACATAACCACGATCCCATAGTCCAGTGCCCATATACCCATCACATCCTCCATCCCATAGTCCCGTGCCCATATACCCATCATACATATCCTCCATCCCATAGTCTCGTGCCCATATACCCATCATACATATCCTCCATCCCATAGTCCCGTGCCCATATACCCATCATACATATCCTCCATCCCATAGTCCCGTGCCCATATACCCATCATACATATCCTCCATCCCATAGTCCCGTGCCCATATACCCATCATACATATCCTCCATCCCATAGTCCCGTGCCCATATACCCATCATACATATCCTCCATCCCATAGTCCAGTGCCCATATACCCATCACACATCCTCCATCCCATAGTCTCGTGCCCATATACCCATCACACATATTCTCCATCCCATAGTCCCGTGCCCATATACCCATGATACATATCCTCCATCCCATATTCCAGTGCCCATATACCCATCACACATCCACCATCCCATAGTCTCGTGCCCATATACCCATCACACATATTCTCCATCCCATAGTCCCGTGCCCATATACCCATCATACATATCCTCCATCCCATAGTCCAGTGCCCATATACCCATCATACATATCCTCCATCCCATAGTCCAGTGCCCATATAACCATCATACAAATCCTCCATCCCATAATCCCGTGCCCATATACCCATCACACATCCTCCATCCCATAGTCTCGTGCCCATATACCCATCACACATCCTCCATCCCATAGTCGAGTGCCCATATACCCATCATACACATCCTCCATCCCATAGTCCCATGCCCATATACTCATCATACATATCCTCCATCCCATAGTCCCGTGCCCATATACCCATCATACATATTCTCCATCCCATAGTCCAGTGCCCATATACCCATCATACACATCCTCCATTCCATAGTCCCGTGCCCATATACCCATCATACACATCCTCCATCCCATGGTCCCGTGCCCATATACCCATCATACACATCCTCCATCCCATAGTCCCGTGCCCATATACCCATCATACATATCCTCCATCCCATAGTCCTGTGCCCATATACCCATCACACATCCTCCATCCCATAGTCCCGTGTCCATATACTCATCATACATATCCTCCATCCCATAGTCCCATGCCCATATACCCATCATACATATCCTTCATCCCATAGTCCTGTGCCCATATACCCATCACACATCCTCCATCCCATAGTCCCGTGTCCATATACTCATCATACATATCCTCCATCCCATAGTCCCGTGCCCATATACCCATCATACACATCCTCCATCCCATAGTCCCATGCCCATATACCCATCATACATCCTCCATCCCATAGTCCCGTGCCCATATACCCATCATACACATCCTCCATCCCATAGTCCCATGCCCATATACCCATCACACATCCTCCATCCCATAGTCCCGTGCCCATATACCCATCATACATATCCTCCATCCCATAGTCCCGTGCCCATATACCCATCATACATATCCTCCATCCCATAGTCCCGTGCCCATATACCCATCATACACATCCTCCATCCCATAGTCCCATGCCCATATACCCATCATACATATCCTCCATCCCATAGTCCCGTGCCCATATACCCATCATACACATCCTCCATCCCATAGTCCCGTGCCCATATACCCATCATACACATCCTCCATCCCATAGTCCCGTGCCCATATACCCATCATACATATCCTCCATCCCATAGTCCCATGCCCATATACCCATCATACATATCCTCCATCCCATAGTCCCGTGCCCATATACCCATGATACATATCCACGATCCCATAGTCCAGTGTCCATATACCCATCATACATATCCTCCATCCCATAGTCCCGTGCCCATATACCCATCATACATATCCTCCATCCCATAGTCCCGTGCCCATATACCCATCATACATATCCTCCATCCCATAGTCCAGAGCCCATATACCCATCACACATCCTCCATCCCATAGTCTCGTGCCCATATACCCATCACACATATTCTCCATCCCATAGTCCCATGCCCATATACCCATCACACATCCTCCATCTTATAGTCCCATGCCCATATACCCATCACATATCCTCCATCCAATAGTCCCGTGCCCATATACCCATCCCATCACACATCCTCCATCCCATAGTCCCGTGCCCATATACCCATCACACATCCTCCATCCCATAGTCGAGTGCCCATATACCCATCATACACATCCTCCATCCCATAGTCCCGTGCCCATATACCCATCACACATCCTCCATCCCATAATCCCGTGCCCATATACCCATCATACATATCCGCCATCCCATAGTCCCGTGCCCATATACCCATCACACATCCTCCATCCCATAATCCCGTGCCCATATACCCATCATACATATTCTCCATCCCATAGTCCCGTGCCCATATACCCATCATACATATCCACCATCCCATAGTCCCGTTCCCATATACCCATCACATATTCTCCATCCCATAGTCCAGTGCCCATATACCCATCACATATCCTCCATCCCATAGTCCAGTGCCCATATACCCATCATACATATCCTCCATCCCATAGTCCCGTGCCCATATACCCATCATACATATCCTCCATCCCATAGTCCCGTGCCCATATACCCATCATACATATCCTCCATCCCATAGTCCCGTGCCCATATACCCATCACACATCCTCCATCCCATAGTCCCATGCCCATATACCCATCACACATCCTCCATCCCATAGTCCCGTGCCCATATACCCATCATACATATCCTCTATCCCATAGTCCTGTGCCCATATACCCATCATACATATCCTCCATCCCATAGTCCCGTGCCCATATACCCATCATACATATCCTCCATCCCATAGTCCCATGCCCATATACCCATCATACATATCCTCCATCCCATAGTCCCGTGCCCATATACCCATCATACATAACCACGATCCCATAGTCCAGTGCCCATATACCCATCACATCCTCCATCCCATAGTCCCGTGCCCATATACCCATCATACATATCCTCCATCCCATAGTCTCGTGCCCATATACCCATCATACATATCCTCCATCCCATAGTCCCGTGCCCATATACCCATCATACATATCCTCCATCCCATAGTCCCGTGCCCATATACCCATCATACATATCCTCCATCCCATAGTCCCGTGCCCATATACCCATCATACATATCCTCCATCCCATAGTCCCGTGCCCATATACCCATCATACATATCCTCCATCCCATAGTCCAGTGCCCATATACCCATCACACATCCTCCATCCCATAGTCTCGTGCCCATATACCCATCACACATATTCTCCATCCCATAGTCCCGTGCCCATATACCCATGATACATATCCTCCATCCCATATTCCAGTGCCCATATACCCATCACACATCCACCATCCCATAGTCTCGTGCCCATATACCCATCACACATATTCTCCATCCCATAGTCCCGTGCCCATATACCCATCATACATATCCTCCATCCCATAGTCCAGTGCCCATATACCCATCATACATATCCTCCATCCCATAGTCCAGTGCCCATATAACCATCATACAAATCCTCCATCCCATAATCCCGTGCCCATATACCCATCACACATCCTCCATCCCATAGTCTCGTGCCCATATACCCATCACACATCCTCCATCCCATAGTCGAGTGCCCATATACCCATCATACACATCCTCCATCCCATAGTCCCATGCCCATATACTCATCATACATATCCTCCATCCCATAGTCCCGTGCCCATATACCCATCATACATATTCTCCATCCCATAGTCCCGTGCCCATATACCCATCATACACATCCTCCATTCCATAGTCCCGTGCCCATATACCCATCATACACATCCTCCATCCCATGGTCCCGTGCCCATATACCCATCATACACATCCTCCATCCCATAGTCCCGTGCCCATATACCCATCATACATATCCTCCATCCCATAGTCCTGTGCCCATATACCCATCACACATCCTCCATCCCATAGTCCCGTGTCCATATACTCATCATACATATCCTCCATCCCATAGTCCCATGCCCATATACCCATCATACATATCCTTCATCCCATAGTCCTGTGCCCATATACCCATCACACATCCTCCATCCCATAGTCCCGTGTCCATATACTCATCATACATATCCTCCATCCCATAGTCCCGTGCCCATATACCCATCATACACATCCTCCATCCCATAGTCCCATGCCCATATACCCATCATACATCCTCCATCCCATAGTCCCGTGCCCATATACCCATCATACACATCCTCCATCCCATAGTCCCATGCCCATATACCCATCACACATCCTCCATCCCATAGTCCCGTGCCCATATACCCATCACACATCCTCCATCCCATAGTCGAGTGCCCATATACCCATCATACACATCCTCCATCCCATAGTCCCGTGCCCATATACCCATCACACATCCTCCATCCCATAATCCCGTGCCCATATACCCATCATACATATCCGCCATCCCATAGTCCCGTGCCCATATACCCATCACACATCCTCCATCCCATAATCCCGTGCCCATATACCCATCATACATATTCTCCATCCCATAGTCCCGTGCCCATATACCCATCATACATATCCACCATCCCATAGTCCCGTTCCCATATACCCATCACATATTCTCCATCCCATAGTCCAGTGCCCATATACCCATCACATATCCTCCATCCCATAGTCCAGTGCCCATATACCCATCATACATATCCTCCATCCCATAGTCCCGTGCCCATATACCCATCATACATATCCTCCATCCCATAGTCCCGTGCCCATATACCCATCATACATATCCTCCATCCCATAGTCCCGTGCCCATATACCCATCACACATCCTCCATCCCATAGTCCCATGCCCATATACCCATCACACATCCTCCATCCCATAGTCCCGTGCCCATATACCCATCATACATATCCTCTATCCCATAGTCCTGTGCCCATATACCCATCATACATATCCTCCATCCCATAGTCCCGTGCCCATATACCCATCATACATATCCTCCATCCCATAGTCCCATGCCCATATACCCATCATACATATCCTCCATCCCATAGTCCCGTGCCCATATACCCATCATACAT